>NC_137455.1:35755848-36387321 GCF_964235325.1 Thermobia domestica | reverse complement strand
GTGTAATTCCCAAACATGCTCTGAACAGAATTATCACATATGCTCTGATTTGAATGTGAGTTCAAAGTAGACAAAAGGTAATTCTCGACAACAATGGACATGAAACGCTTTGATAAGAAGTTGGAAGTGCTAGGGACCGCCAGCACTACGGTCCATTATATTTGAAGTAACGTGTGCTACGACGTTTTGTTTCGCTTATACGCGAAACAAACAAAAAACGTGAAATATATCGTGGCAGAATGCATCGCAGTGGGCGTTATTCCGAACATGAAAAACTGCAGCAGGCGATCCTAAAGCTAATTCATATAGTGTGCAGTTCCCATGCTTACAAAGTTATTATTATTATTATTATTATTATTATTATTATTATTATTATTATTATTATTATTATTATTATTATTATTATTATTATTATTATTATTATTATTATCTACAGATTTTGAAGTTGAAAATTCCAAGGATGTTATAAATAGAGGATCTGCCCATATGTATATTCACCCTATCAAATCGATGAAGCCAAAAAACAACCGAGTATCGGCACGTCTGATTGGCTACTCTCGTTTATGCCATCGACTGATTGGCTACTTTCGTTTCCGCCATGACTGTAGATGGCTCAAAACATTGCGATCCTATTGGGCGGAGTGGGCAGAGTAGGGGTGGCGAAACTGTGACGTATGGCTTCAAGATTTTCTTGTAAGGGCAGATCCTCTATATTATAAGATCCTTGGAAAATTCATTAGGTTGTTTTTTAATTCTCAAAATGGCGTGCCTGGCTTGCATCGTTCACCTGCCATGCCCGGAGAGTGCCTTCTTAGAGGGAAAGTAAGCTGGTCGCGACTCAACGCCCGTGATGCTTCAGCTTTCCTCTGAATCAGGGGTAAAAGTGGATCTGAAAATGAAGAAGGACGCATGACGTCACGCTGTCTGCCGTGCCTGTCTTTGCCCATTGTAATTTTTAGGAAGCAGAGGGGCGCTGTACATCTTTTGTGGAAGTGCGGAAACGACGTCCATCAACGTTCCTCCTCACTTTTACACCTGCTCTGAATACTCGAAGTGACATGAAATTGGTCAGAACAATAATAATGTCTTTCTCCTTTCAGCCTACCCTAGGAAATTGTTTAAAAAACAGAAGAGACACGGCACGAAAACGTTATATAATATGTATGATAATCAGGGCCATGGCGTAGATGCAACACGGAAGTTAAAAGGCATTTGCATGGCCTCCAATGTGTAAATTAGTCTTAACACTACCGACTTTCCCCCAAAGCATTCCAACTACAATGTTTTCAAGAACTTTTTGTTTACATTGAACCCACCTTGAATACAGGGCATATCTGAAAATTTTATTGAGAGCATGTCTGGAAATTATACCCTTTAGTGAATCCATTGCACATTGATGAAACATGCTTTTGCGGATTATGTGTGTATGACTTCTTTCCGCTGATATGAATCAGCACTTCACGGTTTCTCGAATCCGAAATAGTGCATATTGGAATATAGCTTTCCACGATTTTAGACACCCTTAAATCTGAAACTATGCATTTTTCCCCTCAGGTCCACATGATTATTTTTATTTTGGTGTTAGGCATCATCTCTTTCAGTTTGTTGATGCAGTATATATATATATATATGTTCATACTCTTTACGTTTTCTTTCTAGTCATGACGAGGACGACGACGATTATGAAGATACCTCTGGAGACAATTATGATTTCTATGACAATGATAAGGACTATTCTTATGAGGATCCTACTAACGAGACTGACACAAGCGCGGATACTGACGATGTTTATAAAAGATTATTGTAAAATTAGCCGCCTAGCTTGCCGGCTCGAGATCGATCAACAGTCCACAAAGTTGGCCCGCTGTCGGGCTGACGTTTATAAGAAATTTGTTGAGAACAACAATATATGGAGTATGTATTTCTTTATCGAAAAAGTATCTTTGTGTTAATAGATTCTTATGCAATGTACAAAATACTAATAATATAAAAAATAGCACTTATCTTTTATGTTTATTATTAAACCATTGATCGCTAACTAATAATAGTAATTTTAATCCTAAACTGCCAACGATTTTTGACAGTTGAGATCCAAAATTAAAAAGTCTACAATAGATTGATTTTGCTACAATTTTTCATAGTTTAACAAATGCAAATTTAAATTGAATGTTATTGTGCGATTCTCTAAGTTACATTTAGAGAGTCTGATATCAGTGAATTCAGTGTAAAAGAGGGACTTTATTCTTAGGGTACGGTCAAATACCTTTCTTCTGAGCTTTCATGTTGAAACTGTGTTAAGACTAGTAGCATATTTTGTAGGCTACCGGACCTACCGGCGGCAGCCCTAGAATATTACTAAATAAAGTTATTACAATAAAAACTAATTTATATTGATAAGTTTATACTTTAGTATCTTCTTTTAATGATAAGGGGTGCGGTGGCTCAGTGGTAGAGCGTTCACCTCTGGTGCTTGGGGTCCCGGGTTCGATCCCAGCCCCCGCCAAGTGAACTTTGTGGTGGACAAACACCGTGCTCGTGGGTTTTCTCGGGGTTCTCCCGTTTCCTCCCACTTTCTTCATTCCACTATTTCACTCATCTCTCATCATCACTGTCTCCTTTAGCCTAACCGGCATAAGCGTGGGACATAAAACTTAAAGATTTCATTTCATTTGTTTCACTGATTTCCGGTGGCGGATCTAGGCCAGGGCCGGGGGACTCGGATAGGCCCCCAGTTTTTCGAGTGACAAAAATAATTTAAACTATTATTTACATAATTTTGGAAGTTTATTGTAAATTCAAGATTACCTATCATAGTCTGGAGGCTGGCTCCCCCCCCCCGTGTTTACCTTCTAGATCCGCCACTGTTGATTTCTTCATGAATTAGCTTCGTTGGCTTTCCTTGATGAAACAGCTCTGACCTCGATGTTCGTTCAATTCGCCGGTTGGACACACATTTCCAGGCTCTGAAAAACACAGTAAGGATTTCGCTAGTAATATGAAAAATTTTGTATTTGCACATACAGAAATACGTTTTTTTCAAAACTGTACAACTTCATCATTTCATTCTACCTTCAATCCTTTCGGGTTGGTCTACGAATTTTTCAGCAGCGTCTTGTAACACTATTATCAAGGTTTAACGAAAAAAAATCCAAAGATGAGACATATACAAATCGATAGATCTTACTGAGCTGAACAAAATTACATGTATGCGTTTAAAACTTCATGCGTAGTTTTTGAGAAAATGAAGAAAAATATTATTAATATGTATACCTAAAAATTAATGCTGTACGAGAATCATCTCTCTTACCCTAGATTACTAGACTGGGTGAAAATTCACCCATAGTTTGCTTTCGTAGCGTGTTACTAGAGGGTACCACCATCTAGTATCATGTGATTCCTGGTATTTTCCTCTT
The DNA here is from genome assembly GCF_964235325.1 of Thermobia domestica. Taxonomy (NCBI): domain Eukaryota; kingdom Metazoa; phylum Arthropoda; class Insecta; order Zygentoma; family Lepismatidae; genus Thermobia; species Thermobia domestica. Next base: position 36,383,908 of record NC_137455.1, on the reverse strand, counting down.
TTTCTGTGCAGTGTGTGACCGAGTGTTGAAAGTAGTGTTTTGAGATTTAGTTCAGCGTCAAATACAGGCAGGTGGGTGAATTTTCACCCAGTCTAGTGTTTGCGTTACTATTGAATGAGCAACTCTTGCTAACAAGAAATTGAATTCATCACACATATTAGTGAGTGCGTAACACGAAATCATCATCGACATCTTTACCTTTGAGCAGAACCTAGCCTCTCTTATAGCTGTTAATCTGTTAGCGAGGATCAGGTGTAGCATACGCACTTGTGAGCACCACAGACATACGCTATTTAGGGGATTGACGAAAGTTGACATTTTCGGAGGGTCGCTTGTAATTTGGATTTCATCATTATCATTCGTCCTTCTTTTTACATCACTTCACTTCATTTCTCACTGTAGTTAAGTCACACGGATAGATAGTGCTGGTCCTTGGACCAATGCTCAAGAACCTACCCCCGTATGTGGGGCCACCGGCTCCTGGCTCTGCTACAGAAGACCGTGACAATGTGTCTCGCTCCGGTCGCACCAGGCACCTCTCATGGGGTAGTCAAACCAGTTTACGAATAACTAGACCCAGAGATCGTACAGATTCTGGTGACTCGACACACTCCAGTAAACGGCCTCGCGATAGATCTAGGTCTCCTGTTCTGACTACCAACTTGGACTCTGCAATGGACACTGCTACCGCTTCTTCTTCTAATTTGTACAACACCAAAGAGCCAATCTTTTCATTTCTACTTACTGATTTCGACACAAAATACACACATCCTAAGATGGTGTTTCTACAAATCATCAAGTACTTACCACGAGCCAGCATGGAAACTATCGTTAAAACTCGGAATGGATTTATCATTCGTTCTAAGGACCCGAATTTCGGTACAACACTCCGAAACAAAGCATCTTATGAGATCTTTGGTAAAACTGCGAAATTAACAAAACAAACTGATAGGAAAATCAAACAACCACCACCTCCTCGAAAACCACCCATGTTTTCTGTCGTTATCAGAGGAGTGATTCCCGAAATAAACGATGACGAGGTTCTTGAGGAACTCAAACAAGAGGGAATCGACGTTAACAAGTGCATTCGCATTAAAAATAACAATGGCCCCACATACATGGTTCGCGTTCTATCTCAAAATCAAACTTCGTTAGATTATATATTAACACATGGAGCTCCTATCTATAAGAAACTCCATCGTGTTGAACCTTCCAAGACAACAGGGCCTCTACCAATCCGGTGTGAGAAATGTCAAACCTATAATTCTCACTTTACACACCAATGTCCAAACACATCTAAATGCGGGTACTGTAGTGGACCTCATGAAACCAAGTCTTGTAAAAATCAGCAGCAACCACCAACTTGCTCTGCGTGTAACGAAAATCATCCAACCTACAGTTATCGCTGTAAGGGTAAACCACAAGCTCAACCTGAACGTCCAGAACTCACAGTACCAGTACAAAGCTTTGACAAATCCACACCACCTACTCAGTCTCTCGCTCAGCCTCTCACTGTTGAAGATCTCCTTCGGTACATCACCATAGTACTCCAAAATGTTTTTCCATTCCAACGCGAGCACATTCTTCGGGTTGCCATTTCAACAGCTAAATCTTTGTTCAACTTAAACTTTACAGCTACATATTCTGGCAATTTTGTCCACTTCCACATCGCACCTCTAGAAACGGCAGTCTGAAACCAACATGGCAGTATACATAATGGCTTTGACTTTACTCTTTGTAAACATTCGATCTTTTCATCGACACAAAGTACTTCTAGAGCCTCTCCTGCTAGAAGAGAGAATTGATATTGTAGCTCTCAATGAAACAGCTTTAAAACCAACCATTACTGCGCGACTTTCAGGGTATCAAATTCAACGATGCGATTACCATGATGCACATGCGCGCGCTCAAGGAGTACTGATTGGCTTTTCTCCAAAACTTCCTTATCGGCAATATAATCCTCCGGCATTTGCACAGCTACCTGAACATCTCTTCTACTCTATATACTATCCTTCTCTCACAGTAAATGTAGCCACTATATATATCCGCCCTGGGCATCCAATACCATTTTCTTTTTTCGATTATATAGCCCGTAATTTTAAAAACATAATTATCATGGCCGACGTAAACATTCATAGCAGAAGTGCCAGGGAAAGAGAACGATTTACGGAATTTATTTCAACCACCCTACAACTTTATATTCACAACCTTCCTGGTCCCACTCGACCAGCCAGTCAAACAACTCCAGATGTGGTAATCACTTCTTTATCGTTTGTAACTGACTGTGAATTGCAGGTTCTCGACACGATCGGAAGTGACCATTGTCCGATTAAACTGTACATTAACAAGGGTCGTTCCTCTGTAAAGCAGTTACAACCTCATTTTATTCCCCGTTATGATAAAGCCAACTGGCCTCAATTTCGACAGTTCATACATACCCAGGTCTCAAACCTTCATCCACCAACTACTGAAAACGAAATGTATTGCACAGTCAACCAGATTACAAACATCTTACATACCAGTGCTCAACAAACCATCCCTGAGGAGAAATTTTATCCTTCTAAACCTAAATTGCCTCCTCAATATCTATCTTTAGTACAAAAATCACGCCAGGATTTCCGAGAATACAAACAAACCGGAAACGAGGAATGTCTTCGCCATCACCGGCAATGGCATCGCACAGTAATTATCTCATAGCATATAAACGTCGAAGCTGGATCAGCGCCTGTAATAAATTAAACGATGAAGCATCTCCAAGCCGGTATTGGAAATCTTTCCATAGACTCACAGGCAGAAATACTAAAATTTCGTATCCCCTTTTGGACAATAGTGCTCCTCTGTTTACTGACCTAGATAAGGCCAACGCTTTTGCAACGCAATTGCAGACAGTTTTTACACCTACAGTATCTCCTCATTCACGTAACCGTATAGACTTGGCTACTATTCCTGCTCTACAGCGGTCACTTTTACACACAATCGATGAGGAAGCCCCTCTTACATCACCAATCACTACTCACGAACTTCAACGTGCTCTCCATAAAAAACGCAATACTGCACCAGGCATTGATCATATTTCCTACCGACTACTAAAAGAGGCTCCGCTTTCTTTGCTTACGTTACTTGTTGCAGTATACAACTTTATTCTCCGTACTGGCTTTTATCCTGTCGATTGGAATGTATCCAAAATCTGCATGTTTCTCAAACCTCATAAACCGGCACATGATGTAACGTCTTATCGCCCTATCCAGCTCACATCAGTCTTTAGTAAACTGTTCGAAAAAGTCCTGGTACAAAGGCTTCATATATATATCCAAGAAGATAACTTATTACCTACACATCAAGCAGGCTTTCGACCCTCATTTTCTATTAATGACCAGTTACTTCGTCTTTCGACAATTATCACCAATCAATATAACAAAGGTCTCCCATCATGTCTTGTCTTAATGGATCTGGAAAAAGCATTTGACAAAGTTTGGCACTATGGGCTCATACGAACGTTGCAGAAACTTAACCTTCCGACCAGTTACTTACGTTTTATATATACCTTCTTAACTAATAGAATCGGATATGTTTACATAGGATCTGCCATCTCCCGTCCTATTTTTCCATACTCCGGAGTTCCACAGGGTTCTGCACTCAGCCCACTTCTCTATATACTGTACGCCTCCGATATACCACCACCTACACAGAATGTGTACTTATTTCAATATGCAGATGATACGGCATTCTTAGCTCTGGGCAAGACCATGCAACAGATCAACATAACCTTGCAATCAACTCTAAATAATTTTATGCAATGGTGCACCACTTGGCGACTAACTTTAAATGCCGCCAAAACACAAGCACTGGTATTTCTACCTCCTAAACGCCGCTCAAAGGTTCAACGTAACCCTCGCAACCTTAATATATCTCTACAAGGCCATCCACTTCGACCAACACCTACAGCTACATATCTCGGGGTTGTTTTCGACTCTAAATTAAATTGGAAAGCTCACTTAGAGAAAATAACACAAAAGGCCACTTTGCGGCTCAATCTTCTACGGCGTCTAACAGGAAGTACTTGGGGTTTAAACGCACCTCTCTTAATTAACACATTCAAAATGTTCCTCAGGCCCATTTTAACATTTGGCCATATTGCTTGGTGCAATGCTCCAACAAAGTTTTACGACCGATTATCGATACTAGAACGCCATGCTATTAGACTTGCGTACCGCATAAAATTACCACACCCGAACTTCATGACATACGAACACATCAACTTTCCTCACCTTATTCAACATCTTGCAGACCTCCGTTTGAAACATATACTCTCTCGCCTACCGGTCTCCCACCCATTACTCCTAGATACTTTACAAGCTGATGCACCGCATAAATATCTGCATACGCCGTTAAACGTTCTCCTCACGCTATACCTAAAATCTATACATCCTACAGCTGAAGACCACGACATATTTCATATATATCTTATACCAGATCATCTTCATCATTTGTTTCCATTTTAGCACTATGTCTCAATTCACTACTAACTTTGGGCTTTCCCCGTGTTTCCATCAGTCTCGAGTCGCCCCGAGACAGAAGAACTAACATTCATTCGTGTATCTAACACTATGTTTGTGATTGTGGCGTGTACGCACTGCATTTCATTTTATACTATCATGTTTATTTCATAACAATTCAACGCACTGCTTCCATGTCAAAGTTCCATTCTGTTTCTACCTGCGCCAATTATATAATTATATATGTATTTTGTTTACTTATCTGCACATTTAAATTTATTCACTCACTTCTTGTTTTGTTTATTGTTACTTTCAACACTATTCGTTTATAAAACTGCACTTAGACCATCTTATATGCTATAAACCCACCAGTGTCGTCAATTCTGTGCCAAAGAGAGGGCGTAACCCTCTAATGGCTAGGGTTAGGAGACACTCTACCAGCATACCATTTTGAAATGAAAATATATGCATAAAGTTTAAAGTACCAATCCCTAACCCTATAACCTTAAAAAAAACAAAAAACAAAAAAAAAAAAACACGAAATCACAAGTTGTGTGCTGTAATAGTAAGTGCTCAAGAAGTGTTGTGTGGATTAATTTGCTTTTTTATTTCGGGAGGAAATTCGTTGGTGACTGTGAAGGATATCATGGATAAAAGACGCATTTTGAGAGATCGGGAAATTGCTAGTGCACTTTTGGAAGAACTTGATACAGACAATTTTGATGCAGTTGAAGAAGAATTTGTGGACAGTGAACCTGATCAATTAGAAGTAGACGAAGTTGAGGATGAAATGAAATGAAATTTTGAGTTTTACGTCCCACGGTTATGCCGGTTAGGCTAAAGGAGACGGTGATAATGAGTAATGAATGAAATGGTGGAATGAAGAAAGTGGAGGAAACGGGAGAACCCCCAGAAACCTACGCACACGGTGTTTGTCCACCATAAAGTTCACTTGGCGGGAGCAGGGTTTGAACCCGAGACCCCTAGCACCAGAGGTGAACGCTCTACCACTGAGCCACCGCGGCCCCAAGTTGAGGATGATGTTATTGATTGTGACGATAGTGATTTCGATTCCGATTTTAATCCTAACGAGTGTGTTTCTTCATCCGACTCCGAAGAAGATAGCTTTTCAAAACAACGTCCCAAAAAGAGAAAAGCCGATTCACTCTCAGTGAAACAAACTTCAAAACAAAGACGTAGATCTGAAAAAAAAAAAACGAAGAATTAAGAAGTTTATCCTGGAAACCTAATTCTCAAAATTCACTTCATCTTCTTCTGAAGGAACCAGTTATCAAAGGAAGAAAACATGGAATGTGGTCAACTGTTGAACCTCGAAATAAATCGAGAGTATCTGCGAAAATTATAATACGTAACATTTCTGGTCCTATAGAGGATGCAAGAAAAATAACTTCTGAAATGGACTGCTGGTCTTTGTTCATGGATGACGAGCTGCTTAGTAAAATTTTACTTTACACAAATCTGGAGATGTCACATCAAAGAACAGCTTATACTCGAAACCCAGGCTGGGTAAATGATCTCAGTGTTGAAGAACTCAAGGCGTATATTGGTATTCTGCTCATTTCAGGAGCTAGACAAGACAATCACATGTCAACTAAGGTCTTATGGGGAAGCTTGGTTCGCAAGTGTATCCAAGTGTGATGTCTCATGAAAGATTTGTATTTATTTCAAACTGCCTTCGGTTTGATGATAAAATAGATAGAGCTGAAAGACAAACTAAAGATCCATTTACCCACATACGCTGGGTGTGGGAGAGATTTATTTCTCATTGTAAGAAGTACTATCAACCATCGTGTGAAGTGACCATTGACGAGCAACTCCTAGCATTCCGAGGAAATTACAGATTTAGAATGTATATACCAAGCAAGCCAGACAAATATGGTATTAAGATAGTTCTTATGGTCGATTCTAACTCATTTTACCTCGTAAGCGGAATTCCTTATATCGGGAAGGAAACACCAAATGGTAACAAAGGACTGGCTGAATATTTTGTGGAGGAACTATCACAGCCAATTCATGGATCTAATAGTAACACAACAACAGATAATTGGTTTACCAGCTTTCCCTTGATGACAAAGATGCTCAAGGAACACAATTTGACTATGGTAGGCACTGTAAGATCAAACAAACCAGAAATACCACCAGAGTTGTTATGTGCGAAGAATCGTGAGGCGGAAACTTCTATTTTCGTTTTTGATACCCATAATCAATTGCAACTTGTGTCATTTAGCCCAAAGAAAAACAAAGTTGTGCTGGTTGCTTCTTCCATGCACAATTCAGCCACCATATCAGAAGAAAGTAACAAGCCGGAGGTCATAGAATATTATAATAGAACAAAAGGTAGAGTAAATGTTTTTGACAAGCTGTGCAAACAGTACTCGTGCAGCAGAAAAACACGGAGATGGCCCCAGGCAGTTTTCTACGGTATTCTTAATGCAAACATCATTCACAAATTCAACATGGCATCAAGTGGATTAAAAGGATTGAACCGCCAAGAATTTAACCTTAATCTTGGACTGAAATTAGCACAAACGCATATGATGACAAGACTACAGTCTCCAACATTGCAGTTGTCTGTGAGATCAAAAATTAAGAGTATTCTGAAGATAAATGATAATGATGGAAATTCATATTCAGATTGTGTGTCAGCACTTCGTACGAAAGATGCCCGTCAAGGACGATGTCGCTTGTGCCCCTCTCGTGTAGACAGAAAGTATGCTGTGAAATGCTCCAAATGTGCTTCTTTTGTGTGTAATGAGCACAGAGGCACTTTCTGTAAAGCTTGTCAGTAAGGGTTCCTCTATGAAGTTCAGTTAAAGGACTTGTGCAATGAAAATGTAGCAAAGTTTTGAGAGCACTATTTCAGTAAAATCGTGTGCTCTAAGAACAGTAGGCTTTCAGTAATAAGCATTTCCTTAATCCGCATTTTACATTAAAAAAAGAAAAGGGTGAATTTTCACCCAGTCTAGTATTGAATGTATATATAATCTCTCACAATTGTCTGATACGCACCTTTTCTCCTATTGTCCAAAAAAGTGTATTTTAATATATGCCGAAAGAAATAAAATACACACAACGAAAACTTACGGAAATGTTTGTTTTAGTTTTGTAAACATTTTGGGTAAAGCATAAAAGTTTAATTATTAGTGATTAAACAAATGCTGACTAATATTTTATTGGTGAAGGTGGGATTTTAGTTCATTTAAGTTTTGCACAAGTTTCCTTTGATATTATTTACCGAAACATTGTCCAAGGGAAGCATAAGTGTATCTACTTTAAAATATAATTGTAAGCTTCAAATCAAATAAATCACACACAGACGAAAAACAATTAAAAAATATGTGGGTGAATTTTCACCCAGTCTAGTATTAGAAGACAAAAAAATAAATAAATAAATAAATAAAATAAAATAAATAAATCTAGTAATCTAGGGTTAAGAAGAAATTCATTAATCTCTTCATAATGACATCAAGAAGAGGACAGTACATAGTATGATTAATGAGATAAAGTCTAAAATCGGGATTAACTCTTCAATATTAGTTTCTTATTGACTAACATATTGTCAAAATGTAAGATACATATTAGTCGATAAGTGACTTTGAGCTGAACATAATAACATGCATAAGGATAAATTCTCATGTGTATTTTACGGAAAAATCGATTTTTTGTAGCTCTAAAAAGTGAGTGTTGTTCGTTGCCAATAACAGTTGACAGTTTTTTATTTTGCTGGAAGATATTTTTTATATAAAAAATATGTACTAGGTGTGTAGCAAACACGCTATTAACTAAAAGATTGTTTCAATTGTTTATTTCCTAACAGTGACACCTATATTACTTGTAAATTACATATTCTTTCTTTAAAAAGGGGATGAAGTTTAAAAAAATGAAATCTTTGAGTTTTACGTCCCACGATTATGCCGGTTAGGCTAAAGGAGACGGTGATGATGAGTAATGAATGAAATGGTGGAATGAAGAAAGTAGGAGGAAATGGGAGAACCCCGAGAAAACCCACGCACACGGTGTTTGTCCACCACAAAGTTCACTTGGTGGGGGCTGGGATCGAACCCAGGACCCCAAGCACCAGAGGTGAACGCTCTACCACTGAGCCACCGCGGCCCCTGGGATGAAGTTTAAATTGTCGGTGCCCAGTCAATTAATAAATTAAAAGAGTATTGATATAAACTGTGTATTATAATGAACACATAAGATAAATTGTTTAATCAAATATTGACACTAAATCATATGGACATGTTTGTAATTTTAATGACTTAAAATTTGTCATTATGCCTTAAGGAACTGGCAACCCTACTGTTTTGGAAAGGTGACAGTTGAGGAAATATTGTGTCGGGGAGTGGGGGAGCTTCTGGAGGAATTATTAGCAGGGTATTTCAGGTAATGTATTGTTTTTTGATATTGTGTAATCTGTCGTACAAATTACGTCAGTCAGATTAAAGTTCTCATTGGTATCCATATTTATAGTTATTGTACGTGGACAGTGTTACAGCTTCTGTGTCATGTCGTTTGTTAAAATGGGTCATATGTTTCGTGTATTAGAATTTTCTCTCATACACATAGGAACATTAATAATAATTCCAAATTACTTTTAAAATGACATTTGCAGAATATAATACGTATGAACACCACAATTCTTTCCTTATTTGGTACATTTGAAGCATCGACCATATATAAATAATTTTCTTTGTTAATTCGGGCGTAGATATTTCTGGTATTGTATGATTGAGTTGTCGCCAAATTGCTGTCATCATTGGTGTCCGCTATTCATTAAATACTATCATCAAGAGTCGTGAAGAGAAACATGACATTACGGAACTTACACTATTCTTGAAAAAATCTTATTAAAAAAAAAAGTTCAGGACAGAAACAATGACTAACATCGTTGGAATTTGCATGTGAAGAGAAAACTTTGGAAATTACAAAGAGATGACTTTCTAGGCTTGAATTAGTTACAGCAAAGTATAAATAGGTTACGATAGGCAAAGTAAGCTACTGTTATTCAAGTAACACGAAGATGATTGTTTAGTGAGGCCTATGTTGTTTATGTTCAAAGCTAATGACTTATTTTGATACGTGTGGACGTGTAAGCGCTGCACGTGCAGGGCAGATAATTGACATATTTATGTTCCTTGAGATGAGATGCAACCTCGTGCAGTTTGAACAGCTTAGATAAGATATCGTACCTGAGTCAGTTTATAGTTTAATTGTGTGGTAATGTTATTCTAGGTTAACATCGTTGATATAGTACTTTCAGATTAATGTGTCTTATGTATAGGGTCGTTGTTGAAAGGATATACTTACAAAATAGCAATATACGTATTTGAATGAACCAGTTTACGTAAAGCACTTCAGCGTAGAAATTAAACCACGGAAAATCTTGAGATACAATGTATTTTATATATAAAAAGTGCAGATTAATAAGGGTATTATGTAGTTTATCCCCCAAATTACTTATAGTGACTCCCTCAAATTAATACTGTATCGCCGGGCCACACGAAGATCGAAAAGAAAAGAATATTATTTAGTTTTTTCCCAAAATACTAGGTTGTGACCCTGGCCCACTTGGTAGTGATTACCGTTCGAAATACGGTGTGGATGTATAGCATAAAAACTAGTATATAAAACACCGGCCAATTTGTGCTAAGTGGCCACTAAAAAGCACGAATGCTATCTAAACGATTGAGTTCAGTTGATTTTGAGTTTAACGTCCCTTTCAGCAGCGACGCTATATTAGGCGGGACCTACTGACGAACGTGGTATCCGGACCACATGAGCACCCGCCGCTATCTAACCGAATTTGGGCATGAGCGCAGCAGCGGGGCCCGAGCGGCAACAAAGAGGTTCGTCCGTAAGGAGCAGGCGCGTCAGCGGCGGTGGGTTTACGCATAAACGAGGATAGTAGAAAGACGCTGTAAGGTAAAATGCATGGCGTATGAAATGAGATGAAATTTTGAGTTTTACGCAGGGTTTGAAAAAGCCCAACCCACCTGGGTCCATGTAGTTTTTTTCGGGTTTAATTGTTTTTTTTTAAATATTTCAATGTCTTTGAGGTAAAAGTGTTCAAATTTGATTTATATTTCAAGATTGTCATTGTCGCAACTTGCAACAATATTCCGCTCACTACTGTTTTGAAAAAATGGCCGCCATTTTGAAATTTTACATTAAATCACCGAGAAAATCTACACGGCAAATTTAGAACGTCTTGCTTCTATCCTCAAAATTTAAACTTAAAAGTCCGAAAATTGCACCCTGTAGCGTGGATACCATCTACTTGAAAAATGGCCGCCATTTTGAAATTTTACGTTGGTATGCCGCCAAAATCTATACAGGAAATTTGGTGTGTCTCGTGCTAAATTTAAGACCGAAAGTTGTACTATGTAATAATATGTGTGTGTGGTACAGGCAGACAAACGAACAAGTGTAGATCAAGTCATCCCAGTAGCCTTAGTAAATTTCGTCAAATATGAATACCAAATATATTGATTATTGGGATTATCGTTGAATTACGGGAATCATAACAAGTGTACCTTCACCAAATAGTCCCTCCCGCCTCTACATATAATGCCGCTTACAATACCAAGAACGACTTTGTATTTTTTTAACTTCAACCATTCACCCTAACCTGATCTTGACTCACTCTTCCTCACTAACCAAATAAATTCTCAAATTCATCTGGTAAATTTTCTGAAATTGGTCCGGTGACACAGCAGTTAATCCCTGGCTCACTTGATGGTGATTGCGTTTCATTATTTGTAACTGTGATGTCGTGAGTATAAATAATGTGAGCGTATGGCATAAAACCTACAGAGCATAAAACACGAATCAACTTGTTCTAGATGGCTACTAAAAAACACGAATGCTACCTAATCGAGTCATGTTAGGAGCGCAGAAGGGAATTCCGAGCGGTAGCGAGAGGGTGCGTCTGTATGTTTAGAACGGCTCACTATAAGTACCAGCTATGAAGCAGTCATTGGATTTGGGGGAGATAAAAATGCCATTCGATTAAGAATATGGGATGAATTTCTAAAATTCTGTTAGTCTACATCACTTTTGTTGCTGTAGGTAATACCACAGTGCGGTTCTAAAAAAAAAAAAAAAAAAAACTGACTTAATGACCAGTTCTGAAAACCAGGCGCTATAACAACACAATTGCATGTTATACGTAGGCTTATTTCTTTTGGCTATGAATTAGCTAGGCGGCAGACTCGTACAGTCGCTATGACGCTCGGGATTTTTCGAATCCTGCCCTAGAGCATCAACAACTTCTTTTTTCTAGTGCATGCGTAAATAGTTGCGTTCAGATAAATAATATGCTATAACAACAATTATTTATGCGTGAAACACGCACCAACCTGCACAAGATGGTTATTATTCTTGTTCATGGCAGGCTGAGCTGCTGGGCACTTGCCAAGTTTCATCCGTAGGGAAACACGTTAGCAACAGTGGTTATGCGCGTACGGTAACATTTTCTTTAAAAATCCACATATGTAATCATTAACTGAACTGCAGAATGAATCATTCCACGTCAAGAGGATCAGGGGCCAGGGTTTGTCCAAGTGGGCCCAGCCCGAGAAAGCCCGGTGGTTTTTTTTCGGGTTGGGCCCACCTGAAAATACCTTTTTTAGATTTTCGTTAGTATATTATTGGTATAACTAAGGTGATCACTTTGAAAGTGATTTTTATCAGATTTTGGTCTTTCCTTCGTCGAATTTGATACTTTCACATTAAGGTATACAACAACATTCAACATAAGGCCATTTTAATTCTGAATGCACTGAATGAAAATAAATAAATAAAATTTATCTTAGCTTGAAGTAATTATGGAACAAATTAATATTTGGATTATGTTTATAGCCAGTTTGAAGTAAAATATGTAATTTTGTATTTTGGAGAATATTTTCCGTGAATAGTGTGACTCTGCGGCGCCGAGGGACTTTATCCGTCATACATTTGACGGGTTTAAGTCCATAGGTGCCGGTACTACCAGTAAATATGTAAATACATTAGTAAGACTGTTGGTATTATTTCTTACCTTTGATGGTAACACAAGTATTCTTCAGTAAAATTTGGTTTTCCAACAACAACAGTTTGGTTCAGTCATTTGTTGCTACTCTTCAAATGAGCATTCTTTACAATCAACACCAGCAACAGCATAAAAATTCTTGTCAAATTTAAGAAGCTTAATGCTCGGAGTTTCGAAGATTACGTAACACTTACTATTTCAAGTCCTGAATTCAAACTTCCGTACTAGTAGAAATTACAATGGGTGATATCAATAAAACGGAGAAGTTACTCATTATTACTAATTTTGTAGTAGTTACTCGCATTGGTATCAATAAAAAGAGAACTGAGCACTACTCGTCTCGGCTGACCTCGGAGAAGCCCCGCCCTTTTGAAGTAACCACACCTCTATTCTCGAGCCGAGTAACTACTCCGCGTTTGATATCAATAAAAATCAAAGACTCCTCTGTGATGCTAGTAACTTCTCCAAATTTACAGAGCAAGCTAAATAGGTGACTCCGTGCGAAATATGGCACAGCATATTGTTTTGCTACGTAGAAAAACTTGTAAACTGCATAGAAATGTTGCAAAAACATTATAGATTCATGAAAGAAAATATAGAGTGGTTAGCACAACATTTTTTTAGGAGAATCAACCAAAATTTGGGGTGGTGCACTATGTAATGAGGAAAAGATGCGGGTTTTCTTGCGTTACGTGAGTGATCCTGAATTCCAGGTCGGAATGTCAAGGGATTCTGGTGTTGCTCAAAGTAATGTATCCATGACTACAACAAATGTAATGGATGCGATTATTGCAATATCTGAAAATTGATTGTTTCCGGAAGTGTGCGTAATATTCAAACAGCAAAGGCAGAGTGGCAAGAACAATATACATTTCCGGGTGCTATCGGAGCACTTGACTATACACACGTGGCAATAAAGAAACCTAGTACTTTGGAAACGAATACGCTAATAGGAAGAGCTCCTTCGTGGCTAAGCGGTTAGCGTAAATGCTTTTGGCATGAAAGACCCACGTTCGATTCTCAGCGGAAGCTCACGTGGTTCGGATTCCACGTTAATCAGTGGGTCCCATCTCATAGCCTCGCTACTGAAAAGGACGTTAAACTCAAAATCAATTCAACTCACCGTTGATAGGAAGGGTGTATACATGAGAATGTATTTTTTTATGCCAAGGCGAAAGGGGACACGTATGGTGTGGAAAACGCAATCGGATGGATGTGTTTTATGATGTGACTGGCTGGACTATTTTTAAAAAGGAAACAAAGGGGCCAAGTGTCTGATTTCGCTCTTAAAGCCAAACAATCTACAAAGACCTTGGCCAACACGTGATATTCGCCTGTCGTGTTAATCTTGATATTGCTGGATTCGAATCAACATCCATCAGCTCCAATAGGTTCGTTCCCATGGTTTCAGTGTTGCTTTCTTGTTTTCCGTTTTTTTCTTTTTTGTTTTATTCTCGCTCGAATATTAAAGATTCTCTTTTGGATTTGTGTCTCAGTCGTAGATGTATTTGATATTTCGTTGCATTTCACTGTAATTGCCTTCAAAGCTTCGGCTTTCCTTCGCGTACTTTCTGGTAACTGTGACTTTGAAAGTATCACTCGAAACTCTTATAATGTCCACAAATGCACTTTACCCACAACGAAATGACTGCCCAACAGATGGGAGAAATAAGTAACTACTTCTTTTATTGATAACGACTCAGTGCTACGTGCAGAGGAAGCGCGAGTAAACGTTCATAAATCTGGAGCAGACTAGACCTGAGTAGTGGCTTGTTTTATTGATACGAAATTGAGGGAGGAGATTACTCCAGGTGTAGTTACTCCGATTCTCGAGCAGGACTTCTCAAGAGTAGTTACTTATTTTTATTGATATCACCCAATGTTACAGTAAAAAAAACTGCAATTTCGGGAAAAACCCGTCGTGAAAGAAGTGCTCGGGAAATTCCAGCAATTGAACACACAAAGTATCGGAAGTGAATACTTCAACAATAAAATTATTTATTTTATGCTTGAAGGTATTTAATTTCATTTCAGATAGTTTGAAACATTTTTATAAAATATGAATTAAATTAATTTTCGAGAAAGAACCGTCTTGCAACAAGTGCTCGGGAAATTCCCGTAATTGGACGTACAAAGTATCGGGCGTGAGTTTCAACAATAAAACCGTTTATTTAACGCTGGAAAATGTTTATTTTGAAACATTTATTGTATAACACCTGAATTATATGTTTGTTTTAAATTAATATATTTTGTATTCATATTTGGCGAACGTCACTGAGACTCTTGGATCTACATTTGTTCGTTTGTCTGCCTGTACCAGACACACTACAAGGTACAAGTTTCGGTGTTTTAAGTTTAAATTTTCAGGGTACTTGCACGAGACACACTAAATTTCCTGTATAGATTTTGGCAGCATATCAGCATGAAATTTTAAAATGGCGACTTTTTTTTCAAAATAGCGGGCATCCACGCTACAAAGTGCAATTTTCGGTCTTTTAAATTGAAATTTTGAGGGTAGAAGCACGGGACATTGCAAATTTGCTGTATATTTTCTGAGCGATCCAATGCAAAATTTCAAAATGGCAGCCATTTTTCAAAACGGCAGTGAATAGGAAATAGTTGGAAGTTGTGACAATGACAATCTTGAAACATAAATCTCATTTTAACACTTTTACCTCAAAGATTTTGAAATATTTCGAAAAAAAAAAACACCCGAAAAAACCCATATGGGCCCAGGTGGGTTGGGTTTTTTCACAAAAGCTCGGTTTTTTTTCAAAACCTGCCAGGAGCCCCAGCTCACCATTTTTAAAATTAAGGAAATTTGGTGGGAAAGTTCTATATTGTCTTCTACTAAGTCAAATGTCGGTGTAATATCTGCTTTGATTGCATGTATATGGTCTTTCAAAGAGATATTTCTCACCTTAGATCTGGGTGCAAAGGTGTTAAATTTACCCAGCATGTTTGAAAGTTGTAGTAAATTATTAATATCTATTCTTTTGCACACTTGGACAACTTTTGACGCTGATTCAGAATACAGTTTGCTGTTTAAGCATAGCTATCAGGATATATTCCAACTCTTAAAAGATTCCGAAAAAAAAAATCATTGCACAATTCAGTGATCCCTGTAACTACGTTGTGAATGCACCAATTTAATCACAACTTGGAGGCATGATTTCCAGTCATGATGTCGATGTGTGGATTAAATTTATTTGCCACTGTCCAGCTAAACCCAAATATATGCATTTGCTGAAGCTGAGTCTAAATAAGTTTTAAAAAAAAATTAAGGAAAAAGTTTCTAATAGTAGACGTGTGTTTTTTGGTGAAAATTTGAGAGACTAAGTGAAGTTTGCGTTCATTAAGTATAGCATGATGCACAGTCATCGAGAATTATTTGTTTCCTGTAGGGGCAGTCGGTCGAAGAAGGGTAAAAGTTTTTCGGGCGAGACATCCCGATTGAGGGTTTTCTCATTCACGCTGGGATGGCACTTAACAGTAGTCTTCGCTTCCTTTTCCATTCCTTTCTTCCTCCTCAATTCCCCGAGTAGTGTGATCAATGAGAGACGTAATCCCTGATACGTGAGGGGCTAACATGGCCATGGGTGCCGAAAACCCAGAAATCTAATTCCTACTCAAAATAAAGTATACATGCTTAAAGACGGATATATATATATCAATTTAAAGCAGGAACATATTATTAAAATGAATAGAAACATACATGGTAAATTTGTGAAACGTGTGATATACAGAACATTCAGTTCTTGTGTTGGCTAAATAGGGCAATACTGACTTCGACATATTCTGAATAAGTCATCCAGGTGATGCTGATGCTGTACGTCTTGAAGTCATAAATATATGTTGCTCTGGAATCCAACAACTAACTTGAAGAGTTGGCCAATGGAAGTAGCAAATAGGGCCATGGGATGCATAGAACTATATGTGGAGTCACTATTTAATTTTAGTGCAAGGACTTGTTAAGTTTTAATCTGAAACAGTTTATAATGTCAAATCAGAGTGCAACAACAAATTGAGACCCTGTCTTAAAACTTTTAGGGACATTGTTATTATACTTCTAATTGGAAAATAAACGTGTATTTATATTTGGATTTTATGCATAATTTGTAGTTAATTATTGTAACATTTGTAGTAATATATGGATATCAGAAGATAAAGAACAAACAGTAAGTGGTAGTATAATATAATTATATCAGCTTCTCAAGATAAAGCAACCAATTAACGAGTTCGTCTCATTTCATTCTACCATGACACTACGAATATAAGTAGTATGTTGTAAATAACTGTATGCGAGAGAAAAAGAAGGAATGTTTACGAGAGAAATTTAAGGGAGTTCTATACTGAAAACAGGGTTGTTTCTACACCACGACAGAAATTTCTTGTTACGACACTACTGGCGCTAGAAGCAGCTGATGCTATTGTTTATTGGCTGTCAGCGTAACCCATGTTTGGCTCTGTACACCCTGCCCCATTGCTTGTGGGTCAATGTAAGCAGACTGGTTATTCTTTAGGCATATATTGAATACAAACAAATGAAGTAGGAGGGTGCAAAAGTTTCCTAGGCCCAGGGACAAGGGCGAACAATTTTCTGCAACCCAGGGTCACAGCATACCTAAATACGAGTCTGCAAATCTCCAGGAATAATGACATTGGATCACTACTTTGGCCGACTTTTGCATTACATACGGAAACATTCGACGAACGTTATACGAATATAATTTAATCACCTTTAAGGATAACAACATAAGGAACTAAACTCGCACATGCTTACAAATTTCACTTGTACTAATTTTGGTATACGTCTGTTATTTAGTGATCACCAGAATGTTCAGTGAAGATGCTATCTTCCTCAGCGGCATTGTCTTCAAACATTTACAACAAACTTATCATGTAACGTGGTATCCACCGTTACAATATAGCAGTATCGAAAAAAAAGTTTTTTCTAGTAATAAAAATATGTAAAAAAAAAAAAAAAAAAACATTATTAGTAACAAAAGTGTCGCTTTTTTGTTTGTTTTAACTTTCACAGAATCTCAGTTAAACTTCTTCCGATGTTAATCAAAACTTCCTTAATAGTGCAGATGCCACCTTAATATTGTAGACAGTGCTAATATTTCTAGTTCTGAATGATGCCATGCATTCAATAGATTTTCTGCTGTTTTTGGCTTGTCATAAGTATCCACAAACTAATACACCATTATAAAAAAAATATTATAAAATAAATGTCTCCACAGTAGCTGTTCATTACTTGTGCATTTATGATGTGTCCACTGACAGTTCTCTGAAGGCTTGCATTAGTTACAGTTCACCTTATGGTACCACTAATACCATCACAGGGTGACTTGCCATGTGTCGTTGCAAAAAATGACCACTGGGCCTTTAATTGAAAATCGGCTTCATGATACGAATTCAAGAAGGATTTACAGTTCTTATACTGTTCTCAACAGTTCAAAGCGCTGAAGAATCTGAAGGTGGATTACAGAGACAGAAGAATAATATACCAGCTTTACAGAAACCAGACAGCTGTTAAAGAAAGATCAGAAGGAAGCAAGAATAAGTAAAAGAGTAAGGCAGGGGTGTGGACCTCTCCTGTTCAGCGTCTATATAGAAGAGACTATGAAAGAATTCTTTGATAAAAACGAGAAAGGCGTAAAAGTAAATGGTCAGGTTTTCAGCACAATAAGGTTTGCAGATGATATAGCATTGATAACGGAGAACGATGAGGACTAGCAGGAAGCACTTTCAAGCTTAAACGATCAACTGGAAAAATCATGCGAAATGAAGATAAATAAGAAGAAAACCAAAGTGATAAAGTGCACAAGAGCAGGATAGGAACGGGCAAACGTATGGCTAGATAGAGGGAAAATCGAAGACGTTAAGACGTTCCTCTATTTAGGAAGTCTGATATTCTCGGAAGGAAGGAGTGAAAAAGAGGTTAGTTTCAGAATAGCACAGGCTAAAGAAGCATTCGATAGGAAGCATTCCAGGACTGCTAACATCAAGAAATGTGTCCTTGGACGTTCGAAAACGATTTATTAAGATCCTGGTATGGAGCGTGGCGCTTTACGGATCAGAGACGTGGACATTGAAAAAAGCTGAAATATCCAGGCTGGATGCATTTTACTGTGGTGCTAGCGTAGCATGCTGCGCATATCATGGACCGAAAGGGAAAGGAATGAAGACGTATTAAAGGCAGCTAATGAAAGACGACAGACCATTAAGATGGCAGGAAAATGAAGAAACAGCATGCTTGGCCATCTTATTCGGCACTCCGATTGTGGATCACCGTGTTGATAGAGGGAAAGGCACAAGAAAAACGAGAAGGAGAAAGACTAAGTATAGAATATCTAGATGCAGTTACGAAAAAGAGACCATATAAAGGTATAAAACAGCTCTCCCAAGGGAGAGAAATGTTTTAAAATTTTCATGTTGCCCATCAACCTATGGTTGAGGTGAAGAAGGTAATGTGATGCACAACCGTCAGTAAAATACTTTTTTTTTTTTTTTTTTTTTTTTTTTTGGTCACATGTTGAATATTGCTTATTTATGAAACTTGTCAAAAGTTGCTGTGTTGCATATACCATTGGGACATCGTGATCTGTATCACCACTTAAAATACAATCCTACAAACACAGTTCTGCAACAATCCTGTGTTGCAGAACTCTATCTTCTTTGAAATAAAGAACACAAGCATGCAGTGTGGAAGTCATTGGTCTAGTGGAGTCCTTGGGCTTCATCTTGAATGACAAATGAATGATTTTCACTGAAGCCCATCAGTATCAATGACCACTTCAACCATAACCGCAGGATCAAGGTCTCCAAACTTTGACATTAAACCACAATCTTGATCAGATCATGTTTCTTCCAACTCAGTGGCTGATAAAAGTAGTTTAACATTTTGGAGAACCATATATATACAGGGTGTCTCAAAAGTCCCCTGACATAGGGTAATTCTGTTATTATCAGATTTTCAACAAAATGTAAGAGGGGAAACCGTCTCCAAGTATGAAGTTTTCAATCTAAAGTGAAGAAATTTTTATAAATCGGAGTAGCCAAATGGGCTTTGTACAGAAGGCTGTTTCAGCCTTATGGTAGTGAAGTACAGACCCGTGCCGTAGGGCGTAAAACCCCGTTTCCACCAGTGATTATGTTCGATGTGAGAGCCCCGTTGGTTAACGATTGCACGACATCGTAGTTTCCACTGGAGGAGACCTCTATTGAGCACTGCCTGATCCAATTTCGCCCACTCCTCCTTGTCCAATTTCCAAAGGTCACCAAGTGTGGTCGGACGACGCTTATGGATGTTCCGTTTGAGGAGGTCGAAAGCACAGAAGTCCATAGGGGATGCATCTGGTGACTTGACGGGGATGTCTCGAAATGGGATAGCCTTTACACCTGTCTCCTGTTACATACGTGGCATGTAGGCCACAGTTCGTTTGGCAGTATGGCTGCTGGCCTTCTCCTGGTGGATGAACACTCTGTCAGTCGCCGCATTCACCTTGACATATGATGACACCCGGTGTATCGGAAGCTTTCCTTTTGCACAGAAACCCGTCACTACCATAAATCCCTTTGGAAAACTCTCCTTGCAGGAGCGAATCCACTTTGCATGATCGGTTCCATCACTGCGGCGGTAGTAAATTGCATGCATCTGCCGTGATCCTATCAAATAGACCCATGCTTTGTCTAAGGTGATCACATAACGCCATTTGTCACCTGCCAGGTAACCTTCATACGGCCTTTTGAGTGCCACCCGCCGTTCTGCGATGTGCGTTGGCTTCAGAACATGGACCCGCCGCTTGTGTGCACTTATGAGTACCAAATGGTCGCTTATGATTCGGTGTACAGTTGCAGTTGACCGTCCAACACGCCTCGCTATGTCACATTGGGTGGGTGGATTCTCCTGGGTCACAAACCGGCGGACCTTGGCAATGACGTCTTAGCTGCGTTGTGGAGCCGGTTGCTTCTTTTGCCCCTTTTGACGACGCATGGCTGGTTTGCTCTGGGTTTGCATTGCGATGGATGGCTGCATTAATTCCCTTATCAGACACTGTGAAACCTTTCTTCTTCCACTGTGTTCGGCTATAGCTGTAGCCTATATCAGAAAGTGCTACAATGTAGCCCTCCCAGAAAGGGTCGATTTTCGGCTGCCTTCTGCTCGCACACGTCTCTCCTCTGCACGGCTTGTACGCAAGTGTCTTGCTACTCGTACTGCGTGCGTCACGTTGCTGACGCGAAACTAGCGCCTCTGATGGCGACTGTAAATTGCTACCATAAGGATGAAACAGCCTTCTGTACGCCCAATGTTAAATGAAAATGCAACGTTGCCATTTACCTGGACCCATAACATAAGTGAATAAAGTTACGGTCTTTTACTCTAACATGACGATGACCAGCTCCCATTTCAAACAGTACAGCCCAAACGATGTACAACTACCAAACGAAGTCGGTGTTCAACTCTTGAACGACCAAGGGGGCGCGGTGGCTCAGTGGTAGACCGTTCACCTTCAGTGCTTGGGGTTCCTGGTTCGATCCCAGGTAGCGCCGTGTGGACTTGGTGGTGGACAAACACCGTGCTCGTGGGTTTTCTCGGGGTTCTCCCGTTTCCTCCCACTTTCTTCATTTCACTCATCTCTCATCATCACCGTCTCCTTTAGCCTAACCGGCATAATCGTGGGACGTAAAACTTAGATTTCGTTTCATTTTCTTGACCGACCAAAGTGATTAGTATGTTTATTTGGGTTCAGAATGGGGTGTTACTACTTGCTTTCAGGCAAAGAGTACCTACCACAGTTACCTGGATATACTATGCCTCACTGCTGCGTCGTTGCGGGATTTTGTGAAATCCTAGAACACGACATGCTGACAAAAGATGAACTTCTCCTGGAAATCAACGCACCCGTTCACTGCTCGAATGTTGGTCAGACATATGCACAACCCTGGGTATGAAATCCGTCATAGTTCACGTTTTCTCTTGACCGCACACTATCTTCATTTCACATCTTCCCAAATATGCAGTCATTTCTTAGGGGCAAGTATTTCGCGTTCGGACCTATATTTCATTTTTCACAGGCTACAATTTGTTCTAATTTTTTAACAACCGGTTCTGTATACACCCTGTATGAGTTTCAGATATAAATAACCCTCACCCACTACACTCATGTGATTCAGTTCTCATTCTTGATGTCTGAGCATTTGAGATTAAGAAATAACGGCTTATACCTTGTTCTGAGAGATCATATGTTTAACTCTGTAGCTGTAAGAATTTCTAAAAACAAAGATAAACTAAACTTTACTTGTTCTTCGGTATAACTGGGTAAATTTACTGTTACATCTGGATATAACAAACTGTTCTGCGAACTCGAAATGTTTTAACAACCAGTTGTAGCGAACCGGCTGAATAGCACCACTGATTTTACACAATGCACTAATTGAAATTTCTGTACAATATTTTTTTCCGTACTGCTACCCACGAACCTATAAAAGGAAGAAAACAAACTAAGTTATTTGCTAGTAGTTTAGAGTAGTATCAGGAAAGTTTCATATTGAGCTATTACTGCAATAAACCATTTGAAAGGTTGATGAACTTCATCATACAATGCATAGACTGCTGCTTCAGTCTTCGGTAAATTCGTGGCTGAAGAACCAACGTATTTTAATCCTATACTCATAATCTAAATGCTTACCTGGGCTTGAATTACCAAAATAACAGAATATTAGATTACTCCCTGTTTTAAATTCTTCAATCTTAAATATCTGTTATTGTATGGAATTTACCAGTATGTGAGTTCATAAACGAACAAAAAGAAATTCTTAACACTCACGAGTCAATTATGACAAGGAGCCGTCGAAAGGTGTACGATTAAATTAATAAAACGGGTGATTTGGAGTTTAGTATTTCATTACAATTGTGATCGAACTGCCCGGTCATTCATGGTTCGAGACTCCAACCGAAAATATTCGACGAAAAGCAATACGACAACCCTGATCCATTACCAATACAATACAAACAACTTCAACTAGTTCCTTGTTTCTTTTTTCCCGACAAAGGAACGTATTTTGGATTAACTTTCTCCATTCCTGCGCATGTTCCACAACATGCAGTCCAGCTTCTTATAGTTTGACCATGCTTCGGTGTAAGTATTCTCCAAATCTTTTTTTAGAGACTTATCCACGTCTCCCATAAAAAAAGAGGAGGATATGTCACTATTCTATCCAAGAGCAAATTAGTCTCAATTTTCCATAATTCGAACTAGCACTAGCGAGCCCCAAGTTTTCAGTGCATTTACAGTACACAATATGAACGGAACCTTGTAAGTTTGGAACGGCTAGAGAGAGTGACACTGTATCTTAGATAGGGGTAATACAGGTAAAATTCCATCTATTACTGTAATAGTACCATTATGTTGCCAATTTTGAAGTGCACCATCTTGGATTCAAATTCAAAATTTTTATTAGCAAGAGGATCATTTGACATCGTTTTAAAGTAGCTTTTCACCACAAATACATATCTGACGTTATTTCTATCTTCTCTTTGATCACTTAATGGTTATTACCATCAAATATCTATTTATTAAATTACTATTGTCTTTCCGGACTTACATGGTATCTGTGCCTCATATTGTATACTGTCAAAGCATTCAAAACTTAGGTCGCTTGAGGTACCATTTAATGTTATTCAGTTCAGCTCTCATTTTCCTCATGGGGTTATTTTGGTCTAATATGGGACTCTTTTGAGGGATGAGATTGAAAAAAAAAAAAAAAAAAATGCTGGGAAATCGAAAAATAAGGACCACCTTCATATACAGGGTTTTCATAAAGTATGGACGGATTTAATTCGCTTATAATTTACATAAAAATGCTCATATTGAAATCAAATAAAGTGCAAACGGTAGCGGAAGGATTAAATTTTTACCTGTAATCTGCACCAGCTCAGTTCATTCACCGCCACACCTCCAACTGGGCGCCATTTACGTCCACACATTCTCGTAGGACCGTCTAGGAATCGACTTCTGTGGGCTGTTGATGCTGCTTTCCCTTACCCTGCTCACTGTTGTAGGCGATGTTGGCGGCCTCCCACTTCGAGGACGGTCCAGGACGCTTCCTGTCTCCAAGAACTTAGCATGCAACTTTCGGATTGCACTCTCAGTCGGTGCCGGCTTTTTGAACTCTTTGGTGAACTTTCGACACACCAGAATTGGCCTTGCCCTCCCTCTCCCTCTCTCAACGTGTTCAGAGTTGCCGCTTATCTAACAGTGTTGCCAACTAAAAATTTAATCCTTCCGCTACCAGCTTTTTTTGAGATTTTGTTTTCGCTTCGCAAATTGCTAAACAAATTTAAAATTGCACAGCAATTTGTAAGTTTGTATCACATTTTCGACAGTATAGAAAAATATTACATTTTTCTGTTTCAAGTGGAGGGGAAACAATAAAAAGGTATCCTTTTTTACATTATCACAGACAACAAGGATAATGAACAGCACTCGAATTAAAAATAATGTTTTTAAGTGTGCTAACGTTGTCCAGACATTGTCTAAGCCGATTTTAAATGCGTCCATATTGGGTTTTTTCTAAGTGCTGAATCCCTAACGCTGTCAGGAAACGGGAAAGTGGAATTGTGCTGTCTACGAAATGAACATTCATTTTTACCAAAGAACACAGTAAATTAATTTTACATAAATGTTAACTGAGATTGTAGCCAAATTCTACTCCGCACCTGTTCATTATCCCACTTTTCTGATAATTCTAAACCAAATATTAGCAAAAAGAATATATCTGGACCAGTGCTGTGAAACAACTAGAGGCGTCATTCATGAAGCCCTTACCAGAGCTTGTCACGACTGTGGAGAGAAAGGGGGAAAAAAAAGACAGGAATGGAAAGTACTGCGAAGTTGATGCTTTTGCTAGTGATCATATTTCCGAAATGTAAGATAGTCTTACATCTCGAAATCTCATTAACGCGCTTTTTATTTCCATATACAATACGTCAAAATACACAAGGTACCTTTGTCGTCAATTAAAAAAAAAAAAAAAAAAAAAAAAAAAAAAAAAAAAAAAAAAAAAAACCTATATTACATGGAACATGTAAGACAAATGAAAACATCTAAACATCTTTGTCTTCTGCAGTCAGTCCTGCACAAGCTCTGGTGTATTTCGCTGCACTATGATTGGTATTAATTTAGTAGCCATGGAATCACAAACACTGAAATTACACTTACAAAACAATGTTTCTAGACGGACACGAAATAAAGCGTATATTGCTTGTTCTGAGTTAGCACGGTACTAATAACGGACTCTTTAACTCTAGTGAAATATAACATCCTTCCACGGAACCTTCCCGAAGAGTTCTTGTGAGCTCTTGGAAGACGTCCCACTAACAACTCGTGAAATGATGTGGCTTCAACAAGGCGATTCCCTGCTCATTTTGCAAGAGTTGCTAGACGAACTGTTCCTCGTTTATTCCCAAACAGATTGATCGGAAGAGGAGACCGGTTTCCTGGCCAACTTGTTCTCCAGACTTGCTTCAGCGCGATTTTTTTTCTTCTGGGGACGTGTCAAGGAGCTGGTTTACCAAGGGCGTCCTACTACAAGGGACGACATGATGAAGAGGATCCGTAATGTGTGCCATGGACTAAGTTCAAATGAAGTGTTAAAAATGTCCCGGTACGCATTCGCATGTGTATCGCAGGTGCTGAACAATCCTTTGAACATTTATTGAGAGTTTTCTGTAATTCCAAGTGCGATATATTGATAAGAATGTTCAGAACTTGCAGTTCATGTTATTTATTTTATTTATCATTTTCAGTTTATTTATTTGTACTCTTCTTGAACAATTATTTGTGCATAGAGTCCCGAAATGCAATGAGTTTTATTGCTAGGACTTGACATCCAGAATTGTTTCATACCAGGCCCGCAACCAGCGACAGAGGTTTGGGGGAAGGAGGGGGCATAAATATGTTAGGGGAGGCCAAGTCATTAAAGATTCTCTTACAAATAGCTAAATTGTGTTTTTTGTATTAATAATAGCATTTTGTGTTAAGGTCTGGAGGGGCAACGGAACTGTTTCATACGTAGTTTAACTTAAAATCTGAGTTTTTCTCTGGTTTTCTGTTTTAAATTGGTTCTGAGCCCGGAATTTAAACTACGTTTTGTCCCCCAATATTGATCTCGTTTTTTGATACGTGCACGAGATATGTCGTAACATTTGATACTGAATGCTATAAAGAGTTTTCAACAGTACTATTTAATAGAACATGCGTTATCTGGTGTTCTTTTGGAGTCATCCCAACTATAAAACTGTTGTTCTGTAGCTGCAATTCAAGAATAAGTAACACACGTCGATGCCTAATCGTAGAATTTAAGGAAAAATGTTTCCTGTAAAAGTTTTCTTTTTCAATAGTGCTTCCAAAGAAATCGAAATTGATATCACTTTCCATTTGAAATTTTGGAGTTGACCCCCGCTACGCCACTGGATATGAAAGCATCACCATTTGATTCTTCACATACGATTTGGTAATTCAATTTTTAGTTTGAAATGTCTACGTGCACTACGAGCCAAAAAAAAAAAAAAGCCTGGGACGGGTGTTAAGGTCTGGAGATACACCCGGTATATATATATAGGGTGCTAATGAGCTATATCGAAAAACTTGAAGAGGTGATTCCTCACATGCAAATAAGAGAAAAAGTTCATATGGACCTATAGCGAAAAGTACATAGTCTCAGAGCTAGGGCTGTCCAAAATCGCGAAGAAGCCAAATTTCAAGAGGCCATATTTCGAATTCGAGAGCGTAAAGGAAGTAAAGGAAGTCACGCATGTTATGAATAAAGATATAAAAAAAAAAAAAAAAAAATGGAAAGAGAAAAGTTGTTGAAATAAATGGTTTTCAATGTAAAATGATGGAAGTTTTCCAATTACCAGCCGTTTGGGCCCCACACAGGTTAGGCGCCCTATGTTAAGCTCTCCTCCACTGCTACTGAGGAGAGCCTAACCTGTCTACCAGCCCCATCAATTCTGTGGACTGTTGGACAGACAATGTGTGCAGTGTTTTCTCGGGGTTCTCTTGTGTCCTTTCATTTTCGTCATTCCACCATTATCATCGATCTCATCACCGTTTCTCTTAGCCTTGCTGCATAATCGTGAAACGTTAAGCGAAAAAAAAAAAATATCAATTTTACCTTTTTCCACTGGACTCTCTTTGCTTTCAATTCAGCAACATCGTAATGTGACTGCACTTCGATATATATCATCTGGATACTTCACAGATATTTTTCCGATCTTCAATTTATCTTCTTTTTCCCTTTTTATTTGATGAATTGTATAGCGAACGGCCTTATAGTGTAGCTAAAAATTGAAATTATTTACTGAAGCACCCAGGTGGTGACTGCAAATCCATACTACGTTTCGTTAATCCCTCATCCTCTTCAGCAATGTAAAAAAAAAAAAAAAAAAACGCTGAATGGACTACAGTATTTTGAAGCCTCCATTGCAAAGACAAATTCAGTGTTTTTGAATCACTGCTATAAAAAATCCTTGTCGAAAACCACTCCTTTTTCTTGTACGTCAACAGCCGACCATATTGTCGATAAATATTAGTGTTACAATAGTCAACTAAAGAAAATCCTTCATATTTACTGCAGTGATTACTAAAACTAAGGAACATTTTCGAGGATCACAATCATTATCAGCTACTAGAGGTTAAAGAGCTATAAATTTAAAAATATGTGGAAAAAGTGATGAAAGGAAAGCGATGAGAAGAGAATTCGAAGTAACCCCACAACTTTCCCATGATCCTTGAAAACGTTCCTTAACTTTTCACAATCAGTGCGGTTTCTTTTGTTTGCTATTGTGACTAGGTGGACCCGCGTAGCGTAGTCTAGTCGCTAACGCTTTAGTCTTTGGTGTGAGCGGTCCCGGGTTCGATTCCCGGTGGGGCCACTCGGTCGAAAAAGTCAAAAAGTTTTCAGGCCAGACACCCTGAATGAGGTTTTCCTCATTCACACCAGACAAGTGCCGGGGTGATACCTAACTTATAGATCCCAGGCCGCTTCTTTCCTTTCCCACTCCTTTCTTCCTTCCCTTTCCTCGGATAGTGTCCTCGCCGAGGGACGTTATCCCTCAAACATGACGGGCTAAATGGCCTTAGATGCTGAAAGCCCAGAAATCTAAATCCTAAAGCCTGTTGTGACTACTATCACTGTCCGCAATATACGTATACTGTTCAATATCTCGTGTTAATTATAACATGGTATACTTTTCACAATGTGTTGATTTATTTCTCTGTACTGTTTTCGAATTATTTCCCTGCAGTATTTTCGAAGTAATATTCTAAGTAGATGTCGGTTAGTTAATTTCTTGCAACTAACTGATTAGACGTAGTCATCCTAGCACTTTTTACTTCTTCTTCTTCTTTTTTTCTACATGCATAGGTATTGGAAGTTTTACAGAACAGATATGTTCATATGTTGACAGGTGTCAGAGCGAAAACGGTTAGCGATATCGAGAAGTAGGCTTTTGCAATAGATTCTGCGTCCCAAGAATAGGTTCCATCTCTTTCATTAACCTTCTGTTTAAACTGGAAGCTGTAGAAATCAAACTTTCCTGGTTTCAGCGTTGGTTTCCATAGAATAAAAATAGTAATAGATAGCGATAAGCGATTTTTGTAATCGATTCAGAACCTCAAGACGACATGCCATCCCGTAATACTGTGTTAAAACGAAAGTGATTGAAATTCACTCATTTTAATATTGATTTCCATAGAGCAAATCGAGAATATGCTTTTCGATATCTCGTACCTTGTAAGAGATGTCGAGAAGCGCTTTCTTGCAGTCCACTCAGCATCCTAAAAAATAGGTTCCATCTTGTACGTTGACCCGATATTCAAACCAGAAATAGAAGAATTGAACCGGTTTCGAACGGTGATTGTCATACAATGAAAGCTAGCGACAAGCAGTTTTTTGCAATCGATTCCGAATCTGAAAAAAACGTACCATCCACCACCTGTAGAACCAGGAGTGGTTGCAGTTTACAAGTACTTCCGCTTTCAATAATTTCCATAGAGGAGAGACGATAAGAAATGTCGAGAAGTAGTCTTTCGGAATTGATTCAGCGTCCCAAGAAGAGAGACTGTTTTCTCTATTAACCCTCTTTTCAAACGGAAGTGATAGAAATCAATCATTTCCAGTTTTAACTTTGTTCGCCATAGAAAAAACGATAATAGATTCTTTCATTAGGCTAACAGGTTTCATCTCTCACTATCTCTGTATTGCAGCTGGAAGTTAGATCTGTGTCAGTATTGAATTCGCATAGTTTGGAACTCTACCGTAGTTTCATTTCTTCTAATTTGCCGATATATCGCCACTCCAGCTATAAAGTAATCACATCGCTCCGTTATAATTCACAGCATTGTATTTAGTTTTTAGTTTTAACGTAGTATTAAAATACTAATGTACTCAGTAACCCTTACTTGTCATTTTCAATTTTTCGCAGTCTGAAGACTGGTACAGCTGTCGCAACAAATTACCTGAAATACATTTTTCAGCTTGCGTTGTCTTTTATAATGCTGTGTGATAGTACCTTTACTATTTTTTTTGAAAATTAATTCGTTTTTCATGCCCGATTTGAGATTTCTTTGTGCCAATAAGAACTGCATGTATTTATTTATCCCTTTTTTTACAGTTGTAATCAAGATGTCTACCCACAATGTGGCTCGCCTGACAAAGACAGTGAAGAAGTTAGAGAAACCCAGACCTCTGAAATTGGCTGGCAACCAGAATCGCCATAGTCTAATAGATGTTACATCACCAGGTAAAAACTTAAATTTTATCATTAGAAGGGACTAACTAGTATAGTATGAATTTGAGTTTTTATGAGTGAGACATTGGACATAGCGATAGTTTTATCGAAAATTTACCACATGTGCCATACATTACTCAGGATATTAGTATATTGTTACTTAGTCTTGTTAATAATTAACTGAATACGTTGCAATACAAATCTTCGGAATCTGAAATGATTTTCCACATATTTTTATTTTCAATCAACCGAAATTCCTGTTCTTGTGACGAGAAGATCGAAATATTTGAAAGATAAATTTGAATCCCTCTTCCCCTCTACGATAATTGAATCAAAGTGAAATGACAAAAACTCGGTTGAGTCAATTACTATGTTCAAACACCCTCATCTGAAACGGTTCAACTGTTGCTTTACCCTGGTCATTTTATAAATACAAAATGGAAAATTAAAAATTGAAATTCACAATTTTCCTCCTTTACAATCGAAATTTTCGAAAACGCTGGAACACAACTATTTTACAAGGCGCATATTTAAAAAAGGGGACAATATTTTTCTTACGTAGGGTTGGCAACAATGAAGTTGAGCATGGCAGGAGGATACCCTAGTATTCTGTGCTTGCAACGGAGATAGAATTGTCCGAGTAGAGTTGCGTACGCGCGGGTAATAGTAAGATGAAATGGCTGCCGTAACACAAAATCCCGCCAGATCTGAAGTGAGATCTGTGATACGATTTCTGAACGCCAACGGACAGAATGCAGCTAACATCTATCGAGAATTGTATGCCATTTACGGACCGACAATAGTGAGTGAAGGGAAGGTCAAGCAATGGTGCATAGAGTTTGGGAAAGGCGTTCAAATATTCATTACAATGAGCGTAGCGGGAGGTCTTCTATCCAGACGGACGATCTAGTGGAACGCGTTAACGAGAAAGTGCGATTCAGTCGCCGGTTCACAATAACTGAACTCGCTAAAGAGTTTCCAGAAGTGTCTGCGAAAACAGTGTGACGAATTGTGACTGATAAACTGGGTTACCACAAACTGTGTGCGAGATGGGCTCCAAAAATGCTCAGCAGACGCTCATAAAGAGTAAATAATGACAGATACACGTGATTTTTTTGCCCATTGGAGAGGATGGAGAAGGCTTCTTTTCTCACATAGTGACAAGGGATGAAACTTGGACATCGTACGCCACTGGGAAGTCGAAGCAGCAGTCATTGAAATGGCGGCATTCTGGTTCTCCCAAAGCGAAGAAATTCAAACACTATCAGTTCACAAAATCATAACAACCGTGTTTTAGGACAAAAAGGGTGTGATTGTGGAATTATTGGAACTAGGACAATACACGTCTGCTGTAATTGTTTGTCAAACACTGATTAATCTTTGACGCGCCTTCCAAAATCGGTCGAGAGGAATGCTACGTTCTGGAATTCTTCTAATCCATGACAACGGCCGCCCACACGCAACAGCTTGTTCTGTTGGAACAATTCAAAGATTATTGTGGGAACTCTTCAGTCATTCTCCTTATAGTCCCGATCTCCCCCCCCCCCTCCAGTGATTTTTTTCCCCCACCTGAAAAAGAGGTTTACATCGCAGCGTTTCAACTACAGTAAAGTGCTCAAGACGTACACAAAGGATATACGGAAACTTGTACAATCAGAAAAAAATATTAAGTATAGGTTGGAGCTATCATTTCTTATACCTCCAACCTATATTTAATATTGTTTCTGACTGTACCACACTATCAGAAATGTCTGAAGGTTCATGGTCACTACGTCGAAAAATAGCCAAGTTACGTACTTATATGTAAATCGTAATAAATTTCTCCTCTTCTTGTCGTAATCCAAAGTATCTGGTACGAAGTGGCATTAAATTTCTAACACAGATTTATAGGAAATGTAATTCACATTTATATTAAGTATTTTAGAAGCATAGATCGGGAATGCTATCCAGAATGTTTTAAATTTTTTTTTCTGCAATGCAGTGCTGCTTTAGTTATTGTGGATTTACAAAGCATGCCACTTCTCTTTTATCTTTGAACTTTTCAATTAAGAAAAAAAAAATAAAGAAATTGTTTAGGACAGTGTAAGAATAAACTTAATTCAGGTGTGCAATGGTAGCTCATTTCGGTTTGAGAGATTCCAGTTAATATTCCAGGCGATGTAACTTGTGGTGGACGACATTTTGCCCTTGGGTTTTTATGGGTCTCCCACTTCCTCCATTTTTCAGCTCCACCAATTTTCTCATCATTCACTTGGAGTACAACCCTGTTTCTTTAGCCTGCACGGAATAACTGAAAAATGTTCAACTGAAATAAATAAATAAATTCAATGATTAGTAATTAATATGATGGGATGCGAATGTATTGGTAGTAACAAGTATTTATTTTTCTTCTTAAATACACTGAAAAAGCTGTAAGTGTGTCTTGAAACCGTGTACAGATCTTTTTGTTTGTTTAATGTATGAAGTTTCTTTTTATGTGCTGTCAATTCAAATTGTACTCTTGAGGTACGTATTAGAAGGTACAGTGGCAAAGAAATAGAGATTTTAATTAAACTGTATCAATGTAGTCAACTCAGCTATTCTGTCAAAAAGTAGTCTGAGTTTGATAATAAGTTCAAAATTTGTGCCAATATTGATTTTTTTTCCTCTCTCTTACAGTAAGCTTACACGAGCTTATGGCTTTGGTGGATGATGTGGCGACGCACATTATAAATGTAAATTACGACAAAACTCTGCAAATGACTATTTTTACTCTATGCGCTAACATGAAGATTTACGGACACCAGTTGGAAACTATATACAAAGGTAATGTCTTGATTTTTTTTTTTTTTTTTTTTTTAATCCAGGTATTCTAAAGTTCTATATAGTGTACGCTAGTAGCAGTAGATTTAGGTTTTTAAAAGTTACTGAGAGGAAGACTATTCGGAAATCAAACCGTTCTGTGAAAGTATGAAATTATTTTAAACTTGATCAATAGATATTTTCTTTTGAACAAGAATTATGTGGTGGTAGACTTTATAAAAAATGTGAAATGCAAGAAGTTTACACCTCAAATTTCAGCGACTATCCTTTGAAAGGGAAAAATTACTTAAGGAAAATGTAAATGAATGTAATGCATTTTATGAGGAAATGAATTGTGCAAGAGATAAAAGTGATAAAGTTTTAACCAATTATACTTCTTTGATATGATGTTATTACAAGGATATTAATTCATTACGTTACTATAGTTAGGAGATTTATAGGGGATAGATTAGATATTCTTAAAATGCCCGCTCTTAATGTAAAGGTAGCCTTACAGGGGTATATATATATTTAATTCCCGCTGTTAAAGAAAAGATCAATATCGCTTTCGTGTGAGAGGACACTCGCTTGGAGAAAATTAAAACTTTAACATAGATCGTCAATTTGAAAGTTGAACAGGAAGTTACAAACTAGATGTTGCTGAGAACATTTTGGTTGTTTTTCTCCAAGTAACATACAGTTTAGGAAGCTAGGCAGGGTTGGCAAAACCATGGTTTTTATTGAAAAAAACAACAAGAAACCAGGGTTTTTTGGTTTAAATAATTTACTCTATGTATTTATATTAGATATGAGCAGAAATTAGTTTGTTTCGCCTTGGTGTTATTATGCAACAACAAAGTTATGTTAGAAGGGGTCACATAAGCTTAAGGCGGAATCCAAACCGCTTCTCGACTTACATCCAAGAGAAATTGTCCATTTGGACACGAAACCGGGATTAATTGGTCACAAATGCGATTGCCGACTCTCTCACGAAGGACTCCTGATAAAAATACGTTGTACTGATCTTTGCATATGCCTACTTGTTAATGTAATTGTCAAGAGTCATTTCAGAAGGACAAAAAGATAAAAACAGTTACACAAATAAAAACATTATACCAGAATTATATATAAATCGGGAAACTCCCGCCTTAGCCATTGGGAAAATCCTGTTATTACTTTAAATGTATTTGTATGTAAAATTTTAAGGTCAATGTATCATAATCACTACGCTAAAACTGAGGTATTAAATTACAAATTTGGTATGTAGATATCATTCAATAAAATTAAAGTCAAATCCAAGTTGATATTGGAAGCTACGTAGGCAATTGATAAATTTTGCCAATTTCTATCAAAATATTTAAGCAACCTTGGCTTCTTTATAAAACAACAGGCATTCATTCAAGCAGAAATATGTAATTTGGTTTCATTTCGTATGTTTAGGCTTCACATCCTTATGAAATACCAAGGTTATCACCCCCATAGCAGAACATGCCGCGATCTGCGATGTGATAGCAGAAAATTTGCCGCGCCTATGCAGAAAAATTGCCAGAGGGGAAAAAAATAGCCAACAGAAAAGTTTACTAGTGGACCAACTCATTAGTTCAAAAATTTTGAGGTCTGGTTAAAAAAAAAAAAATGGTAAATCAGAGAAAGAAGAGGCTGCTATTGCTTTAATAACACATGGTTTCGAAGAATACCCAAAGTTTTAAAATTCTTTTGAAGTTTATACACATGAGTCTAATACTGACGCAAGCTTTTTGAAACATAGATCTAGGTCAGAATTCTTGTTTAATTTGGATATTTTAACTTTTCCAACAAGTAATGTTTCTGTTGACTAAGCAGAGAAGGCTTTCTGTCTTCTTCAATATTCTTTGCATTTGTGAGTATATTCCCATTTCAGTTCTTGATAGATATAGACCACGATAGATTATTATTTGAATACAAGCTTGTCATTAAATATAATCAGGACTTAGTAACCAGATCAAGAAATGAAGGTAAGTTTTTTGAATTGAAAACTCTCTTTAAAGTTCAAGTAACATATTTCGAAGACAAATACTGTTGCAGTAAAGCTAATGATGTTTTGTTCGAGTATACCACTGTCGGAGGCCATATGTGAAAGCTGGGGTTCTGTGGTTACTAATGTGATAGAGAAAAGGCCAGCAGAAAAGAATGGACTTAGTGATGATATTGGAACAACAGACCAGCTTACATTCATTATTCTAAATGGACCCCCATCAGGAGATATATATATATAAACAAGAAAATTCCTTAGTGATCTCATTACAAAATACGGTGTATCGTATCATAAATATTTTAAATCTGCTTCTTTTAGCAAAACTCTTTTACAATATGTGACTTAACAGGTTGTAACTCGAACTACGGATACCACTGAAAATTGTTTACCATCCTTCATGTAACGCTGTAATAAAAACATGATAGTATCATCTCGATTTTTTTATTTTGGAATTCCTGCAGAAAAATTTTGACCTACAAAAGCTCATCGCAGAAAGACAAAGGAAGCTCTGCCATCGAGGCTATCACGGAGAAGACTTTCGCTTAAAGGGACACCTCGAATCGCTACTTGGTTTACACTTAAAAGATGGGTTGTGGTTCTACCGAGAATTGAACACGGGATCCCTTGATTAAAAGATGAAAAGCAGATAAACGTAATACGGATGGTTTGATATGTGGAAACGTCACCATGAAATTCACACGATTTAAAGCATTTTTCTTTTCTTTTCTTCTTCTTCTTCTTTTTTTTTTTTTTTTTTTTTGTTTAAACCATTTTTTTTTTAACAGCTGGTTTAAACCATGGTTTAAACCTGCCAACCCTGAAGCTAGGTAATAGCATTAATCTTGATAAGAATTGCCGTAGCACAGAATGGAATCCAATAGCGAAATTAATTGTGCCGATTCTCTCTTTTTCGCCATAGGATGAGTGAGTTAAAAGACTATTAATTTTTATTTATTTTTCAGATCAACTTGACAGAGCATTTGTTAGTTACCGCAATGGGTGCCGAGATGAACGACTCGATCTCTTATCTCGAATGCAGCTTCTAGAGCTCATAGAACTTCGAGCGATGCAGTGGCAAAACAATGAAAATGTCACTTCGTACTACAAGCAAAAACTTAATCAAACAGAGGTAAGTGGAGTTGATACTTTACGTTAATTATTTCCCACAAAACAATAGTTAGCTTAACTATAGGACATTTCCCATCATCTATACTATAAATGATTCATTCGTTTTCAGAAGGCTATATTTTCAAAGGTATTACACGTACAAACATAAAATCATATATGAAAATAACCGCAAACTCGCCAGGTTTTCTGAGATTCTGTAGAAATGTGTTTTCCGTACTCTCTTCTGAAAGCACGGTGCAGTACTATAACAGACGAAGATTTCGAGTAACAAACTCTTTTGTTGCTTTACTTCAGTTTTGATCAGGGACTAAACTCGTGCTGTTACCTGGGGCCACGTAGAATACGCAATACAAACTTTGTGAGATTTTCATATATCTCTCATGTTTGTACAGTCTGCAGCAAAAAACCTGCAACATGAACATGTAAGTTTATTGTGAAACGATGAAGTCTTTTGCTACAAAGTAAGTGTGAAGGGGGGACGCTGATGTTTCTCCTGGCGTGATTGTGCCACTTAGACGTTATGTTGATTCCCTTGGCTGTTAGGCGTAGTTTCACAATAAACTTACACGCTCATGTTGCGTTTTTTTTTTTTTTTTTGTTTTTTTTTCTGCTGACTGTACAGGTAATACTTTTGAAAATATAGCCTTTTGAAAACAAATAAATCATTATATCAGCCTTGTACTTACACAATAAAATATTGTGTTTCTCCGTTTATACTTACATTATTGTAATTACGCTTATCATTTTTTTAATTTGTATAGTATGTTTATAATATTGGCTATTCGAGTTTTTCATCCATATTTCAAAACAATGGAAGCATCTTAACGAAATGCAACTTAACTTGATTAATGCAGTGTTCAAGCACTTTTTGCCTGTAGATAGTACTGCTTGTATTCATGGTGGAACTGAAGCATATAACTCATGAATACTTGCCAGAGGAGCATTGGACTATTCGCGACTCTTCTAATTTACATTACGAACGATGTCCAAAACTTTCATGTCTGAACCACTCTCATTTAATCCCAGACTTTACAAGAACTATATATTTGAGAATATGTTTTAAAAGTATTCTGTACAGAGCGCATCCTCTCTTTTTTTTTCTTCCACAAGTTTTTTAATACAAGTTTTACACCTAGTGGTGACTACTTCAACATACTCCACCATTTAAAAATCGTGAATTTTCCTGCGGAGGAATGTGTGTGATTATGCAAAGAACTGTAGACTTCTAGCACGAAAATATCTCGCATGTGAAATTTACGGCGCAATGCTGCGTTCAGTTGCGTTAGTGACGACAGAGAAGGTGTTCCTTGAGCTATGGAAACAAATTGTAAATCACTTGAGGCCAAGTCAAGTAAATACAATGGATGCATCAGTATTTGAAACCCTGGTTACCGAATAGCAGCTTGGCAGTTGCAATCTTCGTACGGTACTTTTGACAACTTGCGCGACAGAACGATAGCGAACGTTTCTGATACTCAATGTTCAGTTTAAATGGAATTAATCAATGCTGCCAAATGATAGGCTCACGATATCTACTAGATATGCAGTGGTATACCGTCGATCATTTTGAAGCAATCTTTCGTATGCTGGATATTTCGAGTTAGAGTCCAGGGTTCTTTCCATAATTACACACGTTCTTCCACAGGAAAATTCACGATTTTTAAATGGCGGAATATGTATGAGTATTATCATCTAATTGTACCGTATCATTATGGAAACAACTATGCTGTAAATCTTATAATTGGATGTGTTTTATTAGTACTCGTAGTTCACTTCTCTCCATTTTGGTGCGTGTTGTCAACTTCCTTACAAAGGCAGCTCTGTGGGGGAGGAGGAGAAAAAAGAAAGGCTGTCTTCTGGACACGGTACTTTTAAAACATTAAAATAAATGTATAGTTGTTTTGAAATGAGGATAACTGGGAGTGAATTCGGACATGGAAGTTTTGGACATTGTCCTTACATAAATCAGAAAACAATTGATAGTGAGAGAAAAAGATAAGGTACATGCTTTCAGTAAATGTCTTATTTATTGCATGCGTATATATTTCTTCCTTTTAGCCCCTGTTTTAGGTGTGCATGATCCTAGTTTCAATTTGGAAAGGGAAGTGTGGTTTTACGCAGCATAATGACCAATCTTGGGATCTATTGAATCCAAAGCTAGCGAATTAAGACTCAAGTAAGCCAGGAATAATCAAGTTGACAATTAATACGCTGAGTGCAATTCATTCAGATGAACATGCCTCATTTGATCATCAAGAATTCTTTAATATTATAAGCGTCAACGTGCTTGTATTATTATTCTTTTATAAGTACGTACGTATTTCAGGTAATGCTCTGTGTAATAGACAGATTGACACTGCGTAAGATTCGCTTTCAAACTAGATTAATTGGGCTATCTGCCTTTGTCACAAGTAATATCGTGCAAAGTAATAGGTAAATTAATAATTTGTGTTATTTTTTCTAGCAAATTGAATTCTCATCAGCTCCGGAGACTCCACAAGTTGTAAGTGGATTGACGACTCCAAGCACTGGAACCGGTTTTAGTTTTGGCACAACTACTCCACCTGCAACACCTGTACAACCAAATCTCTTGTCACCAGGTGAAGTTATTAAATCCTCAGGGAAGTATGCAAAGCCTACAAAAATCCCAGGAAAAAATTATTATAAAGATGAAGTAGTCATTCGTAACTCGGATTCAGGAAAGGGTGAGTAGTACTTATGTTATAGTTTGATGTGTGAAATAATTTAGTACTTTAGTAAGTTCTCATTATTTGCTAATTTAGATCATTTACTAATTTATACTTTTAGATTAATTTACTATTTGTTATTTGTATGTGACTTCATATATATAGTAATCTTACTAGTAGGTGCTTCAGCTTAATTCGAATTATGGTGTTGCCATACGACGGAAGTCGAATTGATGTTTGGTGTGAACCAATGAGCTCGCAATGCGTTATTGCCAGTCATTCTGAGAGAGTCGCGTTCAGTGGACTAATATTACGATGTGTTACTAAGGTTCTTGTCTCACTAAGAATATACAGCATGTTAGTTGAATCTGACTCCTATATACCGCGACATCGCTTTAAGCGGATTGGTTGGCATAACAGCGTTCAAGGTCAAACCTCAATTTGGCAGCTGCGTGCAATAAACTAGTATTTTAAGTGAATACAAATATATTATTTTCCCTCTCTATCTCTCAATACCGCATGTATTAAGTATTCACTGTGAAACGATTCTTTTTTTTAAAAAAATATTTACCATATGCTGTGCTCAAGAGTGGAAATCAGTTTCGTTGGGCGGGGGGGAATCTTGGTAACTCACTGGTACAGTGGAAACAGCTGTAGGCAGTAGATTTTGAAATGGGGATGTAGGTATTCGCCAAAATATCATTGTAATTTCAGGGTCTTTCGTACTCTGCAGTGGTAATCGTTACATGTAGCGGTACAGCGAAAGATTTTGTTTCAGAAATCGTTTACCAAGTCATTTATGATAATTACTTTTGAAAATTTAAAAAGTACTTGCATCATTGAGCAGAATACGATGTGGGATAGGATTCACTTCGGAGCGTAAATTTACATGCTTAAACTCTTTACACACCATGAAAGCTTCATATTTGACATAGTTATTGTTATATTCATAATTTTCCCAGATGTTCCCACTTCCTTGTAATTCGTAGTTCATATGCATTGGTGTTCTCTTGAGCCTCAAGGTCACGATTGAGAAAGTTAAAGATTTATTTTACCGGTATGCATATATATATATATATATACGAGGGGGAGTCAAATGAAAACCATAATTATTTTTTTAAATATTATTTATTGGTCACACATGGTACAGAAGTAAATCACTTTTCAACATAGACCCCTCCTCGTTCAATGCAAGTCCGCCAGCGCTTCGGAAGAGCCTGAATACCTGCAGAAAAAAAGTCTTTTGGGCGACGGCGCAACCACTCTTGCACCGCGTTGCGTACCTCTTCATCGGAGTGGAACTTCCTGCCGCCCATTGCTTCTTTGAGCGGACCAAACAGCGGACCACTCCTTGCTCGCTCGCTTTGTTTCAGGCTGATGGTAATGCACCCATGTTTCGTCACCAGTGACGATTCGTGACAGGAAGACATTACCGTCACGTTCAGCACGCCACAAAAGGTCTTCGCAAGCATCAACGCGTCGCTGTTTCAGTTCAGGAGTCAGTTGTCGGGGCACCCATCTTGCAGACACCTTATGAAACTGGAGAACATCATTCACAATATGATGTGCCGATCCATGACTCATGTGTACACATGCTGCAATTTCGTCTATTGTCACACGGCGGTTTTCCAAAACGATGGCTTCAACGGCTGCAATGGTCTCTGGAGTCACTACGCGCCGAGCCTGGCCGGGGCATGGAGCATCGGCCACAGACGTAACACCATTTGCAAATTTCCGGCACCATTCATAGGTTTGTGGCTGTGACAAACACGCATCTCCATACTGAACCTTCATTCGCCTAAAAATGTCAATCTGTTTCACACCTTCACTTCGCAAAAACCGAATCACAGAACGCTGCTCCTCGCTGGTGCATGTGGCTAGTGGGGCTGCCATTTTGGAACTGTTGTTGCGCCGGTATTTGTGCATCTGCCGGCTGCTGCCACCTAGGAGACATCCGGCATACTATCGTAAACAGG
Source organism: Thermobia domestica (assembly GCF_964235325.1). NCBI lineage: Eukaryota > Metazoa > Arthropoda > Insecta > Zygentoma > Lepismatidae > Thermobia > Thermobia domestica. The sequence goes on along the minus strand of NC_137455.1, from coordinate 36,343,966 downwards.
CATGCCAACTTACAGCTCACTGGCGCCATATGCGGATTTTTATTTCTACTTTTATGGTTTTCAGTTGACTTACCCTCGTAATATACAAACGTGTGCAAATTATTAGACTAAAGTTTGAAAAATGAAGAACCTTAAATACAATTTTAAATAAATCCTGTATTCCTGCGTTCTTTCACCATGATATAACCTGTTAGTATTTTGTGTGCATTCCTTTCGATTTTATTTCCATTTCTTTACGCTTTGGTATACTTTTCATTAACTTTATGCAATTCTTTTTCACTTCCTCATCGCTATGCCATATTCTGGTAAGTGCTGCTATGGTTATTCTTTTTCTTTTCACTTTCTTCATTATAATAGCCCACAAGTTTTCGGTAGGGTTTAAGTCGGGACTATTGCCTGGTCATGGCAGAACATGAATACCATTTTTCCTCAGAAAATTAGTTACAGTCCTTGCTTTATGGCATGGAATATTATAATGTATCTGAGTGTATTTATTAAAAATTGTATCAGAATATCAAATACCAAACATCATATTCAGAGGAGCAACTGCTCCCGTAAATCCTTGTAAAGTTCGCAGCGAAAAACCTGCAACATAAGCATGTAATTTTATTGTGAAAATAAGAAGTCTTTTGTTCCAAAATAAATGTGCAGGAGAGGACGCCGAGGTTTCTCCTGGCGTGATTCGTTCCAATCGCGATGTTGATTCTCTGCGCTGTTAGGCGTAGTTTCACAATAAACTTACATGCTCATGTTGCAGGGTTTTTGTGGCGGACTGTACAAGGGTCATTCAAGATTGACCGGGATTTTCGTACATAAATAATCGATGAATAGCCGGATCGTAATGAAACTTGCGGGGGATGTAATGTATTCATTCTCGAGTAACTAGCGCCCAGCATGACGTATTTGACGCATGCGCAGCGGTTGCACCGAACATGGCGGCAAGCAGTGTATCTGTGGGCTGTGGAACAACGGTGTATAATCATATTTCTTGTGAAGGAGAAAGTTAAACCAGCTGAGATTTTCAGAAGATTGCAAGCACAGTGTGGTGAACAAATGATGTCACGAACAAGAGTGTACGAATGGTGTGAACCGTTTCGCGAAGGACGGGAGCTGCCGTCCGCTGGAAAGACCATGGCAAGTGTCTTCTGGGACATGAAGGGTGTTATCCATGTGGATTTTCTGGACAAAGGAAGCACAATTATTACTCGAGTATTACTCCACATTGTTACTGCAGTATTATGCCCAGTATTACTTCACATTGTTGATTGGTGCTGTACGAAAGTCTATTCGCAAGAAGAGACCTGGGATGTTGTTTGGAAATGTCATTATCCGTGACAATGCCCGTCCTCACACGGCCAATGTGAAAACAAGAACTCTGGGCGAATTGCGCTGGGAAGTTCTGCCTCATCCCCCCTACAGTCCAGATTTAGCCCCCAGTGAATATCATTTGTTTGCACCCCTTAAAGACCATCTGGGAGGAAAAAAATTCACGACAGATAAAGCATTGCGGAACTATGTCCTCCAGTGGCTACAACAACAACCAAGTTCTTTCTATGCCAAAGAAATTAGGGAGCTGAAACAATGATGGCAGCAGTGCCTCGATGCTCACGGAAAATACTTTGAAAAGCTGACATAGTTTGGTGCTTCTTGTGCTATCTGTTTCCTGTGAAAAAATAAAAGTCCCGGTTAACCTCGAACGTCCCTTGTACAATAAAGTTAAAAATATATTCAAGTGTACCACAACACCTCAATGAAGCCTAAATTAACAAAATATACAGGATAAATGTGTAATACTTGGTACCTTACCTTGTTGCAGTCATCCTCGAATCTATTTTTCATTACCTTTGCCCATTCCAACCTCTTCTTTGCCATTGCTGTGTAACCACCTTTCTGCGGGGCTTTCGCGCTGGTAAGTCCGCTGCACATAATCGTCTTCTCACTGTAGACGGAAATATGTCACTTCCGTACGCCTTTAACTGATTTGACAAATCCTTGCTAGTAGCTCTTCTATTGGATTTGGTCATCTGTAGTAGTTCCCTTCGAACACAAGGTCTGATTTTCAGTTTATGCCCATATTTACCTGAGCGGCTTTGCGGTTATGACTCACTTTCAAATCCCGACTTATTCGACTGTTTTTTTAAGAAATAGTTTTCTGACTATTTCTTGCTGTGTGTAACGTTTTCCTTTCAGAAGACACTCAGCTAATGCAATTTTACGTGGTGATAAGTCTTTGGTTTTGTCCATAATTGTCATTTTCACTAAACTTCCGAATACAGAACAAAAGAAATTTTAATACTTTTTTTTTTTTTTTTTTTTTTTTGCACAGACCTTCAGTTTTTTTTTCTTTTTCTTGCTTTAAAAAAATATCAACTGTACACACTACAAGTGGGGTGGAAAAAAATTCATCGAAAATGCTGAAAAATTGACATTTAGTCTAATAATTTGCACGTCTGTATATAATATATATATATATATATATATATATATATATAATATTGATTTGAAGCTATTTACGATATTGTTGCACGTTAATATAAGTGAGGAAGACAATGTAATATGAGGAGTTACAAGTAAAACTTACTCAGCTCCGGTATAGTAGAAAACCAGGTGAAACAGCAAATAAAAATCGTGTCAGCTCTATATGTCCGGTATATAGGGATGTGGATGTATGTGAACGGCATTATGGAAGTTTTAAGCTTACCTGCAGTTGTAGAAAAATACATTAAATATTTAACAAATATTTCTCTAAGGAATTCTCCCTGGTACACCGAGGCTATGAGACGAGTAGTCCACGTGGTACTAATGGACGCTTCGAAACACGCATTTTAATTTTCTGGAGAAATTTCTTGACATTATTGTAACATACGTAACTTTTATTTGTGTTAAATAACATTCATAAACTTCGAGAATTGATTGAAAAGTAATGTCTTCATGGCTGTAACTTCTTTATTTGTTAATCGATTTTCAAACTTCTTTTTGAACCCGATAGTACATTTGTTAAATTATATCAACTCTATGTAATACGCTGTTTACTTTTCGACATAATGTATCCCTTTCCACGCACTTGAACCAACGCGTGGCTAGTTGGCTTCGGAGAGGAATTTGGTGATCGTTGTTGACACCAGGATTGAATGGCTGGCAGATTCCACCTCGTCGTCAGAACGAAAGTGATGGCCTTTAAGGCAGGCACGTAGCCAAGGGATGGGTCCGGGGTACGGACCCCTCCCCCTTCGAAACCAGAAATTAAAAAATATTAAGGTAGGATGAAACAAAAAGAAACGAGAAAGAGAAAAATCATTGTTAAAAATGAAAAGCGTTTGGTTACTCTTTCTTATGAGAAGCTTTATGTAGAGGAAACGGAGATGGGGGGAGGGGGGATTAAGTTAAAAATGGATATTATTGGAACGGAGCATTCCGAATTCCATCTAGCTCCATGCTGATCCTATGGACTACAAATGACGATCCATAAACCAGTTCTATCAGATAGACTCTCAGGTAGAACTTAAGAAATGCCCACAATCACCAATAATATGATCCTGATTACATACTATAGATTCCAGTTACACTTGTTAAAGAAATTTTCAATTTCGCGGCAACACTAATCAATTTTATAGAATGTCTTTACTGCTGAAAACGATCTTGGTGCTATCCTTGACAGCATTAAACGAAAATAAGAAAAGGAAGAAGAAAGAAGACAAGAAGAACAGAGTTGGAATGACCTCGGAAGACTATATCTTTTTCAGTACTTTTTTTTTATTTTACTCGAGATTTCTTCATAGATTGTTATTAAAATACTTACTAACATATTCTCATTTTATTGTCCGAACAAATTAATAGGGGAGCTCCTTCGTAGCTAAACGGTTAGCGTGCGCGCCTTTGGCGTGGGAGACCCGGGTTCGATTCCCGGCGGGAGCTCATGTGGTTCGGATTCCACGTTAATCAGTAGGTCCACGTCTCATATAGCCTCGCTGCTGAACGGGACGCTAAACTAAAATCACATCACATCAAATTAATAGGGATATATCGCCAGTAAAATAATTTAGATTGATCGAGCCCCTGTATGATAAGCACAGTATTTCGTCTTGGACCCCCTCCCCTATTATGAAATCCTGGCTACGTTCCTGCTTTAAGGTGGTCTTTCATCTTTGGGAAGTGGTGAAAATTGCAGGGTGCAAGGCACTGTAGGATAGGTGCAGTAGAACCTCCTTGAACTGCAGACGTTGCAGTCTCTCTTGTATTTATGATTTGTTAGCGGGCGGACGTTGTTGTGCTGAAGAACAGGGTCCAATCCCTTCTGGACGCGGCGCAACCATGCGTGGAGTTTCTCTAGTGTTTCCGCATAGCATTTAGAGAGTGTCATAGTTCCCTCTTCCAACACGTCAGTGAACAACGACAGTCTTGAAGTTCCCAAAAATGGTCACCATGACTTTCCTTGCAGATTGAACCACCTTGAACTTCTTGGGACGTGGAGCTGTGCTATGGCGGTACTCCCAATGATTGTCGCTTGTTCTTAGGGTCAAAATGATGTGTTCATGATTCATCTCTTGTGAAGCACTGGAGAAGAGCCTCACTCTTACACCGGGCCAACTGATCTAGGCAAACTTGCTTCCTCCTGCATTTTGTATTCTTTCGTCAGCCTTTGCAGGACCCGACGAGTATACACCTTAATACCCCAGCATCTCGGTTACGATAAAATGCGCTCTTTTTTTGGGAAGTGTTGAGTTCTGTTACTGTTTGATTGTACAGTTCCCACGTATTTCGATGTTACTTACCTGATGCGATGAGGGGTCAACTATGGGTTGATCAAGCTACTAGAGGTAACTGGATTTGGTTGTTTCAACTGCTTGACCCACCGTCTCATTATACTGACGTCATTGCAGCGTCGTCGTAAACAGCTGTTATTCGGCGACGAATTTGAGAAGCTCGCAACACATAGTTGTCAGGAACGCAATGAGTGTCCGCTGCTTCAACCTTATCTCCATGTTGTTCGCCATCTTGCTCAGTTATCAGCACACCAACGACGCATGAAACAAAAGAAATAAGTGTATTATACAGAGGACAAATGAAGGACGATTTTGAAAATCGGTTAATAAATTTTAAAAAGTTACAGCCATGGATGCATTTCTTTTCAATGCTTTAAAGTATGTCTCGTCAGTTTTTTAATCACCGTACTTTAGGAAGGAAAATTAGTCAAAAAGTTTGGAGGGAACTCGGTTAGTCTTCTTGGGGTAGATTAAATCTTGGAAACAAATTGCGTTCCTAAAATCAGTACATAATTACTATAACGTAGATTAGAGATATGTTTTTTCTATCAATTTTCCACTGGCATTCAGTGTTGCCAGAAAATGTATTGAGTTTAAGCACCTATAGATGTTCCTGAAATTATTTCATTTGTAGGTCCAGATGTCTCGGTGTTACGAAGTGTGTTATCTATAAATTGTAAACTTACATTTTGTTATAATTTTGTTTATGGTTTTAATATAATGAAATTCGTTATTATGATGTAACATAATACTGTAAGTTTTCGTTGAGATTTCTTGGGCCAGATTTATTTATTATTTTTTTATTTTATTTTTTATTTTTATTGATTGATTGATTGATTGATTGATTGATTGATTGATTGATTGATTGATTGATTGATTGATTGATTGATTGATTGATTGATTGATTGATTGATTGATTGATTGATTGATTGATTGATTGATTGATTGATTGATTGATTGATTGATTGATTGATTGATTGATTGATTGATTGATTGATTGATTGATTGATTGATTGATTGATTGATTGATTGATTGATTGATTGATTGATTGATTGATTGATTGATTGATTGATTGATTGATTGATTGATTGATTGATTGATTGATTGATTGATTGATTGATTGATTGATTGATTGATTGATTGATTGATTGATTGATTGATTGATTGATTGATTGATTGATTGATTGATTGATTGATTGTGCGTGCTTGGAAAGGTTCAAACACAGTGCTTTGAGTTTCTAATTTTCGATATAACGTGATATTATACCCAAACAGGACTAAAATTTAAAAATCGTTATATTATGAAAAGTATATTGCATATAGTGGATTTTTTCTGCTACTAAAAATTGTTTAGAGTTTTATCATCGTAGTATTTTTCATTGTTAATTTTATTTTATGCATTGAGTGTCAGCAGTGATATGACGCGATATATTGTATACGTTGTAATATTTCATTTATATTGTGCTTCAGTGATGGGAATCAAAGGTAGAAGGGTTCACATGATCGAGGAACTGAGTGAGACCATCATTTCATTTCAGAGAGGTAGGAAAGACGGACAATGTATGTGAAATCAGCATGCTGCTCCTTCCTGCATGGTCTCTCTTTACAAAGGGGAAAAAGGAATACAATTTCTCTGAGTGTGTGCTCTCCTACGCATGTGCTCGAGAAAAATGATGTAACGACTTTTTGTGTGCAATTCTTATTGTACTAATAGCTAACTATCATGCTTAAAATACCTTCCATCAATTTAAATTTAGGTTCTTAATATTTCATGAAATTAAATTTATTTTAAAAAATAGTAATGCTAATAATTAATTCTGTGCGAAACTGAACTTTGTTAAATACCGTGCTTCCTTAATTACTAAAATAAAATCTAGATTTGTGCGTGGCCTACTTGCTAGTACGCTTGTGTTCGGATTCCTAGTGAGACTCAAGATTTTTCTTTATTTTTAGTCCAGAGATGAAATCAAAACATTTATTGATAAGATTACTTGGAAACGATGCACTGACTAAGATTATCCAGTTAAGTATGCGCTATCTGGTTAAATCTATCCTCTCTGCAGGCAGCAGCACCGTAGATTATTATTTACTAGTTGAAACTTACGCATAGTCGAAAAAATCGTCCTTTATTTGATTTCTATTTTACGTATACTGTAACTTAGGAACCAAACATCTGCACACCTAATATTTCACAAGCAGATCAGTCTACAGAGTGTCTATCGGTCACGAAAAAGTCACGAAATCAGAAAACGGTCATGAAAGTCACGAAATTTAGCTTTTGGGTCACGATTTTTTTTTTACCTGTACAATTGTAAGTACAGATTGGAAAATTTTGTTCTGTGAAACGTCAAAATTCACCATAAAAAATATCTATGGCTGGCTTTAGACGCTACCAAATCGCAAGCAAAGTACGTTTCTATCGCATGGATGAAAATTCGGCCTAATTCGCACGCGAATTCGCTCTTGAAAATGTTAGGAAATTTTATGATTTGGTAAAGAAAAGGTCACGAAAAAGTCACGAAATTTCATTTTGGACTTTTAGTAGACACCCTGGTCTACCACCATGTCAAATTTGATCCAGATCGAATGAATTTGATTGAACTCTTACATTGAAGACCTATTGATTTTTCAGGAAATGAAGGACGAAAACGGTATAATCGTGCCAACGGTATTAGAATTTACACCATAAAGTAATCCTAGGTGGCGCCACTGCTTTATTTTCACGTTACATGCTTTTTTTCCTGAAATCATAGTTTACAGTTCTTCAGGTATTGAAAAGTTACTTTCATTAAAAGATAACATTTCGAAAATTTATATGGTCCTAGAGATGCGTTCCCTCTTAGATTACGGGCTAGTTCATTCTGAAGTGAGAATTTTAGCTGTCTTCTTTCCCAGTGTTAAATGTAAACTATGAGGTCCCTCGTGGCTATATGCTTAGCGGACGTGTCTTCGGTGGGAGAAATCAGCTTCGATTCCCGGTGGGAACTTGTGTAGTTCGGATCCCACGTCAAGCTGTAGGTTCATGTCTTACAAAGCCTTGCTGCTGAAAGGGACGCTAAAATCTAATCCATCCAAAATTGCAAAATATTAGAAAATTAAGACAGTCCTAGGGGGCGCCGTTGTGAACAAATATTTACCTGCTACCCGTCTGTCATGACTGTATGGCCAGCGTACGGATCTTTGCGTTCCGGAGACGTGGATTCGATTCTCGGCTAGAGTTCATGTTCAAATCTGATTAAGTCGTAATACATGTCCCCTATAGCCTTGGTACTGAAGGGAACGCTAAACTTTAATCCCACTAAAGCTACCCGTCTGATCTCTGACTTCGTGATTTGAAACCAAAATTTGCTAATTTTTAACCCTTCTCGGATCTTCAAGTTACGAATAGACATAACATATATACATATAAGTGTTTCGTCATTACGTTATAGCGTAAATGCTAAAAATATGTAGAACAATCCTAAATTCCCAAAACGCTGTTTCCTAAACTTAGGATCGTATCACTTAGAGCAGCTGTAAATAAAATATTAGCGAATTGCTATAAATTTAATGTAATATTGATGCTTATTTAAGTAGAGCATCAAAAATGACTAGATAAAATTTTGTTTGTGAATCCGTATGTTTCTTCTTAATTACACCTACATATGCATTCTTAGCTACTTGAATATGATGTTTTCTAATTACTAAAGTGATTACTAGATCTTGTTTTGTGTGTTTCAAACATAAATACTTACCTAACATTTAAATCATAACAAATCACGAAATGTAGTGTATATATATATATATATATATATATATATAACAAAAGTTAAAAAATAAAATAAAATGATCTGAATATAGTGACAGCTCTGTGGACCTTTGTCAATATTTCTTGCGAATGACGCAAGACGTATTAATGAATATTCGGATTGTTTTAATCGTTCCAAATTTAGTTACATAGATAATAGCGTTATAGGAAATAGAAAGACAGTACTATTAATGAGTTTGGAAAGAGCAACCGCATTCTTGTTTAGAGAAAGTGAAGTGGAGGTTAGTTTACCCAGGATTTGTCAGCACACGAAGGTCATTTTTTAGGTTCGATTTCTTCAAGATCCCACTTTTTAACGCTTAAGAAGAAAACGAACATTCACGAGAATCGCATTTATGTTACCATATTTGTGTGAATATAGGCCGCACTTTTTTTTTTCGTAAATTTTGGCTTGAAAAATCATGGTGCGGCCTATAATCGAGATTTTTCCTCTCAGATAATAAATCGTCAATTTCAAAATGGCGCGTACACGTATCTTGTGGGTTGAAATTAATACCATTACAAGTTACTGCAGTTACTTTTGTAAACCATCAAATACTTAAAAAGAAAATAGCAGAAAAACTGTACCTTGTTCGCAAAAATTTCCAGCTTCATTGGGTACGGATAGCACCTTACACTGGCACAAAAATCACTTGTACACTTAATACTTTCATTAACAGAAATATGTATCTTTGTTAATAGTATATATAATATAAACAGTATATTTATATACAGCAGCTATTCTTGAAAAAAGAAAAGCAACTCTGTTCACCAGAACTGCATCAGCTTGTTTGTACCCACCCAAATCAAACACAATCACCTCCCACCATTTTAGTGTGACCAGCGTCTGATTCTTCACTCTCGCTAGACAGAATGCTGCTCAGAGACACTATCACAAAGGTCATCTTCAGTCCCATCAAGATAATTGAAAATCCAGGTTTTTTTAAACTTCTCGTGACAAGTTCTTTCGATATTGATCGCCAAGCAGATAAAATCCAACGGCACACTTTCTGACACAGATGCACGTTGCAAACTGCCTCCTGGCATCGAAGTTGCTTTGTTCATGATGTAATTTCTATAAAATTGTCTTACATTAGCTTTGAGTGGATGACTGAGACACACATCCAAAGCTGTAACACACAACTTTCTCGTAAATTTAGTAGTGCGGCCTATATTCGAGATTTACTTTTTCTATAATCTCGTGTCAAAAGTTTAGGTGCGGCCTATATTCGCTCAAATACGGTAAGTGGATGGTGCAAATGAATATCCATAAAATGGAGGCATAATTAATCAACTGTTGTACTATTCATAATCCCAAGTCCCAATCAATCCTCCACTCCATTTACACTGGCCTAATTGCTAGCGCACATGAGCCTTTCGTACACGTGGTCCTAGATTCGATCTCCGGTAGAAGAGCACTGAACCCGTTACGGTAGTTCGGATTCCACTTTAAATTATAAGTCCACGTCTCATAGCCTCGTTGTTGAAAAGGGACGCTAACCTTGAATAAATGTTCAAATACTCTAGCTCCACAGTTTCTAGTTTTCATATAGCACTTAAAACCACATGTGAAAGCAAGTGGCAACCGTATATTTGCTCTACTGGCTTAATTCCCATGGAAAGTAAGAAGCCTATCAACTACCTTTGGGCAGAACACTGAAGAATAAGATTCAGCAGTGAGGTTGTTCGAGAGTGGAGAGTCTGATATAGTCTGATATGTTACCATTTTAAAAAGAGATTCAAAAAAAAACTACATGAACTACCCTAATATATATCCGGAATAGCATAGGGAAGTGTACTTGGACCACTCTTACTTCATATTATACATGGATGACCTGACTAGTCGCTTCAACTGAACTTCTAGCAGAATCCTATTATTTGCAGACGACTGCAAAATGTTCAAGGAAGCGAACAGTATAAAAGATTCAGAGCTACTTCAAAACGACCTAAATATTTTTTTTCTTTGTGGTGATACACATGACTTATAAAAGTGAATCCCGATAACAGTAGATCCATAACATTTTCCCTAAAGAAAAACATTATAGACACCTCATACAACATAAATGGTTCGTCCATCACGAGAGTCAATAGGCATAAGGATCTAGGAATTACTTTTGACACAGAACTGACTTTCACAGAACATATAAACACTATCACTAAGCAGTCGATGCGCATACTAAGACTTCTGTACAGATTAACAGAAATATGGAACCTCTCTTCCTTAACAACGTTCTACAAGGCAATAATGTCTACTAAAATGGAATATGTTTACCAATCTGGACAATGGCAGCTTCTACAAACCTATAGCTGCTAAACTTCTTCCTTACAATAATAAGTTTTAGAGTATTTCGTACGATGTGCGATGACAAAACACGAACTGTTACAAACACTAAATATTCAACTACCTGACACTTGTCATAAAATCAGTGACCTCAAATAGCTGTGTAAACTCACATACGATCGAAACGCTACTTTCAGAATTGTATTTCCGAATTCTATTCAAACACGTAACACATGCACTACGACGTCATTTTAGTGGATAAATTTTAGTCAGCTGTTGTCAACTTTTCTCGTTATTACGTAAATGTTATTTTATTCATTATTATTATTATTATTATTATTATTATTATTATTATTATTATTATTATTATTATTATTATTATTATTATTATTATTATTATTATTTTATGTTTCCATCTTAAATTTGTTAGATATTCCAGTGTAAACTAGCTTTCAGCTATATCTGGAGTTATGTTCGTAAATAAATAAATAAATAAAAATAGCATATCACAATATTGAGAGCGGTGATTATATTCAATGAGAAAAAGTGGAAAGGCTATTACTCACCGCAAAAAATGTGTAGCAGAATATTATTCTACATACAACAGGTAGCGCTTTCGGAAGATGCTACTTCCTTCATCAGCCTGTGGTAGACTTCAAAAAGGATAAAAAACATGAAGGATGGTTAAAAAATGGTTAAAAGGTTAGGATATGTGAAAAACAAATCTTCTGTCAAACGTTAAAACACAGGGGAATAGAAACTCACTGACATTGTGTACCGCTACCGCATGTGGAAGAATATTCTGCTACATATATATATATATATATATATATATATATATATATATATATATTCGGTGAGTAATAGCCTTTCCGCTTTTTCTCATCAAAAATGACATACTTGTGTGTGTGTGTTTCTATTCTTGAAAAAATGTGGAAATATGCCGTTTATAAGACCTTCTGTTTTATTTGTTACGTTTGGGATAGTACAACACGCTGGTAGTCGTACACAAGTAAACAGAAATTCAAAATAAATATCAACAAACATTGCAGTGTTCACTATTGTGGTTACAGCTTAATGATTTGGACAGAGTTAACTTCTAGGGACTGTTTTTGTACTTAAATAATGTTTAACTTACTACAATGATCAGTGCTTAACGCAAGAAATGTTCTAGACTAGTCGTTACTAAAGTAAACAAATTATTCGATAGTCAAAACCCAAAGTTTTATTATTTTCTATTTATTTATTTACAAACGTAATTCCAGATACAGCTGAACGCTAGTTTACACTAAAATTTCTAATAAATCTGAGAGATGGTAACATTGTTCAATTAGGGAAATTCGACTTATTTTTTATTTTCCCTTTCCAATATTTAAGCGCTAAATTTATCATACATTATTCCGTTGATAGCCTGTAACCATAATACATAGAACCTAAACTTCTACAGGATATGTATAATTAGATGAAACTTGCTTCTTCCGTTCAAAGTCTGTGTGTATTGCAAGATTCTACATGCTCTTCTAACACACGTGCTCTAAACAAAGATCAGACGACAACCACGGATAAGACATCGTCAACGATCGTGAAGTGACGAAGATTACTCAAGTCAGCAACATTTCTGGATGAAAGGAGCCAAAACACCGCAGAAGGCATCAATCTCCATCGGTTGATCATCACCTCCACTCTCTAGGACATCTAGTCTCTGAGAGCTCCTTTATACTTACCATTCTCTAGGACGCCTGATCTCTGCAAATACTTCACAAGTCCCTAAGACGCCTGTCTCTGGGTTTTATTCCCCTCTCTAGGACACCTGGTCTCTGAGAAGTACCTACCCACATCTTGAAATCTGTAATGGCGTAAGAGCCTTGGTTCCTCTCGCCTTAAGACGCTTGGTCATCGGACTCCTTCAAATTCACCAACAAATCACCAAGATATCTAGAGGAACTTACATTTTATCTGTAATATTTATTACTACTGTATATAAGAAGAAACATTTATAATAAGAGGCGATTGGGCAAAGTTCAAATTCCAGTCTACCATCTTTTAGCTCTACCCTAAAAGACAGATTTTTACACTATTTATCGTAATGCTTGTTGCCCCCTATCAATACATCACTTATTGCTCAACAGATTCGTAGTACGTAAAATTTTCCTACCCTATTCTCATTTAACACCTTCGAAGAAGGTAACAGCACAAATTGTCGAAATTCTTTACTGCACTACAACAGTAAGCACTATAAAAATCGTTGTTGCATTCAGTAATGAATGTGGAACCGTTTTATTCGTTATTCTCTATCGATATAAACATTATGTATTGAAAATGTGAATGCATGAATAGTTAAATTGCTTTCTTCGCTTTCAGTAATTGAAATCTGTATTGAAACCTAATATTTTTAATAAAATAGTTTAAATTTTAGGATTATTTAATAACAAGTGACTACTCAATAATTACAAATTTAGATCTGTGTTTAATTCTTATTTTACTAATAAGTGAAATATATTATTTGTACAATGAATAAGAGTATTCAGAGTTGGAAAGAGAGGTAGGGGAATGGCTTAAGTAGAGGTGGGAAAGGAAGGGTTCCTGGTTTAATATCATACCTTTTAAACTTGTGGTAAACAACGTTGTTACTGTTGACTTTCTGGATTTCTCCTGTCTCCCTCTTCCAATACGTTACAGAGGCAGATCCATTTTCATCCGAACAAATTGAAGTTGCTTACCTTGGTATGGAGCATTGCACGACATCGCAGTGTCCATTGCAGCTTTACCGGGAATATATTGTCCCACTCCTGCTTACCATTTATCATGCCAACCCGACATGACGAAAGACACCGTTTGAGAAGTATAAAAGCACAGTAATTCATGCGACTAGAATTTTGCCTCTCAATAGGAATATCCTCTAAAGAATAGCAAGTTTTTTCTTTCTTTCTTCATTTCATTAACAGTGGCCTGTTCTACCACAAAGCTATTGTTTTGACGCTGTTCTACTATGTCGGAAAGAGTTATTAGGTATCTTCCTGAAAAAAGTTTCTTAAATTTTGGTCGGCATTGTGCCCACTACGCCTCTACTCTGCTACACAACAGCCAGGACACTGATACTAACATGCTACAGTTTTGATGTTCTGTGAACCCGGTTTTGGCATGTGTTACTGTCTGCAAGCTGTCCTGATTCAAATGGATCAGCCTCTGTATTTTCATTTAGCGTATTCTTTGACCATCATTTACTTGACTTCTTTTATTCTCAACATAGCCCTTGTAAGTTAAATTAAAGATTTAATATGTTATTCCACTTCATTTGTGGATTATCAGCAAAGAATGGTTCTTTTGCGCAATGTCAAAAAATTATATATTTTCAGTGATGATCCTGTAGTTCTTACTTCGTAATATGACATATCTGAATTGTTAAGAATAATTTGAAGCTATTATTTTTGTTTACGCACTAAGAAATATGTTGTGCCAACAAAACAATATCAAACCCAAAGCTGATTCACCACACAGTGCGAAAAAGACCTTAGCACCAATAGAGACCAAAATATCGGAACAAATTAAGTAACAACCTACTGTAATGTAAATAAGCATCATTTTATTATTATTATTGCATGCTAAGAATAATATTTGAAGAAAAAAGGAAATGTACTATAAACATGAATTGTAATTTTCTGAGCACTCTCCTTATTGTTTTGTGTTGACTGATTTTGTGAATTATCGTCTTCAATATGTTTTAAAGAAAAGTACTACTTCTGGCAGCGATGAATTACAAATTTACATATTGCTTTTTCTCCTTTCAATACTGAGGTAAAACTTTGATTTATTGGTAAAAATTATTAACGTGTAAATTATCTGTAGAACGAAATGTAGGGACAATGAACTTAGAACCAGGAAGCAATAGAGAATTAAATGAAACAAAAGAATCAGTTAACTTAAAAAAAAAAAAAAGTAATGCAAAGTACCTGTAACATGCAGAAATTTGAAACCGCAAATGATGATGTTTTATGTGTTTCCATAAATGCGTAGTAGAATCCACAGGTTGTCAAAATTTTAACTGACGAATACATAGTGAGCAAAGATACAGGCGAAAAAAACCTTCACTTTAGAAACCACGAAGAAAGGGGGAAAAAAGTGAAGAATACAATGACACAACAGACCATGAACTCATATAAATACGGAGATTGGAAATGATCAAGTGTCCTCATCTTAAATTTTCGTTCCGTGAGTCATCAGTCATCGTTCAATCGGTGTCTGACTGAGAACTTTAGTCATTCGTGTTTGATCTTAATCTTCGAACTTCGGGACCACCAATACTCCAACCAAGGGGTTTCAGTTAGACCAAGTTTGGAGAGGAAAAAGCGATTACTACGTCTTCTGGAAACAGCATCAAATAATCACCAAGACTATCAAAGGATCAGACTCTACCCTTTCTATCATCTATGATAGAGGATCATCGCCGCAGATACGAAGGAGAATCATTTGAAAGCATGACATCTGTGTGCAAGTTAATCTTGGCTCATATAATGTTACGTTAGTAATGGCAATCTGTGGATTTACTCGGGCATAAATTGAAACACACACATACGAACATAGAAAACACAAACATTTTCCAACCATCAAAATTCTTGTTTTTTGATTGAGACATATGACATATTAAAGAAGTGCAATTTAGGCTGTTAGCTATCGCCACTCTCAGCGGAGTGTGGGTGGAACCCACTTTCCTTTACTGCTATAGAATCAAAATTTCAGTATTTTCTCCAGTGAAGGAAAGTTAAAATACTGATACATTGCGAATTATTAAGAATGTGTACGTAAGGAGGTAAAACATTAATAAACTTGGTAGAGACAATAAGTAGCATGTTAAGAAAAATAATTACACTTTGAAATATAGTACATATGATAATTCACAAAATCAATCATTAACAGACATTGAAGTGAGTGCTGACCATATATAAATATGTGTTCCGTTCATTGTTAAACTAATTAATTGTACTAGGTAATAGTTTTGTAGTCATTTAGAAATTGTCATGATATTTTGTATTTCAGTGAATCCTGGAGCCAAAGAACGACTTGTGCAAATCACTGGACCGAGTGAAGATAAAATCAAGTAAGTTTATCCTTCTTTCTTTTATGTGTATTTATTAATCTTCTATATAACAACCTATGTATTATATTTTGATCTAAAGGGTTTTTTTTATTTTTTTATTATATAGAGCCGGAGAACTTTTTTATTGCAATAAAATACAGAAAAATGTTTTAATATCCATGAAATTGGTTTTGTTTGACAGTCATTTTTATGGCCTTAATATTTGAATATGATTTCGGACATGAGACCACCGCGGCTGGCGCGTACATGTTGCTGTAATCTGGAGGTCCAATTTTCACACACTCTTCGCAGTAAATCAGGCTCTATTTTGGCAATAACGCGTCGAATGTTGGCTTCCAAGTGCTCAATTGTTTCTGGCTTCTCGGCGTAGATACGCGACTTTCTCGGCGTAGATATGCGACTTTACATATCCCAAGAGAAAATAGTCTAATGGCGTCAAATTGCACGAACGAGGTGGCCATTTAATTGGTCCATTATGAGCACCGTAAAATGCACGTAATGCCCGATGAGTTTGTCGAATTGAGCCATGAGTTTCAAAATAAATTTGCACAATTTACAAACGTTGCTCCGGCGTGAGTCTGTTCATGATGAATTGCCAAACCAAACTAACCTCAGAATAACCAAGGACTGTAATGTCAGCTGTCACAGAAAACAGTGTTGCCAGTTTAAAATTCTCCGCCTCTTAAAAAAAAAAAAATCCAGAACTGATCTTGATACCCTATAACTGCTAATGACAGAAAATTGTTTATCATGTCAGATTAATACTATGATCTTCTTCTGCAGGACGTGAAGACTTGGTAAAGAGAGCATCCTTACCCTTCTAAACATCGGTCATCGAAGATACCCGGTTCCTATTGTCATTACGTGAGGCAAAGGTCGAACATTAAGTTTTGCTGTAAGTTAGGGAAATCACCAACGAAGACTTAAGAGATGATCGAAAGTGTTCAGCGCGAGAAAGCCTTATCTGGTCATTTGGTGATTTGGTCATTTGATGTGTTCATATGTAGCACATACTACGTCATGTAACGGTCAGATTGTAGCAGGTCGCGAACACACTCCCCATTATCCATTCGTTGACGAATTTCCAGTCCGGAGTTATCAGAAACATTTTCATGTCCATCACGAAATCGGACTAGCACCCAAACATGACCACGAGGTAGGACATTCTCGCGGTAAACAGTTCTGATCATCTCGTAAATCTCTGTTGCTGCTTACTCACAATTACAGAAAAATTTATTGTTCACCTTTTGTTCCATATAAGGATCTATGACAATAGGACTCGATGACCGATATTTAGAAGGGCACATATTTTCTCTTTATCAAATCTTCACACACACACATACACAGACATAAAAAAGAAAAAAAAAACATCGTAGCATTAATCTCATATAATAAATGATTTTCTGTCACTAATAGTTATAGCATTAATGCCACGTATCAATCCTGGAAACAGCATCAGTCCTGGAACTTCATTGATTGATTTTATTTCCATCTGAAAACGTTAAAACACTAGTTGAAGCGCTTTCCGCAAACTTTTTGAGTGTCTAAAAGTCTCGATTTTATGTAGTACATGTATTTTGTGAATTGGTAGCTTGGAAGTTAGAAAAAAAAATGTAAGAAGCTAATGAGGCAATCCGTATGTTGTATTTTATTTCAAGTTTTGAAACTTTAGTAAAACTTTTAAATTACTTAATGTACGCAAATGAATACTGACTTGAACAGTTTTCTTCGGTGTATGCATGGTAATTCTCGGTTTTCACGACAAATGAAATTTGTAAGTTGTTAAACGTTTATTTTCTTTTGTAAAAATTCTGCTGAATAACTTTAAAAGGCAAGAAAGAAAATCAGAAATTTAGAAAGTAAATCTATTGAACGAGGAAAACAGTGTTTCCATGTCTTTTCTTCAGGCTAGAATTTGTGTTCAATTTATGATACCATAATTGTCAGAGGTGCCGCGGTGGCTCAGTGGTAGAGCGTTCACCCCTGGTGCATGGGGTCCTTGATTCGATCTCAGCTTGCGCCAAGTGAACTTTATGGTAGACAAACACCGTGTGCGTAGGTTTTCACTTAGTTCTTCCGTTTTCTCCCACTTTTTTCCTTGCACTATTTCCTTCATTTCTCATCATCACCGTCTTCTTTAGCTTAGCCGGCATAATCGTGGAACGGTAAAACAAAGATTTCATTTCATTTCATGATTGTCAGACTCTCAAAGTTTTACATTATACACGTATATGAAAGATCTTCAAAACAAACCGTAATTCTTTTAATAACATTTTGTAAATATTAGATATCCTATTTTCAAAACGTATCTCGTTGTTGTTGTTTATTTACAAAAAATAAGAAAATGTTGTGGAAAACTTAACGAATAGTTAGTTACCCTTCAAAAAAGAAAACAGATTCCAAAATTATAAGTGTAGCAGAAAATTATATGATTGGAGAAGCAGATTGAGCGCGGAGCGAATCGCATTTCTTTTTGTAACAGCGTTGTGTGTATATGTGACAGGAACTTAGAAATCTATAAAAGCAAGCCCTTGTAGTTATACGTAAGCTATTTTCATCAAAATTTATCCTTGCGTATTCCAGTATACCATAATTATGCATTATATTATTTAATAAACTATTAAATTTGTTGTATCTTTCAGCCACGCGAAACAATTAATTGAAGAAACTATTCGTCGAAACGCCTCTCCAATTCGTCCAGAACAATCTGAAAAGGAGTTAATGGGTGGATCAAGTTCCAGTTTAAACAGTAGTGCTTCCGATGAAAGTAATCGCCTCAACGCAAACGGTGGGTATTTTTATTTATTTTGTAACTTTTAAGAAGGGTGATATCTTTTAAACAGTTAAGTTTAAAGTTACCTTTTAAATAGTTTACCGACTGAAGTAGCTCAAGTGGTAGAACATTGGCTTCGCATTCGGGAGGACGTGGGTTCGATTTCCGCTGCTGACCATCCTGACTAGGGTTTCCCCAGTCCTACCAGGCAAATGCCGGGATGGTACCTACTAAACAGGCCCTGGCCGATAACTTCCCAAATCCTTTCCATTGTTGTTAAATAGCCAGTATAAAATGGCCATTGAGCTGTATCTGGTGCTTGTTAAATAAATAAATAAATAAATAAATAAATAAAATATTTATAACAACTGTACTGAACAAGTAAAACATTGAGATCTTGAGTGGTTATTTTAACCGATAACTTTACCAACATTTTGCTAAAAATGTAATTTTAGATTTGATCCTATTTTATTGTTTGTTTATATATGTATAATATTAGGGTGGTCCTTATACATATGGTGAAATTTCAAAATAAAGCAATTTACTCTCTGAACCTCTCAAACGTTTCCTTTTCGTATAGAAATAATATGTGCAAAATATCATGTAAAAATTTTAATATTTAGAGGTGGCTCAATAATGTTAATTTTGCCAGGTAAAAGCTAAATGTTAATTGATCGAATATTCTTATGTTTCACAGTCAGTTATTCATAGTAAATCAATGTAAATGCAAACGTTTCGAATAGTCCCTACTGAATTATTACAGAACAACATATTCTGATTATGAGTGAGCACATATTGTTTTGTAATCGCTAATTCTGAAGAAAAATTTATTTCCTTGAAACAATATCATTGTGTTCAATTACTTCGATCGCATACTGCAACTGTTCTTCAGTTTTAAAGCATCCTGACAGAGTCGCTTCTTGTATTAGGGCGTCACCACGCTCTGCATGATCATTTGTGGCTGCTAATTAGCAAACAATTGCCTTATTGGTCTTAAAGTCATTCCTATCATTCCATACATCAGGGTCTTCACTGAGGAAACCATCTGGAATGCCAAGAAGATCCAATATATACAATATATTTCTGCTTCTTTTTGTCACAAAATCGATGTGTCTTTCTACCATCGCCAAGTTCACCACTGCCCGAATTGATAGACCTTCTCCTCCTTGTATCTCTGCTGATGATTGCATCATAGCTCGTTTTGTATAAGAGTTTAACTTTGGATCAAAGAGATTAAGGAGGAGGTAACACAGATGTCGTGTCGTTTCGTGTGATGTTCCTTTACCAATCTCATGTTGAAAATAAGCATGAAGTTCCTTAAGGAGTTGGAGATCATTTCTAGCTACCATAGAAGCCTAGGGTGTTAGAAATCAAACTTTAACATAAATCTTCGCGAAAAATATGTTGAGATCTCTCAATCCCTACAACCATGTCTGTGTGAGCTTAAATTAGGAATGGAACCCCTGTATATATTGAGAATGAGGCTCTGCTACATGCTTCAACTGTCTTAAAAGGAAACTTACTCCTAAAGCCGTATACTTTACAATGTATTTCTGTAAGAGTAAGTTTCCTGGTATGTTACTATTATAACCTGATTAATATTTACAAGAAGCGTTGTCAGCAAAAAATCTAAACTACAAAAATGAGTTCATTATTAAAACACGCCAGCCACCTATGAACTGGTGTATTTCTTAAAATGACTGAATATTTAAATTTTCGAGATTGAGAGTGTAGACTGTAGACAGAGCGATATGATATCGCTGCTTTTCGGTTATCCCCCAAACAATGTGATAT
This sequence comes from Thermobia domestica, assembly GCF_964235325.1. Taxonomy (NCBI): domain Eukaryota; kingdom Metazoa; phylum Arthropoda; class Insecta; order Zygentoma; family Lepismatidae; genus Thermobia; species Thermobia domestica. Next base: position 36,323,472 of record NC_137455.1, on the reverse strand, counting down.
AGGTCTTAAATTCTTTTGGTTATAGATATTAATTTTCTGTGGTGTTCTTTTTGGGTGTACACACAGAAGCGCCCTATAGATAAGGATACTTATATTTATAAATTTCACATTTATAAATTTATTATTATTATTATTATTATTTTGTTAATCTTTAATATTATTATTTATCATTAATTAATACATGATGAAATGAATAATTATACTAATGCGATAACATGTCATGTATAACTTGCATTGTGCTCTGCGGCAGACTAGCAATAAACTTCAAATTGCTTGAGAATCAGTTTGATTCAAATTTCACAGAAAACTGTTTTTTCGTAGAAAAGAACAATATGAAAGGGTCAGAGGTTGAAATTTCAAATATGTAAAAAGAAGGACCACCCTAATATATACATATAAAATATTAGATTGCAAGCTTTAACGTTATTAACAACATGACAAGAAGATTGTTCTGGTTAATTGACTTTAATCTAAATTGCATTATTTTCCTCATTTTACTTTATTTCTTGTACCTTAAGTTATCGTAATGTTGTACTCGGATACCACACCAGAAAAACGAACTTGGCGTGGCAGCCCTTTGTGGAGCTTGACCCACTCCAACGCCATCTGTTAGGGACCGGCTCAATTACGCCCAGCCTAGCAACTAACATGTCAGCACACTGTGTCGTCCTCTCTCTAACCCTGTCTGGCCGGAGCTTTCTAGACCTAGTGGCCATCACGTCTTTTTATTTGACCCCATTTTGCCTCACGACGCTGGGTGGACGCCGAAAATCAGGAAGCATCGGCAGGGAATCGAACCCAGAACCACGCGGATACGATTCCAAGGCTCTAACCACTAGACTAGAGCATGTGTGTCCCCTTTCTGATACCACACAGTTTGTTATATTGCTCACAAACTGTTCGCCGCAGTATGGAAACATTACAATAACTACTAAAATCGTACTTTTATTCAGTAATGCAATATCATACAACAACTAAATAAGATTAGTTTGCGAAGATTTGAATTACAATTTGCTTTGTTTTTGAAACGCATAACGAATGTTCATTGTGTGATTCTCAAAAGAAAATCAAGTGTAAGGGAATGTATTTTCTTGAAATATAGGTGATCTGAATAAACATTTAGTCGAATAGGACTCTGAAAATGTGTTCGTTTAGAGATCAATATTCCTGCTGGCACTTAAGTAGAATGTACAGTTAGATGTTCTATCTTTTGACCGAGACTCTCTGAGCCGCATTGTGGACAACCGGACATTATCGACTATGCCTCGTGCCTGTAAAACATACGTATTCAGGTAGGCTATATCCGGAATGTGAACAGGGAATAAAAATAAAGGTAGCAACGACGAAAATCGGCCATTATGTATATAATATACAGTGATGGATACAGGATATGATCAAGGGGGGGGGGGGGTAAACCATAGTTTGCCACTTTATCCAGTGTAAAGCAGGAATGGAGCCCATTTTATCCAGTGTATTCCTGAGCGTCAAGGGGGGGCTATAGCCCCGTAGCTCCCCCTGGATCCGCGCCTGTATATATATATATAAAGTCGAGCAGAAATGTGGATATTACAAAGGGGAGATGGAATACGGCTGGAAGCATTCAAAACGTTTCTGTAGAGAAAATTTGTAATGATTAACTAAGTAGAGTGAAAAATGCATGAAGTGGGCGTGAAACTTGCGGATAAACAACACTGGCTAAATGGTTAGCGTACGCACCTTTGGCGTGGAGACCCGGGTTCGATTCGATTCCCGGCGGAAGCTCATGTGGTTCGAATTCTACGTTAATCAGTAGTTCCCGTTTCATACAGTCTCACTGCTGAAAGGGACGTTAAACTTCAGATCAACTCAACGATTATATATATATATATATATATATATAAAAAAAAGTGCACACCTAACCATTCAAGTAGCAATTCAAATACAAACGTTTCATCGATAAGTCGTCAATTCATATCCCTTTTACGTTGCTTGAAAAACTGCATATTTTTTTCTTCCTTTACTGTAGAAACAATGTATAAGGTTCTTGGAGCTTAGTATTCGTTAAAACGGTGTGCTTTTAAGATGCTAGTTTTATAATATGTGCTGTTTTTCCGTTACCGAACTCGAAATTAAAGTTTAAACCTATGACATCTACGTACCGTATACTTGTCAGTGCTCAAAAATTTAATTATTTCACATTAGTGGCTCTTAATCTCGGAAATGTAACTTATTTTCTCCTGTAATGTAGTTAAACCAATGATTCTTATATACACACACATTCAACACCAACTGATCACGGATTATTTTTATTTTTTGTTGTTGAAACGTTTCCGTTCGGTTTCTACTGAATTCAATTTATGTTAGGAGTATTTGCTATGTATCTTATTACTAATTTAAGTTATAATACTAAACATAATTATTTTAAAAAAATACATACACACACAAAAAGAGACCGGTTTGGACATTATTTAACTGGAAGTTATTGAACCGAGGCAAGTGTTGCTCCATTTTTTCCTGAAAAGTCCCAATGATTTTGCGTCCCCCCAAATGTGACTAGTCTCAGTCAAAGTTTGCATGGCCATCAGAAAGTTTGCATTCCAGGTTTAGAAAAAGACAAGTCTCATATAGTATTTGTCGTAGAGAAATAATCAGCAAAAGGCCACTTGCATAGAAGTAAACGGAGCGAAACTACGCCTAAGCATGACGTTTGAAAAGCGCACAAAATTAATTTCTCTTATAACAAAAACGAAGAAATTTAGACGTGTCGCTCCAAGTTTGTCTTTTAAAAACATCTTGGTCTTGTTTGTTTATTGAAGTTTCCCGTAATTTTTCAGCACCAATTCTATACGAGACGTACACCTACAATTTAAGGTGGAATCCAAACCACCGTAATGCATTCAGTTTTGTAGTTCTCTCACACCAGGAATCCAACACTTAAGCGGACGCGCCAGCCAACTATACCAGCGAGAGGGCCTATTTAGTCTTTCTAGGGTCTAGTAGATTATATTTTAAAAAAAGTAAAAGGGAAGGTTTTTGTTGTTGGATGATATTAAAAGAGATTATTTGGTCGAAATGAATACTTTCAGTGGAGGACCATAAAATATAGAAGCTTCTTAGCGGGATGACTTCCCAGTGATGGTACAATACTTACGATAATGATTTAGTGGCCTAGGCTGTAAGAAGTAGATGAGCAGTTCAACGTGGAAAAACTGAACCAAGTGTATCCGAGGGCTTCCTCTAAACACAATAACTAGGATGCACGCTTTTGGTATGTGTTGTTGCAGGTTCTTTTCCGATTGGAACAACTTTGGTTACAAACTCCACGAAAGTTCATTAATAGTAGGTTTCATTCTTCATAACTTCACTTTAACTTATGCATATAAAACTCGATTTGTAAGATGTGTAAAATGAAGTCCACGTTGATATTCACGTTTTATTTGCCAAAATACAGTAACGAAATTTCGTTCCCTTATTTCTTCAATTAAAAGCTTGACGAATGACAATCTAAATAGTAATTAAATTAAATTGAGATTTTTCTTCAGATTTTGTTCTTTCATAAATAATGTTTTAATAAGTTTTTTCTCTCCCTCTCTCTCTTTTCCTTTCAGTGTACGTGACGAGTAATGATAAACTATATTAAAATCTTAATCAATACATATGGAAAGCAAGGTTAATTTTATTGTTAAGATTAAAGGACTTACAAGACTCCGCAATCGTTTTTGTCTTTTTCCTAATAGGGATAAATAACCTTCAGTCACTTACTGTGTTGATTTTTTTTTTCCTTCTAGTTGGTAGGCGCAGCGTGTTGATGCACAGTTTGTCCACAAATGATGCGAACCTTGGTGAATACAAGTACACGGTGACTGTCGGAAATGATTCACTCAAAATCACAGGCACCAATCTGGATCTAGTGAGAGTAAGTAAACATTGGAAACCGATATATAATCTTTGCAAATAATAGTTATGGGATACACCTTAGAGGTAAAACCCTTACCTTTTATTTAACGACATTGACGAAGTTGCTAGAAAGCAACGAAGCGACAACGAATATTTTTTTTTTCCACCCCGGATACAGGGTAGGGATTTTATCTCATCAGTAATTCTATAATAGCTTGAAGTACTGGGCATATTCAAATTGTGATGGTCAGGAATAAACTTTGAATTTGAAGGTGACATTGTTACCATAAATCAACGGTTCCCAACCTTTTTTTGATTAACGACTCACTTTATTGTATGCCTACAAGATTGCGACACACTTGTTTAATTTTTTTTATTAAAATAATATAAATTAATAAAATTAGTAGCGTACACAGAGTTTCATCAAAGGGAGATTCAACTACTCAATCTCATGTCATTTCAGGATATACATGATGGCCCAGAAATAGGTATACGGCCCAGCATCGACCAAGTTTAATTTATTAATATAATGAATTTATTTGCTTTGGTTTGTTCCAACCTTAAGGTATAAGTGAAAATAAATTAAGAACAAACAAAGAAGAAACAAAGTCAATACCTATATGAATAACAATAAGTAAATGATCTAAAATGTCATGCCCGATCAGTACGGAACTGTATACCTACTTTTGGGCCACCCTATATATATATATATATATATATATATATATATACTTAAATGTTTATTTAATGTAACACTATAGGTTTATATAAAGTAGAGACTATGTAGTATTGAGCATTGTTGCTGCCGTTGGAGGCGTTGACTGTTACAGTCTATCTCAAAATTTATTCTAATTAATTGGTTCATTAAATTCTAAAATTTTACTTTACACCCAATGAGCTGCGCGACACAGGTTGAGAACCACTCTTAAAAATGATTCCTTAGATTTTTTTAAAAGTTTATTTCACCAAGTACCTGTTACACGTTAAACACTGAGTGATACATAATAGAAAATAGAAGATTCCCAGTGGGGATACTCGATCAAAAAAGTGTGAAAGCTTTTTCAAGCCAGCCATCCCGAACGAGGCTTTCTTGGTTTTTCTTCATTCACATCAAACAGTACCGGGATGGTACCTACCATAGTGGTCCCAAGCCGCTTCCTTCCTTCCTAGTTCTGCGGGTAGTGTAATCGCTGAAGTACGTCATTCCTCATACGTGTCGGGCTAACATGGCCATAGATGCCGAAAGCCCAGAAAATCTGATTCGTATTCCTATTGAAGATGTGTCTGAGCGGTAGTCTGCTTCTATTCAGCGTGTTGTGGCATGGCTGCGATAATGCCAGAGTAACAAAGAAACGATTCAGAACTTATTCAATGTTGCTGGCAACGGGATTACGTAAACGATGTCTTTAACTTCCCTCAGGGGAGAAAGTCATTAACTTTAAGATCGAGTGACAACAGTGCATACTCAGTAGCAGCACATTGCCTAGTCGACACCTGTAAGGGTTTCTCATTGAGCTAGATTTCAGTGCACCACTGAAGTGGAGCTCTTTCTTGGTTACTCTTATTTTGCTATCTGTTCGATCATATAAGGCGGACTATTCATGTTGAAGGAGCCGCGGTGGCTCAGTGGTAGAGCGTTCACCTCTGGTGCATGGGATCCCTGGTTCGATCCCAGCTCTCGCCATGTGAGCTTTGTGGTGGACAAACATGTGGGTTTTTCTCGAAGTTCTCCCACTTTATTCATTCCATCATTTCATTCATTTCTTATGATCACCGTCTCCTTTAGCTTAGCCGGCATAACCATGGGACGTAATATTTCATTTCATTTCATTTATATTCATGTTGAACCGTCGTTGTTCCTACATGACTGCGGACAGGACCTTGTCCAATTTATAGATGCGATTAACTCTTCAAGTAACAGTGTGGCTTGCTGTGAAGTCGACAGTCAGGCTGAATTATTTCCGCCTTACGTAGTGTGACCGAAATGAAATCGGTTGTGCATTAATTTTTTACATTCGATTTTACTTTCAATTGTGTTATTTTGAAATGCATAATATCATGGGTTACTATGATCGTATGACTATAGTGAATTGTATAGAATTCTTATTTTGTTTACAATTTACATTACTCGAAACACAGTCTGGTTTGATAATCCTTCCTGGATCTATTTACTCCCTTATAACTCTTTTATTACTGATTTTCCTCTCTTTTGTTAGTACTATTTCTTGTTGCGGCGAAAAGACGAGTAGCTTCATGTTTGTGATCACGTCTTTACTTTTTATAAAACCACAGTTTCTTTTACTCCCCTCTAATGTATCCTACCCTTCCTTTAGCTCCCTATTTCATTGGGTTGCGGTGTTTTCCTTTTCTTTTGTACATCGGTTTTAACCTTATTATCGGCTTCATTCTCTTTCCGTGCTGGGGGGCGCGGTGGCTCATTGGTAGAGCGTTCACCTCCGGTGCTTGGGGTCCCTGGTTCGATCCCAGCTCGCGCCGTGTGGACTTTGTGGTGGACAAACACCGTGCTCGTGGGTTTTCTCGGGGTTCTCCCGTTTCCTCCCACTTTCTTCATTTCACTATTTCTCTCATCTCTCATCATCACAGTCTCCTTTAGCCTAACCGGCATAACCGTGGGACGTAAAACTAAAGATTTCATTTTTTCTCTTTCCGTGCTGTGGTTTGAATTGCATGCCCGCTCTCCCTCTGTATGTACGGTCATCGAACACTCGCTTGTCCAGTTGGGGAATTAAACCGTGGTCAGTTCGTTTAATTGTACAGAGATGTTTAGTATATTTAGGTATATCTGTGAGTTTAATAGAATTGGTTTTAGCATTTAAATAAATAATAATAAAGCTGTCATTGTAAGACTTTTATGTGAAAAATGTGCTTTAAATAATGTATAAAAAATTACCAAATTGGTGAGATAAACTTGGCCGTAAAAGAAAAGAAAAACTAGTTGATAGGTATATCCTGTAATCATGAAATTATAATGGAGAATCTGAAAAAGTAAGAGAACATTTGGTCAGAGCATGTAGGAACCCTGCAGTACATAGTTTGTACGGAAAGTAGTAGTACTGAAATTTTAAAACAAATTTATTCACAATTTTGACACATCGACTTAATAGTTTTCAGCATACGCCCCTTCTGCATCAACTCGGCGTTTCCAGTGACTCTGCCAATCCCTGAAGGCTCCCAGGAACGCAGAAACTGGAATACTCTTCAGCTCCCTCGTTACGGCCTCTTGAATGGCCTGGACTGAACTGTGGTGCCCCTTTCATGACTCTTCTCAGTCGGGGGAAGAGGAAAAAGTCTACAAGAGCGACATCTAGGCTGTAAGGTGGCTGGGAAAGCTGTGTGATGCCATGTTTGGTCAGGAAGTCTATGACAGCAAAGGCGGTGTGACTCAGCGCATTGTCGTGATGAAGCTTCCATGATCCAGCGATTGCAGGCGACTCGTTTTTTGAGTCGTTCAAGTACTTCCACGTAGAATGCAGCATTCACAGTCTGACCAGGCGGTACAACAAACGATTCATTGTGGAGATTACAAGACACTTTGAAAGCGGTTCACCTTAAACTCGATCTACACTCCGTGAAGGCTTGGAAACGACTGGCGACTGGTGCGCTGGTAGCTAAGACCCCCACCACTCAACTAGCACAGCAACATCCCATCCTTTACCACGTTTGGCGGGAAAAATCACTCCTACTACTTTCCAGACAAAACTTGTATTTTGAAAATAACGGTGTTTAACATACTATCCTCAAGAATTAGATATACTGATCCGCGTGGTCAAGGAGCAAGCTATAAGACTATTATTTTCAAATATGTTAACTGTTACTTGAAATATGTATTGTTTTGTTATTTCTCATACTACATGTACTTAATAAATATGTCAGTGTTAATGTTTTTTAAACTATTTTTTTAGATAGCCAAGATAGTCCTTGACGAGCATTTTGCTGGGGAACCAGAGCAGTATTTGGGCGCAGGTGATGGTTTCACTACGTAAGTTGTAGTTATAGTACAGATTCATTTTTATTACATAATTATGTCAATTAGAACAAATCAGTTGAATTTTGCTTTTTCTTTCTTTTCTTCTTTATTTGTGTGGTATAAAGTCTCTTCTTTACCAAATTATTAAAGAACTGTGTATATTGCTTTAGTAGTAAATTAGGTTAACATTGTGCTTATAGTATATTAATAGTCATGTACCCTCAAAGAATTTTCAGTTTAATAGAATTTGGTTTTTTATGTCATATGGCTTATGTTTGGTCGTTGTAGCCTCATACTTCAAATAATTCAAGCTAAAAATGCACGTTGAAGTATGCATAATATGTATATTTTTGAAAAGTTAAATCCTGTTTAGAGAACTTTGAATGATGTCTTTGATTGAAGATTAAATTTCTTTCGATAATGAATTAATATAATTTGTAGCGAAATGTTTTGAGCAGTATCAGGAGTAAATATACATATTAAATAGTGCCCTCTTTCTTTGTTTGATAAAGGCAAATGACATTACATGTTTAAACACAACTTATTGCAGTTTTGATGAAGAACCGGCAGCCTTACCAACTGGCGTCCATCATAATCGAATAGTTCCTGGTGGCAGTCAAGACAGTGGTGCTACAAGTGATAGTGAGGAAACATACAAGGTCCAAGAGAAAGAGAATATTCCCGCGGACCTGGCCGACCTACCATTAGACAGTCCTCCGACACAGAAGCAGAATCATGTCTTGAGAGAGAACCGGCTTTCACGACGCCTGGAAGCATCCACAGAAAGTAATGCAGAGGAAAAGTCTATAGGTGTGTCTTCTGACAGTGGACAACTTATTGTTCTGAGACAACCTTTGTTTCCAGATGCCTCTCCAGAAGCGTTTGACAAAGCAGAATCCTCAGGCCGTGCTTCGGATGTCAGTGCCAAGACTCGAAGAGCATTTTTTGCCAAGACTAATCAGAAAGAAGATGAAGGTACTCCAGCATCCGCGCCAAAGGAAATCTTAGGTAAATTCCGTCATTGGTTTATATTCAAATAGATTGCAAGAAACATGTCAAGACAATAAAGTAATGACTGAACTTCGTTAACGTTGGTTAGAAATAAGTTATATTTTGGCAAGAGCTTCCAGTACGAAGTAGAAATAAATATATAAGTTAAAACACAGGATAGAAGTGGAGATTTTAAATTGAAAGTAAAGAAGATTTTTCTTGACTGAAAAGGACTTACTAAATTTTTTGAAACCATTGCAGCATGAATTAATATACATACGTTAATATGCTGCTATAAGTTAATTACATTTTAACGGAAAGCTTCTCAGAAATATTTGTAATATGTATAAACGTGAATGGAATACTATATTGAGAGGCATAATATTTGTCCGTATGTTGTTCCAGTTGTTGATGTTAGAGAAATGTCACTCTCACATGTTTGAATTTTATATATATTAGAGTCCTTATATTTCAAACCTATAATATTTAAAATGATGCATACCAAAAGATGCTGAAACAAAATTGCTGTTGCATTGACTCTCAAGAAAACAAGTACGTGTTTTTGTTACTGTGTAATAATGCCATTTTTAAGATCTTTCAGCAGTATTTCTGAAATATTTTGTTAACTATCATTGAAGTACGTACTTTTCGAGTAATATAACTTAATAAATCAGTATCGTGCAATGATTTCTTTCATTAATGGCAGTTTGCTCCAAAATCAGTCTTTTATAGCTTTCTTCTTAAAATCCCCATGTTTATGCTCTTAGGCATGATATATATATTAACAACGTAGCATTGAAATTAGATACAAAAGAAAAGAATTACCATCTTGACTTGCTCGAAGATGAAATATAAAATGTATTAAAGAAAATCAATTTTGAGATTATTCACTACGTACTAATACATTTTGTCAAATAAATGCCAGGAATTTGTCCATTTAAGAAGCTCGCCTTTTTTTTTTTTTTTTTTTTCTTTTTTCTCTGTAAGTTGGTACCAATGTGCCTAATTGTCACATAGGTTTTTGCGTGATATGATGAATAATTCGTTTCGAGTTGTTATTTAGGTTAGTTGATCTAAATTGTGCTCTTCATTTTTTTTTAATGGATAAAATTATCGAACAAGATGTTTCTCTCAAATTTGCATTGCCAACGAAATAGTTTGTGATGAATAGCTGATAATGCCACTGTGAATCAACTTAATCGGGAAGAATTGCATACAAGTGATACAAAGGATTCAAACAATGCTGAGAAGTGATTTTAAGACTTTCCTCGTTTCAGTCGACCTCTAACGTTTTCAACTATCGAAAACATTGACAAAATAAAATAAAAGAAATGGGGATGGGAAATAATTATTCAAGCTTAAAAGAGGTAACTCAGGCTCTGGACATGTCGCACAAATCCGTTTGCACCTTTTTAGTTTATTTGGACATTAGACTCGTCGCGGGATGGCTTGTTTCGAAGGAACTGAATTTTTCAAATCAAAGTTATCACCACGAATAGATTGCTGGAAGATATGATTAAACAAGCCAATTTGAACTCTACACTCATGAAGCGCATCATAACTGGTGACGAGACGTGGGTTTGTGAGTTTCACCTACAAACTAGCCAACAAACCTCGAAATAGTGTTCGATAACCGTCGAAACCGAAGCAACCACATCCGAGTTAATCGAAAACGAGTCACGTTAACTGTTTACTTTGAATGTCGTAGAGTTGTTTATTCAGAGTTCTTTCCGGAGGGGCAAACGGCCAACAAACATAATCTGGACGTAATGAGACGTTTGAGAGTGTTTGCCGGAAAGGGTTAGATTTGTGCAAGGATAATTCTTGTAATATTCCAACACAATAAACCTTGTACACGAATTTCTGACCAAAACCTCAACGAATATCATCGACCAAGTATGGAATTTGCCAAATATGACCCTCCCTTCCCCCCCCCCCTAAAAAAAACAACTCCGTAAAAGATGTTTAGAGTTTATTGAAGCCATAAAACAAATATCACAGGAGCTGAAAGCCTTACTGAAAAGAGCTTATAAGAAGTATTCTTTGAGGGCCGCGGTGGCTCAGTGGTAGAGCGTTCACCTCTGGTGCTTGGGGTCCCGGGTTCGATCCCAGTCCCCACCAAGTGAATTTTGTGGTGGACAAACACCGTGTGCGTGGGTTTTCTCGGGGTTCTCCCGTTTGCTTTCACTTTCTTCATTCCACCATTTTCATTCATTTCTCATAATCACCGTCTCCTTTAGCCTAACCGGCATACCGTGGGACGTAAAACTCAAAGTATTCTTTGACAAGTGGATTATTCGTGGAGTAAGTGTATACCATCGAATGGACCTTATTTTGAAGGCGATAAAACACATTTTGGATGATTAAAAACCAATATGTTGTGTCAATATTGAGCAATTCCTGGTATTTATTTGAGAGAATGTATAGATGTCGCAAAATAGCGTCAAATGTTCCGAAATATCCCAAGAAAGGGACAGGAAATAGAACTCTGTTTCAACTTATACAGTTGGAAACTACTTTGAAGTGATAAAGATATAATATAAGACGCGTTTTTTGAGCTTCGAAAATAATCTTTTCCATTTTAATCTCTTGATTTTCCTTTTTTAGTTTTTATTGCCATTAGTATTATTATTAATTATTACGAAACATCTGTGCTTCAATTAATATTTAAAATAGGTTTGTTGTAATGAGTATATTTTCTGACCTGTAAATCCTCTGTTACATTAAACCGTGTTTATCAGGTAAATTAGTGAATGAAGTTAAAGTACATTTAAGATAAGTAGTATTTGATATTTAACTAATCTTTTTCTTACAATGTAAGATACTTGAAGGGCTATCTTGTCAATAAACTCACTCACTTTGCTCTTCTGTATCTTGTACTTAACTTTAAGCAAACATGTTATACATTGAATTTCACTGACAGCTATCACCATTGCCAAGACATAGAGCGTCCACGCACAACAGAGCGCTATTCTTCAGGCCAAAATAAAGCGAAAATACTATATGATGGTATACCCTCCGAGGTCTCCTTCAGCCGTTGTGGAGAATTAAAATTCACCATGGCAACACCGCAGATTAACTTGGAACTATTAGTATTACTCTCTGAATCAATCAGGCAGTTACATCGATTGTTACGCTAATAAATGGTGCTACTGTCAATGAAACAGTAATGTCGTATTCCCTAATATTACATTCTCTTATTTCTCTTTCACCAACGGAAGTGATTAAGACTCTCGGAATAGCAACAAAGAAGAAACTATTTAATCTTATTAATGAAATGTACATTTTGAAAAAAAATACCAAGAGACTTCGAGAAAAACAAATTGGTACCTATCCCAAAGAGAAAAGGCGCACGAAAATGCGAAAACACAGAACGTTAGGTTTGCTTTCCCATGCATCGCACAACGAATAGAAGGAAAAATCGAACGGCTATCGGAGGATCAGTTTGGATTCAGGAGGAAAAGGGGAACAAGGGAAGCAATACTGAGTCTACGGTTGATCATGGAACAGCACATCAGAATAAACAAAGCAATTGTGATAGCGTTTGTAGATATAGAGAAAGCTTTTGAAAACGTGGGTTGCAATATCATGTTTAGAGCGTTCAAGAATCTGAAAGTGGATTACAGGGACAGAAGAATAATATACCAACTTTATAGGAACCAGACAGCTGTTACAGGAAGAGATCAAAAGGAAGCAAGAATAAGTAAAGGAGTGAGGCAAGGATGTGGACTTTCACCTCTCCTGTTCAACGTCTGTATAGAAGAGGCTATGAAAGAATTCTTTGATGAAAACGAGAAAGGCGTAAAAGTAAATGATCAGGTTTTCGGCACAATAAGTTCGCTGATGGCATAGCATTGGTAGCGGAGAACGAAAAGGACTTGCAGGAAGCACTTTCAAGCTTGAACGACCAACTGGAAACAACATGCAAAATGAAAATAAATAAGAAGAAAACCGAAGTGATTAAGTGCACAAGAGCAGGACAGGAAGAGGCAAACGTATGGCTAGATGGAGAGAAAATCAAAAACGTTAAGACGTTCCCCTATTTAGCAAGTCTAATATCCTCGGACAGAAGTAGTTCCAGAATAGCGCAGGCTAAACAAGCATTCAATAGGAAAAGGGACTGCTAACATCAAGAAATGTGTCGCTGAACGTTCGTAAAGCGTGGCGCTTTACGGATCAGAATCGTGGACGTTGAGAAAAGCTGAAATATCCAAGCTGGAAGCATTTGAAATGTGGTGTTGGCGCAGAATGGTTCGCATATCATGGACCGAAAGGAAAAGGAATGAACACGTACTAAAGGAAGCTAATGAAAGACGGCAAATCATGAAGATAGTAGGAAAAAGAAGAAATAGCTTGCTTGGCCATCTTATTCGCCACTCCGATTTAATCACCGTGCTGATAGAAGGAAAACCAGGAAGAGGAAGACCAAGGTAGAATATCTAGATGCAGTTACGAAGAAGAGGCCTTATCATAGTATAAAGCAGCTCTCCCAAGCGAGAGAAAAGTTTTAAAATTTCCATGTTGCCTACCGACCTATGGTTGAGGTGAACAAGAAGAAATGTCAATGAATGTCGACTTAATTGCCTTCTGGAAAGAATCTACGTAACTATTTGATTGGTTAGTAGATCTACTCTATGCTTCTATATATGCGATGTTGCCACGTAGTGCAATTTGCCATGTTCAGACGAGGACCTGAAAGGTATACAATTATATATATATTTCGCTTTATTTTGACTTATAGAATAGTGCTCTATGGTCCGTGAGCGCCATTTTTAGATCACCCGATGTATAATAACATAAAAGGTGACGATAGGATGTATAGGAACCAGTTACATGTATAGGATATATAGGGACCAGTTATATGTATAGGATGTATAGGAACCAGTTATATGTAAAATAATAATAACAGTAATAGTGAAAGAAACTTAAGTTATAGAAGTTTCACCACTAATTCGGTGGATTCCGCATGTGTCTATGAAGTCTGTGTGAATTCCAAGACATTTACATAGAATAGAAATGTACACACTAGACTGAAAGAACATTGCCAAACGCAAAGATGTGCCACATAGAACGTTTCGAAACACTTGAAGGATAAAAAGTTTAACATTCATAAAGTGGAAGTGATAAAAAAAATCTTGCACAAAAATGATTCATAGGAAGAATGCTTTTCATTCGAACAAAAGTCTAAACAAATTCCGATATGGGAGCTCTGTTGGAGTATGCCATTGACACCTGGTATATCAGCAATCACAGAAGAAGCGAAAAAGTTTTAGATGTGTATGTTCCGTATCAGGAAACAGTTATATGTTTTATTTGTGTGTACGACTTAATTAGTTTACCTACTGAGCCTGTCAATAATTATCCTATTATATCTATTTAATATTTACAATATATGCATAAATATTGCAAAGATAAGTACTTACATATGCGTTATGAAATATCTAAATGATATGTGATTAAAAATGTTGTTGTGTATAACATATATGATACAAGCTGTGGTAAACATAATGTAGATTTTCAGGATATGTGACTGCTAGCAAACATATTATTTTCTTATATATTGCCGTACATTGGATCTATGAAATTCGATATCCACTGTCCTTATAAGATTCATTGGAGATAGTGGACAACGATGGTAACATTTTTCCGACAGTAAATAAATCAGTAATATATTTCCGAAACTCACAAAGAACACACGCCAGTTTTTACGAAGTATCATGTAAGCCAAAAGATTAAGAAAATATAATAATCATAGTTGTTTGTAGTCTTTGATACAGTAAGTCGGTGTCATAACAGTTCTGTTTTGTGCAAAAGAAGAAAACATACTGACGCTGAAAAGCATGGTATATTGCTATAAGGATGGGGTTTGATAAAATACGTATTTTCTGTTATTCGGCTCTTAATTTCGTTCTCTTCAAATACCAGTAAGTATTCACTTTAAAGTATTTCTTAAGGCTTAATGGGGAGTTACAGTTCTCTGCTATCAACATTTACAAGTGCTAGAATGAACTGTTTGTAGCTATTGCAAAAATATTTACTGGCATCTCAGTTTTAAAATTAACTTGTTTTGAATATAGTTATTTGAAAAAAAAAAAATCTTGGGTGAAATTATTTTAAAATCGGCCCTTGAAATATGAAGTTATTTTAACTATAAAAGTCTGTGCTCAGTAAGTCTTCTCCTGATAATCAAAATCTATCTGTGTTTTTAAGCCAGATTTCAATTTGGCATGGTCGAGCGTCCTAAGGCATTATGATGCAGATCGTAAGACTTTCTGTCGCGGGTTCGATTTCACTTGGTGCGTAGGTCCTACATGCTGACATTTTACCATTCATTTCATGATCATTTTTCCTCTTGTACTTCTTTGGTCTAAAGGGCAGAATTATGGCACATCAAATTCAAAAAATAAAAATATAAACCACATTTGGAATTTTGCAGGAGCAATTACTCCTTTGTTACCGTAGAGATGTAAAGTGACAGTAAGGTAAGTTACAGTTATGAACAATATCGTTGACAATTAAAAGGAAGACGAAGTTCTTGTTAGAACGCAAGAAAGAAGACATATTAGTTGTAACAAACAGTTTTCTGCTTCCATCAGTATGACAAATTGGAATCTTGAAGAAATCAAAGATACTTATGTATAATACGTCTACTATTTCAGATTATATTTTGCAAATAAGTAAGTTACATATATGTATATTTTTTTACTTTATCTGGTATAATAACTTTAAAAAAATGCATCCATACTCCATTCCAAATAACTAATCTTGTCGTTGACAGCAGATGGAAGGTTACTTGACTTGCAAAACTTTGATGGATAGTTATAAAAAAATTTTAAATTAAGTGCACAGTTACTAAAAACAGTGTTGCTCTCATGTCATTTCATTGACATATGTGCTTAGAGCGATGGAAAAGTCATACAACCCAAATTTAATACATAATTTATAAATTATTCATTATAGCTTCGGAAAATTCAAGATTGTTGTTAATAAAACTCCAAATGATCAAAGCAGTATATACATTTTATTAGTATATATATGTGTTACAGTTTCGACTATGTAACATAGCCTTCCTCAGATAATGTGTCTGAGGAAGGCTACGTTACGTAGCCGAAACGTACTATTAAAATATACAGGGGATAGACAAAAAAAATCTAAAAGAAACTTCATACACATAAGTTTAACCCTCCACTGTACAACACGTGGTGCGATTGCCGATCGTTTCTTGTTTTCAGTGTGTCATGTGGACCTTCTTCTTCCGTCAGCAGTAACCAGTTCACCTGTGAGTGTCGTGGTGTGAAAGTGGTGCGGTAAAATGGGCGACCTGACAGATTTCCAAAGAGGCATGATCGTTGGTGCTCGTCTGGTTGGAACTTCAGTGGCAACAGTGGCGAACATTGTGGGGGTATTGAAAGGCACTGTGTCCAATGTCACGAGGGCATACACAGTTCATGGGCAAAGCACACATCTGCAAAGCACAATAGTGGTCGAAAGACAATCCTGTCAGATAGGGACCGGAGGGCATTAAAACGGATTGTAGCAGCTAAAAATAAGATCACTGCAATGAAAATTACGTCTGAACTCAATTCCGGCCTACGGAACCCGGTTTCATCGAAAACAGTGCGACGGGAACTTCATAAAATGAAAATTCATGGCAGGGCCGCTATCGCCAAACCCCTGGTCACAGCAGTAAATGCGAAGAGGCGTATCCAGTGGGGCAAGGACCACAAGGCGTGGACTCATGAGCAGTGGAAACACGTAATGTGGTCCGATAAATCGACCTTCACCTTGTTTCCAACAACCGGTCGTGTTTACGTATGGAGAACACCGTCGCAGGCCTATGATACAGATTGTCTGCTCCCAACTGTAAAGCATGGGTGTGGTTCTGTTACAGTAGGGGCAGTGATATCGTGGTTTTTGTAGTGGATGGAAAGTGTTAGCATATTTCGTTAGTAGCCGTTTTTATAATGTAGAAGAAAAGCAGGTCCCATAATAGCCCTGCTTGGAATGATGAATGCTAAGGCGTATGAGGCCATTTTGGCTACCAGGTTGTACCCGTGGTCCAAATATTGTTCCCTGACGGTGATGACATCTATCAAGATGATTTGGCACCCTGCAAAAACGGTGAAATCATGGTTTGAGGAGCATGACCAGGAGCTATCACCAGATCTGAACATCATTGAGCCATTGTGGTCTGAGTTAGAAAGGCGTGTTCGGTCTCATTACCGTCCACCAGCATCCCTTAAGGAACTGAAGCATGTTTTGAGGAACAATGGTACAAAATTCCACACACCACGATTCAGGAACTGTATACGTCCATTCTAGTCGGAACCAAGCTGTTTTGAACGCAAAAGGAGGCCCACACCAAGCTAGGTATGATTTTCACACTTTTGCAAACGTTTAAGATTTTTTTGTCCAACCCCTGTGTATACTGCTTTGGTCAGTTATAGTTTTATTAATACATAACTTTTATTTGTTTATAACCTGTATATTCCCTCATTTTACTTTAAAACGAAAGAAAAAGTAATTGTACATTTAGCAGATTGCAAACTTACAAGAAATGCTGAAAATGTGCCCATCAATACATGCATTAAAGTGTTTCGTAGTGTTAGATACGACCACTTGTAATGTGGGTGCATAGTACTCGAAATATAACCCGGAATATTGCTTATAAATTTGGAAAATCGTAGGTGATTATTCGAGTTTTTTTTTAAATACTTCAGATAGTTAATGTATTTCAGAAAGGTTTTACATTTGTTTAGATGCTGTATTGTTGATATGGGCATGAAGAGAGAGAATCGTTTTACAGGTACACTGTCTGAGAGGAGGGGGGTGAGAGGAATAAAGGAAGGAAAGTCTGAAATTCACAGTTCCCTGACACATTTACTGGATGTTCGAAATTAGAAAAAAAGAAAAAAAAATGTGCTAACTAAGGCATATTACGAGGTGGATATGCTATTTCTTGACCTGTTATTCCTAGACGGAACTAATACTAATCTGTACTTGAAGCAAATTCTACAGGTCATTTGTTAGTATATGTTACAAGAAAAAAAAATTAGTGGGATGTCCAGTGTCAGTTTTCTGAAAATGCTTTTTGTGTGCGACAATAATATTAAATCCCAGTTCTATTCTC
Organism: Thermobia domestica; assembly: GCF_964235325.1. Classification (NCBI taxonomy): domain Eukaryota; kingdom Metazoa; phylum Arthropoda; class Insecta; order Zygentoma; family Lepismatidae; genus Thermobia; species Thermobia domestica. The sequence goes on along the minus strand of NC_137455.1, from coordinate 36,305,488 downwards.
TTTTGAGATCAAGAACTTGATTAACAATTAAATATTTACTACGATTTTCAGTTCATTGATCTTTCTGTAAGAAATAAGGAAGAATATCGTTTTTGTTTTCATACGTATATTATGAATGAAGAATTAAAAAATCAAAGATCGTAAAGGCATGCATCAGCTAAGTATATCATGTTTAATACCCGAGAAAAATAAATAGAACATGGTAAGATCATTAATTATAGTGGTAGAATAAGGGACTTACGTAAATATTTTCAGTATTATCTGTTTGTTTGTTTCTCATATTTTATAAAATACTGCCAAAATTAAAGGCTGACAGTAAAATTTTAGAACGAAATATCTTAAAAACATTTTAATCTAATATAAAAAAGTATTTTCAAGAAGTATTTCTTGTTGAGTAACACACCAATTGTGTGATCACAGACTGGTAGCTTAAACAATGACTCATGTCTTGAAAATAGAGTATGTCGTAATGTTTGGTTTTGCAGTATATTTTAGATGAGAGTGTGTGCTGTCAACTTCAACCCATCCTTAATAGTAAGAAAATTTCACCTTGCAAATATTAGAAAACAAAAAGATGACTATTGTATAAATATTCCTACTTGGTAACAAATGTGTTAATGTAGTCAATAACTCGTCTTATGTAACCTCTTTTCTGAGATCGGTGGTAGTTAATAGTAACATAAAAACTGATAATTTTATATCTATCTATCTATCTATCTATCTATCTATCTATATATATATATATATATATATATATATATATATATATATATATATATATATATATATATATATATATATATATATATAATATCGCCAGGGTCTGGCAGAAAACCTAACGGTTTTCAAATTGAATTGTGACTAGAATGATTATTTCACATATGATTTTTTATTTACCAGCTGAACTATGCATAGGAATACAAAGTAGAAACTGGATCCAACTAGCTAAGGATAGAAGTCAGTGGAGAGCTTTTGTGAACGCGGCACTGAACCTCCGGGTTCCATAGGCCATAGAGTTAGTTAGTTTTTTAGTTAGCTGAACTATGACTCAGGTGCTTTGCTTTGCAACAGGTAGTTATGAAACATGCCATCCCTACTTTCTGAAAATTACATTTTTCAAATGATTTCCTCAATATTCTCTCTGGAGTTCGAACGATGCGCAGTTTTCCCGAATATTTCTTCTTCACGACACAAGATTTTTCCCGAAAATTCGAAATCCACAACAGTATTGCGTTGCAGCCTACAAACGTTATGATTCCGATGAATGTTGAATTGCCGGCGAAGTGCACCCTGAGTAATAATCACTGACTCACATTTTAAAAAAAATCTCCACGCTGAATGCTTGATGTTCTCCTGACCAACGTAGTATAGTGACCGAAGTAATTTAAGCTGGGTACAATGTCAACACTCACTCTTGTGCAGAATTGATCTGGAAAAAAGAAGAGAAAGAAAAACAAATCTCTCAGTTATTCCAGTCGTGAATATGACTGTTAGATGTGGGGAAAACATCTGAAAAAGCGTTAATTTTCAAGAAAGTTGGTGGGATACGTTTCGTAACTAATTGTTGTAAGCAAAACACTTTGAGTTCAATTAGGAAATAAACGATCATATGTGAAATAATCAATAAGGCAACAAGTGTTTCTTACATAACCACCTCGTAATGGAAGTCACATCGGTAAGATTTAAAATTTTATCACTTAAAGGGAAGAAAACCTACCTGTGGCGTTAAAATTATATTTTTCACCGATGTGAACTTCCCACGAGCCCTTTGTCAGTAACATAAAATAACGATGAAATATAGCATTATGAAAAGGTACGAGAATGTATTCATTTTTGTCATATGTGTAATGTCTGTTTTTGTTCTTTCAGGTTCAATAGGTAGAATCTCATATTCCCGCGAATTCCTGCTACAGTGTGCACTGTCGCCGTACTGTCGAGTGACTCCAAAAGACTGGTCAAAAATTGCTCTTGAGTGTCCGAACGTAGTGAATAAGGTATCGTGATCTATAATTGTCACGAGTGCCAAATACATTATTGCAATAATCCTGGCTTCCGCATGTAAAATGATATTATTCTAATGCCAAAGCTACTGTTTGTTGACAGTTACTTCCACCAAACACTAATGGCACAGAATGTTCCTATTGCGCGACGTACTCAAATCAACGAACTCTGTAGATAAATTTAACACATCAAAATAATACGAAAGTGTTGTAAGATAACACATTTGTGTGATAGATTTTTAGCTTTGAAGTTGTGGAAACGTATCATAGTATGATCGGAAGCTAAATTATTTTTTCTCTTTTATTAGCTGCTTTCAACTGACATGCGTAAGTTGCAATTTTCACCATATTTTTGGATAATTCCTAAAGAGGAGGCAATTTTGGATTACGTTTTATGAAATATCGATGCAGGCGGCAAGGTTGCGAGCACTTGCGTGCTACCAAGTGACTTCAGTCATGTGATCAAATCAAGACAAGGATGGCATTTAGTATCTCCTCCAACTCGTTTCATGGCTCCAAAACCAAGTACCTTGTTATTGTCTAAATTGTGATAAAGGTAGAAAAAAAAATGGGCCCTGCGGGGCTTCTAACCCCCTTCGCTCGCTCAGCTTTTTTTTTTTTTTTTTTTTTTTTTTTTTAAATAAGCAACACTGGAGATCTTATATGTGCAAGATTGGGGGAGATACTAAATATGAGCCCATGACTGTTACCAGTGTTGACAGAGATTATTCTTCCTTGAGTGTGCATCAGTTTTTCAAGAAAACAGTAGGACAAACTGAACCGAACCAAATGATATTCCTATAATGCTAACAATATTTGTGTAAAGTCAGAAGACATCCCTTGTTCGAAGTCAGTGTTGAACTAAACATAAATCTGTTTAACGTGGGATAAACACATCCAACACATCTAGGTGTTGCGAATGTAATATCTCCGTGTGCCCCGCGTAGCGTAGTCGCTAACGCTCTTGTGTTTGGTGCGAGTAGTCCCGGGTTCAATTCCCGGTGGGGACACTTGGTCGAAAAAGTAAAATCTTTTTCAGGCCAGCCATTCTGACTGAGGTTTTCCTGATTCACATAGGCAAATAGCGGGATGGTACCTAACAGATATGTTCAGGCTGCTTCCTTTCTTTCTTCTGTTTTTCCTTGGATAGTGTGATCGCCGAGGGACGTCATCCCTCATAAGTGATGGACTAACATAGTCATAAATGTCAGTGGCGGTGTAAGGCGAACTGGGGCCAGTGATGGAGATCGGAGCCCTTTCGCGCACTGATACACATACCGACTGGGACTCCTCAGAATGTGAGGCCCGGGGCGGTGACACCGCTCGCCCCACCCTTATACCGCCACTGTTAAATGCTGAAAGCCCAGAAGTCTAATTCCTAAAACCTTAATATCTCCGTGTGAAAAGAACTTCAAGCATTAATTAAAATAATAATAATAATACATTGCTGTAAATTTATATGCTCTCTATTTTCCTTAATTAAATTATATTTAGTATAAGGGATAGAGTTCAAAACTGTAAAACGCCTAACTGATATTTCCTAATGCCCGCCACTTACTTGTCATTAAATGTTTTGCTTAGATAATCCTGAATTTTCATACATTACAAATTTTGATAATACTGTAGTCACCTCCTGCCTACAGCATGTAAAATCCGTTACGTGGTCTTAGTATCAGCCTTTTGTAATATTGGACCGGTTTTAATTCAGCCTTCTTGGAAGCGAGATAGTTGAAGATTGGCTTGCATGATGGTCTGTGCAACAGCCAACTGCACTGATTTCAAACAGGGGTGTCATTTCAGACTTCGCTTGAGGGGGGAAGGGGGGGGGGAAAGCACCACCAACATAAGATTTTCACGTTTTGTTCTAGTATATTAGTAGACAATTAACTAAAGTAAATGTATTCCTCAAACTCTTGGGGGGGGGGGGCAGTTGCCCCCTTCTGCCCCTAATTTCAAATCCCTGACATGATTCGGAGCCCACATGAATAGTAAGCCCTGTCCTTCATAACCTCAGAGTTGCATAGAATGTAGAACAAAAATTGAAGCGAAATATTGCACGTGACTTCTGAAGTTCCGGTTTTCCTTGTCAACAACGGGGTTTATGGAGCAAGTGAATCAAGTCGTCAGATACGTTATACCGTACTTTTTTTTATCACTTATAAAGAAATGTTACTTATAGAATGATTATAGATGTACTGCAAAATTCAAGACCATTGTGTGATGTTTGAATCCCGGGTGGTCATATACAATGATGGTTGAAATTGAATCCTTAAGAAAATACAATTATACCCGGTGTAAACTTGATAATTCGGAATATCCCTATGAACCCTTCCCTAAGTATTATTGGCAATCATTTAATTGTCGAATTAGGTGTTCACAGAAAAGTCTCAAAAATGTTCCCTTTCTACGATGAAGATTATTCAGTTTATCTAGTAAAATGTAGTCCAGTTTTTATATAGTTCATATAAGTGGGCATAACTTTCTTTGTCAAACTGCTAGAGTAACTACAAATCGTTTCCGAAATAGTTCTGTAAATAGTATGTTTTGGCATGTTCCACACACAGTCTAGAACTATAGAATGAGTTACAAAAATTAATTAGCAAACAAAATAAGACTTATATTATAGACTTGCACAAGTTGGAAAGAATTTTTTGACTGTTAATATCAGAAAGTGTGGAACAGTCTTAGAGTAACACTCACACACAAAAGAAACAAATTCATTGTTTGGAACTCGAATTTGAAAAATCTGTTTGCGACTCCTCAAGCCTTAATTAACCAGGGTCTGTTGTTAGTTATTTTGTGAAAACAGCTAATTGAGGATAATTTCAACGTTGTAGTGTAAATTATTATAATACATGCAAATACTTTAAATTATTGGTAGTTAATACTGCTATATAATTAACAATTTTAGAATAACACAAAAGTCGATCGAGTCTCTGGTAACTAAATTAGTAGACCATTTGCCTGATGAGCGAAGGATCGGAGTTCGTGTCTTCGTCAGTCTAGAGATCTGATATTTCTGTAATTATTTCAATTTCGTAAAATTTTAACCTTTCTTACTTAACGAGTTTCTTCGGTACTAGTAAATTTTCAGTCAGCTATGATTACCTTGAGGAGGGCGGCCCAGTAACGATTCTTGAGAATTGATTTCATAATGGTTTGTAGATCCACTAACAGCTTCCAATTCAAGTCCATGTTGTGATGCGGAGCCCATGTTAATAGGTCCTGTTCCTCATAATCTCAATTGTTGCATTGGGATGCAAAACAAGAATCTACAAGTTAAGACAGATCGAGGACGTGAACATGGAACGTGAACTATCGTGCGTGAATTTGTAAGAATTAATAATTACACTTCAAAGTGGCCTCTTCCTCCATGCTGCAGGAAGAAGAAGGAAAAAAAGGGAAATAACTAGCCGTTATGTCAAAAACCGATTTATGTATTTGGTAACAGAGTTATACAAAATAATTCGGTTTTAATCATCATTGACTATAAGTGTTGCGATTTTTCGTTTTTCTAGTGCATCTTGAAAGAGATTGCTTTTCAAGTAATTAGTTTTTTTGTTATTCGGGAATCTCACTTCTGATTCTGCTGGCTTTTGCTCTTTAGTTACTATAAAATAAGTATTTTTTTTTTTTTTACTTTTGTAATGTTTAACTTTTTTTTTATTTATGAAGTCAGATTAAATTTAGAAAAAAACATGAAAATGAAATAAGTAGCGAGTCTCACGTAGTGACATAGATCGTGTTAGTTTCTTTGTAAAGTAGAAAATGCAACAATAATAATAATACCAGTACAAGTGTTCCGTTCTTCCTAATTCATTTTGATAAGAATGATTTTCATCTATAAAAGCGTATTACTTTCTTTAGTTAATGTTGAAAGTCACGGTGGAAGACTAGCAGAAGCTAATAATAATAGTTACGATTCTCTGCAAGTGCTTGTGTGAACCAGTATAAGTAACTTGTGGGTATTATATTTCGTTTTATTTTGATGTGAAATATCTGTTTACATTGTTTGTTGTAGGCGTCGTGGAACATTCTGTGTATGCACGAAGGTAATGCAAACTCTAAAATTCAACTCCTCTTAGGTACCTGACTTTCCGTTCTTTCTACTCCAGAGGCTGTGATATTTATGGTGCACGATACTTGCTCTCCTTTATGCTATGTATGTATATATGTGCGTATATACAGGGATTAAGCTGCAGCTTGGAAACTTTTTCATTAATTTCACCATTTGAGAGTGTTGTTTAGTACAATTAATTCTATTTGCTGCTTGTTTTACCAATAAATTTTACGCACACGTGCTAAAACACGTTCCTTTAGTATTTTCGTGAAAATAGAAATAAATAGTTTCAACGAATCATTTTGCTTTTTTAAAAAAGTCACAGCTTAAACCCTATACATACATATATATACGTAGGTACATATAAAGTCGGTCTCATCATATAAAGGCATTAATGTGAAAATAAGTGATGCCAAATGATATCTACCTCAGTCAGAGTGGCATATATCTATACCGACGAGTTTCTGAAATAATGTTAATAATTTGAGGATTAACTAGCTCCCATCTGAAACAATTTTCCATGACTGACAACTTTTTTGAAGAGTTACAATGGGTGAGTTCATGCCTTTTGTGATGTGACCAACGTTATTTGTAACTTAAAATGTTATATTGTTAACATTTATAAGTGTTTAACCTGTGTTAAATTATAATTATATATTTTTTTACATGAGTAATGAAAGTTGCATGTGTTCAGTTTACATATTAACAGTGCATGATGTTTTTTCATGCTAGAAATGCATTTTTGTTTTTAGTTAATTGTGTAGGGTTGGCCATAGAAAACAAATCAAATAAACTGACAGAAGCTACGTATCCTTATCGTAGATGTTGAAAGTGATTTCCACAGCGTCTGTTCAGCGTTGAGTTAATCGCAAGATGTTGCAAGAACATTTTTGCAGTATCATACTGCCAGTATTCCAAACGTAGTATTTTATTCAAAAGACTGGTTAGTTTTTTGTGGCCTGCCCTTTATATTTGAATTTTGAATCATTTATAATAAAATCATGGTAGCATAAACCAAATAACTATAAAAATATATATATATAATTTTTCAATAACACAGAAGATGTAGTTGTTTAAAATCGCGTACTCATTACGCGAACTAAGAAGTATTTTCTGTTGATATCTTCGTTACTAAATAATTACAGTACTAAAGTTTTTCTACGTATTGAGTACCATTGGTATTTTTAAAGTATTATTCCCTCTTTTTATATCCCCGTATTTGTGTTCTAGGTTTATACACATTAATTTAGTCGGATCATTATTATACATATGCATTCATATAGAAAGAAACTATGAATTCTTGAATTTTATGCAAGGTGTTAGTATTGTTTCGTTTGAATAAATGAAATATGAGTATTTTCTTCATTAGTGTGTCTTCTTGTGGATTATTCCATGTCTGAAATCAAAAATCTCCCTGGTTGTTATTTTGTGTCTGAGTATCGTACATTTTGAGATTTTCAGCTTTAGAGATAAATAAATTCAAAGGAAATGACAAGATCATGGAGCTGGATCCTTGTGTAAGTATGCGAGTACCGTTCAAAGGAGAAATTACGGATCTTTAGTGTGATTGATCACTTAATCAGTGACTCCAGAAGTTGGAACGTCATATAATTTATATACTGACTAGAATAAAGGGATCTTAGCGTAGGGATATAAAAATCAAAAGATACATACATATAATTGTGAATAAGATATATTCAAGGCACCAAGAGCGATAGAAAACTTTGTGTTTTACGCTATTGTTGTACGAGCGGTGTTGGGAAAGTCATGTCTATGCCGGGCTAACAAGAAAACCAATAAGCTGAGAGGAAAAAAATTAGTTTTCAATGTAATCATCTTCCAGTTCTACACATCGTCTCAATTTTGTTCCAATTGACTCAGTGCCTTCAACATAAAAAAGATTTCTCCTTGGAGTCAAAGAACTGAATCACAGCATCCATTACCTGCTGCTTGTCGCTTGAAAATCGCTGGTCCCTGAGGTATTTTTTCAAATTACGAAACAGGTAATAATCACTTGGGGCTAGGTCAGGACTGTGAGGTGGATGGAAAAGTTGAGTCATTTCCTGTTCTGTGATAGCACCTGCGCAAGATGGGATGTGCGTCCAGACGCATTGTCATGGAGAAGCAAAATTCTACTATTTGCACCTCCCCGTAGTTTATTCTGAACTGCTCGGCGTAAATCTTCAAGTGTTTTGTGAGTAGTGCCTGTGATTGTATGTCCCTTTGGTATAGCTTCAAGCAAAAGAAATCTTCCCCTGTCCCAGGAATCAGTTACCATAACCTTGCCAGCCGCTTTTTTGCCTGTTTTTTTTGAGTTGGTGACCTTTGATGCTTCCACTGCGTGGACTCTTTGTTTAGATTCTGTGTCATCCCAGGAATCCCCTGTCACTACATGTTGGTAGAAGTAGTTATCTCCTTCCATAAAATCCTAATTTTCCGGACACATTTACACTCGAGTTTGCTTCTGAAAAACGTTAAATTGTGAGGAACCCATCTGGAACAGATCTTTGTGAGCCCAAGGTGTTGGTGTAGAATATCCCAAACACTGTGAATACCAATCCTTGCTTCCTCCGTTATTTCTCTGATCTTTTCTCGTCGATCGGGCATTACCAATTTTTGTACAATTTGCACGACTTTAGGTGAAGTCTGTGTTTTTGGTCGACCAGTCCTAGGCCCATCTTCGACGTTTGTTTTACCACACTTAAATGAGCTTATCCATCGTGTTACCTGTTGATGCGACAGTGCATTATTACTGTACACTTCCACCAAGTTTCGATGAATTTCATTAAAAACTGACTCCCTTACGAAAGAAAAAAACGAATTACATGTCTCTGTTCTAAATTAGTGTTTTCTGGGTTTTGCTCAACTTGTGGAGGCTTTGACGACACGGGTCACTTGACACTTTTCCTTGAAATCTTGTCCACCTTCTTAAATATGCTTGTCCTTTATGGCCAGGTTGCTTTCATTAACCTAAAAAAAGAGTTAATTAGACATGACTTTCCCATAATACAGTATTCTACATGTGGGATGATAATATATTGATAATCAAAATCCTTGGTACATATTTAAAAGTACTTTTAAAGACAGGGTAAAATAGTATTAAATTCAGTAATATTGAATCCTTATATTCAGTTTTCTACATAGCTCTTACCGCCAATCTAGTGGCTAGTGCAGGTACGAATTTGATGTACATGGTCCCTGCTTCGATTCCCTGTGAATAAGCATTGAGATTAGAACGCATTACGGTAGTCCGAATTCCTCCTTAAACTATAGGTCCACGTCTCATACAGCCTTGGTGCTAAATTTCAATAAGCACATATCCGTCTTTTACATTTGATACATACTTCAAATCTCTTATGTCGTACCACATTTCACATAGATCTTTCGGATATGAGTAATTTGTGAGAACAAAATGGCTTAATGTAGTTTTAAATATAATTTAAAACTAACTTTGAAAGTCAAAAGATGTGTTCTTAATTTTTCTATTTCGCAAGTACAGATGCAGTAAAGGTGGGTATTCAATATCAAAACATGTACGAGATATTACACACATCCACAAGTAATGTACGAGATAAGGTCTGAGACTCAGAGAACAGTTAAAATGTAAACAGATGCTGATTTCAGGAATCTTTTGCTCCAACATGAAATGTACAGAATTGTAGTCTTTTTAGACACTTTTTTTTTTTTTTTTTCTAATTTTTAGTGGCAAGTGAACACAAGTTTTAGAAACTCAAATTTTATTATTTATTCTCTAGCAAAATTTTGTAGAACGTATATTATTTTCGGAAAGGAAATTCCTCAGTTTTGAACTTGGGTAATATTTAAAAATATATATAAATTTTACACAAAATGATCCAATGATTGGTTGTGTTCAACTAAATTTTGTTCTTTGACTTTTTGTTGCTTTCATCGTATTCATCTAAAACCTGTAAGAATCACTGGTCACGTTTATCATTCATGGTGGCTTACATGCAACAACAGAAAATATAAATGAGGTATAGATTAAAGTAGTAAGGGACCAATGTTTCTGCCTACAAAATTTCATTTCTCTAGCGATTACCATTATTAAGACACGGTGAAGTATACGTTACTTTTTGACTGACCTTCATATTTATTAGTAAGAAATAATTTTATTACGGAAATGAAACTATCCATGTCATTATTTCAAGGAGCATATACGAAGGAAACGAAAGATAGAAGTTTTGTCTTGAGCTATTTTACCAGTACAACTGCTGCTGATGTACAATACATTATGAATAACTCCGATTTGAACATAAATTACCATGCATCATGTAGTTGCACATTAATTAAACTGTTTCAGTGTGCGCTAACATCTTTGTCGATGACTTTTAAAAGTTGCTGAAATGGAAATATATATATATCGTCGGTAACATTTTTGTCGAAAATGAGTTAAGCCGTGCAAATAAACCTGAAAGCTGCCAGGCAGCGTCCCTTATAATGTCATAAGTGAATATTCAGTTGTTTCGCCACAATAATGAAAAAAAAAAAAAAAAAAAAAAAGAGAGAGAGAGAGAAATTAAAGGCTTCAAGTTCTCATCACGTACGTATTGATCCTCTATGTGCTTATAAAAGCGCAAAAATTAATCTAACATGTGCTACGTAAACACAAAAATAGTAATATAATATTGTTGAAGCAAGCTACAATAATGTCCAGTGCATAATATACGCAGAACCAATTTTATTATATTTTTCAAGTGTTTCCGCGTATATTTGGCAAAAGTTTGGAATGTTCTTTGCTTCTCCTGTAAAGTTATGGTTTTAACACATAGCGTTCTTCGAGGCACAGCGACGATATGTGAATCTTTCTGGTACGAAAGTAAGCAATCTCATTTCTCAACACACGTGTATCTTGGTTAGCAGTATTCATAAGTTATCGATAAAGGTGTTAGCGTACACTGAAATGGTTTGATTAATACACCTAGGTACGACTACGGTGTAGTACAAGGTTTTTAATGTTACTGTACCTGTAGTTATTTTAGTTTGGTTTATCTCTGACGTTATATATTATGTACCGAGATAACTTGATATATTATATTTATGTCGTAGTTAGATGCAGTGTATATTTCGAGAATCCTACGGTACTAACATTTGAACGCGACGAAAATTCCATTCGATTAGTATATATTTTTCTTTCATAAAATTGTTTCATATCCTTTTTCTCTTTTCTGTTTGTTCAAGGAAATGTTTTATGAAGAGTGGGTAGAAGAACCTGCACCTGAGCAATTTTCCTATCCATCATTACCTATGACCATATATCCTATTATCGATAACTTTTGCACTGGTTTAATGCCTTTTTCGCAGCATTATTTCTGAATAATTCTGTGAAGCAAGAATGTTGGGAAATATCTACGTAAGTCTTATAATCTAAAGTGCGCTTAAGTTTTAAAGTAGAAACATCAATTATCTGGTCCATAATAACTTTACTTTAGTAACTTACAGTAAGCGTAAAACAATTGCTGAGCAAAGCACAACGTTTTACTAAAACAATTTCCTTAACTATCCATACCTGTTGGCTTCATTAAGCACAGTACAATACGAGAAAGAGTTACGTCTGAATATAACACAAACCATGAAATCGTTCTGAGCTCCCCCTGTTGTCAATTACAAGTGAAATTACAAAAGAAACAAAATACCATAAATCTCCCGCTGTATTAGAAACTACTGGTTCATAATAAGATACAAAATACAAGTATTTTTTTCTAATTGGCTTCACTTTTCATTAGGGGGCCGCGGTGGCTCAGTGGTAGAGCGTTCACCTCTGGTGGTTGGGGTCCCGGGTTCGATCCCAGCCCCCGCCAAGTGAACTTTGTGGTGGACAAACACCGTGTGCGTGGGTTTCCTCGGGGTTCTCCCGTTTCCTCCCACTTTCTTCATTCCACCATTTCATTCATTACTCATCATCACCGTTTCCTTTAGCCTAACCGGCATAACCGTGGGACGTAAAACTCAAAGATTTCATTTCATTTTCACTTTTCATTAATTTTTAGATCAATATTTCAGTTCGTGACACGATTCTGTTCATGGCCTAACGCTTTGACTTCGCAGCAAACTATTTTATGCCCCGTATCTCTTACATGTTTGAAAATGACATTCCTTTCTCTTCCTAACTTAACATTATTTTTGTGTTGCTTTACGTTCTTTTAGTTTCTTCCCAGTTTCTCTTATATAACAACTGCCACATTCGGTACTCTTTATTCTGTAAAAAAAAAAACTCCTCTCTCCATGATCTCCTCTTGGCTTCCTCTTCTTTTTTCACACTCACAATATCTAAGTTTTGTTTCCTTTCCTAATGTTGAAGCTTCCCTATTTTCTTCAGAGGCATCTTTATTATCTCGGTATCTTATACCCAGTGGCGCAAATCTGCCATCAACATTGGGGGGACGGGTAAGACTTTTTTTTTTTGTTGTTATGTTTTGTTTTAGCGATTTTCAAAATATTTATGAAGTTGAAAAACAATGCTGTGGAGGATCAGGGTAGCAGAGTTATCTTCAACGTTGGGGGCCGACACATTTGAGGCTTATTCTGCGGGACATAAATTTCATCTCACTTTCCTTTGTGGCAATCGGAAACAAATCATCACATTTCTGTCCAAAAAAACACATTTCACATCGGATTATTGGGGGAACAGTCCCCCTAGTTCCAAGATTGGAGGGGACATGTCCCCCTCATTCCCCCTTCGGGATTTACGTCAGTGATTATACCTGAACCACACTACTCGCCTGATTCGGCACCTACATCTTCCTATTCCCAAAGTTGAAATCTCCCTGAGTGGTCTTCGTTTCCAACCGTTAGAGGAGAACAAACAATGCGCTATGAGAACTCCAGGCTATTCCAAATAAAGCATCTTTTGATATTTTGAAGGTGGAAAGTGCGTTCTGTATTACAGAGAAGTCTTGAGAATATAGGGAACGTTTCAACATATAAGAGAGTGCTAGATGTTATATGTGTGATAAAGAAAAAGAAAGAAAGAAAAAAAAAGAAAATGAAAGGAAGCCAGAAGATTATGGAAAGGGAAAGAGTTATTTACAAAATAAAGGGTGGTGAATGTGACAGTTACTATATAGGAGAAATGAGGAAGTAACTAAGAAAATGTGTAAAGCAACGCAAAGAAGGTACAGGGTTTGTCCCAAAAGTTCCCGGAATGATTTTTTAAAATCATTTATTCAATATCAGTTTACAATCTTCAGAATTTTTCAAAGTATTCTCCCCCTGCTTCGATGCACCTGCATTATGATTCGGGATCATACTGAAAAATCTACGTCTCGTCCCCTGTGATCACTCTGGCCAAAAATTCTGGATCTGTTTCGTAGCGTTCATGCATGGGCCGAGTTATGGGGGGCATTGTCCCCCAACTTTCTGACAAAAATTAAAAATGTCACTTATAAGGCCCTTCAATTCTCATTTACCGTTCCCCCCCCCCCCCCAAGCAGAAAAAACGTCTGGCCCTCAGCAGACAATTCCTAACTCTGCCCGTGCGTTCATGCAATTCCTGGCACTTCACAAACGCTGCTTCTTCATCTCACTCATCAGGACCTTTGGCACCATTTTCGCACAGACTTTCCTCATTTGAAGATCCTCCGTTAAAATGCGATGAACGATTGTTTTGGATATTCCACACTCCTCCGCAGTTATCCGAATCGTCCGTTTGTGATGTTGACGGGCGTCCCGACCAGTCGTCGTCGTTGACAGACTCCCGACCTTCCCGAAACAGCTTGTGCCACATGAAGGTTTGACTTTTTTTTCTTTTTCTTTATTTTTTTTATTTTCATCGCTCCCGTCACCGTAAGCTTACCCAAAAATTTCAAGCGTCTCAGCCTTTTTTTTTTTTTTTTTTTTTTTTTTTTTTTTTTTTTTTTTTACCATTTCACACACAATTTGATTGCATAACGCTACTCCAACACTGGTCCACTTCTTGCTCGACGAGGGTGCAGTAGATATTTCTGCGCGGAGCGTGACCCTGCCTCAACAGCTGCCCGTAGGCGACTGATACCGGTCTCGTTTCCAAGCTCAGATCTTCCACCAACTTCTCCGTGTTGCGAACTACAGTACATCATTCCGGAAACTTCTGAGACAAACCCTGTATGTAGTTACAAAGAGAAAAGAATGACATTTTCAAACATGTAAGGGATACGGAGCATAATTCTGTTCAGTGTGAAGTGAGTGGAGTCCATAAACAAAGAACGCTAATAAGAAAATTGACGGAGGTCAGGTTTTCACAGTAGAGCAAGTTAGTGGAAAAACTTCTATGTATAGCGTGTATCTTCTTATGTACCAGTAGTTTCTAATACACCAGGGGGAGAAAGGGATTTATAGTATTTCGTTTCTCTTTTTGTAATTTTACTTGTGATAGGCTACAGGGAGCTAATCAGCGTTCAGAATTTGTATTATATTAAAATGTAACACACTCTTTTCTTCTACTGTATGAGTAATGAAGTCAAGATAGATGGTTCACGAAACCGTTACCCATGATTTATTAAAATAATAATAATAATAAACACTGTACTTTAAGATACATCATAATAATGAAAACTACAGTAACAAATATTACAATCGAAATTAACGCTGAGAAAAATGCATGTTTGTACTGCGCTTGGTTATTTATATTAAAAAGATAGGTCAAGTTACTATGTTGAATAAGAGTATTGTTATAGGTTCATTATTTTCAATTAACCAGTTCGGTAATTGTTCGATATAATTATAGAGGTCTCTCCACAACGAAACCGAACTTTCTAAATATGATACTGCTTCTCGTTTGGGGAAGTTTTTTTTTTTGGGGGGGGGGTGTCAAGTTTACCTCCTCCGAAATGATTCCCTCCACTATTAATACATCGTTCCCATTGCGTCTTGCACTTTCTGGAATAGTGTGAAGGTCTTGTTGCGAATCTATTAGTCTTTACGGTGAATTGAAAAAGCTGACCATTTAGATTGGATTTCAATTTTGGGAATAGAAAGAAGTCGCAGGTGCGAAATCGGGAGAGTAAGTTCGAGTGCATTAGTCGAGTTGTTCTTCGCCAGAAACTTCCTGAGGAGCAGCATCGAATTCTAGCACTGTCATGGTGCAGTATACATGTTCCATTTTGCCAAGCTTTCCGGTCTCTTCTTCACAGCACACCTCAAACTCTTCATGTCTTTGTTGATGGCTTGATCACGTGGAATATAATTCATAATGAACATCACAAATATCAAGGAAAATAGTAAGTATCACTTTAACGTTTGAGCGAGTTTGACGTGATAGGTCTCGGCGAGGATTTCCCCACCTATGTGGATGATGAGGCATTTTGTTTCAACGTCATAGCCAATTGCGGTTTTATTCAAACTCAAGTCTCATCACCTGTTACGGTGCTTTTTCAAGAATCAGTCGTCTTCGTGTGCACACGTCAAAACATCTCAGATTTCCACACGAGTTTCTTGTTGTTCGGTTTTTCAACTAGGACCACAGGACAGGACGATTTACTGATTTCTACTTCCTCACTTATTTTGCGGGAGGTAAAATGACAATTTATCCGCGCAACATGACACACTTTCTGAACATAAACAGGCTGTTGATGGGCATCCAGGTTTTGTTTCGTCTTCGGTGTACATTCTTTATACTTTGAAATGCTGAAACCACTCATAACACTGGATTTAGCTTATACGTTCTCCCCTACACTTCCTGCATTTTCAGAGTTTCTGTAAATATCTTGCTCAATTTGAAACAAAATTTGATACACACACGTTGCTCTTCCAAAATCGTCAGTTTCACTGTACCACAAAACCATCAGAAATACGGAACACAACTTCAGTCCAACGTCGTAGCCGCATAATACAGTTACTACACATACCAGAACGATACAGTTACCGTTAAAGTGTTTGAAAATGATACCACTATTCGGGGCTAGCAAGCAGGGAGTCAAGGACACTTTTTAAAGTTCAGTTTCTTTGTGCAATTTTTTGCGTTCTATTGTTTTCGATAAACATTAAACTCCAAAGAAATATTCATGTCTCTGGTCTTGAGAATTGTGTTTAAAATTATTGTTGAGGGCTGAAAGTAAGATCTATTCAATAAATACAAGAACTTAGATTGAGAGTTATTTAAAGTAAAATTTGCGCCATTTTATATTTTTCGAATTAACAATAAAACGAAGGACAGTATTAAAAATTGGAGAACGTAAAGCCTAGAAGTAAGTAGTATGAACTAGTATGTAATCTTTTTGAACGTGTTACATACTAACTGAAGAATAAATAGGCGTCATCAATATTATACAATTCAGTAGTTATGAGTTTGCCGACTATAATAATAATAATAATAAATCCTTCACTTATTTTAACAAACCTTTCTTGCAAGTACCCTTTCCATTTACTTAACATTCAAAAGGTTTATCTCTTGTAAATTATCTCTCAAAAGGTTGTAATTTTTGCTGTAAATATTTTTTTTTGAGGGGGGGAGGGGGAGGAAGAAGAATTTGACTAAGTCCAAACGCCAGCTTAAGATAACCAATAGCTCGGGAACTAAAGGTCTCCACACCATAATATTTGATATGCGTACTAAGCAAGTCAAGTTTTGCCTTCATGCCAAGTTTGGTCAAGATGGGATGAATTCTGAATGTTCAGTGTTTTGTTTGGTAGGGTCTTAAAAAACGAATCCGAGATTTAAACCCATAGTCTTTTATTATGAAAAAAGTCTTATAAAACTTTTCACAAAGTTCTTGTAAGTCTTGAAATATCTTCAGAATTCAATAAAAGATCTTTGGTACACGAAAGTGGCCTCGGGATAAAGGTAAAATTGTCTTTAGCTTGTAATAGCCTTAGACAGGTATAGTGGAGAACTCCTTCGCTCATAGCAACCTCAGGAGATTGTTAAAGGAATTCTCTGTAGCTCACAGCAGCCTCGGGAAATGATTTTAAAGGAAGTTTCCGTAACCCATGGCGGCCCCAGGAGAAGGTGTTAATAGACGAGTGATCAGCAATGGACTCATGGTATCCTTTTCTTGAGGTCTCTCTTGTAGGGAGGACCCATGAGGGAAGGTCGGCCTTCTTCATGTTTTTTCTAAATCCTCTTCATGTTTTTTGGTAGTCTCTTGTCGTGTACTATTGTTTGTTTGAACGTAATGCTGTTATGGTATGAGTTATCTATGATCTACATAGAATGGGACGTATGCAAGAGGTGTCATAGCAATAACCGCATGGTGGAGACCCCGGGTAATAACACGTGTTCGTAGTAAAGACATGTGGTTACAGTGCGCGCGGGAATGGAACCTTTCAAAATATATATAATCTGTCCTTGTGAATGATTATACTTTCATATATAATACAGAAAGGTCAAATGAAAGATAAAAAGAAATAGTAAAGGAATTTTCTGACATTTTAAGATATCAACGAAAAACAGCAAAGTGAAGAAAGATAGAAAGAAAGAAAGAAAGAAAAAAGTTTTTTTTTATATAAGGTAACCAAGAGAGTGCTGTCGCTTTTTCACCCACCACCTTCGAACATTGATATGTCACCTAAGACGTACCTGGAAGGTCAAAAATAGTCCCCATCTGCGTCGACGACCTTCTGTCAACGTTCTGGAAGGCCATGGATGCCATCGCGGTAGAACTTAGTAGGCCATGAAGCGAAGAAGGTATTTGGTGCATTTTGTACCTCTAATAAGGATTTGAACTGGTGTCCTCTAAGGTGATTGCCCAAGAGATGGACCAGGTGATAATCTTACGGTGCAATAATGCTTCCCATCCAGGGCGCAGAATGGTGTCTCGGGCCATCTTAGCCACGTGAGGCTTAGCATTGTCCTGTGACAGGAGGACCCCTTTGCAATTCAGAAGTGCTGGCTCCAAAGTGTTGAGGTTTTCTTGAACATGGCTCAACTGCTGACAGTATACAGTTGCATTGATGCTCTGACAAGCTGGTAGCAGTTCCCGATACACGTTGCCGCGAGCAGTCCACCAAACACACAGGAGGACCTTCTGGTGCAGTGCTAATTTAGGCTCTTTTGAAACCGGTTCATGGAATGCTAACCAATGATGACAACGCCGTGGAGCTTCGTACAGGACCCACTTCTCATCACATGTCCACACCCTGTCCAGAAATGGCTCCTTCCTCAGACAAGACAGCAAAGAAACACAGGTGTCTGCTCTCGTTGCCATCTGGCTCTGAGTCAAATCATGTGGGATCCATTGACCCAACTTGTAGTGCAGGACCGGTTCTAGACATTTCTTAAGTATAAGCAAACAATATTTCGGCGCCCCTACCTAAATGATAATAAAAGAGTAGAAAGTTGTAATGGACAAATAAAATTCTTATTGCAGATTTCTTCAATATATGTATTCTCCCTGTGAATATTAATGAAAGATGGCGAAATTATAACTAATTGACTGTGGACGAATACTGAAGAAAGTTCCAGTTTTAATAATCCATAGCCTTTTTATTAATAGGCACAAGACGCAACTAAGATGTATATCTAAAATTTATTTTGACAAATGGAATTGAAACATAAAAGTTGAAACAGAATAAAACTCATGACCTTCAACTCGAGCATTAACACAGGTTTGATTTTGACAAAGAGGTATGCTCTTATGATTCATTAAAAGCATATTTACACAGTATTATCTAGTGATACGGTTATGGTAATTAGCTTAATTTCTCGTTTTCTTGGTTACTGTAAAGTTCATGTTATAAAGACACTTTTCTGGCTCTCAGTTTGACAAACTCGCTTGCATCCGTATCCATTTCATTGAGTATGTCAGTTTCAATGGCCATCAGAACTAGTCCATTTAATCGTTCTTGAAATATGGTTAATCTCAAATAATCCTTTATTAATTTTAGCTGAGCTTGTGGATTATACAACAAATGACAAGTGTGTGCCTTAATCGATATTTGTCTTCGACCCAGTGGTGGAACTTCCAAATCAGCTCTCCCCCCCCCCCCCCCTCGCCATACACACACAAATTCTTGTCTGAGTCCTTTTGGCTATAAAACAATTCATTCCTTTCATGTCTCTTTCCAACATAGACATTCGAAATCAAGCAATGAGTCACATAATGTAAACACAAGCAATGGCGCACCCAAGATTTCTCTTTTGAGTCTGAAGATTTTTCGGAGCAGCATACAAAATGGAAATAATTCTTTATATTTGCCCCCTGAAATTGTGCTAAGTTTCTTAGAAATTAAAAGTTCTGCGGAACCAGAATCTCGGACCACCTTCGTTGGTGGTGGTACCTAAACACAAGTAACTAATAATCAATACTCTACTTTGAATTAGGACTATTGCCAGTTTTTAAAAATATCACTCCATCTAAATTTAATATGAGAGAATGATTGCTAAAGACGTTATACTGTTACAATACAAGAAGCCTATGTATGCGCTGATTGACAGTGAGAGCTCTGAAAATACTGTTGCTTATAATCCTAATGACCTTTCGATTACAGTTATCCATTCAAGTTATACACGCATATACTACGTGAAAACTAATTATATTCAAATTTTGAAATACATTAATTTAACTCAGACCCGTAACCGAAGAGGCCGTATCCATTCCATTTTAACAAGTAAAGTACTGAGTAAGATACACATAACTCACTCACTCCATAGTGTATGGAACCCAGAAGTTCAATGCCGCGTACACAAAAGCTCTCCACTGACTTCTATCCTTAGCCAACTGGATCCACTTTCTACTTTGTATTCCTATCTGCGAGATCCATGTTAATATTGTCCTTCCATCTGCGCCTAGGACTTCCTAATAGTCGTTTTCCGATTGGTCTTCTAGTCAAGACTTTGAAAGCGTTTCTACTTTCTTCCATCCTAGCTACATGACCTGCCCACCTGAGCCTCCTAGACTTGATGACTCTAACAATGTTTGGTAAACCGTATAAATTATGTAGTTCCTCGTTATGACGTTTCCGCCATTCCCCATACCCATTCCTCTTGGGTCCGAATATTCGCCTCAGGATCTTATCTCAAATACTTTCAGTCTATGTTCTTCTCTCAGAGTAAGCGATCATGTTCGCAACCATACAGAACAACAGGCATGATTATCGTTTTATGTATTTTAAGCTTCAAATTCCTCGACAGAATTCGCGACAACAAGAGATTTTGAACCGAATAGTAACACGAATTCTCTGCTTTTAGTCGACATTTAATTTCTTCGGGAATATGGTTTTCGTCTGTTGATATTGATCCTAGATATTTGAAAGTACCCACTTTATCAAAAGTATTATTTAATATTTTAACGCATCCATAATTTGCCTTATTACGGTCCCAACGCACTTCTATGTATTTAATGATCTCTGCATTTACTTATAACCCATGTCCCTGCAAGCGTTTAATAAGATCTCTGCATTGCTTTCTATTATTCTGTCATCCCCTTTTAAATTTATATCATCAGCATATGCCACAACCTGGCGAATACCGTTCAACTCTAAGTCCTGGTCGCTATCTTTCATTTTCCTTATGGCGTATTCCAGAACAAAGTCAAATAATTATGGCGACAACGCATCTCCTTGTTTCATGTCATTTTCGACGTGAAAGCTCGAGGACAAAACTTTTACTACCACGAACTCTCTAGCTCGAAGTACACACTACAGGGAATTGCTTCATTGCGTTTTAGGTAAACTCGACAACTTACATCATTGGAATAGTGACAAAGACGTGACTAGTCGGACCATATTACACTTTCCAGTCCACTGTATTCATGAGTCCACTTAAAGGCGTGCAGCTTTACACACCACAGTAAGAGGTACATCTTTCACGGCTTTCGACTTCCAACTGTTTCGTATTTGTGATTCGGAAATTGTTTTGGGAGGACCTTTTATGGACTGCACCAATTCATTTGGTTTAAAAACTTTTTCTTGTCCAGGTGTAAGATTCCGCCAGTGATTTCTCGATTAAGAGTGTTTGTGACGATAGTTCTGACCAGTAATCATCTCAGAATTCTTCCAGAGTGGAGGACTTTCAATTCACAGGGGATGAAAGTATTGCCATGAAAATGCTAGTAACGTATGTTGAGCACTATTTGAAATATATCTGGGATAGATTTCCCCTTTCCAGTCCATTCCCTGAAATCTTCACTGGTTCTGACGCTCTATTGCGTTGCTCCAGCAAGTCATGAAACGCATCGGAGCTATCCGAATGAAACTCTTGAAGTGGCTAAACTGCAGTTGGATGGATTTTAAAACCCTGGTGAAGATAGAGGTCGCATACTATTCTGCTCCTAACATTGCAGCAATTCATCAACTGAAGGTTGGGTTCAAAAATAGATTCCAGGATTTCGATACCCAGGAAAATATGCACGTAGTGTTCAACCCATTTTTTGTGGACGGGCTCAGACAGATTTAAACATTCTGAACTATCTATTTCATAATTTTATCTTAATTATACGGTGAAAGACAGTTTCTCGAAATTGCGAGGAAAGCCACAGGAGTTTTCTGCTTTTTCGTAAGCACCTATGTATACCAATAACTATTTTCACGAATGAGGTATATAAAACCTAATAATAATAATAATAATAATAATAATAATGAAAAAGAAATAAAGAACAGGCACATGAAACAATGTATCCATGTAGCTATAACGAAATCAGTGTGTTCATACTAGTTGAAGATCTTTAGAGAAGAGCTTCTTTGGCAGCATGTATCTTCATTATTTTTAGTACTAGTTCGAAATAATAAAATATGTTTATTTAATTTCCCCTTTAAAAAAATCATGAAGCTAAAGGATTTTTCACCAAACTCGAAAATAAATAAATATAATACATAGTATAAGATTTTAATAGAACTAAGCTTTCTAAAAATAAAATTCACTTAACAAATGCATTACAACCAAACTACACCACAAACTTTCAGTTTTGTCTATATAACTCATGTGCGTGGGTTTTCTAGGGGTTCTCCCATTTTCTGCATTCCACCATTTCATTCTTTTCTCATAATCACCGTCCCCCTTAGCCTAGCCGGTATAATCGTGGGACGTAAAACTTAAGATTTAATTTTTTTCATAAATTCAAGAAAAATTGTAGCTGAGCTTTACAAAATTCTGATTTCTAAAACGGTGTTGTTTCTTAATAAATTTGTATTACATGTATATGACCCGCAGCCAGATAACAAGTAATTTAATTATACGTAAGTGACCTGCAGTCAGAGAAGTAATTTAACTGACAGCACTATGTTGGGTACATCTTAAAATGTTACTGTATTTTTTAGGTTCAAGAAAGAGGAGTAAAATATTTTGAACTTTATATAAAAAAATAATATTGATTTTGTCAAGAGTTTTAAAAGTATTTGTGGATAAAAGCAGAAGTACGCTATTGAATTAAGTTTGTTTGGATTACAGTTCGTTCATGAAGGCCCTTTCCCAGCCAGACTTCTTTTAATTGGATTACGCGTGCTTTGTATATTGGCTCCATTGCTGTTCGGTAGCTTTGTACTTCAAAAGTCGATAAGTGTTAATTAAAATAGTTACCAAGTTATTTAATGAACAGAGATTAAGCTGAAATTTTAAATCAGTTATGTTTATATGAGGAATTAAGAAGAACATTTGGAAATTGTTGTTATTATTATTATTATTATTTATTTTTTACGAAATTTTAATTTCATTTCTTTGCTATTATTATTGTAGTAGTACTAGTAGTAACAGTAGTTCATATTTTACAATCTCCTTCAAACTAAGAAAAACTTCTCTTTTTTAAGTAAATAAAAATCTTAGCAGATATTTTTTCCACAGTTTGTCAGAAATATTAACGATTACGTTAATTTAACCCCCTTCCCTCAAGAGTGAGTCAACCTAAAAGTTCTCTGTTCCCATTAGTAGGAATTGGCAAAATCGAAGTAAATATGTAAATAAAATATGTACCTAAGACGTTAGTATACGTTAACCCTTCAAACCGTAAGCCCGAGTACGCACTCGCTGAAGGCAGAAGATTGAAAATTCAACATTGCCCTACAGTCTATAAAGTTTTCGTTATACTTTAATAGAAGCTAGCTGTTAAGAGTCTTACTATCAGAGCATTATTTAAATACCACCAGTAGTGTAGAGAACTAACAAGGGACATCACCCAATTGTCCGGCTCCGATTTCAATGAAATTTTTATTGCTGATAGAGGACATGTATTCATTACTTGTGATGACAGAAATTTTTGCCATGGTGCATGTTTTCTATTTTTTAATAATTTTTAAAGGTTGTGATGTGGTTAATAGAGATTACTACAGAAGTTCCTTACTACCCTTTGTGAACGGAGTGTTAATGAAAGAACAACCATGTAGATACGTATAGGGCCTAGGGGGAAGTCGTATGGTACATATGACCTTGACGGCAGCCATCTTGAAATCCGCCATTTTGAATTAAGGTCAAGTTTTTAAAATAGGAATAGGGTAATATGATACATAATTTCGGGCTAGAATTTAATCAGGAAGACAATGGTGAAGTTAGTTTTAAGATGCACTCATTTGGTGAAAAGTTACAGGCATATTAATTGTTTAGACTTACTATGTGCGTAAGTCCCTTACCTCCGCTTCTAACCCGCGTATTAATGATAATAAGTGGATAAAGATTTCGGTAATACATATTATGCCTAGAGGGAAGTGATACCATAAGTGTATCATTGACGGCAGCCATCTTGAAATCAGACATTTTGAATTAAAGTGAAGTTTTGAAAACTGAAAACCATAGCATGTGGCACCAAATTTTAATAGTAAATTTTCCCCAAAAGCCAATGGTATGCTTAGTTTTGTTCTATAGTTAACCAGTATGAATTTATGACTCTTCTAATGTGCACGAAACATCCATTATTCGATCTTTCAAACTGGCAACACTCCTAATTTTCACCGCATGTTTTAAGATTCCAACTGGCACTTTGCAATTGTTTCCATGGCTCATCTTTTCTAAATTTATTACATTTTTTAAGAGTTGCGATTAGTCAGTTCATGAATAGTGTTGGGATAAGCATCCAGCAATCTTTCTGAATTTTGAAGACTTGCCATGTAATTATTAATTTCATAGGCAATGTAATTATTTATTTCATATAACTGCCCTTCAAAAACTCGTTTACTGACATGAATCATCGCAGAACGAAAGAACTCCAACTTTGCATTCAGGTAATACCGGAGACGTAGCTTGTAATGGATAGTAGATGAGACGAGAAATATGTTGAAAATTCACTTCAAAAAAGGAAACGAAATATGATTGTTGTGAAAATCAATGGTCTTTTGTTTTGTTTTATATTTATTTGTTTATTGTATATTTATTTATTTATTTATTTTCTATGGCAATATTTTAGCTAGTCAGACAAAAAAGTCATTTGTTTTCTAGCGATTGTTGTCGATGGTTCATGTTTGTAAGATTTATAATCAGTATTGATCGGGAACTCGATTATGTTACACCTCTTTATAAACAAGTTACCTGTTTTCACACTATGTTCATGGTACAAACAGTGTGTTGAGAACAGTCATATTATGTCTCTTTGATATTTTCTATCATTGCTGCTGTACCTTCAAAGTTGAAAAGTTGTATTTATTTAAAAGAAAAGAATACTGTTTGTCGTTTGCGCAACATGTAGGCTACATTTCATGATAATTTTGAGTTCGTGTTACATCAATTTCTTATAATTTCATTTGTATTTCTTTACATCACATAGGTCCATAGGTTCCTCATGTACTCTGGGTTCAAATAAATAATTACACTGCCTAGGAAATTAATAATTACATGGCAAGTCTTCAAAATTCAGATAGATTGCTGGATGCTTATCCCAACACTATTCATGAACTGACTAATCGCAACTCTTAAAAACTGTAATAAATTTAGAAAGCATGAGCCATGGAAACAATTGCAAAGTGCCAGTTGGAATCTTAAAACATCGCGGTAAAAATTAGGAGTGTTGTCAGTTTGAAAGATCGAATAATGGACGTTTCGTGCACATTAGAAGAGTCATAAATTCATACTGGTTAACTATAGAACAAAACTAAGCATACCATTGGCTTTTGGGGAAAATTTACTATTAAAATTTGGTGCCACATGCTATGGTTTTCAGTTTTCAAAACTTCACTTTAATTCAAAATGTCTGATTTCAATATGGCTGCCGTCAATGGTACCCTTATGGTATCACTTCCCTCTAGGCATAATATGTATTACCGAAATCTTTATCCACTTATTATCATTAATACGCGGGTTAGAAGCGGAGGTAAGGGACTTACGCACATAATAAGTCTAAACAATTAATATGCCTGTAACTTTTCACCAAATGAGTGCATCTTAAAACTAACTTCACCATTGTCTTCCTGATTAAATTCTAGCCGGAAATTATGTATCATATTACCCTATTCCCATTTAAAAAACTTGACCTTAATTCAAAATGGCGGATTTTAAGATGGCTGCCGTCAAGGTCATATGTACCATACGACTTCCCCCTAGGCCCTATACGTATCTACATGGTTGTTCTTTCATTAACACTTCGTTTACAAAGGGTAGTAAGGAACTTCTGCAGTAATCTCTATTAACCACATCACAACTTTTAAAAATTATTAAAAAATAGAAAACATGCACCATGGCAAAAATTTCTGTCATCACAAGTAATGAATACATGTCCTCTATCAGCAATAAAAATTTCATTGAAATCGGAGCCGGACAATTGGGTGATGTCCCTTGTAAGGATTTAACTCCAGTGTTTAAAGTGAGCCGGTTATGCATCCGAAAGTTAGAAAATCAGCTGGTAAAATATCTTGATTTAAATTGTAATTTGCGTGTAGGAAAAAAAACAGATTTTACAAATAGAAATAAGTATGACGTCAGCATTGAGTCAACAAATATGTTCGTACTATCAAAGATTTGGTTAATGCTGCTTCGAAAGTAAATAACAGTTCCCTATTACCCTATTCAATGGCAGAATTTGCGCTCTTGATTTTTTCAACATTTGTGCAAGCAATTCCACCCACCCCTCTCAAAAAATTAACTACTGTACCACCCGCCTAAAATGTTTAGCCTGGATTCACCCCTGGCATTGACGATTTTTTTTTTTTAATTCAAAATTATTTTTATTGTCTGGATTTCTGTGTTTACAATTATAAGAAAATTAGTTCTGACCACGAGACGAGACGAGACCAGAAGAAGCTTTTGCAAATGGAAATGAGATTGGAAAGAACCATTAAATACTAGAGGAGAGACGAGAGTACCTACAAAGCCTTGAAAACGGGATGAAAAAGCATATGAGCATATCCACTTAAAGACCGTGTTGAATCACTATGTTATTGTAAATGCGATTTTTAAGTAAACGTACCATCCATGTTCTTCCACATTTAGATCGCCGATATGCTCAAGCAAAACACTAGTAAAGCACACCGCTTTTGCTTTTTCTCCCCCACGTAATCACTATTGCTCAAGAAACAGTTTGACTGCAGAAGTCTGTAGGCTGGTTCAACAATAGTAAGACGGCTGCACCAAACATTTTTCTGTTCATTGGATTTGGTAATTATGTGTTGGTAATTATTTACCGAATATTGTGACGATTAGCTATATTTAAAGTTTTCATATTATTGAATGGAATACAACGGAAAACCATATTCATTGAATACTATTTTATAGGTTGATGATAATTGCTAGTAAAGTATTTACATATTTGTCTTACCGCCCCCCCCCCCTCTTTTTCTCTTTCTTTAAATTTTTCACGCCAAAAATGATGCAAAAATGTCAGGACTAGAGATGCTTTTTAAATTCGTCAAAATTACTGCTCTAAGTGGTCATATTTGTTCCATACCATCATCTCATCTGATGTCACTAAGCACTGTTTAAGGCATTAATTTTATTTGTAGTTAATGCTCCATGCAATTATTGACATTTTATTACATTTATTTTCATTTATTTTTTGCAGTGAAAGCTAAGTGAGATGAATTAATAAATTGCTCATAAAATTTAAGAAATAGAAGTCGAAAGTGTTTTAAGCAGTTCTGCCTCAACTTAACAAAATATTAAAGCATGCAGCGAATATGATTTTACAATGCTAATGTTCATTCTTTAAGACCTCAAGAAGTGTTTGATAAACATCCTTCTTTGTTTTATTTAACCATCTTATTCTTTTTTTCTTAATATTTTTATTGTAATTTTTTGTGAAGTACTTTTGTTAATACTCAGTATTATTTTCTGTAATGGTAGAAATAATTAAATGTGCTAACAAAATATTACATCTAATTTTAAATAATAAAGTACTAGCAATATTGTCGTTTAATACTTTATCTAATAGCACGAACTTGTGTAATGTAATCTCACTAACTAGCCCGCAATCAGGTCAAGACCCAGCTTCGTATTATCTTATCAGTTGTTTGGGCTAACCAAAAACTTCAATAATATTTTCCATTGTGCAAGCTTTGCTTCTAACAGACTTAAACTACTCGCTGAGCAAAACAATACGTTTACTGTTTAAAAAAAAAAAAAAGTTTCGCCAACTCTTCACTTTAGGGAGGAAGCCGAAGTGAATAGTTGCCGAAACTGTTACACGTTAATATTTTCTAGAGTGAACGTATTATTTTGTTCAGCGAGTAATTTAAATAAGATTGAATAACATATTCTAATAAGGAGTCCTTCAATGCACTCTGGAGTATATTTCACAAAAAGTATTAGTGTACAGGGTGTCTATCGGTCACGAAAGTCACGAAAAAGTCACGAAATCAGAATACGGTCATGGAAGTCACGAAAAAGTCACGAAATTTAGCTTTTGGATCACGATTTTTTTTTAAACTACAAATGTAAGTACAGATGGGAAAATTTTGTTCTATAACAGGTCAAAATTCACCACCAAAAATGTCTATGGTCGGGTTTAGACGCTTCAAAATCGCAAGCAAAGTACGTTTCTATCGCATGGGTGAAAATTCAGCCTAATTCGCACTCAAATTCACGGTTGGAAATGTTAGGAAATTTTTTATGATTTGGTAAAGAAAGGTCACGAAAAAGTCACGAAATTCCATTTTGGAATTTTAGTAGACACCCTGGTGTACAAGTGTTTCTTACAAGTCGTAATTTATTATGAAACATTAGCAATAGAAGAATAGTAAAAATAATTTACCATCTCTAGTCTGACATATGTAGTTGTATTTTATGCTACATATGATTGTTTAAAAAATCTAAACACGCCTTCCGCCCCAAATTCATTAAATAAATAAATAAGTTACATGGTAGAATAGTAAGTCTTGCAACATTTCTACAACCCAAACAGCAGGCACATGTACAGGCCATAACCGAACGTAATTACAAGGTCAAACTGGCCCAAGAGGTAGTATGGCAAGCGGACTATTTAACACAGAGACCACTCACCCCCAGTCTCAGTGTCTTTAGGCAGTATCTCCGTGAACTTCCTGTCTTCAGTTCGAACTCGGGCATAACGCTGTGACAGTAAACCAAACATTTGTCATATGAAGGGGAAGATGCAGTGAACTACAGGACGGCAACTCGTTGATTCCAGAACTTTCTGTGCAGGTTGTAAAAATGTCGAAGATCAACCAAGTTCCGGCTGTGTCAGGGTAACAGATTGTGCGGTCATATGACACGCCATTGAGGTTAATGCATCCACCAGCACACGACGATAGTTAAAACGAACTCGGGAAAACCCCAAGAGCTGCCTGCCACATTGTGCTACGTGAGTTGTCCCACATCAGAGCGGATATATGCCGACAACTGCTGCAAAATCCGCCTAATGTGCGTTTCGTGAAGGAGATTGTCATATGCTGCGAAAAGTTAGTGTTTTTCCGAAATCCGAATGCGTAAAATCTGGTTTAGTAAGGGCCAACTTCCAGAACCGCTCGACAGATATGGCTGTTTCGAGCATAAAGTCATACTGTGTGTGTGGTAGAACTCAGGGCCACTTCGGGTTCCTATCATCAATGCTAGCATTTATTCAAAACAGTTAGAGTAGACGCATGCTGCCCTACGCTAAAAATACCATTCATTGGTTAACCTTGAGCACACCCTGAAGCAACAGGACAACGCAAAAATACACTCTGCTTAAAAACGCAACAAAAGAGGCAGAAATTTAATGGTATCGAACGGACGCTACACTCGGCGTATAATCCTGACTTTCTGCATTCGGATTACTACCTGTTTAGGTCTATGGTGCACTTGGTGAAATCACCAAGCAACAGGAAGTGAAACCAGTAGTGATTTTACTTTGCCTCTAAGGCCAAGACGAGCTCCCTCTTGGCAGTGGAGATAGCGTACGCGTCATTGGCGCGAGAGACCCGGTTAGGTTCCAGTGGAGATCATGTAGCCTCACTGCTGACCGTGAAGCAAATTTAAATCTAAGGACAAGATGTGGTATTGAGGAACTGACATGTAGGTGTTTGCAGTCAGTCCAACCCGACAGGCTGTACTTTGAATGATAACGTACCTTTATTTTGCGAGGACTGCTGGGAAAGTTTCTGCGAACTACTACTTACAGTGGCGATGGTGTAAATTTTATAATTTTACCATTATAAAATTAGTAAGAATGGATTTTCTTTCGTTTGAATTATCTTTGATTGCTTAAGCCGATTCGTTTGTTTTTCAAGCAGTTCGAAGTAGTTCTGTGTGAAATTTCTCGACTACACTTTTATTATTATTATTATTATTATTAATGATTCTAAATGTAGTTTAATACCGAAACAATGCGTCCATGACTGCATATCCCTTTTGGGAATGAAGCACCATTCAAAAGGACTGTGTGTAATAGGTTTTTCGAATTCCAACACAGTTGCATATTGCTCAGTAAAATTTCGTGAAGTCATCTATCCAATTTTGTTGTCAGTAACGTTGGTGCTGCTTGTGAAATGATTGAGAGAGATCGGCAAGTAACATACCGTGGGATTTACCCGTTCTTGAACATTGACATGAAAGCAATTCATACGATTTTTCATGATCACCTGAACGTACAGAAACTGTTCAGCCTTGGAACCCACAGAATTTGACTGAACTTCAGTAACAGGCTCGTGTTAATTCGGTAGAGAGATGTTCAAAACATTCCACCGACTTAAGTCAAATTTAATGTACTACGAGGGTCACTACGAAAGTTTTGATATGTGAAATAACTTACATACTTAAAATCAATTTAACATTACATTTTCTCAAAGTATTCACCATTACATTGTACACACTTTTGCATCCTCGAAAACCACTTTTGGAAGCAATGTTGCCAGTCTTTTTCTTCAAGTGTTAAAAGTTCATTCTCGTAAGCCACTACAGCTTCTTCAGGGCTGCAAAATCTCTTCCCACGTATGCGATCTTTGAACCTGGGGAACAGAAAAAAATCACGGGGCCAAGTCAGGACTATACGGCGGATAAGTCATAAGTTTAACCTCCGTAGATTCTAAAAACTGAATTGTGATGGCCGTGTGTGCAGACGCGTTCTCATGATGAAGTAGGATCCCACGCAATCCAGTTCTTGGACGCCGTTCCCGAAGCTTCTGAACACTTTTGTTAGGCAAACAGTGGTGTACCACTGAGCAGTAACAGTCCTTTGTTCTTCAAGTGGAACAGTTGCAACATGGCCAGATTCGGAGAAGAAAGTTGCGACCATCTTTTTCCTCACACTTCGCGGTCGCTTCACTTTAGTGGATGGATTTTCATCTGGAAAGATCCAAACTGTAGACTGGCGTTTATTTTCAGGATCGAATTGATAGATCCAAGTCTCATCACCAGTAACAATGTCAGAGACGTGTCGAGAATTGCCTCCCATCAAATCTTGCAAGCATTTCTTCACACCATTCCACACGCATGCGCTTCTGCTGTTCAGTCAAAGTGTGATGCACCCAACGAGATGAAACCTTCCTGAGCCGAAGATAATCATGAAGAATTTTTGTTATAGCTGGCGATCCAATGTTCACTGTAGATTCAATGTCCTTGAAAGTTGTTCGAGGATTTTCTCGAATCATTTGTTCCACAGCGGCAATGTTTTCATCTGACACAGCTGTTGCCGGACGTCCAGCTCTCTCTTCATCTTTAAGCGATGTCCGGCCTCTGAGTTCACCAAACCACCGAAAAATTGTAGCACGGGAAGGAGCAAGGTCCCCAAATGCCCTCTGCAAACGGTCAAGGCTTTGTGTTTCGTTTTGAAATCGTAAAGGATCATTGCCCGAAAATGTTCCCTTTCGAGCAGAATGCTAGACAGCCGAATAATGCTCACATCAACAAACAAGTGAATGTGATACGGCCACGCCGATAAGCGAGGAGAGTTGAAACTTGCTTCGCTCCTTCGCTCTGGATACCACTACCGAAAGCAATTGTTGGAATTTAAATACTGTGCCACAACAATGCGTGTCTCAAAACTTTCGTAGTGACCCTCGTACGCCGTTACAGGCGATGAAACTTGAGTCTATTCACACGTACCTGAAACTAAACAGCAATCCACTATTTGAATCTTTTAAAATGAGACGAAACCAACTAAACTTATTCTTTCGAGATGTGTCTACCAAGCAAATGGTTGCTTGTTTCTTCAGTTAAATCGGTCATGAGCCAAACAAAGCTTTAAAAGATCAAAAAACTGTAAATGCTGAATGATATAAAGATGCTAATTCGTTTGCCAGAGGTTGTCAATGAATTGCGTAAAACAAACCCAAATCGAGCGTTATTTTTCACCACCACTAACGTCAGTTCCCACTCAGCACATCAAACTTTTCCATTATTTTTTTTTTCAGTAAAAGTGTCGAATTGACTCATTATCTGCACCCATTGGATTTAACACCTAATGACTTATTTTTGTTCCCACACATGAAAAAATAAGATCCGTTGTGAGCGATTTGTATCGCCTAAAGCAGTTGCTGACGCATTGTGAACACCGGTTTCCGAGGCACTTCTTCAAACTGCTGTGAAACATACATGAATAGACTTAAAGAAACAATCAACAAAAGGTAAATATTTATTTTTCCTAATTTCGTAATAGCGGAACACTAGCGCCAATGTAAGTAGTAGTTCGCAGCACGGACGTACGCAGGAATTTATTTCGGGAGGGGTCCAAAGCTTTTCGGGGGGGGGTCTAGACAATTTCAGGCTAAATTCTATTAAAAATTGTAAAATTGCCCCTAAAATTAGACTAAATTTACAAAAAAGTCTGGATCCCAGGACCCACCCCCTACATACGTCCATGGTTTGCAGAAACTTTTCCAGTAGCCCTCGTACTGTAATAAATACAGATATATTGTGTACCAAAGTATTGCAGGACTTACGATTGTTCTTGTGATTAGCCGAAGTGAAAACTATAGAAATTATATGAATCAATGTTCGGGGAAATGAACTGAGTGCACTTAGTGTTGCTTTGAAATATTACAGAAAAAAAATATTTCCGCTATATAAGTCCAGAACAGAAAGCAGAGTTTTCATGTGCTCAACGTACAGTTCAATGTTGCGTTTACACCGCTGTAACATCTTCGAGACCTGCCCTTTCTATACGCAAAATTACGTGTACCCTTAGATAATAGGAAAAGTTCATAAAGCAAATTTCAGAAAAAATATGACTCAGGACTTTTCTGAAATTATCGATATAAGGTAATATATATAATATGGGATAAAGGAGGCTAAGACACATTTACACAGTCTTCCAGTGGTAAAAGTGACTGATAATGAGAAATGAAAGACACGACGTAGTGAACTGGTAATTTATAATACCACTTATTCAAAATAGACACCGCGAACTGTTCTGGGTTCGATTCCCGGCGGGGGCACTCGGTCGAAAAAGTAAAAGCTTTTTCAGGTCAGCCATCCTGAATGAGGTTTTCCTCATTCACACCAGGCAAATGCCGGGGTGGTACCTAACATATAGGTCCCAGGCCGCTTTCTTCCTTCTCTTTTCCCGGATTGTGTGCTCGCCGAGGAACGTCATCCCTGAAACGTGACGGGCTAAATGGCCATAGATGCCGGAAGCCCAGGAATCTAAAACCCTAATCAAAATAGACAACGTGAATCAATACATTCATTGAAGCGGTTGTAGAACGTGGTGAAGTAGTATTGGTACTCCTGTTTCGGAATTGCTCTCAAAGTCACGATCGAAGTCTTTTGAGTGTCTGGAATTGTGTCGAAACGCCTTCCTCTCAACGCCAATTTCAGTTTCAAAAATAACCAGAAGTCACATGGAGTCAAATCTGGATAATGTGAGGGTGATCGAGCTCCACGATCCCGGTTTTGATCACACATTGGTGTACCGTCCTGCTTTCGTGGGTGGGTGCATTATTATGCAACAAACTATGAGCCTTGGTGCTGATATTCAGTTCGAACTCTACCAATCCTGCTCAAGAGACGTTACAAAACATCCATGTAATACTCAGCGTTTACAGTGCAAACCTCTAGAGTGAATTCTTTGTGGGTGATGGCTTTAGAATCGCAGAGAACAGTGGGTAGAATTTTGATACGACTCTTCTGCATGCACACTTGGTTCGGTTTTGGAGTGTTGCTGAATAAGTGGTTCGTACTGAAAGCTCCATGTTTCATCACTTGTTGCAATGCTTGACATGAATCCTATATGCACACAGGACTGTAGTCGAGGGTACACGGCGGTACACGCCATATACCATCTGCTTAATCTTAGTCATTTGAGTGTACCTACTGCTGAAGGTAGTGCTTTCTACTTTTGTTTCGTTTATATTTATTTATTTATTTAATCTGACCATGACATCAATGATAAAGTGACTATATTACCAGACCAAAACACAAAATTGTTAGTTTTAGGCTATGGGAATAGATCGATGCAAAGTGGTGTATTTTTGTTCTGAGACGATATCCTATCGTTTTGAAGGTCAATATTTCTGATATTTTGCTTGTTCTCTGCTGAAAAGAACCAAAGTTGGTCGATATTTTTAAACTAAGGTATGAATATTTTCAATATCATGCTAATGTTAATACGTAATGAGCAATACAGAGCCTATTAATTGAAAAAAACAATTATGATTAATGATTAATGATTTTATAGAGTTAAATTCGGACAATTTTTTTGGTGCTGGTAAACCCTAACAGCACAAAATGTGCTAGGCATATGCCATTTAGGTGTCCCAGCTACTTTTTAGGTACCCGACACTTGACACATATTTTCATGTGCCAATGATGTACTTCAACTTCCTACAGTTTTAGGTACTTGTTACACCTAATTGATATTTGCAACTATGTACCACAAATATAGCATTTATATACCTGGCTCAGTTTCGCACTCTAACAGTCATTTGTTTTCATGTCGTCACTTGGGACATATATCTGTCATGTTCTAGGTACCTTCTTTAGGTACATATTGTTTCAGATACCCTAACAGCACAAGATGTGCTAGGCATGCGCCATTAAGATGTTCTAAATTCATCTCCCACATTTCATGCATTTGTTGCTTCTTTTTCTAAGCGATTATGTACTAGAAGCAACAAATGCATCAACTTTATTAGATGGCAACTGTCACTGATCATTTGAAAGTGAATATGGAAGAAAGTAAATAGACAGTCGTCATTTTATTATAGAATTACATGGCGAGCAGATTTTATCTGATCCCAAACGGTTATCGTCGAATATACGCAGTTAAAGGATCAGTCTGATTAGCCAAATTCAAAAGACCTCAACAATTTATCCTTCTACAAGCGACGTTCTCTTCATCGCCTCCATGCTCAAGTCGGAAGAGCACGCTGCTAGTAATCCAAAGGTTGGTGGGTCGCGCCAACCCAGGGGTGCATTTTTTTGTTTGTTTAAAGTGTTTTCAGACTCACTTTAATGTAAACACATATAGGCGATTTAACATTTTGGGAGGAGTAATTTTGTGGTTCATTGACGCTTACGGCATGGGGAACATAACTAGAACATACTAAGCACTTCCCCAGGTACATGTCAGGCACGTGCCTAGTGGCGGACATAGATTGTGACTATCACTTGCCATTCATGTGATTTCTCTCTCAGAGGTACATAAAGCACATACTGGAGACATTCCCATGTATCTGAAGGAACATGATAGGCATATGCCTGCTATATGATTGTGCTGTTAAGGTACCTCGTTGGAATCTGTGTTCAATAAGCTTTCCAACGATGTAACAATCATGACTCTGTGATATTTAGCGGGGTTACCAGGGCCGCCAATGCGGAGGTCTGCATCAGTTTTACGAAAATGATATGGAGGGCGATTTTATAGGATTTTCGTTCTGAATTTTTATCTCACTTTGTACTGCAACAATGGCTGTCATTTTTTACATTATTGTCACAAGTATATTGCCTATAGAGTAGCAGAATTTTGTCAGCGTAGGGTGACTGCAAGGTTGCCAGGAGGCCCCCAAATTCTATTTTTGTTCATATTTTTAAGTATTTTTGTTTCTTATTATTATTATACTACGAATAGGGCTAGAATTGCACAAATGCTACCTTGTTGGAATGCGTGTTCCATAAGCTTTCCAACAATGTATCACATATTATTATTATTATTATTATTATTATTATTATTATTATTATTATTATTACTAGCAGCGTTCACCCCGCTTCGCTGCGGTCACCCCGGAACGCAATAAACTTTGTTACTTAGATAATTTTTACTTTTTCGCTTTCAAGTGATATGATAAAAACCATAGAAGATTGCAGTAAATGTTAACATTATATCGCCTGTCATTTATGTTAACCCGCCCCGCTTCGCTGCGGTCACCCCGGAACGCAATAAACGTTGTTACTTAGATAATTTTTACTTTTTCGCTTTCAATGCAGTAAATGTTAACATTATATCGCCTGTCATTTATGTTAACCCGCCGAGTGACACGGTCATGCGGGTTGCATATAAATACGTTTATTTTTATACCTATGATGAACTAACAAAGGATTTGTACGTTATGGACACTTGAATGGTCAATTATCTCAAGACACTGGTAATTAAAAATTAAAGTGATATGATAAAAACCATCTAGGGTCCAAATCCTAATAACCCCCCAAAAATGAAAGAAATTGGTTCAGCCGTATTAGCGTGATGAGTTCACAAAGGATTTGTGCGTTCTCTTTTATATATATAGATTATTATTATTATTATTATTATTATTATACTTGTAATGTGTTCCTTTTTTTAGTAGGATCTTGCGTAAAGTTAGGTTGTGGGAAATGTACGAATAAGCTATCCATTAGATTCGAAAACTAGATTCTACTTGTTTAACTGCGTTTAGATTCATATAAATAGTTTTATAAAACTGAGAAAAAATCAGATTAAACTCAAGACACCCTTATGCGATAGTACAGTGATAAATTTGCAAACATATGCATCAAGTTAGGGAAGTAAGATTACAAAGACTAAATTATTTTAACATTTTAATGTGGTTTAATTTTTAAAAAAGAAATCTTTCACGTTCTGTTATAAAATATTCTTTACTTGCTATAAGTATTAAACAATTTTAATAAACATATTGCAGGCGAATCTATTTGGGGCACCCGGGCCCCAAGTTCTCCCTTCCTTGGCTACACTCCTGGTTTCAATCCACCCTATAATTCCAATGACTCCTTTGCGTGTAATGTTTCTTCCAGATATATTTGTATGGGGCCTTTTCATTCCAGGAGTTGACCGCCTGTCTTGAAGCTAAGATAAATTAAATTGCGACTACATGTTATTGTTATGCAAAGCATGCCCTTTAGCAAATAGTGTTCTAGTGCACTCCATTCACAGTTTGTTCCCTTTCCCCCGCCAAAATTTTCTGGGAGAAAGCCTGGTTGTGGGTACACGTGTACACCTGGAATTATACTACATAAATTTATATCAGTATCAAATACAACAGGACAAGAGATTTAAGGACTATATAGTTTATATCATATGTAAAGCAACAAAATTTGAATGTTAGATATGATTCAGGAATTCGAATTTTGTCAACTCGTTAGGGAAGAAATAGTTAAAGTTGTACACGGCGTTAGATGTACTTCATGTCATACAACAAATAATATAGTCAACAGTCATGGTGTTGATTCTACACTGTAGCAGTTTAGTAAAACATAAAGAAAAATATACATATACTGTATATAAATTTAGGCTACTGATATTCGTTCTCATATCACTGAGACACCAAAAACTTTAGTTTAGCTAAATATTTTTAACATAACATTGCAGGGATACTGTAGAGTCTGAAGAAGTCAGGAATATAATGAAGCATTAAACTGAATTGTATCTGAAGTCCTTAATAGTCTAAATTGGAAATAAACATGAAGCTGTCTCGTTGTCCTTGAATTTTAAGTGGTTGTCACAAGACTTGTATTTTATGTGGTCTCTTGGACTTATTTTCTTATCAATGATGTTTCCTCACACATGCTAACCTACTTTTTAAAAAGAATTAACTAGTTTAGTAGTAGTGGGTTCAGGTTTCTCACACAAATTATAGCAATTTATACATATTTAGTTCTGGCTTTTAAAATAGAATTCGTTAATAAAAATGTTTAAAATGTTGCTGCATTTAAAAGTATCTGGTTAATTGGAATGTAGAGTTCTTTGTTAGCATCAGGCCTATATGAGATGTGAATCTTTAGCTTAACATGGGATCTGAAATATAAGAAGGTATTGATCATGTGAAATTTATAGATTGATTGAAAATTAGCTTACCTTTCCTGCACGTGGATTTGGTATGATGTGGTAAGATATGATTACCGTAGTGAGGGAAGAGAAAGGATTTAAAGTTGGAACTCTTTTCTGGAAACTTTCGCATTTACACTGGATAAAAGTGGCATTTTACATCATTTTCAAATCTCTTGAATACTAAGGTGGTTTCTTTCTTTTTTATTTTATTATTTATTTGTTTATTTATTGGTTAAAAGGTCAGGTCTTCCTACCGATAATCTTTGCAAATAATGGTTTGGTATATGTGTCACGGGGCAAGGGGGCGGCCCCCCTAAATTTTGACTGACCCCCATAAAATTTCACGGTAGGCTTGCAAATGAACTATAATATGGTGATGAAGTATAATATGATTGGGTCGGGCCCCCCCTAACTTCTACTGGGCTCCCCCTAAATTTTTGGGCTGGCTACGGGCTTGTATGTGTCAAATAAAAAGAAACAAATTATTCTGTGAATTTTCGAAAAAATCTTTGATACCACAAATTTTTAGTACGATAGTCTATTTTATAACAACTAATGCTCTATACAATTTTTGCAATTTACTTACCTGGAAACAAGAAATGGAAGGTAATGTAATTCTGATAATAATACTCGATAATTTAGAAAAAAATAGTCGAATCATTTCGAATAAGTTGCCTTTATAGTAATTCTTATAAGAAACATCAACTTAGTGATCAAGACGATTTCGCTAAAATTTGGTAGCTAGATACTACACATGAAATAAACGAATATGTGTTTCAATTTTCTCAGGGCGGTTCTTGGGTCATAAGAGCCCCCACCGAAAAATTTATTACTCGACACCAAAAGTGCAAGAAAAAGTAGACCGA
The DNA here is from genome assembly GCF_964235325.1 of Thermobia domestica. NCBI lineage: Eukaryota > Metazoa > Arthropoda > Insecta > Zygentoma > Lepismatidae > Thermobia > Thermobia domestica. The sequence continues at coordinate 36,267,087 of NC_137455.1, read as the reverse complement.
CGGGAATAAAATTGTGTTCTTATATACTAGATGTAAAACAAGGAAATACGTAAACTTATGTTCATATTTTCCTTCAAAAACGTTTGGGTGGAACAGAGAATCACGTCACGTACTGACGAATGCAGCTGTCAATCAGTTCGCACGTGTCCTTACGAGGAAGTGCGTCATCTACAATGAAAATACATATAAATTTGTAAGGGTAACTAACGTCTGCAAAACTTCCCACCTACAAAGGTATATGTAAAATATATGCCAATTAAACTAAGTATAACGTTGATCAAGCAGTAGTATAGCACATACCACACATACTCACGATCACAACTGCAACATGACATCAACAATCAAGATAAATTTGATCAATGTATTCCGAACGTGTGGGACATATCCAATTGATTGTGAACAAATATTTAACAAATTGCCCAGACAATATGCTGCAGAAGATCCCACCCATGGTATAGAAGATGCTTTCCTTTAACCACTCTGCTCAAAGAGCAGCGATTCGGTGTCTGTACGTAAAGCAAACTACCCAGAAAGAAGAAAAGAGGGTGCTGCACCTGGATGTAACATATCACCGGCTGTAACTACACCAGGCCACGTCCCCAGTGATTCGCCTGGGATAGAATAGCATCATCCCTTGTTCGGAGATGCCGCACATGCAACACTTGTCTCCCAGCAGCCAACATCACAGGTTCACGAAGTTGATCAGTATATTGTAGCAAAGTTTGCTTCCCAGCAAGGGAAAAAACTTGCCCTAATCGTCGTAGGCCTCAAAAGGACTGGCGCAAATAAAAGAGAGTTCAAATCAGTGGCGGCTAATGTTAGCGTTGCAGCGTTGCGCAACGACCAAAGTATTTCAAGAAAAAAATATTATTAGCAATAGTAGTAAAGAACAGAAAAATACTTTCTAATACTCTCATATATACTTTAAATAACATTTTTTTTTTTTACTTCTATAACTGTCCGTTTCGTTAATCCGTTTTAAAAAGCGAAAAATAATCCGTCACAGAGTCTAATTTATATTGTGTTGCAGCGAGCGTATAACGACCAGATCCCTTCAGCGCGGGAATTGGAGCAAATGTTAAGTCTCCTTTCCCCTATCTCAGAAGTTAAAGGATCTGGTCGTTGCAGTGCTTCTGCAACACAGCACGGTTTGCAGTGAATGAGAAGGTTTCTCGCGCTAAATATGCTTTCTGAATTTTATTTCACTAGCAATTAACAAATGGAATTTGTTTTTATGCATTCATATTTTTAAATTACGGTACTTATACTGAAGTAAATCAATATAATGACAATTAGAAAAAGTGATAGCAGAATTACAAAATAAAAATGAAATGAAATCTTTGAGTTTTACGTCCCACGGTTATGCCGGTTAGGCTAAAGGAAACGGTGATGATGAGTAATGAATGATATGGTGGAATGAAGAAAGTGGGAGGAAACGGGAGGACCCCGAGAAAACCCACGCACACGGTGTTTGTCCACCACAAAGTTCACTTGGCGGGGGCTGGGATCGAACCCGGGACCCCAAGCACCAGAGGTGAACGCTCTACCACTGAGCCACCGCGGCCCAAATTACAAAATAAGAAAGAAAATATGTAGTAGAGCAGAAATCAAATGAAAGTAGATCCGCATTTACAAGTTAATTCTTAGCTTATATAGATAATGAAGGTTTCTTCTACAGTAATTTGTGAACCAAATATTAATAAGTCAATATGCAGAATCCCCCCCCTCTGTGGATAGTATTTCATCATCATAGGTATTTTACCTTTATTGGCAGGTCACTTGCCGCAGCTGAGAAGCTTCCATGCTCCACGATCCTCCGCTAACCTTTTCGTCTTTGCGTATGATCTTTCTGTTTTAATATCATCCATTAATTGTAGTCTCCTTCGCCCCCTCCCTCTCTTTCCCGCCAACATACCCTCTAGGACGTCTCTCATGATACAATCTCTTCTTAGGCAATGTCCCAACCAGTTTCTCTTCCTCTTCCTAATAATATCTAAAAGTGTTCTTTTCTCACCCACCATTTCTAACACTCTCTCATTCGTTTTCCGCTCGACCCAACTAATTCTTTCCATTCTTCTCCACACCCACATTTCTAAGGCTTCCAGTCGATTTTCGTCACCTTTACGTAATGTCCACGTTTCCGCCCCATACAGTACAACACTCCACACGAAGCATTTTATGAGTCTTTTTCTCAACTCTTTGTTCAAGGTCCCACAAAACAGACTTTTCTTTCTTTTAAAGGTTTCTTTCGCCATTCCTATCCTTGCTTTTATTTCACGTTCGCACTTCATGTCATTACTAAGAATACTACCCAGGTATCGAAAACTATTCACTTGTTCTATTTTCTCCTCTCCTACCTTTATATTTGACACAGACCCCTTCGTTCCAATCACCATGGCTTTTGTCTTTCTAACATTTATTTTCATCCCATATTCTTCAAAGCCCTTTCTCATTTTTTCTAACATTTTATTGATTTCCTTTTCCGATTCTGCAACAAGCGCCATATCGTCTGCAAATCTAATGCATCTAATCATTCTACCTCCTACCAAAATGCCATCGTCATCATGTAGGCTCTTTTTCACTATCTCTTCTAGATAGACATTAAATAGTGTTGGCGAGAGGCAGCATCCTTGTCGAACTCCCCTTGGATAGTATTTAGTATATACATGTTTCTTTTATAAAATAAGTATATTTTATACTCTTGATAAAACTGTATGGTGGGGAACGCCACATTGAATTTGGGACTAGTTAGCACTGCTCAGAGGCGTAGCCACGAGGGGGGTCCACCGGATCCGGACCTCCCCAAAAATTTCGAAACTCGACTAGCATTTGTAGACATTCTTAACGAAATTATTGATGTAAGCTAAATATTTTATTTTACGCCTCATCATGTACTCTTTCATTTCTTATAGAAATAATCATTCTATCATTTTCTCTAAAAATATAGGTGACAGTAATTAAAAATTACTTATCTTTTCGGATACAGTATATGACAGGTTCGTTATTACGTAGACGTATTGGACCTTCCTCAAATACTTTGGATCCCTCCCAGCTAAGATGTTGTTCCTACATCTGGCGGGTTTCAAGGTTGCTTTCCAGAATGTATGACATTGATAAACATTGTTTCCCCTCATGTGGAAGTATATTGTGTTCATCGTGCATTGCGTAACAACCAAGACGGATGATTTGGAATTTAGTTTTTTTTCTTTTACGCATACACACACACATATATATATATATATAACGACACTTCCTCAAAATTCTTTATGATATAGGTCTCAGCGTGTAGTATCTCTGTCGGACCTATCCATGGAAAGGAAATGTACTATCGTGAACAAAAGTGCATTAACACATATATTCTGTATGTCCTTAGAGCATTCACTGATAAGCTTAATAGATACATTGTGCTATAAATGAGAAACTGAAATTGATCAATCAGCATTGATCAATTTATTGTATTTACCAATAAGTACCATTTCTTTAAAATTATCGAAACAGATGAACAATAGTATAATAATCTTTACGTGACAATTTTGTATTTGAAAATGAAATTCACTCTTTAAACATATAGTCTCTACTTCAACTATAGGAAATTGCTTTAAGAAGTCCTTTTCCACTCTTAATAAGTGTATAAAATTCCTTGAAAGTAAATTTCAAATTTTTCCTGATACAGTCCCTGTCATATTCATTGAATACTATTTTATAGGTTGATGATAATTGCTAGTAAAGTATTTACATATTTGTCTTACCGCCCCCCCCCCTCTTTTTCTCTTTCTTTAAATTTTTCACGCCAAAAATGATGCAAAAATGTCAGGACTAGAGATGCTTTTTAAATTCGTCAAAATTACTGCTCTAAGTGGTCATATTTGTTCCATACCATCATCTCATCTGATGTCACTAAGCACTGTTTAAGGCATTAATTTTATTTGTAGTTAATGCTCCATGCAATTATTGACATTTTATTACATTTATTTTCATTTATTTTTTGCAGTGAAAGCTAAGTGAGATGAATTAATAAATTGCTCATAAAATTTAAGAAATAGAAGTCGAAAGTGTTTTAAGCAGTTCTGCCTCAACTTAACAAAATATTAAAGCATGCAGCGAATATGATTTTACAATGCTAATGTTCATTCTTTAAGACCTCAAGAAGTGTTTGATAAACATCCTTCTTTGTTTTATTTAACCATCTTATTCTTTTTTTCTTAATATTTTTATTGTAATTTTTTGTGAAGTACTTTTGTTAATACTCAGTATTATTTTCTGTAATGGTAGAAATAATTAAATGTGCTAACAAAATATTACATCTAATTTTAAATAATAAAGTACTAGCAATATTGTCGTTTAATACTTTATCTAATAGCACGAACTTGTGTAATGTAATCTCACTAACTAGCCCGCAATCAGGTCAAGACCCAGCTTCGTATTATCTTATCAGTTGTTTGGGCTAACCAAAAACTTCAATAATATTTTCCATTGTGCAAGCTTTGCTTCTAACAGACTTAAACTACTCGCTGAGCAAAACAATACGTTTACTGTTTAAAAAAAAAAAAAAGTTTCGCCAACTCTTCACTTTAGGGAGGAAGCCGAAGTGAATAGTTGCCGAAACTGTTACACGTTAATATTTTCTAGAGTGAACGTATTATTTTGTTCAGCGAGTAATTTAAATAAGATTGAATAACATATTCTAATAAGGAGTCCTTCAATGCACTCTGGAGTATATTTCACAAAAAGTATTAGTGTACAGGGTGTCTATCGGTCACGAAAGTCACGAAAAAGTCACGAAATCAGAATACGGTCATGGAAGTCACGAAAAAGTCACGAAATTTAGCTTTTGGATCACGATTTTTTTTTAAACTACAAATGTAAGTACAGATGGGAAAATTTTGTTCTATAACAGGTCAAAATTCACCACCAAAAATGTCTATGGTCGGGTTTAGACGCTTCAAAATCGCAAGCAAAGTACGTTTCTATCGCATGGGTGAAAATTCAGCCTAATTCGCACTCAAATTCACGGTTGGAAATGTTAGGAAATTTTTTATGATTTGGTAAAGAAAGGTCACGAAAAAGTCACGAAATTCCATTTTGGAATTTTAGTAGACACCCTGGTGTACAAGTGTTTCTTACAAGTCGTAATTTATTATGAAACATTAGCAATAGAAGAATAGTAAAAATAATTTACCATCTCTAGTCTGACATATGTAGTTGTATTTTATGCTACATATGATTGTTTAAAAAATCTAAACACGCCTTCCGCCCCAAATTCATTAAATAAATAAATAAGTTACATGGTAGAATAGTAAGTCTTGCAACATTTCTACAACCCAAACAGCAGGCACATGTACAGGCCATAACCGAACGTAATTACAAGGTCAAACTGGCCCAAGAGGTAGTATGGCAAGCGGACTATTTAACACAGAGACCACTCACCCCCAGTCTCAGTGTCTTTAGGCAGTATCTCCGTGAACTTCCTGTCTTCAGTTCGAACTCGGGCATAACGCTGTGACAGTAAACCAAACATTTGTCATATGAAGGGGAAGATGCAGTGAACTACAGGACGGCAACTCGTTGATTCCAGAACTTTCTGTGCAGGTTGTAAAAATGTCGAAGATCAACCAAGTTCCGGCTGTGTCAGGGTAACAGATTGTGCGGTCATATGACACGCCATTGAGGTTAATGCATCCACCAGCACACGACGATAGTCAAAACGAACTCGGGAAAACCCCAAGAGCTGCCTGCCACATTGTGCTACGTGAGTTGTCCCACATCAGAGCGGATATATGCCGACAACTGCTGCAAAATCCGCCTAATGTGCGTTTCGTGAAGGAGATTGTCATATGCTGCGAAAAGTTAGTGTTTTTCCGAAATCCGAATGCGTAAAATCTGGTTTAGTAAGGGCCAACTTCCAGAACCGCTCGACAGATATGGCTGTTTCGAGCATAAAGTCATACTGTGTGTGTGGTAGAACTCAGGGCCACTTCGGGTTCCTATCATCAATGCTAGCATTTATTCAAAACAGTTAGAGTAGACGCATGCTGCCCTACGCTAAAAATACCATTCATTGGTTAACCTTGAGCACACCCTGAAGCAACAGGACAACGCAAAAATACACTCTGCTTAAAAACGCAACAAAAGAGGCAGAAATTTAATGGTATCGAACGGACGCTACACTCGGCGTATAATCCTGACTTTCTGCATTCGGATTACTACCTGTTTAGGTCTATGGTGCACTTGGTGAAATCACCAAGCAACAGGAAGTGAAACCAGTAGTGATTTTACTTTGCCTCTAAGGCCAAGACGAGCTCCCTCTTGGCAGTGGAGATAGCGTACGCGTCATTGGCGCGAGAGACCCGGTTAGGTTCCAGTGGAGATCATGTAGCCTCACTGCTGACCGTGAAGCAAATTTAAATCTAAGGACAAGATGTGGTATTGAGGAACTGACATGTAGGTGTTTGCAGTCAGTCCAACCCGACAGGCTGTACTTTGAATGATAACGTACCTTTATTTTGCGAGGACTGCTGGGAAAGTTTCTGCGAACTACTACTTACAGTGGCGATGGTGTAAATTTTATAATTTTACCATTATAAAATTAGTAAGAATGGATTTTCTTTCGTTTGAATTATCTTTGATTGCTTAAGCCGATTCGTTTGTTTTTCAAGCAGTTCGAAGTAGTTCTGTGTGAAATTTCTCGACTACACTTTTATTATTATTATTATTATTATTAATGATTCTAAATGTAGTTTAATACCGAAACAATGCGTCCATGACTGCATATCCCTTTTGGGAATGAAGCACCATTCAAAAGGACTGTGTGTAATAGGTTTTTCGAATTCCAACACAGTTGCATATTGCTCAGTAAAATTTCGTGAAGTCATCTATCCAATTTTGTTGTCAGTAACGTTGGTGCTGCTTGTGAAATGATTGAGAGAGATCGGCAAGTAACATACCGTGGGATTTACCCGTTCTTGAACATTGACATGAAAGCAATTCATACGATTTTTCATGATCACCTGAACGTACAGAAACTGTTCAGCCTTGGAACCCACAGAATTTGACTGAACTTCAGTAACAGGCTCGTGTTAATTCGGTAGAGAGATGTTCAAAACATTCCACCGACTTAAGTCAAATTTAATGTACTACGAGGGTCACTACGAAAGTTTTGATATGTGAAATAACTTACATACTTAAAATCAATTTAACATTACATTTTCTCAAAGTATTCACCATTACATTGTACACACTTTTGCATCCTCGAAAACCACTTTTGGAAGCAATGTTGCCAGTCTTTTTCTTCAAGTGTTAAAAGTTCATTCTCGTAAGCCACTACAGCTTCTTCAGGGCTGCAAAATCTCTTCCCACGTATGCGATCTTTGAACCTGGGGAACAGAAAAAAATCACGGGGCCAAGTCAGGACTATACGGCGGATAAGTCATAAGTTTAACCTCCGTAGATTCTAAAAACTGAATTGTGATGGCCGTGTGTGCAGACGCGTTCTCATGATGAAGTAGGATCCCACGCAATCCAGTTCTTGGACGCCGTTCCCGAAGCTTCTGAACACTTTTGTTAGGCAAACAGTGGTGTACCACTGAGCAGTAACAGTCCTTTGTTCTTCAAGTGGAACAGTTGCAACATGGCCAGATTCGGAGAAGAAAGTTGCGACCATCTTTTTCCTCACACTTCGCGGTCGCTTCACTTTAGTGGATGGATTTTCATCTGGAAAGATCCAAACTGTAGACTGGCGTTTATTTTCAGGATCGAATTGATAGATCCAAGTCTCATCACCAGTAACAATGTCAGAGACGTGTCGAGAATTGCCTCCCATCAAATCTTGCAAGCATTTCTTCACACCATTCCACACGCATGCGCTTCTGCTGTTCAGTCAAAGTGTGATGCACCCAACGAGATGAAACCTTCCTGAGCCGAAGATAATCATGAAGAATTTTTGTTATAGCTGGCGATCCAATGTTCACTGTAGATTCAATGTCCTTGAAAGTTGTTCGAGGATTTTCTCGAATCATTTGTTCCACAGCGGCAATGTTTTCATCTGACACAGCTGTTGCCGGACGTCCAGCTCTCTCTTCATCTTTAAGCGATGTCCGGCCTCTGAGTTCACCAAACCACCGAAAAATTGTAGCACGGGAAGGAGCAAGGTCCCCAAATGCCCTCTGCAAACGGTCAAGGCTTTGTGTTTCGTTTTGAAATCGTAAAGGATCATTGCCCGAAAATGTTCCCTTTCGAGCAGAATTCTAGACAGCCGAATAATGCTCACATCAACAAACAAGTGAATGTGATACGGCCACGCCGATAAGCGAGGAGAGTTGAAACTTGCTTCGCTCCTTCGCTCTGGATACCACTACCGAAAGCAATTGTTGGAATTTAAATACTGTGCCACAACAATGCGTGTCTCAAAACTTTCGTAGTGACCCTCGTACGCCGTTACAGGCGATGAAACTTGAGTCTATTCACACGTACCTGAAACTAAACAGCAATCCACTATTTGAATCTTTTAAAATGAGACGAAACCAACTAAACTTATTCTTTCGAGATGTGTCTACCAAGCAAATGGTTGCTTGTTTCTTCAGTTAAATCGGTCATGAGCCAAACAAAGCTTTAAAAGATCAAAAAACTGTAAATGCTGAATGATATAAAGATGCTAATTCGTTTGCCAGAGGTTGTCAATGAATTGCGTAAAACAAACCCAAATCGAGCGTTATTTTTCACCACCACTAACGTCAGTTCCCACTCAGCACATCAAACTTTTCCATTATTTTTTTTTTCAGTAAAAGTGTCGAATTGACTCATTATCTGCACCCATTGGATTTAACACCTAATGACTTATTTTTGTTCCCACACATGAAAAAATAAGATCCGTTGTGAGCGATTTGTATCGCCTAAAGCAGTTGCTGACGCATTGTGAACACCGGTTTCCGAGGCACTTCTTCAAACTGCTGTGAAACATACATGAATAGACTTAAAGAAACAATCAACAAAAGGTAAATATTTATTTTTCCTAATTTCGTAATAGCGGAACACTAGCGCCAATGTAAGTAGTAGTTCGCAGCACGGACGTACGCAGGAATTTATTTCGGGAGGGGTCCAAAGCTTTTCGGGGGGGGGGTCTAGACAATTTCAGGCTAAATTCTATTAAAAATTGTAAAATTGCCCCTAAAATTAGACTAAATTTACAAAAAAGTCTGGATCCCAGGACCCACCCCCTACATACGTCCATGGTTTGCAGAAACTTTTCCAGTAGCCCTCGTACTGTAATAAATACAGATATATTGTGTACCAAAGTATTGCAGGACTTACGATTGTTCTTGTGATTAGCCGAAGTGAAAACTATAGAAATTATATGAATCAATGTTCGGGGAAATGAACTGAGTGCACTTAGTGTTGCTTTGAAATATTACAGAAAAAAAATATTTCCGCTATATAAGTCCAGAACAGAAAGCAGAGTTTTCATGTGCTCAACGTACAGTTCAATGTTGCGTTTACACCGCTGTAACATCTTCGAGACCTGCCCTTTCTATACGCAAAATTACGTGTACCCTTAGATAATAGGAAAAGTTCATAAAGCAAATTTCAGAAAAAATATGACTCAGGACTTTTCTGAAATTATCGATATAAGGTAATATATATAATATGGGATAAAGGAGGCTAAGACACATTTACACAGTCTTCCAGTGGTAAAAGTGACTGATAATGAGAAATGAAAGACACGACGTAGTGAACTGGTAATTTATAATACCACTTATTCAAAATAGACACCGCGAACTGTTCTGGGTTCGATTCCCGGCGGGGGCACTCGGTCGAAAAAGTAAAAGCTTTTTCAGGTCAGCCATCCTGAATGAGGTTTTCCTCATTCACACCAGGCAAATGCCGGGGTGGTACCTAACATATAGGTCCCAGGCCGCTTTCTTCCTTCTCTTTTCCCGGATTGTGTGCTCGCCGAGGAACGTCATCCCTGAAACGTGACGGGCTAAATGGCCATAGATGCCGGAAGCCCAGGAATCTAAAACCCTAATCAAAATAGACAACGTGAATCAATACATTCATTGAAGCGGTTGTAGAACGTGGTGAAGTAGTATTGGTACTCCTGTTTCGGAATTGCTCTCAAAGTCACGATCGAAGTCTTTTGAGTGTCTGGAATTGTGTCGAAACGCCTTCCTCTCAACGCCAATTTCAGTTTCAAAAATAACCAGAAGTCACATGGAGTCAAATCTGGATAATGTGAGGGTGATCGAGCTCCACGATCTCGGTTTTGATCACACATTGGTGTACCGTCCTGCTTTCGTGGGTGGGTGCATTATTATGCAACAAACTATGAGCCTTGGTGCTGATATTCAGTTCGAACTCTACCAATCCTGCTCAAGAGACGTTACAAAACATCCATGTAATACTCAGCGTTTACAGTGCAAACCTCTAGAGTGAATTCTTTGTGGGTGATGGCTTTAGAATCGCAGAGAACAGTGGGTAGAATTTTGATACGACTCTTCTGCATGCACACTTGGTTCGGTTTTGGAGTGTTGCTGAATAAGTGGTTCGTACTGAAAGCTCCATGTTTCATCACTTGTTGCAATGCTTGACATGAATCCTATATGCACACAGGACTGTAGTCGAGGGTACACGGCGGTACACGCCATATACCATCTGCTTAATCTTAGTCATTTGAGTGTACCTACTGCTGAAGGTAGTGCTTTCTACTTTTGTTTCGTTTATATTTATTTATTTATTTAATCTGACCATGACATCAATGATAAAGTGACTATATTACCAGACCAAAACACAAAATTGTTAGTTTTAGGCTATGGGAATAGATCGATGCAAAGTGGTGTATTTTTGTTCTGAGACGATATCCTATCGTTTTGAAGGTCAATATTTCTGATATTTTGCTTGTTCTCTGCTGAAAAGAACCAAAGTTGGTCGATATTTTTAAACTAAGGTATGAATATTTTCAATATCATGCTAATGTTAATACGTAATGAGCAATACAGAGCCTATTAATTGAAAAAAACAATTATGATTAATGATTAATGATTTTATAGAGTTAAATTCGGACAATTTTTTTGGTGCTGGTAAACCCTAACAGCACAAAATGTGCTAGGCATATGCCATTTAGGTGTCCCAGCTACTTTTTAGGTACCCGACACTTGACACATATTTTCATGTGCCAATGATGTACTTCAACTTCCTACAGTTTTAGGTACTTGTTACACCTAATTGATATTTGCAACTATGTACCACAAATATAGCATTTATATACCTGGCTCAGTTTCGCACTCTAACAGTCATTTGTTTTCATGTCGTCACTTGGGACATATATCTGTCATGTTCTAGGTACCTTCTTTAGGTACATATTGTTTCAGATACCCTAACAGCACAAGATGTGCTAGGCATGCGCCATTAAGATGTTCTAAATTCATCTCCCACATTTCATGCATTTGTTGCTTCTTTTTCTAAGCGATTATGTACTAGAAGCAACAAATGCATCAACTTTATTAGATGGCAACTGTCACTGATCATTTGAAAGTGAATATGGAAGAAAGTAAATAGACAGTCGTCATTTTATTATAGAATTACATGGCGAGCAGATTTTATCTGATCCCAAACGGTTATCGTCGAATATACGCAGTTAAAGGATCAGTCTGATTAGCCAAATTCAAAAGACCTCAACAATTTATCCTTCTACAAGCGACGTTCTCTTCATCGCCTCCATGCTCAAGTCGGAAGAGCACGCTGCTAGTAATCCAAAGGTTGGTGGGTCGCGCCAACCCAGGGGTGCATTTTTTTGTTTGTTTAAAGTGTTTTCAGACTCACTTTAATGTAAACACATATAGGCGATTTAACATTTTGGGAGGAGTAATTTTGTGGTTCATTGACGCTTACGGCATGGGGAACATAACTAGAACATACTAAGCACTTCCCCAGGTACATGTCAGGCACGTGCCTAGTGGCGGACATAGATTGTGACTATCACTTGCCATTCATGTGATTTCTCTCTCAGAGGTACATAAAGCACATACTGGAGACATTCCCATGTATCTGAAGGAACATGATAGGCATATGCCTGCTATATGATTGTGCTGTTAAGGTACCTCGTTGGAATCTGTGTTCAATAAGCTTTCCAACGATGTAACAATCATGACTCTGTGATATTTAGCGGGGTTACCAGGGCCGCCAATGCGGAGGTCTGCATCAGTTTTACGAAAATGATATGGAGGGCGATTTTATAGGATTTTCGTTCTGAATTTTTATCTCACTTTGTACTGCAACAATGGCTGTCATTTTTTACATTATTGTCACAAGTATATTGCCTATAGAGTAGCAGAATTTTGTCAGCGTAGGGTGACTGCAAGGTTGCCAGGAGGCCCCCAAATTCTATTTTTGTTCATATTTTTAAGTATTTTTGTTTCTTATTATTATTATACTACGAATAGGGCTAGAATTGCACAAATGCTACCTTGTTGGAATGCGTGTTCCATAAGCTTTCCAACAATGTATCACATATTATTATTATTATTATTATTATTATTATTATTATTATTATTATTATTACTAGCAGCGTTCACCCCGCTTCGCTGCGGTCACCCCGGAACGCAATAAACTTTGTTACTTAGATAATTTTTACTTTTTCGCTTTCAAGTGATATGATAAAAACCATAGAAGATTGCAGTAAATGTTAACATTATATCGCCTGTCATTTATGTTAACCCGCCCCGCTTCGCTGCGGTCACCCCGGAACGCAATAAACGTTGTTACTTAGATAATTTTTACTTTTTCGCTTTCAATGCAGTAAATGTTAACATTATATCGCCTGTCATTTATGTTAACCCGCCGAGTGACACGGTCATGCGGGTTGCATATAAATACGTTTATTTTTATACCTATGATGAACTAACAAAGGATTTGTACGTTATGGACACTTGAATGGTCAATTATCTCAAGACACTGGTAATTAAAAATTAAAGTGATATGATAAAAACCATCTAGGGTCCAAATCCTAATAACCCCCCAAAAATGAAAGAAATTGGTTCAGCCGTATTAGCGTGATGAGTTCACAAAGGATTTGTGCGTTCTCTTTTATATATATAGATTATTATTATTATTATTATTATTATTATACTTGTAATGTGTTCCTTTTTTTAGTAGGATCTTGCGTAAAGTTAGGTTGTGGGAAATGTACGAATAAGCTATCCATTAGATTCGAAAACTAGATTCTACTTGTTTAACTGCGTTTAGATTCATATAAATAGTTTTATAAAACTGAGAAAAAATCAGATTAAACTCAAGACACCCTTATGCGATAGTACAGTGATAAATTTGCAAACATATGCATCAAGTTAGGGAAGTAAGATTACAAAGACTAAATTATTTTAACATTTTAATGTGGTTTAATTTTTAAAAAAGAAATCTTTCACGTTCTGTTATAAAATATTCTTTACTTGCTATAAGTATTAAACAATTTTAATAAACATATTGCAGGCGAATCTATTTGGGGCACCCGGGCCCCAAGTTCTCCCTTCCTTGGCTACACTCCTGGTTTCAATCCACCCTATAATTCCAATGACTCCTTTGCGTGTAATGTTTCTTCCAGATATATTTGTATGGGGCCTTTTCATTCCAGGAGTTGACCGCCTGTCTTGAAGCTAAGATAAATTAAATTGCGACTACATGTTATTGTTATGCAAAGCATGCCCTTTAGCAAATAGTGTTCTAGTGCACTCCATTCACAGTTTGTTCCCTTTCCCCCGCCAAAATTTTCTGGGAGAAAGCCTGGTTGTGGGTACACGTGTACACCTGGAATTATACTACATAAATTTATATCAGTATCAAATACAACAGGACAAGAGATTTAAGGACTATATAGTTTATATCATATGTAAAGCAACAAAATTTGAATGTTAGATATGATTCAGGAATTCGAATTTTGTCAACTCGTTAGGGAAGAAATAGTTAAAGTTGTACACGGCGTTAGATGTACTTCATGTCATACAACAAATAATATAGTCAACAGTCATGGTGTTGATTCTACACTGTAGCAGTTTAGTAAAACATAAAGAAAAATATACATATACTGTATATAAATTTAGGCTACTGATATTCGTTCTCATATCACTGAGACACCAAAAACTTTAGTTTAGCTAAATATTTTTAACATAACATTGCAGGGATACTGTAGAGTCTGAAGAAGTCAGGAATATAATGAAGCATTAAACTGAATTGTATCTGAAGTCCTTAATAGTCTAAATTGGAAATAAACATGAAGCTGTCTCGTTGTCCTTGAATTTTAAGTGGTTGTCACAAGACTTGTATTTTATGTGGTCTCTTGGACTTATTTTCTTATCAATGATGTTTCCTCACACATGCTAACCTACTTTTTAAAAAGAATTAACTAGTTTAGTAGTAGTGGGTTCAGGTTTCTCACACAAATTATAGCAATTTATACATATTTAGTTCTGGCTTTTAAAATAGAATTCGTTAATAAAAATGTTTAAAATGTTGCTGCATTTAAAAGTATCTGGTTAATTGGAATGTAGAGTTCTTTGTTAGCATCAGGCCTATATGAGATGTGAATCTTTAGCTTAACATGGGATCTGAAATATAAGAAGGTATTGATCATGTGAAATTTATAGATTGATTGAAAATTAGCTTACCTTTCCTGCACGTGGATTTGGTATGATGTGGTAAGATATGATTACCGTAGTGAGGGAAGAGAAAGGATTTAAAGTTGGAACTCTTTTCTGGAAACTTTCGCATTTACACTGGATAAAAGTGGCATTTTACATCATTTTCAAATCTCTTGAATACTAAGGTGGTTTCTTTCTTTTTTATTTTATTATTTATTTGTTTATTTATTGGTTAAAAGGTCAGGTCTTCCTACCGATAATCTTTGCAAATAATGGTTTGGTATATGTGTCACGGGGCAAGGGGGCGGCCCCCCTAAATTTTGACTGACCCCCATAAAATTTCACGGTAGGCTTGCAAATGAACTATAATATGGTGATGAAGTATAATATGATTGGGTCGGGCCCCCCCTAACTTCTACTGGGCTCCCCCTAAATTTTTGGGCTGGCTACGGGCTTGTATGTGTCAAATAAAAAGAAACAAATTATTCTGTGAATTTTCGAAAAAATCTTTGATACCACAAATTTTTAGTACGATAGTCTATTTTATAACAACTAATGCTCTATACAATTTTTGCAATTTACTTACCTGGAAACAAGAAATGGAAGGTAATGTAATTCTGATAATAATACTCGATAATTTAGAAAAAAATAGTCGAATCATTTCGAATAAGTTGCCTTTATAGTAATTCTTATAAGAAACATCAACTTAGTGATCAAGACGATTTCGCTAAAATTTGGTAGCTAGATACTACACATGAAATAAACGAATATGTGTTTCAATTTTCTCAGGGCGGTTCTTGGGTCATAAGAGCCCCCACCGAAAAATTTATTACTCGACACCAAAAGTGCAAGAAAAAGTAGACCGACGGGAATAAAATTGTGTTCTTATATACTAGATGTAAAACAAGGAAATACGTAAACTTATGTTCATATTTTCCTTCAAAAACGTTTGGGTGGAACAGAGAATCACGTCACGTACTGACGAATGCAGCTGTCAATCAGTTCGCACGTGTCCTTACGAGGAAGTGCGTCATCTACAATGAAAATACATATAAATTTGTAAGGGTAACTAACGTCTGCAAAACTTCCCACCTACAAAGGTATATGTAAAATATATGCCAATTAAACTAAGTATAACGTTGATCAAGCAGTAGTATAGCACATACCACACATACTCACGATCACAACTGCAACATGACATCAACAATCAAGATAAATTTGATCAATGTATTCCGAACGTGTGGGACATATCCAATTGATTGTGAACAAATATTTAACAAATTGCCCAGACAATATGCTGCAGAAGATCCCACCCATGGTATAGAAGATGCTTTCCTTTAACCACTCTGCTCAAAGAGCAGCGATTCGGTGTCTGTACGTAAAGCAAACTACCCAGAAAGAAGAAAAGAGGGTGCTGCACCTGGATGTAACATATCACCGGCTGTAACTACACCAGGCCACGTCCCCAGTGATTCGCCTGGGATAGAATAGCATCATCCCTTGTTCGGAGATGCCGCACATGCAACACTTGTCTCCCAGCAGCCAACATCACAGGTTCACGAAGTTGATCAGTATATTGTAGCAAAGTTTGCTTCCCAGCAAGGGAAAAAACTTGCCCTAATCGTCGTAGGCCTCAAAAGGACTGGCGCAAATAAAAGAGAGTTCAAATCAGTGGCGGCTAATGTTAGCGTTGCAGCGTTGCGCAACGACCAAAGTATTTCAAGAAAAAAATATTATTAGCAATAGTAGTAAAGAACAGAAAAATACTTTCTAATACTCTCATATATACTTTAAATAACATTTTTTTTTTTTACTTCTATAACTGTCCGTTTCGTTAATCCGTTTTAAAAAGCGAAAAATAATCCGTCACAGAGTCTAATTTATATTGTGTTGCAGCGAGCGTATAACGACCAGATCCCTTCAGCGCGGGAATTGGAGCAAATGTTAAGTCTCCTTTCCCCTATCTCAGAAGTTAAAGGATCTGGTCGTTGCAGTGCTTCTGCAACACAGCACGGTTTGCAGTGAATGAGAAGGTTTCTCGCGCTAAATATGCTTTCTGAATTTTATTTCACTAGCAATTAACAAATGGAATTTGTTTTTATGCATTCATATTTTTAAATTACGGTACTTATACTGAAGTAAATCAATATAATGACAATTAGAAAAAGTGATAGCAGAATTACAAAATAAAAATGAAATGAAATCTTTGAGTTTTACGTCCCACGGTTATGCCGGTTAGGCTAAAGGAAACGGTGATGATGAGTAATGAATGATATGGTGGAATGAAGAAAGTGGGAGGAAACGGGAGGACCCCGAGAAAACCCACGCACACGGTGTTTGTCCACCACAAAGTTCACTTGGCGGGGGCTGGGATCGAACCCGGGACCCCAAGCACCAGAGGTGAACGCTCTACCACTGAGCCACCGCGGCCCAAATTACAAAATAAGAAAGAAAATATGTAGTAGAGCAGAAATCAAATGAAAGTAGATCCGCATTTACAAGTTAATTCTTAGCTTATATAGATAATGAAGGTTTCTTCTACAGTAATTTGTGAACCAAATATTAATAAGTCAATATGCAGAATCCCCCCCCTCTGTGGATAGTATTTCATCATCATAGGTATTTTACCTTTATTGGCAGGTCACTTGCCGCAGCTGAGAAGCTTCCATGCTCCACGATCCTCCGCTAACCTTTTCGTCTTTGCGTATGATCTTTCTGTTTTAATATCATCCATTAATTGTAGTCTCCTTCGCCCCCTCCCTCTCTTTCCCGCCAACATACCCTCTAGGACGTCTCTCATGATACAATCTCTTCTTAGGCAATGTCCCAACCAGTTTCTCTTCCTCTTCCTAATAATATCTAAAAGTGTTCTTTTCTCACCCACCATTTCTAACACTCTCTCATTCGTTTTCCGCTCGACCCAACTAATTCTTTCCATTCTTCTCCACACCCACATTTCTAAGGCTTCCAGTCGATTTTCGTCACCTTTACGTAATGTCCACGTTTCCGCCCCATACAGTACAACACTCCACACGAAGCATTTTATGAGTCTTTTTCTCAACTCTTTGTTCAAGGTCCCACAAAACAGACTTTTCTTTCTTTTAAAGGTTTCTTTCGCCATTCCTATCCTTGCTTTTATTTCACGTTCGCACTTCATGTCATTACTAAGAATACTACCCAGGTATCGAAAACTATTCACTTGTTCTATTTTCTCCTCTCCTACCTTTATATTTGACACAGACCCCTTCGTTCCAATCACCATGGCTTTTGTCTTTCTAACATTTATTTTCATCCCATATTCTTCAAAGCCCTTTCTCATTTTTTCTAACATTTTATTGATTTCCTTTTCCGATTCTGCAACAAGCGCCATATCGTCTGCAAATCTAATGCATCTAATCATTCTACCTCCTACCAAAATGCCATCGTCATCATGTAGGCTCTTT
The DNA here is from genome assembly GCF_964235325.1 of Thermobia domestica. Classification (NCBI taxonomy): domain Eukaryota; kingdom Metazoa; phylum Arthropoda; class Insecta; order Zygentoma; family Lepismatidae; genus Thermobia; species Thermobia domestica. Next base: position 36,249,020 of record NC_137455.1, on the reverse strand, counting down.
TTCACTATCTCTTCTAGATAGACATTAAATAGTGTTGGCGAGAGGCAGCATCCTTGTCGAACTCCCCTTGGATAGTATTTAGTATATACATGTTTCTTTTATAAAATAAGTATATTTTATACTCTTGATAAAACTGTATGGTGGGGAACGCCACATTGAATTTGGGACTAGTTAGCACTGCTCAGAGGCGTAGCCACGAGGGGGGTCCACCGGATCCGGACCTCCCCAAAAATTTCGAAACTCGACTAGCATTTGTAGACATTCTTAACGAAATTATTGATGTAAGCTAAATATTTTATTTTACGCCTCATCATGTACTCTTTCATTTCTTATAGAAATAATCATTCTATCATTTTCTCTAAAAATATAGGTGACAGTAATTAAAAATTACTTATCTTTTCGGATACAGTATATGACAGGTTCGTTATTACGTAGACGTATTGGACCTTCCTCAAATACTTTGGATCCCTCCCAGCTAAGATGTTGTTCCTACATCTGGCGGGTTTCAAGGTTGCTTTCCAGAATGTATGACATTGATAAACATTGTTTCCCCTCATGTGGAAGTATATTGTGTTCATCGTGCATTGCGTAACAACCAAGACGGATGATTTGGAATTTAGTTTTTTTTCTTTTACGCATACACACACACATATATATATATATAACGACACTTCCTCAAAATTCTTTATGATATAGGTCTCAGCGTGTAGTATCTCTGTCGGACCTATCCATGGAAAGGAAATGTACTATCGTGAACAAAAGTGCATTAACACATATATTCTGTATGTCCTTAGAGCATTCACTGATAAGCTTAATAGATACATTGTGCTATAAATGAGAAACTGAAATTGATCAATCAGCATTGATCAATTTATTGTATTTACCAATAAGTACCATTTCTTTAAAATTATCGAAACAGATGAACAATAGTATAATAATCTTTACGTGACAATTTTGTATTTGAAAATGAAATTCACTCTTTAAACATATAGTCTCTACTTCAACTATAGGAAATTGCTTTAAGAAGTCCTTTTCCACTCTTAATAAGTGTATAAAATTCCTTGAAAGTAAATTTCAAATTTTTCCTGATACAGTCCCTGTCATCTCTAAAATTTTCTAAACAGGTGAACAAAATATATTAATCGTTGATAGATGGTAAAAAGGTAACAGTTTTGAGTTTACAGAATGACAGCTACTTTTCAATATCTATACTTCGAACTAGATACAAATTTGAAAAAAATGGTTATAAAGGGGCTGGTGAGAAGTTTGAACCCGTCACCGGCTTTAATCAAAATAACAGCAATTTTTCCGGCCAGGCCAATGAAAAGCCGGCCAGTTGACAGCCCTATGTATGAATATGTGATATTCGCAATTCATATACCAGTATCTCTTTTGTATCAGCTGTTTTGATTATTAGTTATTAGATTTAATTTTATTGTGTGTGCTTTAATTCTGTACATAACCTAAAAATTCTGAATGAATTGCATACCATGACTTCTGTAAATAACTTACAAAAAATTGCCCAGCTTTCAACTAAGGAAAAACTTACAATTAAGGCTTAGACAAAACAAGCAAAGTGCAATTCAGGAGAGTATTCAAAAAAAAAAAAAAAAGTTTAAATTTACAGGACATCTTATGGCAGTAATGTTGTATGCACTAGATACATTTCCACAATTTATTTTAAATTTTCCTAGATAAATTGTGAATAAAGCGTGTTCAATGTACATTTTTTTATAACATTAATCTCTGTTACGAACTCTCTTCAGCAGTGGCGGCGGTTGGACGTTAAAAGTGGGGGGGGGGCAAGACATGATCTGAATATTTGATATCAATGTTAGTTTTCCTGGTTGCTTGTAACACTTTGTTTGACGAAAGGTTGTATAACTATTAGGATACTGTCATTTTCAGTTATACCGTATATCTTGTTTCATATTTTATTGAGTAAATTGACAAGAGCAACGCACGTAGATACTAACCCTTTGTACTCTTAAACAACGAATGTTTAAGAAGAGATTTGATTCCTTGCTCATGAATATCTGTCTGGAAAATTGTGTGATCAGATTAGGGGCCTATTTAATAACAAATTTGCAAAACAAATAAACAGAAAGGATAATATTAATCAAATAATCATAGTAATGAATAATGAGGCTTGTTTTGCAAAAGTTATATTGAAAGTGAAAATTAATGAACAACTTATATTTTTAATTCCACGAATGCTATTATAGCCTATGTGTTATTACTCTTAGAATGACAGTGAATACTATAAGCATATGCTAAGCCAAAAACTCGTATATTACATTGCAAAATTAATGTTCCTTACTTAGCTCCTTCGTGGCTAAGCGGTTAGCGTACGCGCCTTAGACGTGGGAGACTCGGCCTCGATTCCCGGGGGAAGTTCACGTGGTTCAGACTCCACGTTGATAATTAAGTCCACGTCTCATATAACTTCGCTGCTGAACAGGATGTTAAACTGAAAAAATCAAATCAAATTATTATTATTAGAAAGAAGAAAATACATTTTAGGAACTGTCTATTTTTGTACAATTAAAGAATAACTTATGAAGGACTTCTTTTCTTGTGAAATGTTATCTCAGTTAGTTCCAGAGCGGCTGACTAACATATCGATCAATTGCAAGAAGAAATGAAAGTACGCTCGAGTTGTGGCGCTCCAATAGGTTAATTTTTGGGCCATTTTTAGTGGCAGTTCAAACACAATTCCTGTAGCTTTCTTAATTCAACGGGAAGACAACCAATACGTACTCATAGAACGACAAATATTTTATGGCACCATTTTTATTCTATGAACCAATAATACCTACAAAACTTTATATTTCCAAATGAAACTATATACATTAATGGGTAATTCAAAAAAAAGTGGGGGGCAACTGCCCCCCTTTGCCCCCCGAATTGCCAACCATGCTCTTCAGTCTACACTGAAGAGGAATTCGGATCACTGTCAGGGACTGTTTGCTCTGAAATTAATATTAACTGTACCTATGACATCAGTAAAAGAAGAAAAGTTTTTTTTTTTTTTTTTTCACAGCAAAAAGAATTGACACTTTCAAGAAATTGAATGTCCCAAGAAAGGTCATCACCATTGGTTATGCTTTCCATCGAAAAAGACCTGACAATAAGAATACTGGAGTTCAACCAGTATGTATTAGGCAGATTTGTTCCAATCAAAGAGAGAAGAATGAACTTACTAATTAAATAAGGTGATTAACCGGATTAAATGTTCTGCATTTTTTATTTTTTAAAAATAGAATTTTATTTAATTTAACCTGTCACATAGTATTTGCATCTAAAGTTATGCTGATTAGTCAATGAGTCCACTTTATATCTTCTGTCTCCGATCGTTCGTACTGCAACACCCGAAACCACAATCCACCGCCGCCACTGGTTCAAGTTTGTTGCTGATGATGCAGATACCCAACCAAACGATATAGTTCAGATTCTTTCGAACCCTTCTCCTGATGTAGACTGCGATGGGAACATATATTATGTCTTTCCTACGGATGTCCAAGTGATTGAAGTTTAAAGTTATTTTTGTTCAGTTTTTTTACGTTTTCTTCTTTTGTTTGCCATGTTTTGTATTATGTACTTTGAGTGAGGAGCCAATTCAGTAGATGGAATTACAAGCTATGTGAACATCTCACCACGTTTTTCTTTCACGTGTTTCACTGTTTAGTACCGCTATATGTTTCTAGATTTCGAATCACCCAATGTGCCATATTGCAGCTATAAAGTTCCTACATATTTGCAATGTCATTTATTTTTGTTATTTACTACCTCCATCTTCTACATATGAACCTACGATATACTAACAGATACTTCCGTACCTTTTTCTAGCTTCTACGATAGTTTTTTGTTTGATATTGCATGACAAAATCAATAATGATCAAAGTGTCCCCACACCAAGTATAACTTTGATCACACACATTTCCTTTGTTTTCTCGGCAAGTACAAAACAATGTGACTTTACAATTACAGAAAATGTAGGTACAGCCAGACCGATCTCTCATTTTTTTTTTTTTTTAATTTTCTTTCTAATGTAGAAAGATATGGATATATTGACTTTTATAGATGAAATTTGATCAAAGTATCCCCAGGTCACGGTACCACGAAACGCCAAAATGCCATGAGATGTTATGAATGTAGTTCGGAAGTCCTATAGTACATGCAGGTTTGTAACTAAACTGCGTTGAGAGATACTATGTATAAAATAAGCGAATAAATGTTTCCTTTTCATGTTCTGCAGAAAACTGGTTTTGGGGGATAAAAATCCCCTCTGAATGTTTTGAAAATTGACGCCAAGTGCGTATGAACTAATAATTAATCCGAAGCGAACGAAATTATACATAGATATACTAGACATAAAGTAAGGGAATACGTGATTCACATTTTCCTTCTAAAACGTTTAGGTGGAGCAGAGACGAAAAAGAATTAAAATTTCTTTTATTTCAAAATTAACATTTTCGATGTTCTTGTAACGCCTCCAATGTATATTAAAATTGAAAAATCGGCTGCCTATCAAAATACTTTTGCGGAGAAATATGCTCGTATGACAATAAAGATTAAGTGATATAATTATGTTAAGATGAAAAACATGTTTACGTTTCTCTTTATTTAAAAAAAAAAATAATAATAAATTCCTATTCAAAGATGTTTAAACAATGTTTTGCAACAATGAAATCACATCTATATATATAAAAGAGAACGCACAAAATCCTTTGTCCGCTCATCACGCTAATACGGCTGAACCGATTTCTTTCATTTTTGGGGGGTTGTTAGGATTTGGACCCTAGATGGTTTTTATCATATCACTTTAATTTTCAATTACCAGTGTCTTGAGATAATTGACCAATCAGGTGTCAATACGTACAAAAAATCCTTTGTCCGCTCATCACGCTAATACGGCTGAACCGATTTCTTTCATTTTTGGGGGGTTGTTAGGATGTGGACCCTAGATGGTTTTTATCATATCACTTTAATTTTCAATTACCAGTGTCTTGAGATAATTGACCATTCAGGTGTCCATACGTACAAATCCTTTGTTATTAGTTCATCATAGGTATAAAAATAAACGTATTTATATGCAACCCGCATGACCCTGTGACTCGGCGGGTTAACATAACTGACAGGCGCTATAAATCACTTGAAAGCGAAAAAGTAAAAATTATCTAAGTAACAAAGTTTATTGCGTTCCGGGATGACCGCAGCGAAGCGGGGCGGGTTGGGGTGACCGCAGCGAAGCGGGGCGGGTTAACATAAATGACAGGCGATATAATGTTAACATTAGTGCAATCTTCTATGGTTTTTATCATATCACTTGAAAGCGAAAAAGTAAAAATTATCTAAGTAACAAAGTTTATTGCGTTCCGGGGTGACCGCAGCGAAGCGGGGTGAACGCTGCTAGTATTCATATAAGTAGTAAGACGCACGCACCTACTTCTTGGTGCTAAGATGAAATGATTATCGATAAAAAGACATTCTTCATCGATAAAAATATTAGGAAGAAATAAGGTAACGAATTTTTTTTATGAAACGAAAGCATTGATATCAAAACTTATTAATTAAAAAATGGAAACATGTCCAATAAAATGCTTACAAGGGAGGATCACGAAGTTGCTCCGCAAACGAGACAATTGTGTTTGCATTTGATATGCTATATAACTAGACGAATCCCAAAGTTATACGTGCCACTGGGAGGGATATCGTGAGTTACAACATATTTTGTAATGTAAAAACTACAAAAAATTACCAGGCAGAAACGTTTGGACCCAGTCATTTGTTCGGAAACTGTTGGGTAAATGGAAAACTCGGCGAACACGTATCCCATCATTTTCAAGGACACTTTTTGGGAGAAAAAGTTTGCCCCAGCGTCCTCCGCAAGGTCCCAGCGGGGTCCAACTCAAAATTTTCAAACGGCAAGGGGGTTAAGTAGTACATCATTTGAAAGCTGTTGTTAAATGAAAGAAGATGGAGCAAGTCTCGGCTTTCTACGACAACCCTGTGCAAAATGGCGGCGAGTCAAAATGTAAACAAAATCTTAATTGAAAATCTATAGCTATCTTGAATCCAAGATGGTCGCTTAAAACCTATATCGAAAGGATAGGCATACCAAACTGCTGAAGCTAGGAAAACCAAATTTGGCATGAATGTTCATTAGTAGGTGACGAAAAGATGCGAAATGTTCAAAAACGCGACATCTTGAGTTTAAAATGCCGCACTATGTATCGAACGCATGTCCAGCTCAAACCACTGGTTTTGAAGAGGCGAAATGTGGTATTTATAGTTAACAGCAGATATCCACAAAATATCAAAGAGTATCATCTGTAATCCGATATGGCTGCCAGTGTGAAAAGTGAGTTTGTATATAAATATGCTATTTCTTGGAATATTGTGAGAAACCAACAAAGTTTGCGCAGCTCGATGTACTGAAATGATTTACACGTGGTTTGGTACTGGTCGCCAATCTTGTAAATATATATTTGGTATTGCTTGAAATATTGCGATCAAACCAACGAATGGCATGTAACCGTCACGAATGCGTTACAATAGAGTTCCCAGCCTGGCTGGTGCAGCAAGTCTTTTATGTATGAACTACGTATGACAAAATTAGAAAAATACCCGAAGGTGTTCAACTTTTGTTTAGCAGTATGAATAGAAAGCCAGAGTTATGTGTTCATCGCATATTCGTTATATTCACGTAAATTATATAGAGAGAAACAAAATACATTTAGAAATGTGTTGTTACGGAATGAAATAATAGCTGGAGTGAATTGAAGTTCAATTGTTCTTTAATCTTCCTATTGTTTCTAATACATAATAGACAAAAATAGAGATTTATATTTGTACTGTTATGAATGCCATAGGTTTTAAGTGGACATCTTGGATTCAAGGTGGCCATAGGTTTTCAATTAAGCTTTTGTTTACATTTTGACCAGCCATAATTTTGCACAGGGTTGTTGTAGAAAGTCGAGACTTTCTCCATCTTCTTTCATTTAACAACAGCTTTCAAACGATGTGCTACTTAACCCCTCTTGCCATTTGAAACTTTTTAGTTGGACACCACCTGGGACCCTGTCGGGGCCCTGGGAAAGATGTTTTAACTTAAATCGTTGTACTTTGAAAATAATACCACACGTGCTTTCCTGTTTTCACATGTGTCTCACCGTTTCCGATTTACAGGGATGGCCATGGACATTTCAATTAAATTCTTCTTTACATTTTGACCCGCCGCCATTTTGTACAGGGTTGTCGTAGAGAGTCAGGACTTACTCCACCTTCTCTCATTTCACAACAGCTTTCAAACCATGTGCTACTTAACCACTCTTGACATTTGAAAATTTTGAGTTGGACCCTGCGGGGGACCTTGGGGCAAACTTCTTTATCCCAAAAAGTTTTTCCTTGAAAATAATGGGATACGTGTTCGCCGAGTTTTTCATTTGCCCAACAGTTTCCGAACAAATTACCCGGTTCAAACTATTCTGCCAGCTTTGTAGCTTTTATATCACAAAATACATTGCAACTCACGACATTCTGCCAGGTGGCACGTATAATTGGGATTCGTCTAGTTATAATATATCAAATGCAAACACAAATTCTCGTTCGGATCTCAGCGGAGCCACTTGGTGATCCTTCCTTGTTAGTACTAATCAATCTCTATGGAATCAAGCGCAACTCTACTGACTTCTTCGACATCATCTAGCAGATCTTTGGCATAATCACCTTCAAAATGATCCATTGTTATCCGTATACTCAGGAAGAATGATGCATAGGAATCCATTATTACATTCACACGATTATTAACATAGCGAGAAGGGGAACAAGCTGGCTCATGTTTATAGGATATTTTGGGCTCTTAAGTCCAAAATGTGCAAGTTTCTGCACCTAATCGCTGTTCCACACCTCAAGGTGATATGTAACCTTAGAATGAACAAGACACAAGGAAGAAAAAATGTAGAATGAATGGGAATCCTGTAACTCAATCGCCAAATTTTTCAGTTCTAACTTTTATTTCTGATTTTACGTTTCCCACTTCTAATATTATGTGTTGTGCAGACCAAAATATTTCTGATTTATACTCAACTCAGGAAAATAATAGCAAAAACGTTTTTTTAACATGTAAATTTACTAAATATTTAGAATTTCCCCTCACTTTTTCATACAGCACCGATTCTCCACGGCTTTGCATACATATTGACCGCTAATTAGTCCGAAGATATAAAAATAATAATAAAAAAATAATTTAAAAACTTTTTTTAAGTTCTTGCCCTATTATGTTTCATTTCATACTGCTGACAGAAGGCGGCGGCGAATGACTCATACAATAGTGAAGGGCCTCTAATGTACTGGCGCAAATCCCGGGGGGATGAGGGAGACATGTCTCCTCCAATCTTGGAACTGAGGGGGACTGTCCGCCCCAATAATCCGATTTGAAAAAATGTGTTTTTTTTTTTTGGAGAGAAATGTGATGATTTGTGCCCGATTGCCACAAAGGAAAGTGAGATGAAATTTATGTCTCCACAGAATGATCGTGAAATCTGCCCGTTTCCTAACGTTCAAGACAACTCTGCTCGCCTGATCCTCTACAGCACTGTTTTTCAACTTATTAAATATTTTAAACATCGATATATATGGGAACGGTCTTACCCGTCCCCCCAATGTTAAAGGCAAATTTGTGCCACTACTCTAATGGTCCTAGGCAATTGCGGGCGCTTTCTGACGAGGGTTACATCAAGATATGCGAAGGTTGTTACTGTCGCTCAACAGATCTGTTCAGCAGGGACGGAGGCTTGAAAATTTCTTCACATGTTCGCCTTGTCGCTTCCACTGCTTCAGAACCTCCGTCACCGTTGATCTATTTAGAAAAGCCCAACAGCTGAACAAGTGTCATCTCTCCTTTCGACTTTCTTCAATGACTTGTTGTCGCATCGTATCGAGGTGTAGAGCGCTAGTCGCCTTTACAGTCTCTTCCCTGAATACAAATGAAACTTTTGAAACGTAAAACAAGCGAGAAAACCAAAGAACATCTCTATAAAAGAAAAGTATTACTTCAGCGAAATTACGCGCAAAATCAAAAGAAATTTGAAGAACTGATATTTAATCTGTTCCCTATTAGCAAAATCGGTTAACCCAACATTGGGAAAATGGATGTGACATACCAACGGTGACCCAGCTTCAGGATTGGCCGCTTTGACAACCATTTCCCACCCAAACCATTTTTATCCATTTTTCAACCAAACGAAGATTGGACCTTCGTTTACCAAACCAACCCCCAACCATCCCCAACGTTGGGCCATCCAAACTCCAACGATATTGAGAATATTGGGCCTTCGTTCACCCAACCAAATCCCTCCAGCCTCCCTACGTTAGCCTGGTCAAATCTCGATGTTGAATGGTGGTTCACCATACAAACGCTGACGTTTTACCTAACCAAATCTAGTATAATTCCCTAACGTTTCCGAACGTGTCCTCGCGGCGGGTGGGGTAGGTGGTGATGCATTCGGTTTTGCACGTTTGACTTTCTTATGGTATTCCTGAGATATTCCCACTTTTTCATAGAGTTATGCAGAGTCGTTCTGACGCGTGATTAGTGTCATGCTAAAGAGTGCGAATAACATAGGTTTCCTGCAGTAGTCAGGCCTATAGTATGGTGCTAATTATATGTCAAAACAACTCTGCATAAGGCCGAAGGTCTTCAAATATTTGATTAATTTTTAGTTGTATTTCGGCCGTGCGGGAAAAGAAAAAGTGAGACAGCAGTGTACGGAACGCGAATTCCAGTTACACGTTTGGCGAGCAGGCATGCTTCCAACTTTTTAAAAACTACTTATTACTAGGTTTTAACTTAATTGTCCTTGTTTTACTCGTTTTTCCAGTAACCTAGAACAGAAAGGTCACGAACACAGAAATATCGAGGACAGTTAAAATTCCAAAGGGTCTTCCACCGGGAATCAAACCCGGGACCCCGTACATCAAAGTCGCACGTGCTGGGCACTAGACTAGCGGGGAGGACAACTCGGCCACAATCACACACTTTACAAGTGCTGGATATTTGACAGTTGTTGTGCGTTGTAAATCTTCTTTTTTAAAAAGGCTCATTATTCATTATGTATAGAAAAATGATTCAACAGACACAACACAAACTCCTCTTTTGTTTTCGAATTGGAACACAACAAGATGGCGGTGAAGAATTGCGCATGAGCAGTGACGCACTATACCAGCATCATGTATTATGGAGTTAGCGACATTAGCGTTAGCCAATAATAAAACAGTGTGCAAGTGGTGGGAAAAGTGCTATTTGTAGAGCGGTTCCCGACATTTAGCCAACGCTAAAGTGATGTATTTTTTGGTTGGGAAAACAGTCAATTATAGTATCGTTGCGTAAAGGTCGGACCAGCCATAGTTTTAACCAACGTTGGACCTACGTAAGTTTTTTCGCTATCGGTACGCACCGACCATCACCCACAGTTTTGACCAAATCCCACTCAATTCCTAACGGTAGGCCAACCAACCTTGCTATTAGGGTTCCGAATCTGCTTTGTACAGAAATGCACATAGCTCCCTTAGTTTGCTGTAAACTTTCAGAGCAAACCGTGCGCTCTATGATTAGTTGTATTGTAAAAACCACAATGTCATATCTTTTTAGCCGATACTGTATTTACTGCTTTATTGTACTTCAATGTTTAATTTTATTCATGTAGTCTGTGTCTTTCTTTTTTAATGGTGTAAATGAAGAAATGAGATTACGTGTAAAAGCTCTGGGAACTCTCGTTGAGAGTAGGTTTTTTTTTTTTAATTAATGAAGGGTTTTTCTAAGAAGCGAAGAACTTTATATTAAAACAAAACAGAAAATGTTTTAATATCCATGAAATTGGCTTTGTTTGACTAAATTTTATGGCACTAATGTTTAAATATGATTTCGGACATGTGACCGCTGTGGCTGGCGCGTACATAGCGTAATCTGGAGTTCCAATTTTCACACACTCTTCGCAGTAAATCAGGCAATATTTTGCAGGCTGTATTTTGGCAATAACGCATCGGATGTTGGCTTCTAAGTGCTCAATTGTTTCTGGTTTCTCGGTATACACATGTTACTTTACGTATCCCCAGAGAATATAATCTAATGGGGTTAAATCGCACGAATGAGGTGGCAAGTTGACAGGTCCATTTCGTGAAATTAATCGTTCGTCAAATGTTTCTTTCAGTAATTTAATTGTGGCGCGCGCTGTGTGGCATGTGGCTCCGTCCTGTTGAAACCACATGTCTGCAACATTAATGTCTTTCAATTGAGGCTCGAAAAAGTTAGTAATCATGTCTCTGTACCGCTCACGACGACGAATTGACACTGGATCACCATCAACATTACGCTGCACACCATCAATCACTTGTGTCGCAATGTACGGCGTCTTACAGGATGCGTATCAGCGTTTAGAGTAAACGAATTGGGAAAACGATCCATAATTTCTCGAATTAATCGCTCTGATGAACGATTATGAGCACCGTAAAATGCACGTAATGCCCGATGAATTTGTCGAATTGAACCATGGTTTTCAAAATACATTTGCACAATTTGCAAACGTTGCTTCGGCGTGAGTCTATTCATGATAAATTGCCAATCCATACTAACCTTAAAAAAAAAAAATTAAAAAATTGTAATATTAGCTGTCACAGAAAACAGTGTTGCCAGTTTCAAGTTCTCCGTCTCTAAAAAAAAAAAAAAAACACCTGTTAGAGAAGTGGCTTGTTCGTGCCAATGCTTTTAATCTCATTTCTTTATTTTACCCCACAAAAAAGTCTTTTTTCGTGCATTTATAAAAACGCTATTTTAAAAACTTTTTAAAAAGTTATTATTGTTTCGTTTTTAGTCTTTATTACTCAATACTTTTAATGTCACTAGTACTAGCTTCTTTCCTTTTATTACGAAAACAAAAATGCTCAAACTTGTCGATATAAAGTAGTCTGCAATCAGCCATACTTCCTTGAGTGGGAACTTAGCAACCGCGTTAACTGTGGATTCGACAATAATATCAGCTATTAGTTATTTTTAAATCTCACTCACTTCCCACTCTTCTAGAGTTACTAGGGAGTCTTATCCCTAATGTATTGCCTGTCATATGCGTATCAAGTTTGGAACATTGTTCCAGTCTAGGGATGGGCACGAGCGAGTTCGATCGAGTTTTCATTGACTCTCGACTCGACTCGAAACAGACATCTTTGAGCTCGACTCGAAAACTCGGCTCGAAAAATTTCCTCCAACTCGACTCGAATTTGATTCGAGTTTCGAGTCGAGTCAAGCCAAATCGAGCCAAATGCTGTGTATAGTTTCAAGTACAGTGAAACCTGTCTATGTTGGCCACCATCGGTTCCATCGAAAAGTGGCCAACTTAGACAGGTGGCCAACTTACAGAAAATAAGTGTGATTTGTGTATTTTTAGAATAGGATTTCTAGTATTACTTGATTGTAAAATTTTAATAATCAGTGGCACCACAGCTACTTATAAATAATGCATATAGAGTAATTATAAAAAATATACAATACTAGAAAATATTACTATAAGGTAAACGCGCCTGAATTCGACAGGCACCCGAATTCACATACCTGTGCTTAAATGTTGTGAAATAAGCGTAAGATGTCATCCCTGCAATCGTGAATAGAAGTGGCAACATTATGGGAGTGTCTTTTCTCGTGTCAAAAGCACGGTTACAGTAGATGAGTCATACGCATGGAGAAAAGAAGTACATTGTTGTGTGTGTGACACACTCTTCAAGAAAAAACACATAATCTTAAGGAAAACATAAAACTGCATGTTATTTTCCTAAGATTTTTATTAAAGTTAGGTTTGCTTCATGCAAATAGTGGTACTTTAATCTTGTAAAGGAGTTTCAATCAGTGTGTTTTGTTTTCTTCTGTGAGGACAAAGGTTGTGATGTAACATGAACGGGGGGTTGTCGAAAACACGAGCCTTTATTTGTAACGTGAACCGGATTTCGACAAGGTTGTCGAATTCATGCTCAGTAGTGCAAATATAATTTTAACTGAATATCTAAACGTACAAGTATGTTCAAAGTCTTTCATAAAGCTATTTGTTGCATAATTCTCCGATAGTTGTAACCTCAGTTCGACATGGAATGTCGAAATCAGGTTCCAGCATGTGGAATTGAGGATCATCGAAATAACTACTCAGTTCAGAAAATTTAAGTTGTGTTCTTTTGCCCGTCTGATAATTTCTGCATAATAATAAAACAATATTTGAAGCTGAGAAGAGATTACTACCACTAAAAATGCCGACTTAATGTTTTACATGGATATAATTTAAGGTGTCGAATTCAGATACCGCAACTGTCGAAACCAGGTGAAGTGTGTCGAATTCGGATTCCATTGGCGAGTTCCAGTTTCATAAAAAAAATTTAACATTAGCATTTGAGCCTTGAAGTGACTTTTAGTATTAGTAGAGACTGTACATTTCAAGGAAAAAAATGGGCCAACACCGACCAATATTATGGCCACAATAGGCAATTGATTTAGAAAAAGGTCCTTAACCTGTCGAAATCCGGTGCGTTTACCTTAGTATGTTTAACATATGTGCATACCTTTCTCTTCCTGAAAACTAGTCTGGTACATTGGATTATTCGGATTGAAAACACAATAACACAAACAACCATGAAATAGAAGCGTATGTACGCAGTTTATTGAAATTAATATTATAACACACTGAGTTATTCAGATTGAAAACAAGAAAAGCTAAGTTATAAATTGAGAAATTCATATGTAATTTATATGACTTCTTTTTAGTTGTTAATGAATGGTGGTTCATTCTAGACGTATTTGTTTTATTCTTTTTGGCAGATATGCACATTCTAATATTGTAGTTAACTACCTCTTGTTAATGAGCTAGAAGTGTTTCCCTCGGAGCAAAAGATGTTTTGAGAAAATCTTCAGGGAATTCATACCTCAAAAATTCCGCTATCTTTTGACAAGCCGACAGGTGCCACAGGGAATTCATACCTCAAAAACTCCGCTATCTTTTGACAATCTGACAGGTGCCAATAGTTGACAATTGAGATGGTTAGTTTTAACCTTGAGAATTTTCCGGAATTACTATAGCTCCCCGCTGATGAGAGGAGTTGATATAGCTAATGATTTTACCAAAACATATAGGGTCAACAAATACGTACAACAATTTCCTGAATTCCTGTACGTGCTTTTTCTTATTCACACCTTCCTTCACCACCCTTTATGAGAATAGTGTTCTGGCCATTGACCTCCAAGAGCAAATCGTGGGAATATATGCTTCTTTGTGTCCAGTCACAAATACAGAACATCTGCCTTTCATATGGGAATTCGAAAGAGTTAAGAAAAATAACAAAACTGTATTTTGCGTGGTCAAGATACACAGGTAAATTTATCATTATCATCATAGGGTAAATATTGCTTCAGGTGGCCAACTTATAGAGTAGTAAGTAACGAATGTCTTACGGGAAAATGCAGGTTCAAGATGAACTAGGCCAAGGTAAGCAGGTGGCCAACTTAGTGAGGTGGCCAAGTTGACAGGTTTCACTGTACTTTCTTGAAGTATCCTACATAGACAACATAATTATTATCAATGATACTACTACTACTACTAGATTCGAGTTTCGAGTCAAGTCGAGCCAAATGCTGTGTATAGTTTCAAGTACTTTCTTCAAGTATCCTACATTAACTAACTAACTAACTAACTCTATGGCCTATGGAACCCGGAGGTTCAGTGCCGCGTTCACAAAAGCTCTCCACTGACTTCTATCCTTAGCTAATTGGATCCAGTTTCTACTTTGTATTCCTATCTCTGCGAGATCCATCTTAATATTATCCTCCCATCTGCGCCTAGGTCTTCCTAATGGTCGTTTTCCTATGGGTCTACCAGTCAAGACTTTGAAAGCGTTTCTACTTTCTCCCATTCTAGCTACATGACCTGCCCACCTAAGCCTCCTAGACTTGACGACCCTAACAATGTTGGGTAAACCGTATAAACTATGTAGTTCCTCGTTATGAAGCTTCCGCCATTCCCCATTCTCGTTCCTCTTGGGTCAAGTATCCTACATAGACAACATAATTATTATCAATGATACTACTACTACTACTACTACTACTACTACTACTACTACTACTACTACTACTACTACTACTACTACAACTTTATTATTATTATTATTATTATTATTATTATTATTATTATTATTATTATTATTATTATTATTATTATTATTATTATTATTATTATTATTATTATTATTATTATTATAACAACACGGTATGTAAACATGAAGAATAGATGGTTTATATCTGAATACTAAAAACTAGTTGATTGCTGATCTCGGTAGTCGTGAAGTCTAGGAGGCAAGAACATCGTTCACGAGGTTCTGGGTTTTAGTTCCGGAGGAGCAAGTATCCAGGCTCGAACCAAAAACCGTTAAAAGTTAGAGGACGCCGGCCAAACATGTTCGAAATTGCTTGGCCCTGGTTTAGGGTTCTCAACGGCTCGAGCGGCTCGGCTCACAGCTCATTCACTATCGAGCCGAGCCAACAGCTCACCCAACCGAGCTGGCTCGAGCTGAAACAAACCGAGCTGATGGCTCACTCTAACCGACCCGGCTCGAGCCGTTCGCTCAGTTGAACCGCGCTAAGCCGGTTAACTTCACTACATGGGTTGGGCTTCTGCTTCGGCTCACAATTTCGATCGTTCGGATCTCAGCTTTGGTGGTAAGAGCCAATATAGACTTATGTTGGTGCTCACGACATTTGAGGCTGCCTCGTTATAAAAAATCCATTGTCGTCTTGGTAATTGACACGAGACGAGATGCAAACAGTCTCCCATCTCGTGAGCAACATTAAAAATATTCTACATTACTGCTTACATTTCTCATTGCTTTCGATTTCCAGTCTAATTAGGCAATGATTATAAAACAAGTTAAAACGAACTAAACGAGCGAGGCATTTATCAAACTCGACTCGACTCGAAACTCGACCTCAAAACTGAGACTCGGCTCGGAACTCAACTCGAGAAAATTACCTTTGACTCGACTGAAATTTGCTTCGAGTTTTGAGTCGATTCGAGTTTTAGATCGACTCGTGCCCATCCCTATTCCAGGCGTCCCAACCGAATTGCTGTAAACAACATTGTGATCTTCACATCTATTGAAAATTATCTACAGTATGCAAATGCGAGAGGTACTTATTTAAGCAGTTTTTCAAAATAAAGGCTTTTGAACAAAGTCAAATTTTCAGTCCCGTGTAACTTTGTGCGTATTCATTCGAAATCCATCATATCGTGATCATAGTTTTACACACTAAAGTACTTTGGATATGCACAGTACATATATATAAAGTACTTTGGAGAGGGGGGGACCTCTTATAATTTGTACGTGAGAGATACTGGCGATCATTTTTGGATTGAGGAGTGAGTCTGACTTTGAAATTTTGCGCCCTGTATTTACAACCGTTTGATATCTCAAACCATTCCGGAGATGCTTAAAATGGCATATTTGTGGGAAAATTTTGAGAACTTTTAATTTACTTTGGTTCTACAACATTACAACCATACTTTTGAGTAGGTATAATTATAATAAGTTCTTGGAATTACGTACTTTTAGGCAGCATTCCAGTATTACGTACTTTAACAGTTTTTTTTTAAAGCCATATGTTCAGAACATTTTAGATATTAAGTTGCCGTAAATGGCATTCTAATCTTCACGACTATTGAAAACCATCTGTGTAATTAGATGAGATACTTATCTAAGCAATTTTTCGAAATAAAGGCTTTTGAAAAAAAAAAAGTATAATGTTCAATCCATTGTAAGTTTGTTCGTATTCATTTTAACGCATCGTATAACGAACATAGAATTAGACAGTAAAGTTCTTTGGACATCCTTGCCTCGTCTGTTTATTTGCGTTATTACTGCTGTGGAGGTCTCCAAAATTTGGTACCGTAGTGTCCTTAGTTTGCATCACTAAATAATAAATGCAACATTGTAATTTTTTTTAAATTTAAAATGTAGATTTGAAATATGTAATAATCTGAGACAGGGGCGTCATTTCAAACTTTGCTTGAGGGGGGCAAGTGCAGCACCGACATAAGGCTTTCACGTTTTGTACTATTATATTAGTAGACATTAGATTAAAGTATATGTATTCCTCAAACTCTTGGGGGGGGGGCAATTGCCCCCTCCTGCCCCCCTAAATGACACCCCTGGTCTGAGATGTAGTGCCATTTAAAAAAAAATACTACTTTTTGTTGGGTTGACAATACTCTTAAGCATGTATTATCACAGAGTAAATCCAAACAATGTCGTCCTGCTAGCATAGGTAGAGCGCTTACTATCTCTAGTGCGTGTAGTCGCTGATTCGATTCTTAAGATTTTTTTTTTTTTTTTTTTGTAGGAAAGGAAATAAATTGAAATATATATACGAGGGTGGATTTGAAAATTTGTGGCCTGGCCGACCTAATTAGAAAGAATTTGGATAAGTTGTTTTATTTTTCCACAAAATTCCAGTCGACCGAGATACATTTACGCTACCTCTCCAGTAACGCTTCTATACCACTTTTAAAAAATGATTCCTCGAGCCTTGCAGAATATTTTAGTACAGCACTTTTCACCTCTGTATCCGAAGAAAATTGCTGACCCCCCCCCCTCCAAAAAAAAAAAAAAAAAACTTCTTCAAGTTTCTAAACAAGTGAAAGTCCGAGAGGGCTAGATCAGTCGAAACGCGTGGGTGCGGCAACAGTTCGAACCCATAGGAGTGAATTTCTGCTATGGATGCAAGGGACGTGTGAACGCGTGCATTGTTTTTGTGAAACAACACCTTTGTTCGCAGCATTTCTGGCCTTTTAGTTCTGATTTTCTCACGCAAATGTGCAGAAGGGTGGAGTAGTATTTAGAATTGACAATCTTTCTTTTTTCCAAGAAATCAGTGCCGCTAGCATCCCAAAACATTGATGCCATAATCTTGTTTACCGAAAAAACTTGTTTGGCTTTCATTGGGACAGGATATCCAGGACGTTTCCATTATTTCGATTGTTGTTTTGATTCCAGTGTGTGATATTGTGCCCATGTCTCGTCCATAGTCACAAATCTGACAATAAAGTCCGGATCACTTTCAAACAGTTCCAAATAATCACGGGAGAGTCGATTGCATTTGTGTTCAACTGAAAACAACTTGAGTAGCCCTATTCATCTCGCGGATACCTTAAAAATCCCTAATTCTTTTACTATAATGTTTTGTATTCCCTCATAGGATATACCTCTCTCTCGGATTTTGATTCTGATGTCATTCAAAATCAGGTCACAAATTTTATTCACATTTTCTGTAGTGGCCGACGTGGAAGACCTGTCACTGCAGGGTCATCTTCAATGCTATTTCTGCCAAACTTAAATTCAGCTACTCAGTTTTTCACCATGGAATACAAGAGTACGGAGTCTGCTAGTGTCTCTACCATGTCCATATGAATTTCCTGTGGTGTTATTCTCTTCTTATGCGGGTACGGCTCGATTTTCTCTTAAGTGACTTTCCATAACTTCCGCCGACTTAGCGCCATATAAACTCCTCATCTGAAACAATAAAGAAATAAAATTTTACGAAGTGACTACCAATGGATGTAGCTACGCAGCTAACGTATACAAACATAAAATAATTGCTTCGTTCCTATTCAGGCCACGAACTTTCAAATCGCTCCTCGTACTTAGCTACACTCAAGGTCGTCTGGAGGATTTTTTTTTGAGTTGAGTTGAGTTGAGTTGAGTTTAACGTCCCGTTCAGCAGCGAGGCTATATGAGACGTGGACCTACTGATTAACGTGGAATCCGAACCACATGAGCTCCCGCCGGGAATCGAACCCAGTCCTCCCACGCCAAAGGCGCCTACGCTAACCGCTTAGCCACGGAGGAGCTCGAGGATTTTTTTTCGAAATTCAGCAAAGAGTGATTCCAAAGGAGGAGGAGGAGGAGGAGGGCAAGCGCCGACACTCAAGCACCGTCGCGAATACACGTACACGTTGATACACGCATGTACGTAATACCTCATATAAAAGAATAATTATTTATGCACATAGGCTATATTTATTGACTACAGTAAATGAACTATAGTAATATATTTTATATAGATATATTAAGTATTATAGTATATGATAATAAATAAGTATGTTTTCATATATATTACCAAGAAGTAAATACTCTTCGAAAATCTAGAGGGACAACTGCCTCCACTATGGGCGGCTGTGACCACAGTTGTCTAGATTCGAACCATCACAACTGTTCCTTTCTATTTCAATTTAACCCTATTTGCACCATCACAACACATTCGTTCGATATTCTGACGCATACAGATGGTTTATAACAGGGCACAAAATTTCCGGTCGCCAGGTCGCCATTGGCGACTAGAAATTTAGAGCTGGCGACCAGTGTTCAGTAGAAATAGTTCCTACCTAAACTCACAGGGCTGCGCAGTTTCTGTTTCGGACGAAAATAACTGTCACATAGTGAGAGAAATCACGGAATGTGAAGTCTGGAAAATGCGTTACACAAACTTGAGGTCTTAAGGTAAGATATTTTTTAACATGTGTATGAATTGTCCAATTAAAAAATTGATTATCCTGAATCTAATTGTCTGGTTTTAAAGTTTTATGCCCTGATGTAATCTATTTCTTTTTCAAACCAAAGGCCGTGGAAGGGGTAGGGGCTTTCATAGTTTGTACTGCTGGCGACCATCATTTTTGGATTGTCGAGTGTTTCTGACTTTGAAATTTTGAGTCCTGGTTTACAACCACTGCTCCGGAATTCGAGGAGCATGGATGCGAAGATCCAGGATTGAGGTTTGACCTTCCAGTAGAGTTTAGTAGGTAGATGTTCTACCTACTACATAACCACAGCTCTAAAATGGTACTGACTGAAAGACCCTCATAGAATAAGAAAAAAGAAAGGGAAACTTGCCAATGTTTTTAACAACGTCTCTATTAATATTCTGTATATTATTTCATGATACATGAAGAAAGCGCTGCTTTTACTGTATTTCAAATTCTCAATAATCCATTCTCTTTCCAGTCCCAGGACCTGTTCGACCCGATCAGTTATATTCAGAAATCACAGGAGATGGACAGCCAGAGTATAGTTGTTAGTATTGCAGATGCTGACTCGCAGGACACGGAATGAAGTGACTGTTCTCGCTTGGTGTGGTAGTGGGCAAGATTTTTTTTGTGAGGTAGAACAGACATGGGGATAGTTCTTTTGTATTTTTATATTGATAATTCAGGGAAGAACTTTGGATTACGAGGAAAAAAATGTATATTAAAATCTAATTCTTTACTATCAATGAAGTAATTTATTATTCTTTTTTCTGTAATAGTTTGTATTAATAAATGTGATGCTAAAGTAAGTCGTCTATTAGAATTTACTATACATATTATTACAAAAAGTGTCCCCATGAGTAATTGACTACTTAATAGTTCGGACCATTATCAGACCGCAATTGGCAAAATATCATAAATTCTACCCATTTTCGAGCCGAATACGGCCATGCTCGTGGAAATGTCACGTCTGTAGGTAGTCAACTGGCAGGCTTTGGAGGAGGTGTTGTGGTAAGTTTAGAGGAAATAAATTATGATATCGATTCCGCCAAGAATTTGGCTGTATTGATAACGTAACAAGTTGGCCAAATTCTTCAAATAATTTCACAGAGGAAATGCATTTCAAGACTTTAGCATAAACGATATCATAATTCCGTTTGACTGAAGAATTTGGCTGTATTGATAACATACCTTTACTTTTTTTAAAAAAAAAATAAAAAAAAAAGTTTGGAACTGACCTTAGACACGAGGTGTTTCACATTAAGATATCGGAACTTTTCGTATATTTAGTTTTACGGTTGCTGCACTCTATATTGCCTACTTATATATATTTTTACAGTAAATAGTGTAAGAAAAGATTTCGAAAAACGAACACCACGATCGCATTTAGTATTAAAATCCCTGTAATTTGACATGTCATATGATTTTCTTTGATTTTTTTCAATTTTGGTGCAATTTCTGTAAGATGGTGGATGCAAAATTTATATTTTGCATGATATTTTTAATGTATATTTTTATATATTTTACCTATGTTTTTAATGTTTATTGGAAGAGTATTGGCTTCACTTTAAAGCAAACATTATTTTTGTGGTAATTAGTTCCACTTGTTTTTCTTTTTCGACTCTAGTAAATAGGAACTTTGCGAGATTGATCGTGATGTCTCTCCCTACCAGTAATATACGAAATGTTCGAATTTTCTGGATGTGTAAATGTTACCCCTATCAATGTACAAAATTCGTATTTCTAGTTAATCATGAACATAATTCTTTTCAGTAAATAGTCTGGGAAAAGATAAGGTAAAGATATTCTACATTGTTCAATTTAATCAACAATAATGTCTTGAAAATAACTATATTGATAGTCGCCAGGTACAATATCAGGACAATACACAAACCTCCAGCAAAAATATAAAACTTACTGCGACCAGCCAAAGACGATCTGGACCTTCGAACTCCCGGGGTTTACTGCATTCTGTGTGAATGTGGTAAGTCATATATTGGACACACAGGACGAAGCATTGAAACCACATGCAAAGAACACAACAGTTACATCAGACTAAACCAACCAGAAAAATCCGGGTTGGCCGAGCATCAAACCCAAACACAAACATAACATTTTATTCACAGGTAGTAGAATACTCAGGACTCTGCCAACACGTACAGAGAACATAATGTTTTTATCCAGTTAACTATCCGTTCCTATGAACCTCAAGTGTTCTTTGACCATATCCTGAATGGTCTACTTGAATACCATTGCTTTTTCCGTGGTCGCCCAACATCTAGTGGAGAAGGATTTCATCTCATCATCGAAACTGAGGAGGCCATAGAGGTATTTCACACCAAGTTCATTCCAATTGATTTTGGACTCAAAACCAGAATGGCAACTATACTGACTAAAGAAGACATCGCAAGACTACCATCTTATAGCCATCAGCAAACAAAGCGCTCCAGAAAACATACTTACACATGTGTCGTTAAAGGTGTGGATGTTAACATGGAACTTGAAGACATCGAAGATGAACTCGTGCACGGCAACATAAACTTCTGCAACATAATCAGAATTCGGAACTCCGCAGGACCCTTCCCCTGCTCCGGATTTTCTCCACTAGTCCAGACACAATCAGCAGCCTTATAGTTAATGGTATCTGCATACGCAACGAGAAATATAAAATAGAAGCCTCCAGATCCTCCGCCAGACCTATTCCGTGTTATAACTGTTACACCTATGACCATCCTACACATGTCTGCGACCGTCCCAGAGTATGCTTTCGTTGCGGAGAAAGTCACAACTCTCCATGTGATAAACTTATCAGTAGATGGATGTGCTACTTGCAAGAGGATCGATCACCGTACGGGAAGTGGAGACTGTCCCTAGAGGCCTCGTCATACCATAAACAAACAGATCATTCCAAGTATATTAAATCCAGCGGACTTTCCAGCTTTACCAGGAACCGGCCCTTGCAAGATCCGCACCACGACTCCAACAATCGAAGAAGCACAGCAGCAGAACCAGGAACTCAGCCTCACATGTAATGTTCGGACCTAACGCCAAAAATGACTGAAGCCATTGACCAAACCACCTCTTCTATTATGAAATGGATAGCATTCATTCTCACCATAATCACTGACCAACCCAGACAAAAATCACTCCATCAAGCCATCACCAAAGCCACCCGGCACATCTTCCGGAAACAACTCAACATTTTCACCACCACCCAAGGCAACCTATATATCAATCACAATAACTTACCCCTATCCATGAAGAAGAACTAAACAAATCATCACACTAAAACTAGCAACAACCTTCAACCTCCTACCACTTAAACTCATTTCATGAAAAACCTAACCCACGAAAAGTCACAATAAACACACAACCATGTTGCTGACATTATTAGTTATAGCCAGCAGTTATGTTACCTTGCCCTATACAAGAGGTAGTATAGGAGATTTGTCGTGCAATTTGGCGTTATTGCCAGTGGTACACGAAATGTTGGAATTTTCTGGAGGTGTACATATTACCCCCTCTCAATGTGCGAAGTTTCGTATTTGTAGCTAGTCGGGAACGTATTAAGAGGCCTCATCACTGCGAAATTAAAATACCGCTAATTTTACAGTAATTATGTGATATCTTCAAATAGATAAAAGATAATCGAAAAGTGGAACAAGACTTCCCTAGACAATATTATTCTGCGTGAGATACCGTTATCATAACTCATTTATCTGCTTTCGACTTCCAGCCATTAAGAAAATCGGCATTTATTTTTGCGTTTCTAAATAACTGCAAACGGAAAGCTACTAGGTGATTCGTGATAACGGTATCTCATGCAAAATAACATCGTCTCGGGAGGTCTTGATCCACTTTTCGATTATCTTTTATCTATTTGATGATATCAGATAATTACTGTAAAATTAGCGGTATTTTAATTTCGCAGTGATAGGGACTCTTAAACATCTATGCCAGTCAGTGAGTGAGAAAGTCAGTCACGAAAATCAGTTTATAGGGTTCGGATCTCAACCTCCATTGTCTCCCACACGTAGGATTTAGTATTTTTGTATATCATTATATCACTGTAGTAGCTTTGTGTAATTTGGCGTTGCTGATGTTATTAATCACTTAGTAGTGATGTCTTAAAAATTACCATTTCGGTCTATCTGTTGAATCGATGACGCTGTTTTCTCTTCTCCTTGCGGTGATACCCGAGATGCTGGAATTTTCTGAAGATGCACAATCACCAGCAAGAGTAATTCTCTCTTCCTGATTGCTGTTACTCCAATAGGTCGGGTACAGTACTTCTGCTGGACAGATGTGCAACCGAACTTACACGTATCATTTCAAGCAGTTAGTACATCTATGGAGCACTAAAACAGGCTTTTACTGAGTAGTTAACGCTAAAAAATTTCTCCATTTTAAGATTAATGTATGTTTTTCGGAGTATGTTGTTTAATGAGTGTTACACATCAAAGGCATAATTCGTTGTGTGTATAATAAAACACTGGTCATATATAAGTCAAAAAATGGTTGAAATAAACTAAAATTATTAATTTTGGAACAATTGAATGAATTACGTTAGTAATGTAGAAAACATACAGCCGGAATGGGTTGAATTATACGTTTATGCAAAATATTTTTATTATTAAGAAAGTGGTACTTCTTCAAAGAAAAGAAAAAACATCTGGACAGTATTGTTATTTCAGAATAGACGAGTTATTAAAGGAGCACAAGTCTAAATTCAACAACAGATACGCGGATGTCCTACAAAACCATACTTTCTCTTGGTTATAATAATTGAACATGCAGCCTAGTAAACACGGAAACTATTCCGTGTAGAAACTAGAGGTTAGAAAGTTCAGTTGTCCATTCTTTGTCCATTCTTATCAGTGCATGTTGAGTGTATGCCGCTCACTCTGCGCAGCGTAACCTCTATGGACTACGACGCCCAGCATCACTGTTGTTGAGTTCAATGTACAGAAGTCCACGAAGCTAAGTTGGCCAGGGTCCCAGTCTCAGATGACGTCCACTTCAGACGACCGGGTACCGAGCCCAGACCCTAAGAGGAAAGACTTCACAGACGGCCACCAGAGGTAACGAACCCAGAACTTCAGCGTCCAGAGCCGAGCAGCGCCCGGAACGTCAAGCCTGCATGACAGCGTCCCAGAGAGGAAGAGGGACGTTTCCCGGTGTGTTCGATCCGAAGACTTCGGCAGTCGGCACCAAGCTTCTTCAAGTATAACAGTGCGTCGTTAATACAATAATTAGTGAAAGCGCCTGCCCAGTTTACATCAGCAAGCTAAACGCACGTAAGTAAGCAAAAAAATCTTTTAATGTTATCTAAAGGTTCTTTTAAGGAAAAAGAAAGCTAAACCTCTATTAATCACACAAAGCCTTGCATTGGCATGTTTATTCCTGGGTCAATCCATGCTAAGTGAACGAGAAAAAAGAAAAATTGCCGCTCGACCTTTTCAAAAAAAATCTATATTTTCATGAGTGTTTATACAATATCAGGGACTTCAAAACCACAATTACTTACTTTTTACAACATCTCATGGCACGCAACGACTGCAGCCATTTTGCATGTTTTTTTTCGATTTTAGGCGTTTACGTTGTTTTGAATATCTCAGCATGTATTTGTCCTACCAAACTGAAAATTGCTGGACGTCTCCAGCTCGTGCAGAGCTAAAACTTTGATCTCTTAACATTTTTGCGTAAAATCACTTGAAGGGGTGAAATCAGGACCTCCATTTGTAACCATATAGTCCAGCTCATCGAGTATTAGTGAAGAAAATTTTTAACTTTTTAAGTGAATCTCGTATAAAAACACTTCTAAGAATTTTTCTCTCAGCGAACAGACGAATATGCATATGTGTGCGTGCGTCACGTCTGCGACGGAACTCTTAGTGGACCCTCTCGTTTCTCCAAATAAGGTGCTAAAATGCGGCATAGAGAGCAAACCTCATCTCTAAACATTCCTTTCGATAGTTTGTCATAGTTATTTTTAGCTCTGACATCAACAGGTTGCATTGCAAGCCTCTCCGTTGGGAGAAGCAGGAGAGACAGAGGGAAAAACAGTCAGTCAGCTATGGACGGGCAAACGAACAACAAGCCAATTTACGTTTAAATCTCAATAGCCTATAGTTTTAGTCTGTTTAACTTCGAGTGAAATTAATTCTTGGCAGTTGTGCAACGAACATAGTAACCAATACTACGTATACAGTACGTTACATTACAGTAGTAATTAATATGCTATGATAATGAAAATGTTGCCTCAAAAAGAAAAGTTGAAGTCTTAAACGTTTGTCATTGCTGCTTATAAAGTCACCTTGACGGCAAGGAGATAGCTGCGCAATGGAGAAACTTCAAGACCACCCGAAAGAAGAGAAAATGGAAAGTAAGGAGATTCGTCCCTCCAACTTTAAGTGCATCCCCCTGGAACCACCAGAAATCATCTTTCTCCAGCATCAAAGTGGATGAGAAGTGAAAGTGCGAAATAATAATAATAAAAAAAAAAAACGTACGATGTAGTGAAGTTCAACCGGTGACCTGCCACTACCGCGTCTTCCGCGATTGTAATAATAATTGGGCCAAGTGTAAAATTGCATCATATTCAATTATTTAGATCGAAGTACCAAAATGTAATTTAATTTGTATTTGTGTAGTTTCAGTGTTGTTAATTAAAGTGAAAAGTGAAATTTCGCATATCCTTTATCTAAATAATTATTATGATATAAATTCATGTTTTATAGTTTAAGAGAATCTAATCTACTTTTTCTTTCCAGCATATGCCTATACAACTTAATAATCTTCGCATTATTAAATTGTATCGGCATCGAGAATACGATTAGAATCAGTCTTTATGTCAATTTCCCAGAATGTTCTGACCCGAACTCTGAACAGTACCGTCCAGTGGTTATATGATCGGCTTTGTCAAAAATCTTCGAACCGCTATTAAAGCCCAAAAGAGACGTTTAGGATATAGAGGATCGAACCCGGACTATCATAAACACATAAACCCTCATAGGGAACTATAGCAAACAGCAAAAGCATTGAGTACTTACTGACTTTTTGTCAAGTGTGCATTTTGACTTGTCTCGCCTTTAGCTGATAGCGGTTCTTCATCAGTGCTGCTGTGGGTATGATGAGACAGTACTACAACTAGAGGAAAGAAACGAGCTTGAGAGCCTTGGCTGGAGTAACCATTCATCCTACTTTATTTTACTTCACAACAACGAATTTCCAGTTGAATTTGTGAACAAAACAGCTCCTAGAGTATAACGTCATTACTTAACACTTTGACCCCCTTCTGCTCAAAAACACAAAACGCGCTTTGTTGTGTGTTCTGATATACTAAAGGACTAACTATTCCCAAAATTTCAGATTTTTTTTATCCAGTCCATTGGAGATATTGGACAGTGAAACATGCCAAATTAGCTTAATTCCCTAACTTTACGATTTTTTAGGCCCTTGGGAGCAGCTGTAAATTTGTGTTCACGAACTTATGATCCTGGACTACATGCACACATAAATTCAGACCTCTACGTCAGTTGTTTCCTCTTCCCAAACATGTCTTCAATGTCCAAAAATGTTGCTACTGCAGACTCTGATTTCACCCCCTTCAAGTGGTTTTACGCAAAAATGTTAAGAGGTCAAAGTTTTAGCTCTGCACGAGTTGGAGATGTCCAGCAATTTTAAATTTGGTAGGACAAATACATGCTGAGATATCCAAAACAATGTAAACGCCTAAAATCGAAAAAGTGCAAAATGGCGGCAGCCGCTGCGTCGCCATGGGATGTTGTAAAAAATAATCAATTGTTGTTTTGAAGTACCCTGATATACTATAAACATCCATGGAAAAAATAGATTTTTTGGTGATGGTCGAGCGGCACATGCTTGGTCACTTAGAATGGATTAACTCTCCTTTAAGTCTCAGCTATTAGCCTTCAACTAATGAGACTACCGATCTATACCGAGACCTTTCAGGTCAATGAGTTGGTCGGCTATCAAACTTCAGTCAATTATTCTGACAATTAAATACCCCAGATCTGCATAACATCATCTCATTAGTCCATCATCACCCGTTTTGTAATAAATACAAAATCCAATATTTCTCATCTTTTATTCAGAAAACCTGCATCATTGTGATGTGCACTTTATGAATTATGAGTAATTTTCTAATTTAAACAATTAAATAGCCTCTTACGTGACAGGTAAATACACTATACATTGTATTAATATTTTAATTAATACCAAAGTTGCCAGGTCTTACAACACATACTCGGCCAGAAATGTTTTCCAATAGCTTCTGTCTTGCATGTATGTTGTGATAGAGCGCTGACTTTGTAGGGTATTATTTAAAAGTGTATGCTCCTCGTATGCACTAATAAGTGCGCAAATAGCATCTTAAAAACAAATTAGAACAGAAGCAATTACAAGAACATACTGAAATAATTGCAATTACGAAACGAAAGGTGAGGAAACCAGTGATGTGGTGATGACCATAGCCAGAGCATCTGGAACAATAACAAAAGATGGAGATACAAAATTCCTACCGACTGCCCACATCAGGAAGAGACAAGCCCAGAATAATAGTAGCAACACTTTCTTTCAAGACAATTAGGGGCAATTGGATCAGAAATTATGAGAGAAAGTAGCATCTGAAGTCAAACCTGAATTCCCGAACAACCGGGTTTTTGTCAATATACAATTGACACCTAATAATCGAAAAGTGCTAAACAAAACGAAGCAGTCCGCCAGAAACCAGAAATAATGCTTTCCGATTTATTTGGGTGTGTGATGGAAAACTGCTTCTAAGAAACGATACGACATTCCGAGTGAAGCATGTTTGCAGACAAGATCTACGAAACATGCAAAATTAAGTACGGCGGTACTGGGCTAAAAACTTGACTCAAGATGGGATAGATAATTAATGTTAATTTTTTTGTATCAAAATATAAATACTAATATTTTTAATGATACAGATTCTGTTAAGGAATTATTTAGAGCTAAAATCGGAATTACAATCATTCAATTGAAAGTGAAGAAAAGATAGATCTAGGTGAATTTTTAGCATGACATCAAAATATTTATATAAACTTAGATATAACTGTTTTTACTGAAATATCGAAAAATGAAACTACTTGCGACATTAACATAATTGGGGTCCGCGGTGGCTCAGTGGCATAGCGTTCACCTTTGGTCACTGGTGTAAATCCCGAGGATGACGGGGACATGTCCCTCAATCTTGGAACTGGGTGCACTGTCCCCCTATAATCCGATTTGAAATATTTTTTTTGGGGGGGGGAAGAAATATGATTGTGTCCGACTGCCACTTTATCTACATCGCTTGATATATAATATACAACAGGTTCACCTCAGAAATAAAATTAATATACGGTAATATGTGTTTCATATCCCCCCCCAAGAATAAGCCTCAAATCTGCCCACCTCCTAATGTTAAAGACAACTCTGCTTCCCTGATCCTCCACAGTATTGTTTTTCAACTTCATCAATAGTTTGAACATCGCTTAAAAAAGATTATCTTACCCGTTCCTCCAATGTTGAAGACAGATTTGTGCCTATCCCTGTGATGTATGAGATCCTTGGTTTGATCCTAGATCGCACCAAGTGAGCTTTCTGGTGGACAAACAACATGTGCGTGGGTTTTCTTGGGGTTCTCTCGTTTTCTCCCACTTTCTTCATTCCATCATTTCATTCATTTCTCATCGTCACCGTCTCCTTTACCCTAGCTGGCATAAACGTGGGACGTAAAACTTAAAGATTTCATTTCATTTTATTAACATAATTGGATATTGTTGTTATTTTACCAATAGGTCTGAAATGAGCAGGTGGAGTTATGATATTTGTAAGTCATCAAGCTGACATTGACGGAATTAGAACTTGCTGACGTCACTGGAATGCTATTACATTTAAACAATGCAGAAGATTGTAATATAATAGCTCTCTACCGCACTCCAAGTTTGGATAAAAAAGCATTTCCATAATCATTAAATGAAGAGCTTATAAATTGAAGGGTGTGAGGCAAGAACATGGTAACCCACAATTTTGCAATTGCTGCGTTTTGCAGCACTCGATAGAAAGCAACGCATACCGCTTCGTTTAGCCATGTCTGTTTAATCCTTCATGTATAGTCTTATGTGAAAAATTAGCTTTCCGACTTTGAAAATGAATTGTGCAGCAGAAAACCTCTTGAATTTCTTGAAATAGTAAAATTGTGTGTTACCATGTTCTTGCCTCACACCCTTTAATTCATCGACTTGTATACATACATATATATATATATATATATATATATATATATATATATATATATATATATATATATATATATATAGCTTTATTATGACTTGTAGAATAGTATAGAATATTAGTTCATAGCCTTTATGATAAGGCAATGATATACATAGAGCCAAGTTGTGGAGGAGATGGTCGTTTCCATTGGTTCTTCTGCGGGATCAGCTCTCGAAAGGACCGCAAATTTGTTCCATGTAGAAACAGGAATGATAGAAGAAGTAGTTGCTGTACATGTCTTCTTTGGCGGTTGTAAGTCATTATTGAGCGAAACCAAGCTTTCCTGGGAGACGTGAGATGAAGAGTTGGGTGAGGTACCGAAGGACCCAGAGTTTAGATATTCTTGAAGAGCCAGCTTGTCGGCGGATATTGGCGTGATGGTAGCGGAAACTGAAGAGAGAGTCGTAAGTGGTGCAAGAATTTCTCCATAGACCACCCGATGATGTGTCATAAGGTGGTGTCCGGAACACCAGGCTCATTTCACTGCGCGTCTCATGATATCACTTGTATTAAACAAGACTGGATCTTCAGGAATTTCCCATTCATGCTTGGGATGTCGACCTAGGCCATTTCGTAGAAGTACAATTCGTTTTGTAACGGACATGTTAAGAGCGCGAGCAATATCCAGTTTCTCTCAGTATTTTCCCGACGCTGAAACAGAAACAGAAAAGTTAAAAATAAGGACGAAGGACGACTCTCGGGAAAGCCCACTCCCTGAATAGTGGGTAAGGCATCAACCAACATTCTACATGCCTCTCCCCCATGTAGTTAGTAAACTAAAGCTGTTGTCGGTGTGTGTGTGTCGCGGTTTCTATCTATTCGGTAGACATTTACACGCGGATCTGTAGTTAATGTAAGATAGAAGAAAGAAGGGTAAACAAGAGGGTAGGAAGCGCGAGAGAAGATTTATTATTATTATTATTATTATTATTATTATTATTATTATTATTAATAATAATAATAATAATAATAATAATAATAATAATAATAAGATTTATTATGTTTTGATAGAGGGGATAAAAAACATGGAAGCCAGAAAAAAAACCTGTATCGGTCATGCTGCATGCAATAGTATTTACATGGCAAAACTACAATAGAAGGGTGGCAAAAATCCATGTAAACCAGTCTGTAGTAATAAATTAAGTTAAAACCCTATCTGTAAATTAGATTAAATCTGTGTTGTCAGTAGTTGGGAAGTGTTTTGTTAGTGGGGTTTGTTGTTATTTTTTGAGCATGCTATTTGGCATTTGCGTGGTCCATTATCTGTGCATTGCGTCGTCATCGGTCTCTAGGTTGTAGCTACTTCCTCTCCTTGCTTACTTCACCGCTGCTGCTTCTGCTTGTTGCTACTTGAGGGCTGACCACCGTTTGGCTCTGCTTGCGTCAGTGGTTGTGGCTGGTTTTGGTTTAGCTGTTTGTTTTGTTTTCTGAGCATATGTTGGCCTTGTTATGTGGAGTTTTCTGCTAGTTGTCATGAGAGCGTTAATAGTTTTTCCAAAGATATTCTTGGTGGTTGTTTGTATGACGTCCAGTATTCTTTGATGGTTGTTTGGTGATGCGGTGATGGTTAGAACTGAAGTAATCCATGTTATAATCTTGTTGGTTGCTATTTGTATTGCTTCTTGGACATGGTCCTGTGTTGGATGTGGGGAAAACTGCTGGTGTGCATCTGGTTGAGCTTCTTCATGCAGTATGCTGTTGTGGCTCTGAACAAGGCTGGCAGCGTTGCTGGGTTGGTTTTCCTCTTCGTAAGTGAAGGTTGTGAATTTTCGTTGACTGGGAGCCTTTGGTCTGGACGGACAACTGCTGCTTCCTGTTCTGTGGGTCGTTGATTTGCATGTTGCACAAAAGTTTTTATTTACTGGATTTTTGCATTCGTAACAGCAGACGTAACCTCGATCACTGACATGACCAAGGAAATCAAGGACCTGTTCCAGGGGCTCAACCTGAGACCATTCCTGTAGAAAATCAAGACGGGACTGAGGAAGATTGCAGAATCAACTGACCCGGTTACAAAGATCACGACCATGTTTGAAGTCATCGACACCCTCGTTGATGATACCACAGACTAGGACGACAATCTCCTGTGACCTCAGGGTTGTCCACTGGATCGCGGAGGATAACCGCACACAGAAACATACCCTTGAACATTTCCTTCAGAGAGAAAGAGTTGACATAGCTCTCGTCTCAGAAACCCTCCTGAAACCACCTATTTCCTTCAAAATTACAAACTACATAGTCTACTGAACCGACCGCCCAGGGGCAACCTCCCGGGATGGAACAGCAATAATCATCAAGAATCATCTTCCTCACGACCTCCTTCCCCCTCCAACTCCAATCCCTTGAGTTCACGGGCATCACACTGCATTCACCAGAGGGCCACATTCAGATATTCGCAGCTTACCGGTCTCTAAACACCCGACTGGAATCTCAGGACCTCCGAATTCTACGCCAGTAAGGACAAAGGGTTTTAATTGAGGGCGACCTCAATTGTAAGCATCCTGAGTGGAACTGGAGAAGAGCCAACGAGAACGGAAATATCTTGCATTCCCTCAGGCACATCGACCTCCTCCCGTCAGCACCTACGGGGCCAACGCACTTCCCTCACCACGGAGGGAGACCAGATGTGTTGGACATGGTCCTCATAGCCAACGTCGCCATCCTGGAAGACCCATTAGTCATTCATACCCTGAAATGGGATCACATCCCAGTGATCCAAACGCTGGCCATTAGACACCAAGTGAGAAACTCCACACTACCGATGATCACCACAACCGATTGACACTACTACATACAGATGCTGGCAGAAACAGTAAATCCACGCCTTCCAGTGAACACCCTGGAGGAACTAGATGAAGCAGTAAACACCATGAGCACCCAAATGCAAACTGCACTCAGGCAAGCAACAACCACCGACCTAGCACCTACTGCACCACCCCGACCTACTGCACCATCACCAGAAGAGCTCCGCACAACAATCCTGATCAGGGGCGGATCCAGAGGGGGGCGATCGGGGCGATCGCCCCCCCCACAAGAGGAAACTTTCTTATTTTATATATAAATAAACCCATCCATAACAAGTTTGGAGCTCTTAAAAGTAGCAGTATTACCGCCGACCGCCCCCCCCAGAAGTCCGTCCTGGATCCGCCCCTGATCCTGATACACCTCAAGCGCTGGGCCCGGAAGTAGTGGCAATGTAGTCGTCACCCGAGCTACAAAAGACTGAAACAGTCTCACTACCAGAGTGAAGAAGAGGCTCCTAAGAATAAAACTGCAAGCCTGGAACCAGCGACTTCAGGAATTCGCATCCCCGAACCGGGACTTCTGGCGGTTGGTGAGGGGATTCACCAAACCATTATCCGGACCACGAAACTATCCCCTTCATGGACCCAAAGGACCATTATACGAACCACAAGAGCAGACTGAATTGTTCACTGACACGCTGGAAGGCATCCTGCAGACGAACAACACCGCAACACCATAGGCAACAGAAGAAGCAGTCAGACGAACGCTGAAAAACACAGTCATTGATGACCCAATGCCTCCAACCACTCTCACCACTTCACGAGAGATCCAAGCTGTCATCAAACGACTGACCCCGCACCGTGCCTCCAGACCAGATAGGATCTCATCAGAAGCACTCTGAAACATTTCCCGCAAGGCTCTGGTACTACTCCGCAGGATGGTGTTGTCAACGCTACCATGACAACAGGATACTTTTCCAAGGCATGGAAGCATACGAGCATTGTGATGATCCCCAAACCAGGCACCACTCAGACAAACCCTAGCAACTATCGTCCGATCAGTCTCCCTTCACACACCAACAAGGTGTTTGAAAGGATCTTCCAAAGGAGACTGAAACAGTACATTGAAGACCACCAGCTCATTCCCGAGCACCAGTTTGGATTCAGATCTGGACACAATTCCGAGCTACAGCTGCTCCGAGTGGCTGAAACCATCACGTCGAGATTCAACGACTGTGGCCACACGTTGGGAGTCTTTCTAGACATAGAAAAGGCTTTCGACAAGGTGTGGCATGAAGGGCTGATTCACAAACTCCATCTCCAGTCTCTTCCACACTATATGATCAGAGTCATCGCTTCCTACTTCTACAATAGAAACTTCTTCGTCTCCCACGCAGGGCAACAATCACCCCCACGCACGATCCATGCAGGAGTCCCACAAGGCTCCTGCATTTCACCTATCGTGTATTCGAACTGTACACAAGCGACATTCCTACCACATCGAACACTACCGTTGCAACCTTTGCAGATGACACCGCCATTTTTGGAAGTCACGGGAAGGAGAGATATGCCTCCACATATCCCAGACGTCATTTGCATCTCCTCGACAGCTGGACGCAATATGGAAGATACAAGTGAATGCAAGGAAGGCAGCAGTAGTCAACTTTAAGAGAAACCGCAACACGACACCGACGCAAGTCCCAACTCGCAGGCTAACAGAAGCAGAACAAACGAAGTACCTCGGGATCCAGCTGGACCGAAACTCACCTTCGGAGTTCACATCGCAACGGTCACAAACAAGGCAATGCAAAGGTTCATGGCGCTGCTACGTATCCTCCTGTCTTGGTTCCTCTCTCATAAGACAAGGAAACGCATCTGAGATGAGTATCCGACCCATCCTCCTGTATGCTCACACTGCGTGGCAACATGAAGCCAGAGCAACACTCCGACAAATGCAGGTACTGCAGAACAGGGCAGCCAGGGCCATCACTGGACACTCAATGGATGCAAGGGTGCAACAAATTCATAAAGATCTGGAACATCCCCTCCTGGAGAAAATCAGAAGATCAGCGACCTTCTGGAGAAGTGGTAGAACCTCTCCATACCCCCACGTGCATACCATTGGAACATCCAAGCCAAGACGCGACATCTACAGAATGCCACAGCCGCTCTTCTGAAGAGGTCACGTAACTGAACATCAGAGGGTGCGACAGCAGCGACTCCACAACCAAACATCTACGCAACAAAGCCACCGCCAATCCCAAAAGAAGAATGAAGGGCTTCGGCCCGAAACTTCACATCAAGAATACAATACCTGTCAGGAAACAACTGAACTGAAGCGGGGTCTCAGCGCGAAGCTGAAAATAAAAATAAAATAGGAAAAATAGGTCCTCTTCCAAAGAAAGACTCAAAAAAAACTCCCCGGCTAAAAGAAAAATTGGCCCCTAGTAGCACGCCCAACACGTTCCTAGAGGGTGTGAGCACCAACAACACAGCTAATTCGGCCTTTACAACAGACATTTTGTGTTCGTGAGTGGTTAATAGGCAGTGCCTTCGGTCCTTACGAGAGCCACATTCTGTTCTTTAGTTGCTAATAGACAGTGACTCCAGCCCTTACTAGAGCCACGCTGAACTTTTTCAAGTTACAAGTTACATAACAATTAGCCACATGCAGACTACCAAATCCGAGCAGGTCAGTTCACCATCTCTGGTGGCAAACTACAGGAACCGCCCCCAGGCACAAACCAAGGGGGAATCAAGAACTCTCAGGATATAAGACCGAAGGAAGTAAGCTACACGCACTGGGAATTGGCCCACGGCACGGACAGGGAATCTCCACAGACGTCTCTCCGGAACAGGTCTCCATCCCAGCCGATACACAAGCTCCGCAGGACACCTCTGCCAACAAAACCCCCTCAGAGGAAGCAACCGCAGCCCCCTGGAGGCAGGAATCCACTTACCAACAGCTACTTCACTCACCCCCATGGCCAACCAGTTAGACATGGCTGTGGCATCCAACTTTTCCCTCCTCCCGGAGGACTCAATTGAACCATCCCCCCGAGGATTCAAGTGACGAAATTGATGCTTCAGTCAACATCAAAGCCTCCACACCCAAACCTCCAGAAGACGGTGAAGGTTTTCTTATTCCCAACAAGACAGTCAAGAGGAGTGTGCCCTGGCAGCCAACAATAATGTTCTTGATCGCGTCCCGCAACAGGTTTGCTGCACTGAAATCCCCTAGTGACCCTGGATCCACAGTCAAGTAAGGCAACAATACGGAGGAGATGGAAGAGGGAGACGGTATCCACTCCCTCCCCAACTACCCGGCCAAAAAAGTTCCCCTTGTGTACATATAGGGTCAAGAACAAAACCAAACTTGTCCAGACTCTATGCATGTATGGAAGTCGAACCAAAGAGCTTCCATTCAGGCGACTTCGTAAAACTTCACTGTGCCACCATGGCAGACTTAACCAAAGTAGAGGCGTTCTGCATCCAACAAAACTATGAATACTCCATAGAGATGTCCAAGGTTATGAGCTCCAGAAAGGTAGTAATTCGTAAGCTACCAATTGACGCAGAACCGGAGGACATCAAGAATGCACTGACAAAGATGAAGTTCACAGTGGAATCAGTGAGCCAGTTCCGAGTTAGACCGGACACCCAAGGAAACTGTCCCAAATTTCCCCTGTTTCTGCTTATACTACCGAAACGACAGGAACAAATATACGATCTCCGATACCTTCTAACATTCAAGATAGAAGTGGGGCTCTACAAGGGGAATGACATATAACAGTATCACCGGTCTCAATGCATCGGCCACTCGCAACAAACTTGCCACACGGGGGATAGATATGTGAAGTGCAGTGGAAATCACCTAACAGGATTGCCAGAAGAAAGGACGTGCCACTGCCAGGGGCCCCATCCAGCGAATTACTAGAGGTGTCCCTACATCAAAGCGGAAAAAAGGATACGGACGGGAAATAAACAAGAGGTTCCACCCGTGGACGCCAAACCTAACCCGAAAGCTCAACCACGCAATCCTCCCAGGACCGAACAACCTCCAGTCCGCAAGAAATCACAAGAGGGAGATCACGCCACCAAGTAGTCAAAACCAAACGCCTCCACTTTCAAGGCAGTCCTATCTCCAGTCACAGCACCTCCAGAAACGTTACCATAGCCTTCCACTTCCTCACCAGAGCGGCAGACTGAGCCCAGCCACACCCAACACGTACCAGAAGCCCGCCCAGATATGGACATCCCCACTCCAGCTACTACGCAGACAGGTCCCGCCACGAAAACTACATCACTAGTCAGCACCCTACGAGACATCCAGGAGCTAGCAGGACTCAACCTTCGCCGCTTCCTTGTTCGCCCGAAAGAGGGTCTTCGAAAAATAGCCCAGGTCACTGATCCGACTACAAAAATAGTCAACCTTTTCGAAGTCGCTGCCTAACTCTTGGATGATGGCTCGGAATAAGATGCTGCTAAACAGGAACATCCGAATCACCTGTTTCAACGCAGACGACATACTCAAACAAAAACCTAGTTCATCGACTTCCTCACGAGGGAAAATATCGATGTGGCTCTTCTCTCCGAAACATTCCTGAAACCGCCAGGCTTGCTCCGCATTAGGAACTACTAGGTCCTCAGCAACGACAGAGTAGGACGCCAGAAAGTTGGAACTGTGGCTATCATCAAAAACCAAATACCGCACGACGAACTCCAGCTCCCAGTGCTACAATCCATGGAGGCATCAGGGATAACAATAAACTCTTCAGATGGTCCCTTACACATCGTTTCAGTGTACAGAACGCCATAGAAGCAGATCAATGCCCAGGACCTCCAGTTACTACGAAGACTAGGACACCGAGGAGTTTTCTTGGAAGGAGACCTAAATTTCAAGCATCCAGCATAGAACTCGAGGATCTCCAATCAAAACGGCCGATTTCTTCATTAGCACATTAGGCAGATCGATCTACTACCGGCCGCGCCAATGTAGCCAACACACTTTCCAAAAAAATGGAGACGTCCCTAATGTCTTGGACATGACACTCACTGCAAACTCAGCCACCACAGAGGGACAGGATATGATCCATGATTTCCATTCGGATCACATACCCATCGTAGTCACCCTGGCCACAAGACACCTCGTCTCAACAAGCAGGCTTCCATCAACCAAGGAAACAGACTGGCAAGAATACACCAGACTTCTGGCAGAGATGGTGGACCCCAGGCATCCGCTTCAAACTCCTGCCAACATTGACGCAGCAGTTGAGAATTTAACGGCTTCGATTAAATCTGCTCTTCGATTGGACACCACCACACAAGAGAAACCACAACACCAGCCTGTTCCCAATAAATTGAGAACCACAGCCCTCATCTACATGAAGCGCTGGGTCTGACGGAGCTGGCAAGTGACACGGAACCGACAATACAAAGCACTCTGGAATGCACTCACCACCAGAGTCAAGGAGCGGCTGCATAGAAAACAACTGGAGAAGTGGGGCCAGACGGTGCGAGAGAAGGAGACGTCTTAACCCCAATTCTGGAGACTTCTCCGCTCATTAAGCAAACCTTCAGGTCCCCCTCGAGCTCTACCACTTCGAGGACTCCACGGAATGGTATACTCACGACAGGAGAAAGCAGACGTCTTCGCAACGTACTGGGAGAATGTATTCCAAGAACAAAACATCCAACCATGGGCGGAGTTATCAATTGTTCCCTGGGGGGCAGACTTTTGACTGTTCAGGGGCACGGTAAACACAAATGAGAATTGGGTCTTATAAGTGGCATTTTATTTTTTGTCAAATAGTTGGGGGTAATGCCCGTCCATGACCCCGATAACTCCGCCCATGAATCCAACCCGATCAACAAACACTGAATGAGGTAGAAAGAAGTATCCAAGAACTGGAACATCCCGAGCCCTGTTCTGCAGATCAACTGGTGACGACTCGAGACATCCAGAAAATAGCCAGGAGGCTTCACTCACAGAGAGCAGCAGGTCCTGAGCGAATTGCACCAGCGACCATAAAACATGCTCCAAGGAAAATCATGGTACTCCTTTGTCGAATCACTAACGCAATTCTGCAAACGGGACACTATCCTATCTCACTTTTTTATTCATGTAATATCAGTCATGATTTTTTTGCAAAATTTTATTCACAAACAGAATTACTTTGTGGCCAAGCACCATTTTTTAAGCACTTTTCCCTCATAAGATATTACGCCCCAAACATGGCATCAAAATTACAAACTTCAACTTTCGAACTCCCATAAATCTACGGTGCCAATAGTATCATAGGTGTAGATATTTCTGCAGATTCTTTACATGCAATGGTATTCAGTACAAAACTTATGAACCCCCCACTTTATGCCATTTCCAAAATACAGCCCCTTTAAAAGTGTGATTTTCTGTACTTTTTCGAGCGATTTCGTGTATTGCTTTGCAAACCCGCATATTTTTAAGAAGGAAGAGTATATGTTTGTTTATGTTTGGTGTTCGTTTGATTCTTACGTCCTGAGTAACTGTAGTTTTCGTAAACGATTGCAAATACAAAAAAATGGCACTCCACCGACAACAAAGATGGCTGCCATTCAGAAATACTTGTACATACGAGAACGTGAATAGTGTTATTGACTTTCTCATACACAAGGTCATCACACTCTAATTTTTATAATTTTCGGAGATGGTCAAGCAACCACCTCTGGACCACTTCATATGGATTGACCCAGATGTAAGAGTAAATCTTTTCATCCGCATGTTCTCTTTCTCGCAAGAATTAGCAAAATATCATCTCTCTATGACAGTTCTCGAGATATGGCTGCTTAAATATCTAGAATATCTTAAATATCTTTTCCGCCAATATCTGCGGAACGGTAGCCAGTTGGCCAGTAGAAAGTTTATCAGTGGCTACCGGTTACTATTTGGTACCAAAATTTTCACCATCCTTTTAGGTATTGATAAACACCAATATGATCACTGTGTGACTTACGGTTCCCGAGATTTGGCTCCTTGAATTTCCAGAAATCGGAACTATCTTTTGGTCGGCATCACAGGAACGTTAAGTCATAGAGAGACGATATTGATGTTAATCGATTCCTAAGAGGATGATAAACATTTTGGTACCGATATTTATTGGTGACCATTGGCCAAACCAGTGCCCACAGGTTACTACTTGGTACTAAAATATTTACCATCCTTTTAGATATTGATCAACACTAATATGATCTCTCTGTGAGTTACGGTTCCCAAGATATGACTCCTTACATTTCTGGAAGTCGGCCATTTTTTTTACCAATAACTCGGGAACGCTAAGAGTGACGCGAAAAATTTAGTCACTTCCTCTGATAGTTTTTGATGCTCTATCGAATGCAGGGTTGAAAACTGAAAAAATCGCAAATAACAGACAGACGGACAGACAGACAACCAGACATAGAGAATTCAGTAACGAACTTTTAAAGTTCGTTGATACCTTTCCTTGTATAATAAGTAAAAACTTGTGACTCTTATTGAAACGTTTGGATTGCGAGCAGAGCGGGCAAGAAAATTTTCAACAAATCTATTTCTTTCCAAACCGACAACAATATTAATTTAACAGCTCACCAATACTTTTCCGGGGCGCAGCATAGTTTACAAATTTCAAACACTTTTTCTTTCTTCTTTCTTGTTCCGTGCCCTCTTGCTATCAGCGCCCGGGACAACCGCCCCCCTCGTCCCCAAGCCACGCCTCTTCTCTCACTCTCTCTACATATACACATGTATATTGCAATAGGTAACAGGTATCAGGCACAAGAACATATTTATTTTGGACGTATGGTTTAAGGTTGCTATTGAAATCATAAATGATATTCTCATTATAACGAATGTGGAACTAACGTTAATGAGGTGTGATAACGTTCTTCATTTTAGCGTCTTCGTATATAGCATCCTAAATGATGCACATGGTGAATAAATGTGACTACTATCCATTTCATAAAGATAGGCTTCTGACTTCGCGGTGCTGCCCTGACGTTCACTCAAAACTTCCATTGCATTACCGTACCTTGTTAGAATTGTTGGAATGTTGTCTTTTCAATATTTAAGACATAAACATTTTCTTTGTACTGTGTAGTGAGAATCAAATAGGAATTCATGAAAAAGTGCGTATTTTATCCTATTTTTTTGGTAGACTAATGTTTATAGGACTATACCTCGGAAAGTAGATCACATGAAATAATTCTCTGTGCGTGATATGTAGGTGCATCTATTACCTGTAAGTTCTCAAAATTTCATTACTCAACACGTAGTAATTTTCTTGTTATTTAGTAAAATGTGAGACACCATTATTTCTGAATTGCTGCGGTGTATTATCAATCTGAAAAAACTTTTAAAAAGATCTAAAAGCACCTTTTTCAACCAAACTGTTTCGATTTGTTTTCAAAGATAAACAATAACAAATATGACATTATGATTTTTTCTGTTTGCGCCTTTCGCTTGTAACCATATGGTTCAGCTCATTGAATATTAATGAAGAAATTTTTTAATTTTTAAGTAAACCTCGTATAAAAGCACTTTTAAGAAATTTTTCTCTCAGTTAACAGACGAATATGCATATGTGTGTGTGCGTCGCGTCTGCGACGGAAATCTTGGTGATCCTCTCGTCTCCCCAAATAAGGTGCTAAAATTCAGCACAGAGAACAAACTTCGTCTCTAAAAATTCCTGCCTATGAGTTGTCATAGCTATTTTTAGCTTTGACATCACCAGGCTGCATCGTGAGCCGATCCACTGCGAAGAAACGCGAGGAGACGGGAAGAAAAGCTAAGTTAGTCTGACAATTGTGCCTGGTGTGACAACAGCTTGTTACCATGAAGTCTGTTCTGGACGGGTAAACACATAACACTGCGTATAGTATTACACATCTTTTTACGTTGTTAAGTGCAACGCTATAATGCATATAAGTGCGTTAATGACCATAAAAATGTTGTCTCAAAGTAAAGATTGAAACCTTAAAATGTTCGTTCGTAATAGTTACTTCTAAATCGTCTTAATGACGAGGAGCAGCAGAGCAGCGTAAAGTTTCTGGTCTATCAACAAAAGACGAAATGGATGAAGAGGGAATGCAACCCGTAACCTTCAGGACTTCCCCCCTGGAACCACCAAAAATGATCTTTCTTTAGCATCAAAGTGAGTGAAAAGTGACAATGTGAAATTGTGGAAACCAACGATGTAACGAAACACAACCGGTAACCCGCGACAACCGCGTCTTACGCGCTTACAGCAATAATTAATGGGCCGAGTACTAAATTTTAATATCGTATTCAGTTATCCAAATCAAAGTGCCAAAATGTAAAGTAATATGTGTTTGTGCTGTTTTAGTGTTGTTAGTTAAAGTGAAAAGTAAAATCTTGCGTATCCTTTACCAAAATAATTATCATGGTATAAATTTACATTTTTAGTTTTAAGAAATAATCTAATTTACTTTTCTTTTCAGCACAAATAACCAGTGCCCATGCAACGTAATAATTTTCACATTATTAAATTGTATAGGCGCTGAGAATACAATTAGAATCAGCTTGTGTGTTGATTTCCCAGAACGTTCTGACCCGAACTCTGAACCATGTTGTCCAGTGGCTATATGGTCGGCTTTGGCAAAAGATCAAAATTGTTATCAAAGTCTAAAGGAGACGTAGAAAACATAGAGGATCGAATCCCGCACCGTAGCAAATGCCCAAGCCCTCCTAGGGAACCGCAGGACACGAACCACATACACTTATACATGACGCCCGAACAGGGACGTTTGGTAAAATTGCATAAAAGCGACGCTAATTGTATTTTTTTATTGAGATAAATTGTAGTGCCTTTTAGTGTTGTTTAATTTTGTTATTTTGCCATTAGAAAATTAATCATTATGCCCGTAAATAGAGAAATAATTCCTGTCTTGCATGAAATACCGAAAATTAAAAAAACAGAGTATTTAATAGTAGAAAACCAATTTAGATATCAAAAGGAACCATTTACATTGTTAGAAGTCGAAAATGTTTTAAAGGTAGATCAGGAAATATGTGAATTTTGTAAAAGAGCTAAACAGGAAATTGCTAAATTTCTTTTAGAAAGAAACATAGAGTATAGGGTTGAAATTGAAGATAAAATTGTTGCTAAAATGCATGAATTACGTAAATCTGATTTCTATCGAAAAGTGTATGACGAATGTGTTCTTGAATCAAAATTTGTTACTCTGTCAGACATTAAACGTAAGTTGAAAGTTCATTATGAAAACTCAGACATCGTACGTATCGCAAAAGAAAGGTTAGCAGAAGGGATACACAAAAGGCATTTAAAGTAGGTAGCGACTGCATCCACACCCAGGTACGATATTAGTGTGATAACTAGACGGAGGTTTTTCCATTTCTAGCCAATAGCTACTCGTACATCAGTTTTAGTGACGTCAAAAGGCAGAACGTCATAAACAATTTGTAACATGCTTTCTTATTGGGTAAGGAAATTAAATAGTGACCGTCTGCTATGTGTGGAAATCTAAATTAGCGCACGAAAGAAACTGACGACGCGTTTGAGAATGAGTCGGTTGAATTTCATGGTAAGCAAGTAAAATTCAAAGCTCCGCTTAGTAGTATTTTTTTTTTTTAATTAGCGGTATGTTATTTAATAACAGAACAATATTTTCTTGAATGTAGTTGGAAAGTAGTAATTTTCTTAAACATATTATGGTATGTTATGTGATATACTGATAACAACGAGATGGCTTAGATTAACAACGAGATTAGGTGCAGAATATAAATTCCGATTATTTTTGGAGTATGTTGAGGAGAAGTCCAGAAGCATGTAAAAAACAAAATTTACAGGAGAAATGAATGATGCAAGTATTTAGACGTAATGTAACCAAATTATTATAAACTAACCTAAACTAATCTAGGGTAGTGTTTAGCCTTGGAAGGGGGGGGGGATAGGTTTTTACCGACTTTTTTGCGATATTCTATTCACATTGGTTTGGCTTAGATTAACAACATTTAATTTAGACAGTATTGCCGAGCGAGCGTCAGCGAGTGAAGGCGGGTTAGACACCCACAGGGCACATTCTCTTCTGTCTTCTTTAGTGTTGGCCCCCAATTACTAAAGAATTACCGTAATCTACTAGCAGAAATAAGCGAATTTCTATTACTTTTTTTGGAAAATTATGCTGGATCCCTAAACTAATATAATATAACATAAACTAATCTAAACTAAGTTAATGTAAACAGAAATCACCAAAATTGTAAGTTTTTTTGGATATAGTATACATAAAGCCGCGTCAGTTCCCGAAGGAGCTGGACGCTCATACTTTTAGGGATTATTCATTGAGTTTCTACGAACTTACCAAGGGGGTAAGAAAGCGATTTTGATTTACTTATCAACTGATACGAAAATAAAAAAGAACGTACCTGTACTTTATATCTGCATGTGTAGTGCCCTTGTACTTTATCTATGACTATGTGTGCGTGTGGGGGGGGGGAT
The DNA here is from genome assembly GCF_964235325.1 of Thermobia domestica. Classification (NCBI taxonomy): domain Eukaryota; kingdom Metazoa; phylum Arthropoda; class Insecta; order Zygentoma; family Lepismatidae; genus Thermobia; species Thermobia domestica. The sequence goes on along the minus strand of NC_137455.1, from coordinate 36,204,884 downwards.
TTAACGCATATCGCATGTGTTGTGCACATGGATACTTCTTAATATTGCACTACGTAGAAAAATTTATGGTATTTCATGTAGAAGTGGTAATAGAACACAGAAGAAACGCAGATCACGGCGTTCTCATGTATACTATTACCTTTTTTTTTTTTTTTAAAGGAAAAGAGCTGGACCCTTTCTACTAAACGTAAGCTTTATTTTTTTAACCTTCATGGGAAGCAATTTGTTTATATTTCGTGGCATCGACTTGTGGTACGTTTGAAACCTGTCTAGTTTGTGTTAACTTTAGAATAAGGTTACTATCATACGTTACGGACAATATAGGTACTGATTAAGAATAGTCCGTCATAGAAATTGTAATTATGGGTTAAGTTCCAAAGTTGGGCGTCCGTTTCCAGGAAAATTTTTAAAATTTACAGGAAAGATATGGATAATTAGATCGTTTGTGTGCTTGATAGTATATAAGAGTGTCGAAAAATCTGTTTATTTGTTATATATAAGCTGTTATAAACATGGGACTATACGGCGAGCGGAGGGAACTACTTGGCGCAAGGTAACCGAACAGTTGCATTGTGGGAAAGAAACGAGCATTTATGTTATCAACATGGCGAATGTACAACGGCAATGAACTAACAGTTTTAACATTTGTGAAGCAATACGTTAATAACGAGCAAAATTTTTTAAAAGTTTGTGAAGAGCACGGATTAATGAACCTAATAACAAATTGCAGAAAGTGTGGAAAGGAGATAGCGGTAAAACGTGGCGAAAGCGGACGCCAAACTTCGGAATAAATGCCGTAATTATAGATTAAAATGAGTCTGTGCATGTAAAGAGGAATGTAGTTATAGGATAAAAGCCCAGGTTTTTCTGAAAAACCCGACCCATATGGGTTTTTTCGTTTGTTTTTTTTTTCGAAATATTTCAATGCGTTTGCGGCAAACGTGTTAAAATGTGACTTACGTTTTAAGATAGTCAATGTCACACAACTTGCAACAATTTTTTTATTTACTGGTGTTTTGAAAAATGGCCGTCATTTTGAAATTTTTCATCGGATCACCGAGAAAATCTATACAGCTAATTTAGAGTGTCTCGTGCTTCTACTCTGAAAATTTCAACTTAAAAGACCGAAAATTAAGCTTTGTAGCGTGGATGCCCGTTATTTTGAAATAATAATAATAATAATAATAATAATAATGGCCGCCGTTTTGAAATTTTACGTTGGTATGCCTCCAAAATCTAAACAGGAAATTTAGCGTATCTCGTGCCTTGTAGCCTGAAAATTTAAACTTAGAAGACCGAAAGTTGTACCCTGTAGTGTGTGATACAGGCAGATACCACACACGTGGAGACATGTAGATCGTGTCGAGAAGGAGCCTCAGTGACGTTCGCCAAATGTGAATGCCAAATATATTGAATTAAAACTAAGATATCTTTCATGTTTTAAAATGTCGAATATGAAATAAATATTTCCCAGCGTAAAATAAATGATTTTATTGTTGAAGTTGACTTCCGATACTTTGTGCGTTCAATTACGGGGATTTCCCGAGCACTTGTTGCAAGACAGTTCTTTCCCGAAAACTAATTTTAAAAAACAAAGGTATAATTCATATTTTGTAAAGTTATCTAAATGTTTTAAATCAAATTATATATCTTCCAGCGTAAAATAAATAGTTTTATTGTTGAAGTATTCACTTCAGATGCTTTGTGCGTTCGTTTATGGGAATTTCACGAGCGCTTCTTTCACAACGGAATTTTTCCGAGGATGTAGCTTTCTTTACTGTACATTCAATCTTCCACTAGTATGGAAGTATGAATTCAGCACTTGAAATAGTTAGCGTTACGTAGTCGTCAGAGCTCCAAGTATTAAGCGTCTTAAATTTGACAAGAATTTTTACACTATTGCTGGTGTTGATTCTACAGAATGCATATTTGAAGAGTAGCAACAAATGAACTGATCTAAGCTGCTGCTGTTGGAAAACCAAATTTTACTGAAGAATAATGATTACTTGTATGTCTATAATTACAATTACTTGTGTTTACCATCAAAGGTAAGAAGTCATTCTGATAGTTTTACTAATGTATTTACATATTTCCTGGTAGTACCGGCACCTATGCAGTGACGTAACTAGGGGAACAAACGTGGCTAATTGGGCTTGTTCCCCGGGTGCCTAATTGGGTAAATATTTGGGGGTGCTAAGTCGAGTTCTTGCCCCGAGCAACAACTAGCGTATTTACATCATTGCACCTATGCCCTTAAATCCGTAAAACCTCGATGTCGCCAAGTTGGGAAGCACACTATTCACGGAAAGTATTTTCTATTTTACTTCAAACAGGCTATAAGCATAATCCATAAATTAATTTGCTCCACAATTATCCCAAACTAAGTTTTTTTTTTTTCACTGCATTCAGAGATTTATGAAGGTCTTATGTTGAAAGTTAATGTGTGCCTTAACGTGAAAGCATCTAATTCGCCCAAGAAAAGTCCAAAATCTGGGGGGAAAGAATCATTTTCAATGTGATCACCTTAGTTGTACTAATGATATACTAACAATAAGCCACGTGGGTTTTTTAGATGGGTTCAATACGAAAAAAAAAACGGGTTTTTTCGGGCTAGGCCGCTTGGGCAAACCCTGACTTGTCATGATTTCATACTAGTAACGTTTCACTTGTAAAGATAAAATATAGCTTCTGGACACTGTGCAGATGTACATTGCCTTTGAGTTAGAAGTCGCTTACCTTCAAAACAGGCTTGTAAACTTTTGCAATTTCAAGAAGAAAATGAATCCCACGTACGGTACCATTTTCCCACGCTGAAAATAATATTTTCATTTTCTTTTCTGTATTTTCAATTCATTTTCCATTTACCACACACTGTTCGCCTGTTTTACATACCGTGTCTTTCGTAAAATTTCAACAACTGTCTCTCGTTATTTTTCAATAGTTCTATATAACTCACACATGATATTTGACAGCCTTAACATACACGCTCCTTTCGCGGCATTGTCTCCGCGAAATAGTCCACCTCCACCTCCACATACACTGCCGCTTAGAACTTACAAACTCAACCATTTTCTTAGCTTATAACGAATCGTTTTCAGGGTATTGAAAAAATAATCAAGGTTATATTAGATTTAATGTTCAGGTTGCATTAACTTTAGCAGAAGAAAAGAAAGACACAACGATAAAGCTATTATTTATCATCAGAAGTTTCCAGATTCTTGTTTTGTGGCCAACCAAGAATAAGAGTCAACATTGTTCAGATTAATTAGTATATATATAAAGAACATAAACAATTAGAGCCGTCTAAGTTCAAGTTTATGAATTGCATTTGAAATCATAAAGTCAAGTTCTCAAGACTAATTTATTTGTGCCATTAGTTAACGATTACATAATAACAGATTTTAAAAAAAATTTTGTGTCATTAAACATTTGCCTCCATCATGGTATCTCAAAGATACTCTATCAACATCTTATACGAAAATGCGTTATCATAGCAAACATGTTTTCAACATTGATACATATAGGAAATTCTTAATACTAAAACAAAATCGGCGATCCATCCTCTCTACTTCTATATTTCTAAATAAACATCTTAATCAAGCGTTCATTCTTTATAGTATCTCTGTCGTATATCAAATGAAATACAAACATAGGCCATATCATTACTACTACAACGTCATTCTTTTAACTTAAAGTGAATAAGTAGCATTATTACTTCACATTAGCCTATTCATCATTTTCATAATACATATAACGTGAAAAAAAAAACACTGCTATTAATGAAGAATGAAATATTTACAAATGTATAGTGAGTGAAAGAAAAGAAAAAAAAAATCTACTCGACAGGTTCAAATATTGAAACGCCTTTCCAACTATTATCATTTTAGCTTATTATTGTTTCTGTTCATAATCAGTTAAGCTTGAAGAGGGATGGATACGCGTAAGTAATCATATTCTAGTTGGGTGAAGCAAGTTGAGACATATTCCAAAGTTATTAGTTTCGATGAGGCAAAATATATGTTTAATGAGCAGGCACATAACTATAATCATGGCACGTTCAAAGTAAACATCAACGTTGCACGAAGTGATAGTTTTAGAAATAATGATATTAAATCCGAAAAATATGTCCAAATAAATTTCACCGGATCAGCACAGGCCGATATCAACATCAAAGAAGCTAATTTAAAATATATGTTGCGAAACAATGTGACAAGACACATGAAAGAAAAATTTTAAATTACGAATATATTACTAGATACTATGAAAAGGGCACATCACTAAATAATAAAACACGTCCAAAGTACAATTTTCCCGATTTCACACGTATTGCGCATGCAGAAATGTATTACTAATCAGTATAAAAAAAAAACAAAATACACGATGAAATATGGAAAGCGCACATACAAAATATTAACTGTATCCTGGACACTGGAGCAGAGTTGAACCTCCTCAATTATAATATTTGGCAAAATCTTTAAAATTCCTTCCGTTCAGCAAAGCTTAAACCAGTGCCCAGTGTACATTTGACTGCTTTTGCAGGTAAAGATAATTTTCCTGTGAAGGGGTTGCTTGAATTGACATTAAATATACAAGATAATCTTTTCAATGTTCCAGTCTTTGTTGTGAAAGACATGAAAGCTGGACTCTTACTAGGCTCGCCATTCTTTGCTAAGTTTAGAGTTACTTTGGACAGTCATAACAGAAAGTTAATCTTGAAAAATAATAACGACGAAGAAGTAACTTTGGATATCTCTTATCCAAAGATACTTCTTGTTCAGTTAGATACTAATTCTGAATCATGTAAACCTAACCAAATTCTTTCTTTTTCTAGCGAACCATGTAAGGATTATGGTGAGATTTCGGAATTAGAAATTAAAGAACATATTAAAAGTCGTGATGATTTAGATGATGATACAAAATTGAAACTAGAAAATTTGCTCCTTAAATTCAAGCACTTATTTTGCGAATATCCCAAACCCATTCGATGCGAACCTTATAAAATAGAATTGACAGATCAAGAACCTGTGGTCGGAAAGATCTATCCGATCCCTCAGGCTATGCAAAAAGAGTTTGAGGAAGAACTGAAGAAATGGATAAGGTTGGGGATAGCTAAAGAACATCCCAGCAGTTATCGCAACCCAATTCATTGCGTGCGAAAATCCTCAGGGGGTGTTAGGCCTGTAATCGACCTGAGATTACTGAACTCAAAGGTCGTAAGTCCTAAGATACAGGTCGAACCCATTAACGAAATTCTTACTCGCATCTCTGGAGCTAAAATTTTTAGCTCCATGGATGCGACAATGGGATATTATGGTATTCGACTGCATCCAGATTCCTTCGCATCCACAAGCTTTATATATTTAGGTCGACAATATGTATTATGTGTCCTTCCAATGGGTCTAAAGTCGAGCCCTAGTATCTTCCAAAATGTGATGAACTCATATTTTGGATTAGATACTAGACATTTCGTTGTAGTCTATCTTGACGATTTAATGTGCTTTAGTTCTACTTTCGATGAGCATTTTATCCATTTAGAACAACTTTTTGAAATTCTAACCTTTGGAAATTTTGCGCTAAATTTCAAGAAATGTCAGTTCATTAAGTCTGAAATTCTGTTTTTGGGACACATTGTGAATGGGAAGGAATTAAAGCCGAATCCCAAACATAACGAAGCGATAAAGTACTTTCCGATACCGAAAACCAAAAAGAAACTTAGATCTTTCTTGGGCATTCTTTCTTGGCGAAGGAAATTCATTCCTCAGTTTGCGGCCTTAACAGCGCCATTTTTCGATTTGTTAAAGAAAGACAAGAAATATTGTCTGACTGAGGAATTGCTGAATAGATTCCAACAATTGAGGGAGTTGTTGAGTGAGCCTCCAGCGCTCAGTCAACCTAATTTCGATCAACCCTTTCACTTATTTTCGGATGCGTCACTAGAGAATTTGGCTGGCTATCTGGCTCAGTATGATGATACTGGAGAACTTCTCGTTATCGGCTATGCAAGCAGAAAATTAAAGTTATATGAAGTTTCCTATTCGATCTTCCAATTGGAATTGCTGGCAGTATTGTTTCTATGTGAACATTTCTCATACTATATTTTGGGTAGAAAAGTAACGGTTCATTGTGACAACAGCGCAGTGGCATACGCTTTTACGTTACAGAACCTAGATCCCCGGACCACAAAAATTTTGCTGAAGTTACAGAGGTTCGATCTTCGGTTCGAGCACATTAAGGGAGTGGACAATAAAATAGCCGACATATTGAGTCGCAATACTCCGGAACTCCCTGCCGAACCTGAAGAATACCATGTTAATTCTGTTAATTTTGTTAATTTTGTTTGTTATGATAGTACGTGGTTCACTGTAGATGAGTTAATGCAAATGCAAGAGGGTGATAGGTACTGTAACGAATTAAAGGCGAAAATGTCAGACAGTACCGATTCTCGAATTCGGCTAGTGAACAATTTGGTTTATATTCAAAATTCAAAAACGAAGCGTTGGCTGCTAGTAATCCCAGAGTTATTGATTGAGAAAACGATTAGGAAGGTTCATGAAACGGGGCATTTTGGTGTTAGTAAATGTTTGAAATTAGTTCAAGAATTGTTTTTCTGGAAAGGACAAAAACGTACGTTCCAAAAGTTCATCAATAATTGCGAATTGTGTGCCCGAACGAAGTTCTCCAACAGAATTATCGCTCGTGAGGATCTACATATTGAGGCAGATAAGCCACATATCAAGTTGTGCATAGATCTCGTGGGAAAATTGCCATGTAGTTATGGATTCTATTACATCCTCTCAATTGTTGATGTCTATTCACGGTTTCTATGTTATTTACCGTTGAGGACTGCCACGGCTGCTGAGATTGTTCGGACTCTAGAAAAGGAATATTTCTATCTCTTCCCTTACCCAAATTTTATCATATCCGACCAGGGCCCACAGTTCCTCTCGAACACGTGGAAGAATTACTGCAATGATCACCAGATTCAGCACATCTTGGTCTCGCCATATAACCCTTCTGGGAATGGCGTCGTTGAACGTTCGCATCGAGAACTCAACCGAATTATTCGATTATTGTGCAGCCATAACCACACTAAGTGGAAAACAGTGCTAAAGACAGCACAAGATCTGCTAAACTATTCTTATAATAGCACCATTGGATGTACGCCTGCTGAGGTGTTCATCTCTTTTTCAGCTGCCGATAGATTTCGAGAAAAATTTCCGTGGCCGTCTGAACTGAAGACAGTAGAAAATTCTAAACGGCATATTCAGGTGGAACCCCGTTTGTTATCAAAACGAAAACGAAAATCGCAAAATAATGTGATTGAAATTAAGGAAATGGATTTGGTTATGGTTAAGACCCATTTTCACTCGGATGCATTTAAGAAGGTCACACACAAGTACATGCCTGTATTTACGGGGCCTTTCGTTGTGACTCGAGTGCATCACAATTCTGTTTCTTTAAAAGATTTGGAGGGGAGAGAAGTGCCAACTCAAAATTTATCGAACGTAAAATTGTTCAATTGCTCTCCAGAAAAGAGAGAAGAATTGTTAAAAGACTTTAAATAGTCATAATAAAAAAAAACATTAAAAAAAAATTAAAAAAAAAATTTAAAAAAAAAATAAAATTAAAAAAAAATTTCTTTTTTTTTTCTTAAAGCCGCCGGGAAAAATGTAACAAACCGATTAACGGTTGTTTACATTCGATTTGAATTGGCTCCCGGATTGTAATGTTTACCCGTATTGCAATGTTTACCGGTTGTTCAGGCAGCGTTAAAGTTGGTTCGTGTATTGTAATACTGCACCTTAGTGTTTCCAAAGATTCGTTTTGACGTTAATTGGTTTGTTGCAGATGAAATAAATGACACGAAAAGTGATCAGTTTTATATGAGATACGCAAACACAACAATAGTTTACCACTAAAACTTCGAACTGTTTCTTTTTACAACTGTTTCGCGTTACTGTAATAATTCCATTCATAGTTTAATATAGTACAAATTTATTTTATATTTTACCTTACCTCATATACGTATGTCTGTCAATTATTCACGTGATACTATTCGTGTTTCACTTGTTATGCGCCCTGATGTTCATTTGTTACTCATTCTGATGTTTATTTGTTACTCATTCTGACTATCACTACAAGAGGGCGTTTGAATCGCTATGCGGGCATTTACTTTGCAAATGGCGACCTGCTTGAACAGTGAGAGCAGCGGTCGTCACAGCAACGGGAAATGTTTTCAAGACGTGGCTAGGTGAGTTTGAAAATTTATGTTATGTGGTTGTTTCCGATAACTATGAAATGTCATTTAATAGATAGGACGGTTGCTTATTTGAATAGAGTTTTGTATAGTAACAGAAGATATAAATTTGTTTTAGTTCGTAGTTGATCATGTAATATTAAAACCGCGATTATTAAGGTCTGGTGACGCGACTAAGATGACGTAGTTCACCACCATGAGATAAAGAATACAGAAGGCGGTCTGAGTTAGGCTCCTCTAAATTTGGGAAAATTTGATAGCTAAAACACTTCTGGAAGTAAACCTTGTCTAAATTTTTAATATTTTGGTCAACCTGAATAAGTAGAAGAAAAGGAAAAGAAAAATTGAGGAGCCTGACTTCAAAATTAATTTGAACACCGTTAGGCCCAAGGCCGCCAAATACCATCATCTCCGCCATTACTGGTGAAGTATAGTAATGGCAAGGGGGATGTAATTCTTCGAAGTTGACGACAATGGGCCACACGGACGGTCTCCTGCGTTTGTAGGGTACCGAACTAGTGATCCAGTGGAATCAATTTTGGAGTGTAAGAAGTGGGAAGGATTGGACTCGCATAATCTGTGGAACTTTCCTAACTGGTAACATCTTTTCTTTGTTTTCTTGTTCAGTTATGAAGTGCTTCAAGATCACCATGCGTAGTTAAATAGAAAACGTTACGCGTCTTTCAAGCTCATTGTCATAGTCCCTCATGTACTTGTAATTGCATGCCGTAAGCATGTATGATCGAAGTATTAAATCTTATGTACTTGATATGTGAACCTGAAAATTTTGTGTGTTGACACGATAAACTTTACCTTGCACGCACTCTTCCATAGTAATGTGCTTTGAGATTTGTTTTTTTTTTAAATGTTTAGGTTAGGTAGGCTTAGTCTAAATACATTGATACATTATGTCCCATAATAGTGTTTTGTTTCGTGAAATATTTGCTGTAGGTTAAGTTAGATCAAACTTAAATGTGTGAACCATCTCGCGCCAAGTGAACTTTGTGGTGAACAAACACCGTGTGCGTGGGTTTATTCGTGGTTCTCCCACTTCCTTCATATCACCATTTCTCATTACCACCGTCTCGCTTACCCTAGCCGGCATAATCTTGGGACGTAAAACTCAAAGTTTTCCTTTCATTTTACAATATATACACTCGAAACGACTGTTTTTATTGATGTAGTATAATGTGAATGACAGTGATACAAGTTGGACATGCGGCGCCCCGATTCTGTGCTGCACTCCTATTTGCCACTTCGGCTTGTGCATTTCTCACTAGGTTTTAAAGCAAATTCCCTTGTATAAAGATTCCTGTTAAAACTAGGTCTAAAATATAGTTAGGAACTTCAAAGTAATACTAGAAGTTAATTTTATGCACACACACACACACACACACATAGTAAGTTTAGTTTCAGTCTATAGAGTTTGGGCGATTTTCCTTCCTTTCTATTGGTATGTCTTGCCATGGAATTTGTTTCGGGACAGTGAAAAGGCAGATATGTGATTGAATACTATTTAAAGTTTCTGTACAGGTGGAAAAAAAATCATTTTTGTTGATTTTTTTTATTTAAATCGATTTGTTTCATTTAAATCAAATCTGTCTCCTCGTATAATACAAGTCGCGAACTGAAGAAAAAACATTAGGAATTACTATTAAATGCTAATTATGCTATTTAAGTGAAAGTATTGGGGTTGAATTTTGAATTATCCCCAATCGTTAACCTATATCAATCCCAAACAATGTTTCTTAACCCTTTTAAATTATGGCTCTTTTTAAAGGTAAATTATAGACTTTCAGTCAAGCAGCTACAGCATCATCCCTATTTATCCTAGGATCATGGTACATACATCACTCTCTTTAGAACAGAACAGCTTTTGAAAGGGTAACATTCACATTTCCCTATCATGTCCCTCAAGCGGGAAATTTTGAGAGTAATAGGCATTTTTTTAACTTTTTTTTTTTTAAATTTTGATCCACTCTGGATTCCCCTATGTTAACGCACAGATCTCAAAATCATCTGGGAAATACTAAGGGTTATGTAAACCTCGAAAACTGCTAGATGGTTTTCGTAGAATAGTTGTACCTTTTGGTATACAGTATAAATCCGGTTTTATACTTTTCAAGGGACCTAACAGAAAAAGAGAAAATGGTGAAAAGCTTTTCAGCTATATATAATTAACAGTATATAGATTGACAGAGATTATTTGCGATTAGTTTAAATATCTAGCAGTAAAGAACAACATTAAAGTAAACAATTTTCAGAATACATTTTTTACATCTAACTGTTAGTTATTTCTGTCTGGCTATGTATTATTCAATTTGCATAGCAATGGAAGATATTTATGTAATACTAGTAGTACTTTTGAAGTTCAATATACAGTTAACTTTTTCCTGTATCCCAAGTTCTTTTTTAAATTTAATTAACCATTTCTCCTCTACATTCGCTGGTTTACAGGATGTGAATGACGGAATACTCAAATTTTCCTTAACGTAGAAGCGGGAAGTGGAATATATTGTGAACGTAGAGAAACTGAAAAGGCCGAGAAAAATGGTGAGAAAACTTGAATTCTGAAAACTGGTATGTATCTTAATAATTACTAGGGTAAATATTAGATACCTACTTGCAGATTATTCTATTAATTAATAAATAAACAGAGTCGATCAAATTCAAAATTACTTTAACCTGCTACCATAAATCATGATTTTAACCATGGCCATCTTGAGTATGTGACACGTTTGCTGTGGTCTTCTAAATGTGGGAACACTATTCTGCGTACGAGTTGCAGGGGGAAAAGATCCTTATGCTAGCACTTAGAATAGTATATTTATCTAGCCAATGAGGTTTTCAAACGTTTTCTTGATGTGTTCCTTCATATTTTCAACTCACAGATTCCAAAAAGGAAATGTAAAGTTAGTACTAAAAACAATAAAAAGGGAAACAGAAACAACAAAATGAAATGGTATACTCCAAAATTAGCTAATATGAAATGTAAACTAATGATACTGTATAATCGATATAATAATGTAAAGTCTAAAACAAATAAAGATGCATATACAAGTGCTAAGAAGGAATACAAGCTTGCTATAATTACAGCTAAGAAAACACACATCATGAACAACATTGAAGCATCAAATAATAAATGTAAAGCCGCATGGAAAGTAATAAATTCTGTTGCAAACGAGAATAAGAAAGAAACAATTCCTATAACACCCGATGAATTAAATAATTTTTTTATTGAATCTGTTGACAGAACACGTAGCAATGTAGCATGTTCAACTACACTAGGGTCAAACACCACTATACCAAACCGTGTACAGCATACCAACTATAGATTTAGTTTTGTAAGTGTTACTCCTAATGAAATATATGATATAGTCAACAAAATGAAGTATTCTGAAAGTACTGACATATATGATTTGTCAAGTAATATAATTAAAAAAGTAATAGATCATATATTATTTCCACTCACTTTTTGTATCAATAAATGCTTAATTGAGGGATATTTTCCAAGTGTGCTCAAAGTAAGTAAAGTAGTTCCAATCCATAAAAAAGGTGATAAGAGTGATCCAAGTAGTTACCGGCCAATTTCTCTAGTCCCTATTTTCTCAAAAATAATAGAGGCAGCTATGTATTCTCAGCTGAGTAAGTTTTTTAATGAGTATAATTTAATAAGTGAATCTCAATTTGGTTTTAGGGCAAGCCTATCAACAGTTAACGCCATTGACGTGCTGGTGAGAGAGGTTACACAAGCTTTTGAAAATAGGTTCTTTGCTCATGCTACATTTTGTGACCTGAGCAAAGCTTTTGACTGCGTAGACCACAGTCTACTCTTGAATAAATTAACTAGTTACGGTATAAATGGCACTGGACTGACCTTAATTCAAACATATTTGGAAGACCGAAAGCAAGTTGTCTTTACAAACGGTATACAGTCTCAAATGAAAAGTCTAAAGTGTGGCGTTCCTCAAGGGTCGGTGCTTGGTCCACTGTTGTTTACCATAATGATCAATGATTTACCAAGTTGTGTACAAGCTCAATCAATATTGTATGCTGATGACTCCACTTTTGTGAACATAAACCACGATGTAGATAACCTTGTACATTTGGCAAATAGCGTTCTAACTGAAGCAAGTAAGTGGTTTGAAGCTAATTGTTTTCATCTCAATAGAAGTAAAACACAACACATGTTATTCGGCTTGAGAGAAGTTCCAAATATTGACATAACAAATAGTGTAAAATTTCTGGGTATTTATGTCGATAGTAGGTTATCATGGGAACCACATATTCAGTATATAGCTAGTAAATTATCTAGAGTTGTCTACCTTTTGAAAAGACTGAAACATTATGTGTCGGATGGTTACGTAAGAACTGCATATTTTGCATTCTTTCAAAGTATTGTCTCATACGGTATACTCTTTTGGGGAAATGCTTCACGTATCAATGATATCCTATTAATACAGAAAAAAGTAATTAGAATTATGACAAATTCACATCAAACAGCGCATTGTAAACCTTTATTTAGAAATTTGAGAATATTAACTGTGATAAATTTGTATATATATATATATACAGCTATTTTGTTCGTGAAAAACAGACTACCTGAATTACAGTGCAGATACAACTTGCATTCGTACAATACAAGGTACAATAAACTCATAGATGTACCATATAGGAGACTCAATAAGTCGAAGAACAACTATGATGTAATAGGCATAAAATTGTATAATGGGTTGCCAAGTGAATTATCTTCAAGTCCCATGAATGTGTTTAAGCATAAATTATACAATTGGCTAATAGAAAGATCGTTTTATTCATTAGATGAATACTTTACGCAAATTAAATGTGAAAGTTAACATTGTAATTTTGATGTATATTTTGACGTTGTCTATTGCCATAATTGGTTCAAGGACAATAAAATTATTATTATTATTATTATTATTATTATTATCTGTTTATTTCTTTGTTATTTATTTGTGTATATATATATATATATATATATATATATATATATATATATATATATATATATATATAATTGTTTTTCGGTTACAGGGTGTCTAGCAGTTATGCCTGGATACCGTAGTAAGTTAAGTACGTGTCATTGCTAAGATGAATAGGATGTGTAACTTCCAGTTTGCAACAATAATTGCATCTTGCTTAAGTAAGAGTAGAATGCAAGGCCTAAATACGAGTATAGAGAGGTTGATGTAAGCTCAGAGCAGTAATGTAGAATTTGTACGTGAAGGTGATTGTATTTTGTCATACTGTACATAAAGACATATACCTGAATGAAGAAATGAAGTGTGTTTACATTCGATCAGCAAATTAACATTTCAAGGCCAATATTATATCTAAATTTACTTTGAATATAACAAACATAGTAACAAAATGAAAACCCATCTTAATAGTGCTGTTCAAATACATATTTTTAATATCTTCTTTTTTAAGGTTCCCTTGTATTCAAAGTTTCATACTTCTAATGAATAAGGTGTCAAAAATTTTATTTTCATATTTTAAAATTTAAGTATTTCCGTATTTATTCCGTATTTTAAGTATTCCGTAAGTATTTCCTGGAAGAGAGAATGGAGTCAGTTGGATATCAATCTGTGGTGCTTTTGATCAGTTGTGAGCATCCTTTTTGATATCTTGGTGTTGTTCATTGAAATCAACGGACTTACACAAGCTGGAAGTGTGAACGAGTACTCAAGTGCGACCAAATAGAACATTCACGAAATTGAGAACATGATAAAAATTCAATTTTTGAAACAATATATACTAATTGGTAAATTTAAATTTACTTAACATATATGATAGACAAAGCACTTCATATTTGCTTAAATCAGTAGTTATGGAAGTTTTTGAAAAGTTTCCACGTATTGTCAACGCTTATTCAGGCTCACATGAAACTTGTCAAGTGTAATGTAAGCCTGCCATTTGCTCAGTAGAAATCAAAACACGTATTTATTTAAAAAAAAAAAAAATTGTCGGAACTCTTGCAATACCAGTTATTTTCCCTTCTTTTATAATGGCTTCATTTGAACAACTTGTTGAATTTATTGCCCGTTTGTTACAATACGTGCATGGTGTGTCGTACTTTGTATTCGTTTTACATGTAGGTTTATAACTAGCCAAATATTTCTTTTTATGAATAATCATTAAAATTGAGAAAAAGAGGTTTATAATTATTAGAAAATATCTGGGTATGTTCTAAGTTAAGAGCTAAGATATAAATTCCATATTAGCGGTACAAATCTGAGATGACATACATCATTCTCTGTACTGTATAAACTTGTTAAACTGCATTTAGATAATTGTAAATAATAAGTAGTTTATTATCGAAAATTAAGTTTTTAATTCCTGCCTATAAAGATAATCAAGAAAGTTCTGAAGCTTTTTCACCCACCACCTTCGAACATCGATATGTCACCTAAGACGTACCTGGACGATCAAAAATAATCCCCATCAGCATCAACACCCTCTGCCTACGTTCTGGAAGGTCATGGATTCCACCGTAATAGAACCTAATGAGCCGTAAAACAAAGGAGGTATCAAGTGCATTTTGCATCTCTACTAGGGATTTGAACTGGCGTCCTCTAAGGTGATTGTCCAAGGAATGGAACAGGTGATAATCGGATGGTGTAATGTCCACAGAGTATGGCGGAAGCAATAGTATTTCCCATCCAAGGTTTAGAATGGTGTCCCGGGTCATCCTAGCCACGTGGGGCTTAGCGTTGTCCTGCAACATGAGGTCTCCTTTGCGATTCAGAAGTGCTGACTCCAGAGTTTTAAGTTTTTCTTCAATACGGCTCAACTGCTGACAGTACACAGTTGCGTTGATGCTCTGACCAGCTGGTAGCAGTTCCAGATGCACGATGCCGCGAGCAGTCCACCAAACACACAAGGAAGACCTTCTAGTGCTGTGCTGGTTTCGGCTATTTTGAAACCAGTTAATGGGATAGTAACGAATAATAACGGCTCCGTGGAGCTTCGTACAAGACCCACTTCTCATCACATATCAAACCCTGTTCAGAAATGGCTCCTTCCTGAGACGAGACAGCAAAGAAACGCAAGTATCTGCTCGCGTTGCCTTCTGGTTCGAAGTCAAATTATGTGGGACCTATCGACTCAGTTTGTAGTGCTTTCCAAGTTGTAGGTGCTGCCGAATGGTTTCTCCACTCATACTGAATTGTAGTCCCAGTTCCTCACATATCTGGCCACTGTTCGCCTGAATTGTACATGTGGTGGTCTTCCGGCACGTGGTGCGTCTTCGAGTGTTTCGTCACCGTCCTTAAACTTGTTAAACCACCACTGCACTTTCTACGTAGTCACGATACCCTCACCAAAAGCGTGGCATATTTTCCGCCGCGCTGCAGCGGCATTTGGCCCCATTTTCAACTTGTACAGCATACACACCCTTGTGACATTCTGTTCCATGTTCATTCTGTCCTTACGCAAGTTCACGGTGTAACTGAACTGCCACGATCACATAGTATGTTGGATATACCCATACCAAGAACTGACCTTCGCCTTAACTCCATTCGCATTCAACTTACGGTGTCCTAGGGACAATTTAACGCAGACCTCCACAAAAACTGACAGAACTTTGTTGGTTACCTTTATAATATTAGTGAATACATTTACGTTTAGGTGCGTATGTTACACTTTGGATTTAGTTAGTATTTCTAATATGTTTTGATTGGGAATAGCTTCAAACATCACCATATTCTTTGATACCAATGAGCCATGCCGAGCATCTCATTTCCAGGATTCAATATATTACCAAAATCTATTGAATGTTTAGAAATATATGTATAATCTTTACACTCTTCGAAGAAAGAATGGAGCCAGTTGAAAATCAATTCGTAGTGCTTTTAACCAATTATTAGCATCTATTTTCATATCTTACTGTAGTCCATTGATATCGTCGATCTTAGACAAGCTGGTTTGGAAGTGCATTATATGATTCATGTAATATTTTCTTTCTGGTTAGATCATTGGTTCATATCAGACAGGACATCACCATCAGTGAAAAGTTATTTACATTTTTTTAACGTACGTTGTAGTACGACTCTCCTTTACGTATAGACTCGTCAAAGGTCTGATCTTATACAAGTAATGAGAACAGTGTTATAATTCCTATCTGGTTTTATGCACATAAAAACATCTGCTACATTCCCTGAATTTAATTGCCTCCCATCTCTGTATCTTTTTTACCACACGTGTGGAAGGCGTCATAACCGTCAGCACGTCAACCTTTGTCAATGTACCGCAGCGATCACCATGTTGTATGTGTGATGTCTTTCCTTGTGTTGTGGTGCTTCCCGCGAAGTGGTCACTTTTGACGAAGAGGTCGCCACGAAGTCCCGGAAAACATTGTTGTGGACTGCACCCACTTGCCACTTCAATCTCGATCCATGCACGTGGTTCGTGTTTCCGAAACATATTGTTATGGCGCATCAAATTGCCTTCTCTAGAACATTGCTTGTTTTGACTGAATAACACATAGTCGTTATCTCTCGCCATACTTCATCGTCTCACATTCCCTTATCACCTGCGGAACTCCTGTATTGCTGAGACACATCCTTCTGACGTGTAAACAGTGTCGCCGTTACTTTTCTAAGCTCTGTATTTGGGAAAGTATATATATATATTTTTTTATCTTTTTCATCAAGTAAATATGAAATTGTGCAGGTCTCATACACTATAAATTTCTTCACAGACAAGGATTAGAGAAACGAACATGTAAAATACGAATCATTTGATATAAATTTAATTTAAGAGTATTAGAAGAATTATGTATCTCTCTAAAATGACCACTTCCTTCGAGGTGGAGATGATGTGTTGTTTTCCTGATATTGCTAAGTTTTGGTATGTATCAATGAAAAGTTCAGTTGTGAAACTACAATCACCTTAAATACAAATTATTTTAACGCGTGATAACTGAAATCATCAATTGTAAATGTAATTGAATTAATTCATAAATTGAAGGAAATGTTTGTATTATGGGTAAGTTTATTAGATATTGTAGTATCTACATCTTTATTCCTTATTTCATAAGTTGTATGCTTTTGGTGTTGGTAACTTTGAACAGCGATCATGTTTCAACAGTATACGCAACAGTATGAACAACATTGCGTACAATTGTTTGCTTAGGTTGAAGAAAAGAATTATGACACCATAAATTTATCTGTGAAATGGGGTATATTTACCATACATGTTTTATAAGGACTTCGGGTATTTTTTTTTTTTTCACGTTAAAATAAATGGCTCAATCTCTGAAGTTATTGATAAAGGAATATTTAGGGCTCGCATACTCATTTTTGGTTAGGTGTCTTGTATTGTAATTTCAGTATTTTTGATTTTTACGTGTTGTGTAGAATTGAAGAATAGGATCATGATAACCAAAATATTGTAGTACTTGTAGGTTAGTTTCATTACTTTTTTTCTTCCATCCTCTGTCTTAAGTTCCAGAATAGAAAAAAAGCTTTTCAGTAAAATCCACATAACCTTGTACACAGGTATGTAAGAATTCTGAATATGTAAGATTTTCTGAGGAAATCTTTTTTTTTCTTTCTTTTTTTCTTAGAATATTGAGCTATAACACATGGCGAAATAAAATTCCACTATATCTGGTTTCTGGCTCCTTCCTTCTTACGATAGATATTTTGCTCTCTTTTTTTTTTTTTAACTTCAAAGATAACATACTGTATCTACAAATTATTACACATATAGGATGTTTCAAGGGAAAAGGGCAATACTTTGAGAAACGGTAGTATGACTAATTCTAAACAGACAACTTCATATGGGCATTGGTCGTATACTGAATGGTTTGAGAGCTATTGGTTGTGAACCACTTTTTATCTTAGGCTGCTTATTACTCAGTCTGTCGTCACTTTACAGCGGTGAGACATAACGCACTTAAAATTTGATGGAATGACTTTTCCAATGGTTTGCAACTTGTGGCAGGTGGTGTCTTTGAGAGGGAAGTTGTAGAGTACATGTAACATTAATTTAAGATTTATTTAAGGGAACTGTATGGTAACGTTGATTTCCAATTTCCTTCAATAACTTCCCTTCCAAGATTAACTACAGAGCGAGCAATAAGCAACATAAGGTCAGAAATTGTTCGCAATCTGTAACTCTGAAACCATTGAGAATAGGGCTCATATTCAATTAACTTTTTTGCTTAGAGTCACCTATGTTGACATTTATATTCCAAAGTATTCCTCTTTCTCCCTGAAACACCATATATACAAGCTGCTTTTTCACGTATTTTACCGCTTTGTTGAAATTCGTATTTTACCAATATCGAAATGTTATTTTTGTTCATTCTGTACGTGATCAGAAAGACTAAATCATACCTATTCTACGTTTCTTCGTCATAATTTAAGTGCTTTATTAATGTTTCATAAATATTTAGAAAGTACTTATTTCACGTCGCTTATGCTTAAATATTACCAATATGACTAATTTATTTTAGTTTTTAATTTTAACTGGATCTTAAGTTCTTTATTGCAATCCTTGTACAAGAGTTCATAATCAATTCGAACATTTCATCATTTCCTCAAGCTGAGTATATTTGGAGGATGTTATTAAAAATTTGCGAAGCAAAAATATAATCTGTATCATTTACTAATTTACTCTAAGTTTATTGTCTATACTCTATCAGATATTTAGCGAAAAATTTCTAGTTGCCAATGAAGTATTCTCAAAAGCATTCGACGAAAGAAGGCATTGAATTACGATAAATTTAAATAAGAAAATAAATTTAGGCCAAGATAAGAAAATCTGAGTCGTATTAAATTGTTTGCCATTTAAAAGTTTCATCTACAATATTCGTGTTCTGTTTTGGTGGTAGTAATCGCCTTTTCACGTGCATATCTTAGTAGTACCTCAAGTGCTCCTTCTTTGCACGAGTAGGACAATGTTTATGCAAAGACTTGAAAATAAAGAAATCAATGAGAAAAATAGCGAAAGCCAAAGTCAGCTACCATGCACGGGAACATTAAGATTTATGCAATTTGAAAATAAAGAAATAAGTGAAATAACTAAGAGCAACGTCAAAGAAGTTGTCCCTGTGATATGCCCCTTCTTGCGTAAGCTTAGGTTTAAGTGTAGTTAAGTAAGACCAATACCTGGGCCGATGCCGCCTTTGTCCATTTTTGTGTTTTTCACCCAGTCTCATCCCCCCCCCCTCTAACGATGGGGGTTGAACTTACCGTTAACGGTATCGTCGGTGTCACTGTAATCACAACGACACTGAAAACTATGGATTTAACACTTATATTGGTCTTCTTTATTTTTATTTTTTTATGTCGCTCCTCTTTATTTATTTATTTATTTATTTTTTTTTTTTTTTAGAGCTGGTCTGGGTGTCTTACCGTCACAGTACTTTTTCCCTCAGATTTTAAGTCACACGTGTATGAAGTTGGGGTTAAATTCAGAATTATGCACATCGACTTATATATATATATATATATATCAATCATAGAGTAACATTCATAAGATTTAACCAGCATATGTCCTACGAGGGGCGTTTCATATTGATTTACACTTTATTTTTTATTTTATTTTTATTTTTTTAACTTATAAGAACCTTCATGCCTCAGCAGATACATTCGCTTTCTTAACATAGTTTCCATTAAGAACCGTCGTAGCAACTTCTCTGTGTCCTTTGCGAACCACTTTTTCGGATTCTGTTGCATCCACGTCCGGACAGCGTCTTGCAGTTTCTGGAAGTCGGCGAAATGATGTCCACGAACCGGTTTCTTCAATCCCTCGAAGGGTGTAATCAGAAGGGACCAAGTCAGGAGAATAAGGTCGGTGTGGCATCACCTAGAACCCCAGCTCATTAGTGGCAGTTATGGTTGTCCGACTCGTGTGGGAACGAGCGTTATTTGTGTTGCAGAAGCACACCTTTCGCCCATTTTCCTGGTCGTTTCCTCTGAATTACACGGCATAAACTCCGCAGCGTTGTCACATATGACTAGCTGTTAATGGTGGTCCCGGGTTCCAGCCAATCGATGAGGATAGTTTCATCCTTGTCCCAGAAGACAGTTGCGATGTGTTTGCCTACTGAGCAGGGTGGATTGATTTAAATCAGTCTGATTTAAATCACGATTTTAATCAAGATTTAAATCACTTGATTTTTTAAATAAAAATCGTTGATTTAAATCAAATTCTGAAATGAATTAATTTAAAGTGAAAGTAAGTAAAATCCCGTTTCTCTTCTGTTATTCCGATTATGGAAGATAATAATCATAATGCAGTGCGACTCAAATGTATGTAAGCACAGCATGAAACGAGTATCATGTGGGAACTATCAGGGAAAATCCCGTTTGAACGGGTTACGGGTGAACCCTGCTTTCTTCTTTTTGTAACACAGGGTTTTAAAATTTCTGTTCCAACGGGGAAATCACCATGGACATTTAAGATGAAAGCTCTTTTGTGTTCATGTCTATTTGTTTGTTTCCAGATAATAGGGGCGTATTTAGAGGGTTCGATCCCCTCTCCGAAAAAAAAAAATAGATTTTAAAATTTTGGGCGAAATTTATGTACTAAATACATAGAAGTTCCTCGGGATCGTAATACGACAAATTTTGGATGCGTTAAAATATCGAATAATACTTTTGATAAAGTGGATACTTGACCCCATTGCAGAACATGCCGAGATCTGCGATGTGATTGCAGAAAATTTGCCGTGTCTGTGCAGGAAAAATTGTAAGAGGAAATAAAATAGCCAACAGAAAAGTATAAAAACGTGCCTGCTATGTATAGATGTCTTAAATGCACGGACAACTCGCATTTGAACTGTTTTTCACGTCATATAAAGCATATTTTTAACAATCACAAGTGTTTCTTCTTCTGGAACTGATCATCTTGATTTTTTTATTTTGGAATTCCTTCAGGGAATTCGTATTAATATTCAGTTCAAAATCTCTTATCATCGCGATTTGTGTCGAGGAATTTGAAGCTTTAAAATATATAAAACGATAATTATGCCTGTTGTGCTGTATGGTTGTGAAACATGGTCGCTTACGCTGAGGGAAGAACGCAGACTGAAAGTATTTGAGAATAAAATCCTGAAACGAATATTCGGAACCAAAAGGAACGGAAATGAGAAATGGCGAAAACTTCATGATGAGAAACTGCATAATTTATACCATTCACCAAACATTGTTAGGGTCATCAAATCTTGGAGGTTCAGGTGGGCAGGACTGTAGCGAGAATGGAAGAAAGTAGGAACGCTTTCAAAGTTTTAACTGGAAGTCCAATCGGAAAACGACCATTAGGAAGACCTAGTCGCACATGGGAGGGCAATATTAAGATGGATCTCGCAGAAATAAGAACATAAAATAGAAACTGGATTCAGTTGACTAAGGATAGAAGTCAGGAGAGCTTTTGTGAACATGGCATTGAATCTCCGGGTTCCATAGGTCATAGAGTGAGTTAGTTAATTTTAGGCGAAATTTATGTACTTTATATGTATTTCGTGCCGCTAGCTAGTTCCAATTGTTTAAAAATATGCCCCTGCCAAATATCAGTAACTTTCGTGAAAAGAAAAGTGTCATGTTGATATACATTGCTGTACTTTTTCCTTAATGCTTAAGAAACATTGGGATTGAAATAGGTTAACGATTGGGATTTAATTCAAAATTAAAACCCAATACTTTCACTTAAATGACATAATTAACATTTAATACTAATTCCTAATGTTTTTTCTTCAGTTCGCGACTTGTATCATACGAAGAAAAAGATTTGATTTAAATCAAAAAAATCGATTTAAATCAAAAAAATCAACAAAAATGATTTTTTTGAAAAAAATCATGATTTTTTTCCACCCTGCTACTGAGGGCTGCGTGGGGAACTTCTTTGGCGTGGGGCTGCCTTTATGCTTCCACTGCATTGATTGGGCTTTGGTCTCTGGCTCATGGTAGTGTAGCCAAGTCTTTTCGCCAGTAATGAGTTTGGACATAAAGCCTTCTAGATCCTGGCTGTAGTGCTCCATAAGATAACTTCTCACGTTCTTGCGTTGTTGTCTCTGTGTTGCATGCAGGGATTTGGGCCACCTGACAGACACCTTACCCATCTTAAGGTGTTCGTGTACTATGCGGTGCAAAGTGACTGTGGCCGCCTCAGTTCCATGCACGTGATGCACCTGTTGTCCTGAACAAGCCGCTCCACTCTTCACTAGTGTTCACTAGTGTTGTCACAGACACTTTTCTTCCGGAAGTGGTTCCCTTCTCCGTTGAAATGCGGCACTTTTCCAGCCGTCCACCCAATTGTATACGGTTTTACGTGACGGTGCACAGTCTTCACACACTGTCACCAATCGCCTGTGAATTTCCGCAGTTTGTACCTTTTCTTTCCACAGAAACCACATTCTCCAGCTCTGTGTTTGTTTATCACCTTCCATGTTGTCCACTCACTTGCTTACAACTGTTGGTGTAAGTGCTGTAGTTTTCCAGGGAGTACACTTCTCTGTATTGTTCTTCCACCTGAAGGCATACCTAAGTACTACTTCCTTTCAAGCGTAATGTCGAGCTCAATGGAGGAGTCTGAAAGAAGGAAAAAGGAAACTGTAAATCAATATGGAACGCCCCTCGTAAAAATGCGGGCACAAACCCTAAATTTTACAACTTCTGCAGTTTATGTGTTGTACCGTTTAGGGCTTATGGACTTGTGCCTATTCCATTCACTTGTTTTGGTTCTGAAATTTGCCACGACCAAACAGAACTGCGACAATGCAGTTGTTGCCATGATGCTACGTATTATGAACGTAGTTAATTTCAACGCTAACAGTTGCATTATAATAATACTGAAAATATTATTCTGCAGTTATATATAAATATATCTAAAATAACTTACTTCATTAAGAGATTTTTTTTCTTTTTTTACAGGTTATTTTAAAATATAAATTAACTCAAAAAATAAAAACTGCCTTTATAAAGAGGTATACAGAGCCTCATTAAGACAGAATATATTATTTTAAGTTCGACTTATTTATCAGTGGACTGTGCCATCAGAAGTATGCTGCAAGCCAGGGACATCCATCTTTTATCCCCTCAGGATGGATACTTGTAAAACTCTTTCCATATTCCTTACCCACATAGCACACGGACGTCCACAGGACATCTGAGATTGATCCGCAATGGACAACGGGACATCCCAGTATCATCCGAATTTGCTCCCGGGACATCCATAGGACCTCCGCGAGATACCCAGGTGTCTGCTAATATCCCGGATAACGGGATATTCAACGGGACCTCAAAGGGATTTCTACTGGTAAGTTGTGGGATAATGTGGCCCTAGATATATCTGGCGTGGGATTTCCCTGGAATCTCCTGTCGCATTCGGGGTGTTCCGTGGACAACCTACGTGAAAATCCTTTAGAACATCCCATGCAGAACTTCCATGGAATGTCTACTCATTATCCCGATAATCAGGGAACTATGTAGGATAATTGGGACAAAAATGGGACGTTCTAGGTTCGTCGTGTGTTATGTGGGTTACCTTCGTGACAAAAGTACTACTATCTTCAAATTTCACGTTAATACCTATAGTAGTATGGGCTGGTCGATGATGAATCACACACTTCCACTTTTATATAATAGTATAAATTGACTTATCTAAATTAAAATGTTACGTAATTCTGATAGTCCATTTTTTCGTTGTAATATTCCATTCTATTTATTATTTTAATACTGAAATGTTATTTCTCATATATAGTATTAACTTGAAGCGAATAGAATGTCCGCCATGGTGTCCAGTGGGAAACTTATCTCAGTAATACAATACATATTGACAAAAGTCACGTATCTGTCACAAACTCAGTAGACGTCCAACAAACAGGCTGAAGCACCCAGTCATTCATGAAACAGTACGTTGCTGAACAAGGTCATGAAAGTGTACCATGAAGAGCACACAGTTACGATTTGTCTTTCTTTACGAATTGAAACTGGGGCATTGTGCCGAAAAGAGAATAATACAGTTGTTTTGATATGCTGTCTACCATATGCACCGGCCGTAAATGCACGAGGCTTTGTCCTCTTGGGTTCCTCAACCAGAGATGGCAGAAAACACAAGGAAAAGTATCGCACTAGCTAAAAGGAAGGACAGAAATATATAACCATGGGCCCCTCTGGCTGGGGGACAGTGAGACGTGTCCTCCTCAATATTGTGTGTAGCAGATGAAAATGATCACAAACTATTTAGATCTATATGGAAGAAGTAATGAAATATGTACACAAATTAATAGTACATGTGCTGTTAAGTATTAAGTTTGTGTGACTGAAATGTCTGTGCGATGTGTGCCGCTTTCAAAGAAGAAAATAGAACTAGAGTTTCTGATGTGTTGAAGTAGTCTCGGCTGCATCCACACACTTTTATCGGCTCAACCAAATGACTCTATTCCATAATGAAAGAAACCTGGAGAAGTTGATGGTGAATTAAGAAGGGAAATCGACAAACTCAAGGAAATACACAGTAAACTTAAAGGTGGCGAGTGGAATTAAAACTGATAGAGAAATATGAAAAATGTATATAGAGATTAATTCCATACAAATCGAAAGGTAGCACGAGAAACATTATTATAACAGTGTAGAAACTAAAGTTCTAAAGGTGGAAATGAGGCTTCAATGAGCGAATTGCAGCTTGAGGAAGATGGAAATAATACATTAAGAAACTATGCCAGCAAAACTAAACTGTGTATTTTAGGCATTGCAACGAACAATGAAGTAAACAAGAATTGCAAATGAACTACAATGCTGAGGACAAGTTCCAACACACACAGCGAGATGAAGAACAAAAAGTAAATAAATAATACGTATATCACCTATTGAGTTTATTAAGAATACAGGAAAAAGGGAGAAATAAATATTCGGAATATGTTATCAAATGCAGAGACTCGTCATCATAAGACCTTTTAGAGAGAGTTTAAATTTTATTAACATGAAATATGTGAGAACTAACAATTACACTGGCGAAAATCAGTTTAAGAAAATCGAGTAGGAATTCATGGGCTTGGTTCAAAGTTGTAGACAAGAATAAAGCGATGGTAGATTCTACTGTTTTCAACATGGCAGGGCCAGAATTTGTGGGGGGAAGGAGGCAACTGCCCCCAGGGAAGCTCCCCGCCGTTCGAGGGGGACACTTTAAGACAACATTTTCCTACTCCATATACGATACGAACATGAAATTATAAATGAAGCATCAAAGAGGTTCACTACATTACATAAACAAAACAGCACACAAAAGGTCAATAAAACAAAAATGAGTCGTGGGCCCTTTTCAGTAAATATATATATATATACACTATTAGGGGCCCTAGAAATAATATTTATTCGTATGGATTTGAGATTTGTCAATATGGTCCCTTTAATTAATTTGTCATGTATGGAACGGACGCAGGGGCGTAACTAACGCCCCGCATACCTTGCTGTGTGGAAGGGCCCCAGGTTCCGGGGGTTCCATAGAGAGTAAGAGGAAGATGGATAGAGGGGGCCCAAATAGGGGGGCTTGCCCCCAACACAAAAATTTTAAGCTACGGCGCTGCAACATCATGCTCATGGAATGTCCTACACATATTATACAGTGTGTTTAAAACACACACAGTACTCGCCTTAATAGGACATGTAACTAAGCAGTAGGGTGGAGCGAAAAAGTCAAATTTTTCGAGTATTGAATTCTAATAGGAGTTTGACTTCATAAATTTTCCATGCCATACTCAGGAAGTTGAAAGATGTGTCGTTCTTGTGTGGACAAGAAAGCAGAGAAGGGTACATTAGAGCAAATTTGCTCTCAAGACTCACAATGCCAAAATTTGATTTAAAAATCTGAATTTAAGACATCCTTGAGTAAATCAACATAATTTAGCACACCCTAATTGGTCGGAGAGTTGACTAGGATGTGGGTGAAACTCGAATTGCAGCCACCTCCTCGTGATGAGTTCTGGGCCATTAAAAAAAAAAAATGTTGACAAATGGGCGAAGAGCTGCAAAATCCCTATGAAAATAAAATTATATAAAATCACTCACATTAACGAATTAATAACAAGCATGCCCTCACACAACTAATATAAAGTACTTAGACGCTATAGAAATTTAAAAAAAAAAAGTAATTTGCATATTTCTTGCGTAAAGGTAAATTTTCGTTTTGTTTTTTTAATATAAAATTTTAGGGCGTTTGCGCGAACTGAAGATCCAAAGTGTGATTTTTTCATTATTTTTTCATTGATTAGCATGCGAATACGCAACTTTGGAGTAGTGATGGCCAGACGGATCTGGATCCGGAATTTCGGATCTTGGATCCACACCCGAAATATCGAAGTTTAGATTCGGACTCCTGTTTTGAATATTTTAGGCCTTAGATTGAGACCCAGAACTAAAATATCCATATGTATAAAATTTACTAGGTGAATTTTATCTAACTCAGTGGGAAGACAATTCAGTTTAAATGACAAAAGATTACATGAAAATCTCATTTTCACATTTTTCGGGGTTAGACCACTGTTGCGCACACCCCATCATTTAGTCTTTAGTATATCTTTAAACGTACTACAAGTATACCACTTTCATCTCAAGTCAGTAGTTGTATAGATCTGCCTTTTGTTATATATTAATCGAGTTAGAATTAAAATTCGATTGTTTGTGAGACCTATGATAATATTTTCAGAATGAGTTATAACGTTGAAAAACTGCATATTTTCTTTATGCCACATTGGAATTTAATGTAGTCTATCTTATACAGTCGGCTCTTATGATTAATTCAATGATCTGAGCTCCTGCAGCTTTACGTTAAAATCATGGATGTCTTTGAATTTTCATTTTTTTTTTTTTTTTTTTTTTTTTTTTTTTTTTTTTTACACGAGCAAAATGAATATCATAAGCGGTATTTTACATAATACATATAGACGCAGATCAGTCAGTTGGTTGCTTAAAGTTTATAGCAAAGCTATTACATTTCTAAGACTGGCGGTCTTAGGACAAAATCCATGGCTTTCCCATAAAATCTTAAATCTCTCTATATAAAAAGGGCAAAATCCTGAGTGACTGAGTGAGTGAGTGACAGATCACCGTACAGGCCAAATCGCTTAAGCTACTAACTTGAAATTTGGACAGTTTATAAGCTTTGTGACGTAGGATACCACTAAGGAAGAACTTTGGGAAATTCGACGAGGAAGGGGGGAAATGGGGTGGAAAAGATTGATGATTCTTGACGTTAGATACTTCAAATTTGGTATTTGGGTTTCTCATTGAAAATAATTTGATACTTGTTTAATTGCTTTTTGATATTTAAATTAGAAGGGGCAGGGAAGACGTACAAAGTAAAAGAACGGGTAGTAATTGCAATTATTGCAATTAGTATAATAATATGCCTATATCTCGGAAACTTAAAGGGTTAGAAACATGGAATTTGGTATTTGGAATTCTCACTTAAAATAATTAGATACGTATTTCAACGTTTTTTTTTTTTTTTTTTGATATGTGGCCCAGAAGGGAAGAAAAAGAGCGAGAAGAAAATTAAGTGAGGATTACAATTATTGTATTAATATGTTCAATCCTTTAAGGTTAGAGACTTGAAATTTGGTATTTGCATTTCTCATTGAAAATAATTTGACATGTGTTTCAGTATTTTTTGACGTTTTAGTAAAAAGGAAAAGAAAAGAGATGGAAAGGAAAGAGGGTGGGGATTGTAATTATTATAATAACATGTCGATATCTGGGAGCCTCTGAAGGTTATGAGCATAGAATTTGGTATTTGGACTTTACATTTGAAATAATTAGGTATGTACTTAAGCGTTTTCTGATGTATGTCTTAGAGGGGTAGAAAAGGGGCGGGGAGAAAAGACTTTCATATCTTGGAATCCTGGAATGTTAGAGAAATGAAACTTGTTATTTGAACAAAAATTCGTTATGAAATCCTTCAGTTTTACGTCCCACGCTTATGCAGGTTAGGCTAAAGGAGACTGTGATTATGAGAAATAAATGAAAAGAAAGTGGGAGGAAACGGGAAAACCCCGAGAAAACCAACGAGCACGGTGTTTGTCCACCACAAAGTCAACACGGCGCGAGCTGGGATCGAACCAGGGACCCCAAGCACCGGAGGTGAACGCTCCGCCCCCCCCCCACCGCGCCCCCTTAAAAATTGTTTGCAGGCGTATGATGTGCGAGGCCGTAGACCGAGCAAATGTGTGGGCTGGGGAAAAGCTCCCATGTACTCGCACTGAAATTCGGTATGTTTCGGGATACCGGAATGTTATTACATACAATTTGATATTTGAACTGAGATTCGGTATGGTTGTAGGTTTACGAGGTACGAGGTCATATGCCGATCAAATGAGATATCAGAGGGTCTAAGGGCAATTCCCAGACATTTCTTTTTAAATTGATTATGATTAGAAGCTTTTGTGGTGCGAGGCCCTAGTAACGGGGGTCTAGTGACGAAGCCCCCAACTAGCCGAGGTCTATTAAGTACATAAATGTATTTGCGTAATGACTGGAAATTGCATGTATGCCTGTGGACAAAATTGCATAAGTAGCCACGAGAAATGACAATCCTTTAAGATAAAAATTTTAAAAAGCTACCAAAATGTACTCTTGAATGAGTTGTATATTATGTTTGCGCAGGGGCGAATCCAGAACGGGAGGATGGAGGGGCGGTTGGGGATGCTAGCAGTGAAAAATTACTTAGATGATCTGAAATTGCCACAAATTACTACTAAAGTACACTGTTAATGGTGGCGCTGGGTAGGGGCGAACGACTTTTCGCCCTTCCCCTGCATCCGCCTATGTGTTTACATGAATGATATAGCTCTTTATACAACCTATGCAGAGTTAATAGTAGTGGATTACTAATTACAAAGATACGTGTTACTGCTCGAGGCTCCATATGGTATTTTGTATGCACATACAGTACATTAATACATTGATTTTGATACATTAATTGCCATTTAGAACTTCATCTCTACTACAATCCTTAATTCTAACTGGAGTGATACGGTCACAGAGAAACGTATTTTTAAAGAAACAAAAAAAGCTCATCAAGAGCAAGAAAAGGAAGTTGCTCCTTAATTTGATTTGATCTATATTTTATGGGCTGTTCTATTAGCAATGGCCTAGCCCATCACGACTAGGAAATGGCCTCATTCAGTGACCACAATAACTCAGAAAGAATTAGAAAAGTAAGCAGCCTGAGTCTAATGAGGAAGCTTGGGCTTGAGACTAAGGTTTCATCCCAGCATTTGACTAGTGTTACAGAAAACAAAGGACAAATTTCCATCAGGGCGCTTTAAAAAAGATTTACTACCTTTTCGGTCAAGTATTTCCACTAGAATCGAATCTGACAATGAGATTGCTCTCACCTAAGTCGACAGTTTTACTCAATCAAATTTGGAGTAATTGTGACATATTAAGGCACGAAAACCAAATATCAACAGAATGAAGAGAACGCAAGGCTGTCACACGATCAGATACCAAAAGTGTCTTAAAATCTTATTTTAAGCATAGGAATGAAAATCACTTCGAAATAATTTCGAAAATTTTGCTGATTCGGAACACCCGAATTTTCTGACACGGACTTTCGAATCCGGATCCAAGATCCAGATTTTCGGATCCGGATCCAAGATTCGGTTTCTCGAATCCGGATCCACGATCCGAAATTTCGGATCCGGATCCAAGATCCGGTTTTTCGGATCCGGATCCAAGATCCGGTTTTTCGGATCCGGACCCAAGATCCGAAATTTCGGATCCGGAACCAAGATCCGAAATTTCGGATCCGGATCCAAGATCCGGTTTTTCGGATCCGGATCCAAGATCCGAAATTTCGGATCCGGACCCAGATCCGGTTTTCGAATCCGGATTTTCGGATCCGGATCCAAGATCCGAAATTTCGGATCCGGATCCAGTGTCCGGATATCCGGATACCGGATATCCAAACCCAAGTGGATCCGGATCCAAAAATATCCGGATCTGGCCATCCCTACTTTGGAGCCCTTTTAGAATTCGATACTCGAAAATTTGATTTTTTCGCTCCACCCTACTAAGCAACCACGCAAGAAACTAGAAAAATGCTGCATGTCTGGGCGATTGTCGTTGCCCATCTAATGGTATATGGACGCGTGTTATGCTGCTGAAGATGTGTCGACATAAGATCGATTATGTAATTGACAACACCTCGAAGGTACTACGTACTAATGCTATTCCCTTGAGTGAAGGCGAATATATAGCTTATTTTAACGTCCCTTCCCCTACGAAGTACCAGAAAGTCGTGTGTGTGTGTGTCCTATATGAGAAATGTGAACACGCTGTATTTTCCTGCTCACCTACAAGTTCATATACGAGCATGTCATGAAGATACGACGTCACTGTGTCTAAGATAGAAATTACTCTCATCACTGAATACCATCAACCTCTATTTCCCTTGTCACTGCATTCTATCAATATCGCCGAAAACATTTTTGATGATGAACAGGCGTCAACAATAATTGTGCAAAAGAAACTTGGGATAGTTTATCAGTCATCAACGATCGATTGTTTAGTGTTCCTGCACTCACATCTTAACCATGGTAGTTCTGATTGCACTAGCGGTCACCGTCCTGTCAGGGCGGTGCGAATGATCCTTCTTTCCAGGAGCTTTTCGGTACATCGCGGCAGTGGTGGATCCAGAAATTGTTTTGAGGGGGGTTGGAACAAAATAATTTAGAAAAACAGTGGAATTCAGTTTTTCTGTTCAAATTTGATAGAGTAATATACACTCGCATATAGTTAAAAATAGGTTAGTTCATGGAACCAAAGAAGTGGCGTTACCCGATATTCTACCTAATTTAATTAAAAGGTTTATTTTATTAAAATTGTTACATTGTTCAATGTATCTCATTGTAATTTTTTTCTGTGTTCTTAATGAGCTAGGATTTTAAAAAATCTTCGGGAGATACATGAAATATTTTGTAACAAAGAATACATATCACAAACTTCACGACAAAACAGAAGTAAAAAATACAAAATTAATATATCTTTGCTTCAATCATACAGAAATTGCAATCTTCTGGAATGCAATTGGGGTTGTCTTTTACAACTTAGTTCGCGATTTGGTTGTTAAGGCCATCGACTCTCGTCATTGAAAAGACTAGCAGTTAATATCTAAAGCCAAACACAGGAAGCCCGAATCATCCATTTCCATAATTCAGATAAAAACTTATTTATTACTTCAGCAAAATTCTCAGCATTTTTAGTGTGAATGACTTCAAATTCCTCTTGCTCCAATATTTCGGGTGGGGCTTCAGCCCAAAATCCCCCCTTTAAATCCGCTACTGCGTCTCGGGAGTATTGCTGCTGTGAGAACCCTCCGTTTCCCATCGTGTATAGTACCGATGGATTACTGAAATGTCATGACCCGCGTTAGTTGCAGTTCAACTCAATAAACACCGGTCCTCTCACATTCTCAATATACGGCTACACCTACACTCGAAGACAGCTGTACAATAGGCGTCGTCCTGGAATTGGAGACATACGTGTACAATGTGATCATGCTTATCTATGATCTCGTTGTCCGAATATTGATACCACATGCACTCTATACATGGTGTTTCAAAACAACACTGACAATGTTTGGTAGGTATTTCCTGACATCAAGATAAGATAAAATCTACTAAGTTTACAAATGAAAATTGCTATTACGCTGCCTGCACAGAAAAGAATTCTGTTGCTGCAAAATAGCACACGCCCATATAGCTCAGGAGTAGTGATTTCAGGGAGTGGCTCATGGAAAATTTGATCCCAGAGATACGAAATTTCCAAGGCTTATCTCCGATCATGCTCAACGCGAATTTTCATCAATTTTGCAGCACTGTCTTTACCTATCGTATATTGTGAGTCTCTTAGGAGGAAATTTCATAAAATCACACTGGTCAAGAAGTCTGTAACAAAAAAGAATCAAATTGGAGTGTTCTATTTCATCTTCCCAAGTAACCAAAATGGTCGGCAAAACGTTGATTTATGGTTGAGTTCACTTTTTTTTTTTTTTTTTGCGTAAAATAACTTTGGGACATAAAACATTCTCTGATAGTAAAAATCGTTAATTTTAACGAACGGATTTTAGTTTTAATTAAACTATAATCTATGGTTGCTTATTTCGTTGAATTCAATCAAGCAATATTCACCGCATGACCAACGATTATTTTTAGTAGTTAAAAATTGTCAACTTGGTTCCTTTTCATCTGAAAAGTGGTTGGTTGAAAACAACTGTGGCGAATCAGCCATCATCAATGTCGGAGAACCGCTGAAAAACAACGATCACAACTAAAAGCCAACCGTTCGCCAACACTCACTTCGGTTTATAGTCCAGATATAACGCTATCCGATTACCGTTTGTCTCGAACCTTATAGTTGTTTGTAGATTTGTACCACTTCCGAGCATGCGAGTTCTTTAACACGGTATTGAACAGTATTTGACATCCAAGCCTTCGCGCAATTTCAACGTGCTATCGAAGTATGATGATTTTCATATGGAAAATGTAATAGTGACTATATTGCAAGTGTTCTACGTGTGGCGTGATCTAAAAGTGTGCCTATGCACTCTCGAAAGTAACAAATACTTATTTCGCATAAAATTGCATGACGTCGCCAGTTGGTGTGGTTGGGATAAGCCAAAGTCGTGCAGCCAATTTGTTCACATTAGTCGCTCGACTACCATTATTTGCCGTGTAACGGAAGTGAGGTGATTTTGACTTTGTCATGTTCAGCAGCGAGGCTATATGAGACGTGGACCTACTGATTAACGTGGAATCCGAACCACATGAGCTCCCACCGGGAATCGAACCCGGGTCTCCCACGCCAAAGGCGCGTACGCTAACCGCTTAGCCACGGAGAAGCTCAGGTATGTGTTTTCTAAAAGCAATTTCAAATGAGTCACTCATGCTCTCAATCCCAAAAACTATGGATTCGACACTAATCTCACATTATCATTCTTCACTTATACTATTGATGTGTGTGAACTTGAACAGTATCGTATCATAATTCATCTCAGAGATCCAGAAAACTATCGATTCGACACTAATCTTAGTAATTTTCCCTTCTTATCTCCTTACCGATGGGAGTAAACTTGGACTTAAAGGGCATGCGAGTATCACTATTCGTCTCAGCGACCCCGAAAATTGTGGATTCGAAACGAATATATACAGTTTTGGATTATTTTTATGCCACCTCTTTCCATCCTCCCTCCTAGAGTCCTAGCCCCTCAATATTCATTTGCAGATTGTAAATTTATGTCTAAGTTTGGTTTAAATTGCTACAGGCGTTCGTGAGTTATGCTGCAATATACAGATGGTGATCAGAAAAATAGAAACACCTGAACGAAATTGCAACTTACCAGATTAATATGGTGTCGGGCCACCTTTCGCCTTCAGAACAGCCTTGATGCGACGTGGGATGGAGGCATAGAGGTCGTGAATGGTAGCAAGTGGAATTTTACACCATTCCTCGTGCAGGGCATCGGCCAGTTCTGTGACAGAGGATGGAGGTGAAAATCGTCGCCGGAGTCGTGTTTTCAAGACGGACCACAGATGTTCAATTATGTTGAGATCTGGGGATTGGGCGGGCCAGGGGAGGTGTTGAACTTCATCCCGATGTTCCTCAAACCACGCTGCAACAACGCCAGCTGTGTGAATGGGTGCATTATCATCCTGGAAAATGGCGTCATTGTCCGGGAACAACATCCGGACCATAGGATGCAAGTGGTCTCCTAAAATTGCGACATAATCGTTGACAGTGATTCGTCCGCTAAGTGTGTCCACAGGACCCAATGAAAACCATCATATGGCGGTCCACAGCATCACCGAGCCGCCGCCATGTTTCACAGTTGGGCGGAGACACTGCAGATCATAAGCTTCTTTGGGCGTTCTCCACACATAAACACGGCCCGTGGTTGGGAATAGGGTGAAGGATGACTCATCCAACCATATCACACGTTTCCAATCCTCATCGGTCCAAGTTGCATGGTCGCGGCACCATTTGCGGTGTGCGAAAGCGATATGGTCCCTGATGAGCGGTTTGGCCCGTGCAACACGACCCCGTAAGTTCATGTCATGTAATTTGCGGCGGACTGAGATTGTCGAAACAGGGTGGGGGAGGTGCTGATTGAGTTCCTCCGTCACTTGCTCCGCAGTGGCACAACGGTTCTGCGTGACAATGCGCTTTAATACCCGGCGTGACCTGTCATTCATGATTTTCTTCCGCCCACTGTTCCACTTCCCCGATGTGGTTTTCCCGTGTGTTGTGTAGGCCGTCATCACCTTCGACATTGTCTCACGCGACACACCTAACACAGTAGCCACTGCCGTCACACTCACTCCACATAACCGCGCACCAACAATTTGCCCTCTTTGAAAATCTGAGAGGTCTCCCATTTTACACTACCTCTGTCTGCTGCAGCCACTGGACACTGCTGTTCCACTGCGCCTGACGTAATGTGGAGACCGACATAACACACCACCACCAGCGGTCCGGCGCTGCGGGCGCCACGACACCACTGCCAACCCGTACATCTGACGTGTTGCCAACTACAGGTGTTTCCATTTTTCTGATCACCATTTGTATGTGTATACATATATGGGCGGATCCAGGATAGGATCAAGGGAGGGGCTAAACCATATTTTGCCGTTTTATCCAGTGTAAAGCAGGATTAAAGCCCATTTTATCCAGTGTATACCTCAGCGGCATGATATATACCTAGATATATTGCAACGCTTCCCGCTTCGCCTGTCAAAATATTACGTAGAATAACGCCGAATAACACCTTCGGAGCTGCATCTGTTAGTTCCTGAGCTAGCAGACATGCCCATCTTGACTAAACTTGGGCTTAAACTCATCGGGTCTGTCCCCGGTCATGTTAGCGATCCTGAAATGTACACAAGCCAACAAATTTAAACCTTTTGTGTCACATACAAGAAAGTAGGTTACTTGAACTAAATCAACCCTCCTGAAGAGGAAAGTGACAATAAAAAGTTCGTAACACATAAGGTTTTTGTGTGACAGAAGTGAGTTGGAATTCGGCGGAAAATTATAAATTAATTTTGTTACTAATATTATTTACCTACAGAATCTTATTTGGAAATGCATTCATATTGCATATAAGACAATATAGAATGTAATAAGATAGAGACGCATTTGCAGAATGTTAAAGTTTGAATATAAATCAATAAATATCTTTATTTTCGACAGTTAGTTAAACTGGTTTAACGTACTAAATAGAAATTCAAATAATACTCTAAATTATAATTTTTATCAATATTTCAATTTCAGTTAGTCTATTAAGCCACGTTATTTTAAGTCATATTTTTACAATAAAAGGTCTCAGAATTAATGTTCTCATGTGTCTGTGTTAATACTAAACTAAAATGTGCAGCTAATATACAAAGCATTGTAAACTTAATAAATGTTTTTAAAATTTATTGTTTTCTCTATACTGTAATGCGTTTCATTTTCTCTACCAGAAGTAGTCATCCATCATGTGATCCTATCTACCTTGATAGCTATTATCTTTTCTGTACATTATGATGAATTTACCATCATTTCTGTATACGAAAGATCCTAACTTTTCAGTCAAAGTCTAGTTGCGAATGTACGAATTGAATTTTCAGTCGAACTGTCCATGGCTCTAAATTTTTCGTTCGATCCTTTTTATATGTAGAAATAGTAAACAGTACTTTATGTGAATTTACTAATTGAAAGTATGTAACATTATTATGTTGTGATGTGTAAGTATTCTCAAAGGCTAGTCTTTCACAGTTAAGTGTGACTCATACGCCCTACTGCCCTAGAAGCAAAGCAAACAACAAATTATTCCTGTAATCCTAACAATATAAAAATAATCTTCGAAACTCCCCAATTTTCCAGCAGTTATTGTAATACACAGACATTATGTTTGCATTATATCTGCGGAATATGGCACTGGTATTAGTAGTTTATCATCCCATTGTATAAAATAGTGCTTTGAAGTTTAGAATAATCGTTAAACACCTCTAGTTTTCTTATGTGTATTGTTAACCTAATGCCTAGACCAAATTATCTATATTTAAACTAGAGAGGGATTTTTGATAACATAGTAAGCCGAAAATTATTAATGTATGTTTCTTTTTAAAAAGTGAAATTCTAGTGCTAGAACCCAGTAAATTCCATTCCTACAGTCCCCAGCTTGCTGATGCGAATGATATTAAGATCCCTCACTAAATTGTCCAGTCCAGAGGTTATAAGTGAGAATAAAACTTCCTATATTAATTTCGTCACAATGACTTTGGGGACGTCGCATATATATACATAAAATGAAGACATAACAAAAAGGGATAACAAATATATTTGGTGCGTTTGTCTACGCGTAAGCAATGCTGCTATTCAGCCGGTTCGTACCGGTTCGCTAGAACCGGTTGTTAAAATATTTTGTTTGCAGAACCCTTTATTATACCCAGACATAAATACGCTCGCGCGCGCACGCACGCACGCATGAGATATCAAGAATGGAACTGTGGGTATTTATATCTGAAACACCATTATTTAATTTGAAACATCATTATCAGTAATCGTCAATCCATTGCTGGATGATGGTCTCTCCAATAATTTTTGACAACAATCTATCTTGGATAACACGGTTCCAAGATATTCGCAGTGCTACATAATTTCGTCACGCCACCTTGTATTAGGATACTCTGTAGGTTGCTACTAGTCATTTGTGGTATAAAAAAATCTTTTGTCTACCTTGTATGGTTAGTTTCCTAAGGGAATTATATCTATCCATCTATTTCTATCATATATATAGCGAGCGAGAGAAAACCGGTTGTAAAAAATAGAATAGCACCACAGCGTGTAAGTCTTCAAATTAGTTAATGTTTAATCTTTGTTATATTCATATAACGAACATCAAGTAGTGTTTCCATTTGGGATATTTCAAAATGAAAGTGTTTTCCATTTTTCTTTAATATTCTAATTCATTCGAGGTTTACGGAACTTTCCGTATTTTGATGGTAAAACAGTATTTATGTAAGGCAATCTAAAATCCATGAATACCTTTCTATTGTCGGAATAATGGAGAAAGACATTCTTGATGGGGAATTTCACAAATTTATCTCTATTTCGGATAAACTAACCTCCTTTATGCCTAGATGAAGTAGAAGTTAGTTTACAACTTTTGGGTCAATTGAAATGAATAAAACACGGCACTGTATGATTCGTTAAATGACGATAATTCTGGTAACAGAGGCAATTAAATGAAAATACCTCCTTTATATAAAATATCCCAGCCTGTAGTCTGTGTTAGTCTGTAGGATGTAAAACTGATACTTTCGCCTATTTTCAAACATGTCGCAAAAACCCTGTCTAGGCTACGGTTTCGATACTAATCCCGGTCATTTTAGATATCTTATTTTTCACCATTTCTCCTGCCTATATTGATGGGAACTGAACTTGGACTAAATAGAATCGGAAGTGTTACTATTCATTTCACGGCTCCGGAAACTATGGATTTGATACTAATACGGATGGTTTAGATTACTTTTACATGTCATTCATTCCGCCCCCTTTAGGGAGAATAGGAGTCTTACCCCCAAAGTACTTTTTTCCAGAAGAGATAAGGTACATTTAGTTGGAATTGCTAAAGAAGTTTCAGAGCTATGCTGAAACATACAAGGGTTGGTCAATAATTTTTGTCCTCGTATAGAAATATTGTAGCTGTTTACATTAAAGTTATGAATGAAATGACCCAATATATCATGAGACTAATTACGAACCGTTGTGACTTTAGGTTAAAACTGCTTAAGATATGGAGTCTGAATGTAGTGGAAATGTCGAACTGTCAAAAGTGGAATATGGAGTAGTCAAAGTTCCTACAAGAGGATGAAAGCGAAGATCTATGAAGAAATGGAAACTTTTATGATGACGGCCAGAATTGTCGTGTGACTGCAGCATGTCAAGGAGGAATTCAAGCAGCACCTCAAACAACCTGTGTCGACAATCACAGTCCTCCGCGACTTCCGACATGGACATAATACAAGGTTGGGTGACAGGGGCAGAACCGTTGATACGGAGCAATAAGGCTTTAGCACGATGTCAATGGTGTAACGAAGGCACAATATGGACAGCTGGTGACTGGAAACGTGTGATATGGACAGATGAGGCATCATTCAAATTACGGGCTGTGTTTATGTACAACGGACTCCTAAAGAAAGGTATGATCCGCGGTTTTCAGTGGGTTCTCTACTGACATTACCGGTCGCGTCACTGCCCATGGCTACATCATTTTAGGGGATCATATAGATTCTATGGCCCAGAAGTTTCCGTCAATGGTGCATTATTCCAGGAGATAATGTGCCCAGTCACAAAGTTGGAGTTGTTGTGGTATGGAATGAAGAACGTCGGGGTGAACACCTCCTCTGGCCCGAACCTAAACATAATTTAAAATCTGTGGTCATTCTCCTCTCATAAATGAAAGAGAATACCGGTTTAAAAAAAACTGAAAA
This sequence comes from Thermobia domestica, assembly GCF_964235325.1. Lineage (NCBI taxonomy): Eukaryota > Metazoa > Arthropoda > Insecta > Zygentoma > Lepismatidae > Thermobia > Thermobia domestica. The sequence continues at coordinate 36,166,122 of NC_137455.1, read as the reverse complement.
AAAGTAGATAGAACATAATCTAATAACAGAATTTACCGATACATCAGGAATTCGAGGAATTGTTTAGAATAGGCCTTCGATTCAGTCCTAACCCCAACAAACCTTCGATGAAATTTATTTTATCCGGAGAGACGGTTGTTGAAATGTTAGACCACAATGAAAAATTAAATGCAATCTTTCACTTTAACGCCCCATGAATATGCCCTTTAGGCCAAGGGAAATGGATGATAAAGCAAGTGAATCATAATGGAAGAATCAGTGCAATGATATTGTGGGAGAAAATTCGAGTATCCCGAGAAAACCCACGGACACGATGCTCATTACAAACTTACTTGGCGAGGGATCGAACCAGGAACCCCACGCACCAAAAGTAAGTGCTCTAGCACTGAGCCACCGTGCCTCCTTAGACCAAAATGAGAGGGAAAAGTTTGGATATGATTGTATTACCGCAATACATACTTGTTTAAGTACTCTCTACGTAACGACAGAAGACAAAAAATAAATAAAAACTTTTACTCTAGGCTTATGACTGACTTTAGGAAATGGTTTACACAACGTTAGGAAATGGTTTACACAACGTAACAATTCGTGATAAAGGCAGACAAAGTAACATACATAATTATACCATGACAAATGTACAAGAGGAAGGTTTTAGAGAAAATGCAAGGTAGTTTGTATATAAGATAAGAGTCTACCCCTTTACAAGAAGTAGTGGTTAATAATAATATAATCATTGTTAGGTCAGATATTTTAGATGATGTAACAAGTAAAGCTCTAAAAATTTCTAACCCTGGATTACCCATAATTTATAGCTTACCAGAAATTCACAAAGCCGATGTTCTTCTCAGACCTGTTATTTCAGGACAACTTCATACCATGTACAAAGTAGCTCAATGGTTAGTTTAATATTTCAAAGATTTGATTATTCGCTGTTACACACTGAGTGAAGAATACTATGAAGTGAAACAACAAAACTGTAATCTAGTTAATGCCAATCATATCGATATGACATCAATTGATGCTAGTCCAAATGCACCCATTGGCTTTGGGAGGAGTTTGAAGAAAAGTTATATAGTATTTAGGCAGTGACTTGCTCCTATATGACATAGGTTGGGTATTACAATGATTGTGGATTTTCAATAGAATATACTTTCCTTACTTCCTGAATAAAGAAAAAACACAGCTTTCTTACAAGGCTGGCTAGAATATTTATTATAAAAAATTAAACTAGAAATGTAACGGTTTCGGAAGTATAGCACTTCCTTCCTCAGACTACACTCTACAACTGAAATCAGAAATAAAATTATATACAATAAAGAAAGGAGATCATTGTTCTTTCCACCAATAAGGAATCACTACTAATTAAAAGTTCACTTTTCTTTTTATAGCACTACCTCTCCCTCCGGGGAGGAGCGTAAGTGCCTTTCACCTGTAAAATTTGATGAGTCCCAACATAACAAGTAACTATGAACTAATAATAGCCGAAAACAGCTTTCTAACAATAAAATTAGTGAAAACAAGACCTTGGAAACACCTGCTTGAAATAAAGAGCTAAACAAAAATTATAAAGCTTGTGACCTTTTAAAAGCATTAACATCATGCAGAAAACCATAAGTAAATAATGAAACCCTAAAAATAAGTAAACTAACTAACTAAATAAATAAAAATATATAAAAGAATACATAAATCAAATTAAATATTATAGTGTCCTTATATTTTACCCTCTTCTTTCTCCGTTCTTCCTTTTGCAAAATGTCCTCCCACTCTTCATTAATACTATAACCACTATTCCAGTTCATAGCTTTATCGGCTACCTTTTTTATCCTCTTAGCTTCTTTCCACTTCCTAACCAGTCGTCTCCATTCATATTCCACTACCGTTGCTCCTTCCCAGTTCACTTCATGGCCGGTTTCACTGACGTGCTTCATGAAGGTAAAATATAAGGACACTATAATGTTTAATTTGCTTTATGTATTATTTTATATATATCTTTATTTAGTTAGTTAGTTATTTACTTAATTTTAGGGTTTCATTATTTACTTATGGTTTTCTGCATAATGTTAATGCTTTTAAAAGGTCACAAGCTTTATAGTTTTAATTTTTTTTAGTTCTTTATTTCAAGCAGGTGTTTCCAAGGTCTTGTTTTCACGAATTTTATTGTTAGAAAGCTGTTTCCGGCTATTATCAGTTCATAGTTGTTTGTTATGTTGGGACTCATCAAATTTTACAGGTGAAAGGCACTTACGCTCCTCCCCGGAGGGAGAGGTAGTGCTATAAAAAGAAAAGTGAACTTTTAATTAGTAGTGATTCCTTATACAATGATCTCCTTTCTTTATTGTATATAATTTTATTTCTGATTTCAGTTGTAGAGTGTAGTCTGAGGAAGGAAGTGCTTTACTTCCGAAACCGTTACATTTCTAGTTTAATTTTTTATAATAAATATTCTAGCTAGCCTTGTAAAAAAAAAGCTGTGTTTTTCTTTATTCAAGATGGACACAAGGCCATAGTCATAATATCCTTGCTTCCATAATCCCTAAATTAAACAATGTGTTGACAAAGAATTACTAAGTACTTAAAATATTCTGTTTACTTTTGTCACATATTTTACTTAAATATATGTAATTCGTAATTACAAAAATATAGCATTTAAGCCTTACTAAAGTAAGCTTACTATTCAAACAAAAGAGAGCCAAAAGTTGCATGACTTATGTAGTATTGCTCTTGCCTTGAACACATGGAATAAATAAATCACGCCGTGGACTTTTGGAATACTGTGAAACTACATAATGATTGACAGAAATTTTCTGTTCACGTGCCAATCGACTAACGTCTCTGGAATCTTATTACAGATAGAAACTGATCATTTGTTGAAGGTTGGTAGTATGAATCGGTAATCAGTTCTATCTTTGAAATAGTGTGTGATCTGTTTTCGCATAGAAAGGAGTGACTTGGAGCACAACATTTTTGTACACAGACATCCCTTCACCAGATCTAATCACCTACGAAGCTCTTTTTATTAAATTTCACCACTGGGGAATATACACAAAAGATTATAAATGACTAGGATACCGAAAATTATTGCCAAATTCGTACTTTCTGGGGTCACTGAGATCAATAGTAACACTCCCGACGCCATTCAAGTCCAACTTCAGCACTCATCAATCATAGAGGGTTGGGTGTAACGAAAATATTACATATACTATAAATCTATATATCTATATCTGTATTATTAAATAATAATAGCAGCAACAGCACTTTTATACGATATTAAAAGCTTACGTTTCCTTTTATTTTCAAAAGATGACTCCTTGAAACCATTACATTACAAATACGTTCCAAATATCCTTTTTAGTGAATTCAACTACATCTACCTAACAACCATATCAACAAAATCTATCGACAAAACCTTTTCTTTTTCAAAATGCATATTTCTGCTCAATTATTGCGCCTCTGATCATTACATAAAACAGGTACAGATTGATAATATTATTTTACATCGTTATATAATTTGTCGCTCGAATTTGTAATGTAATGGTTTCAAGGAGTCATCTTTTGGAAATAAAAGGAAACGTAAGCTTTTAATATCGTATAAAAGTGCTGTTGCTGCTATTATTATTTAATAATACAGATATAGATATATAGATTTGTAATATTAGTTCTCGTTACATATGGTGCAACGAATCCCGGGACCCTGTGAAGGTCTTGAAGATTAGTAAAGACAGGGTTCGGACTTATGAACTTAAATTATACTTATTTGCGTAGCGGAAGAAAAATTGAGCGCAAGACCAATATGGCCAATGTACATAATAACGATAGGTCAACGGCTGATAATATAGAAGAAACCGTGTCGCAAATGGTAAATACTAACCAAATTTTGGATATGTTTATGCAATTGAAGCAACAACTTACGACGACAGTCGCAGAAATGAAACTTAACACAAGTCAACGGCTTACAACGACAGTCGAACAGCTTACAACGACAGTCGAAGAAATGAAACTTAACACAAGTCAACAGATTACAACGACAGTCGAAGAAATGAAACTTAACACAAGTCAACAACTTACAGCGACAATCGAAGAAATGAAACTTAACACAAATCAACAACTTACAGCGAAAGTCGAAGAAATGAAACTCAACACAAGTCAACAAATAAAGCTGATGTCTCAAGAAATCACGCAACAACTGACGCAGCGAATTGATTCTAAGTTGGACTTAATGAATGAACAGTTCAATGCAAAAGTTGAATTAACTGATCAACGTAAGCAAAAATTGGAAGAGTCTGATGATAAGGATTCTAAAAAGAAGAAAGTTGAGTTACCTGTAGAAGATAGAATGAAACAGGTTACAATACCTTTGTGGGATGTTCCTTATGAAGAAAAGTTGAAGAAAAAGATTGAAGAAACAAAATCTTCGCTCACGCGACTGACGGATTTGCTGCCGAGAAGGAATTTGGATTTGGCAGGTTGGGCAGAAGAAAGAAAAGAGAAGAATGAAGGACTTGCTTGTGAACTTATTGAAATTAAACCACCAGCTGTTGTTGATGGTTACCGTAACAAGTGTGAATTTAGAGTGGGCATAAACCCTGGGATGCAAGAGCGAACAGTGGGTTTTCGACTGGCTAGCTTCAAAGAAGGTTCAATGAGTATTGGACCGACAGACTTTCTGAGACATTTGCCTGACAGAATGAAAGAGGCAGTAAAGGTCTTCCAACAATACATACGAGAGTCAGATAAGTCATTTGTTCCAGAGACTCATGAAGGTTACTGGAGACAATTGACTGTCCGAATATCGAATACTGGCGATTTGATACTGTTGGTAGTTATGCATCCACAAACCCTGAATGAGGAGGAAATAGGGAAGATTAAGGATGATTTGAAAGATTACTTCCAAAACAGAGAAGGAAACATCTTGAATATAACATCGTTCTATTTCCAGATCTTCACTGAAAAGGAAGAATGTGAGAGACCCTCACCACTGCAGCTATTGTTCGGAAAAGAATACGTGGAAGAAACTATATGTGACACGAATTTCCGAGTATCTCCAGATTCTTATTTTCAAGTGAATACTTCGGGAGTCGAGCAGCTTTATACTTCAATCGCGGAAATGGTTGAGGTTGACGAAGAAACTTCCTTGATAGATGTGTGTTGTACCACTAGAGAGATTGAACCTACTCTTGCTAAGAAATGTGTTCAAATTTTTGGCATAGAAATGTCGAACCATGCAATTGAAGATGCAAGAACCAATGCTGTAAAGAATGACACCACAAACAGCGAGTATTTTGTTGGACAGGCTGAAGATATTTTGCTCACCGTAGTGGAGAATGTATCTGAAAAGAAGATACTTGTTATTGTAGATCCACCTAGAGCTGGACTTCATCGGAAGTTGATTATTATATAAAAGAATATAATATTGTAATATGAATATATAAGGATAAGAGAAGAAAAATAATTGTATTAATGCAATTTTTAAATTCATACGAGGGCTATTCAAAATATCAATATTTGGAAACTTTTTTTTATCCAGGGTTCTTTCCTTCACAGTATTACTGTTACGTAATTCCCGTTCGAGCGCCAAATTATATAACGATGTAAAATAATATTATCAATCTGTACCTGTTTTATGTAATGATCAGAGGCGCAATAATTGAGCAGAAATATGCATTTTGAAAAAGAAAAGGTTTTGTCGATAGATTTTGTTGATATGGTTGTTATAAAAGATATATAGTTGATGTCAAGAAGAAATATATTTGAGAAAATATTTTGTGATGTAATGGTTTCAAGGAGTCATCTTTTGGAAATAAAAAGAAACGTAAGCTGTTAATATATTATACAAAGTCTTGCTGTTCATAATATATATTTAATAATAATAATATATAGATAAATAATAATAGTTCTCGTTACATGGGGGCCTGAAAAATCACGTCCAAAATGACTGGTATTTGTGTCGAATCCATAGTTTTTGGGACTGCTAAGCTGAATGACAACAGTCCTTACGACATTTGAACTCAAGTTTAGGCAAAATGGGCCATACAGGGTGTCTATCGGTCACGAAAGTCACAAAATCAGAAAATGGTCATGAAAGTCACGAAATTTAGCTTTTGGGTAACGATTTTTTTTTTTTTTTTTTTAACTGTTCAAATGTAAGTACAGATTGGAAAATTTTATTCTATAAAACGTCAAAGTTCACCACCAAAAATGTCTATGATCAGCTTTAGACGCTATCAAATCGCAAGCAAAGTTTCTATCGCATGGATGAAAATTCGGCGTAATCCCCACCCAAATTCGCTCTTGAAAAATATTAGGAAATTTTATGATTTGGTAAAGAAAAGGTCACGAAAAAGTCACGAAATTTCATTTTGGGATTTTAGTAGACACCTTGACATAGCAACTTGTTCGAGACTGACGAGGGCAACAGAGTATGCATTGCTCTTCGTACAATTATTGTATATATATATATATATCATTTTTTAAGGAAATAAGGAAAAGCTGCCCCTGTCGATATGAATTATATATATATATATATATGTGAGTGTGTGTGTGTGTGTGTGTGTGTGTGTGAAATTCATATCTGCATGGGCAACTCTTCCTAATTTATTTCATTCACTTGTTTGCCATAAAAAATGATACATTGTATATACCTTATCCCCCCAGTGCGAAAAACAGTATTTTAGCTAGTTATTAAGAAGTTCGAACAACCAAATTGGAAGGAGTCCACGTTTCAATAAACCTGAAACTGGAATTAATCACACTGGGATTTTTGTAGGAAGTTTACTTTTTTATTGCGATGACCTATTCGACATCTTTTGAGTGTGTATAAACGAAGAACATTTCAGTTTGTATTTTGAGCAATTTTAGAACATAGTAGAACGTGAACACTTTCTGTGAGAGAAATTCATAGAATTTTATATGATGATGAAACTGAACTGGATGATTCTGATTTTTAATTATTTACTGACCATGATAGTAACACTGATCTTGGTGAAGAAGAAGATAAGAGTGAAGAATTGTTATCTGCTGCCGCTGCTGAGAAAACTCCACCCACTCCGCCATTAGATAATTATCTTGCCAATAATGAAAAATTAAAAAAAAAAAAAAAACACTTTACCCCCTGGTATTCAGTACATTTTAACATAGGTGGTGCATTAGGTTATGTTAAATAAACTTGTGTCTTTTACAATATTACTTATCTATAACAACATTTAAGCAAGTATTTATTTTTTATAATTTTCTAGAAAAGCTCACATAATTTACTAACAAAGATACGTAAACAAAAACATTTTTTTTAAAAAAAGCAAAACACCAGTTTTGATCTGAAATGTTTTTTTCTGTTTTAAAAATACTTGTAATTACATAAAAGTATGTTTTTATTTTTAAAAATTTCGGTTACAAATTAATTATGCAGTTTTATTTTCTTAGGTCTCAGACCCAGCCCGACCATTTATGAAACTTTTTTCCACCCGACCACTGTAGGGTTAACTCACAGAGGGAAAAAATTCGATCAGTGTAGAAAATGTTGCAATCAGAGGCCATGCTGCAAGGCTGTATGGACTTAACTGAGAAGTATATTTCCTATGCCGTGACTCAAAACATAGGATGGGATGAAGAAATCTAAAACCATTACAATATTTTGCTTGTTTCTCACGAATCTGTACTTCAATTAAGCAATGCAACTAAATAACACAAATATTGAAGTCGTAATACAAAACACTGTAATACTGACAGCTACCAGCCAAAAATGGGTACAAGTTAAATGTTCCTTTGTCAATAACCTCAGAGAATGAGCTAATTATTATATTTTTCAACGAACTTGAAAGTTCGTTACTGAATTCTCTATGTTTGTGTGTGTGGGTGTGTCTGTTATTTGTGATTTTTTCAATTTTGAGCTCTCCAATCGATAGAGTATCAGAAACTATCTGAGGAAGTGATGGAATTTCTCGCGTCAATCTTACTGTTCTCGACATACTGGCCAAAAAGTTGCCGTTTCCGGAGATTTAAGGAGCTATATCTCGGGAACAATAGGTTAGAGAAAGATGATATTGGTGATTTTCAATACCTAAGAGATGGTGAGTACCAAATAGTAACCGGTGGCCATTGTCCACCAGTTAACATCGGTACAAAAATGTTTACCATCCTCTTATGTTTTGATTAACAGAATTACAATCTCTTTATGTCTTCCCGTTACCGAGATATTGGCCAAAAAATAGTTCCGATTTTGGGAGATTTAAGGTGCCATATATCGGGTACCGTAAGTCATAGAGAGATCATATTGGTGTTGATCAATACCTATGAAGATGGTGAACATTTTGGTACCAAATAGTAACAGGTGGCCACTGGTCAACTGGTTACCGTCCCCGAAATATTGGCCAAAAAAGTTCGAATTTCGGAAATTTAAGAAGTCATTTCTCGGGAACCGTAAGTCATAGAGAGATTATGTTTTGCGAATTTTTGCGAGAAACAGAAGAAAGCGCGGATAAAAGATTTACTTTTACATGTAGGAACAATTATAATTATCTTTTCCGCTTCATCTCTTTATTCTTGAATTTTTACCATTATTATTCACTTAAACTATCTCTACAACCTACGGAACCCGGAGGTTCAATACCACATTCACAAAAGCTCTCCATTGACTTTTGTTCTTAAGCAAACTGGATTCAGTTTCTATTTTGTATTCCTATATTTGTGAGATCCATCTTGATATTGTCCTTCTATCTGCATCTAGATCTTCCTACTGGACGTTTTCCGACTGGATTTCCTATTAAAGTTTTGAGATAGTTCCTAATTTCATTCTTGCTACATCACATGAGCCTTCTAAACTTGCCTAACAACGTTTGGCAAACGGGGTAGATTACGCAGTTCCTCGTTCTGAAGTTTCCGCATTTCCGTTCCCCTTGCGTCCGAATATTTGCCTCAGTATTTTGTACTCAAGTACTTTCAGTTTGCGTTCTTTCAGAGTTAGCGACCATGTTTTGCAACTATACAAAACAACAGGTGTGAATGTCATTTTATATATTTTAAGCTTAAAAATCATCGACAAAAGATTTTGAACTGAATAAAATACGAATTCTCTGCTTACAGTCGACATTTTAATTTCTTCGTAGATATGGTCTGGTCGATTGGTCTGTTAATATCAATCCTAGATATCTGAAAGTATCACTTTGTCTATAGTATTGTTTGATATATTGACGTATCCATAATTTGTAGTATTACGATCCCGGCGAATTTTCACTTATTTAGTTTTCTCTGCATTTACTTTTAAATCCATGTTCCTGCAAGCATTTATTAAGAGCTCCACATTTATTTCTATTGTTCTTCTATCATAGTCTATTAGATTTACTTGTTATTCACCTAACAATACAAATAATTTACTTTAATTTACAATTTACTGTATTCCAATTACATTTACATTTCATAATTTCAGCTGAATGTATATAAGACAAGTTAGGTGATTTTTTATTTTCACTACACTTTTTACTGATGTGCATCCAGGCTAAGAAATATTAGACAACTATAATTTTACCTTCTTTACCTCGAACAAAATAGTTATTTCAGTATCAAAATGGGAAAAATAATTTTGATAATACTCTTAGATAACTTTAGTATCAAATGCTTACTATTTTATCTTTCTTTTTGGCTGATCATTGAGCCTGTGAGAAAATTTATAGACACCTGTTTGCCATTTACTTGAAGATAACACTATTATATATTTTTTTCCCAATACATGATCAGACCTTTGTAGACTCTATACATGCATCATACACAGTGTTACAATGCAAAAGATGTAAATACATATTAATTGACGGTAATATTCATTTACACTTAAGTCAATGAACTAACAAGAAAAATAGATGAATTGTTTAACAAACTTCCAAATCAGCTTGGAAAAGTTCGACGATATTAATAGACCGCAGCAAGATATCAAAATGGATGCTAGAATCTGATCGCAAGCACCACAAAATGATATCCAACTGGCTCCATTTTCTCTGTGAAGTGTGTGCAAATCATACATACATTTCTAACAATTCCAGTTATTCTAAAACACACACACGGAATTTTGAGAGAGATATTTTCTCGGTAAGCATGATTCATCGGTTTCTCAAGAGTACTGTGACGTCTGAAACTTCTTCCAAACACAATTTCTTAAAAGAATCGGATAAAAACGTAATATATGGACAAATGAAGAAATAAAATGAGTTCACAAACACTAGCCAGGAAAAGCACTTTATTTTTTAAGAATAATATACTTTTAACTAGTACATTTACCAAATTCATGGCTTTCTATTTAGCCAACCACATGAAGTTTGATATATTTTGCATCATAGAGAACTACTTACGTCATTTCAAGACGTATACTCTCAGTATGACTGATTTCTTAGTTATAAACTCATAATATACTCTATTATTATTATTATTATTATTTTAATTTTAAAAATCACATACAATGGAAGCTACTTGTTTAGTTATTTGCCTACACATAAACAAAATGCAATAAACGATAAATAGATGATATCAAGTGAGCAACAATTTTTATTACTTATTCTAAGGAAGCTCTTACACAAGGAAGAGCTGGTACTGCAATATCTTCTGCCAGGTTGAAGTTTATAGTCAAAAGAAGTCTTTTGATTTCTATTTGACCAAATCGCCTAGTTATTGCGAGATATTGAGAAATTCGATACCAGTTAGTGCAAAGATCAGGTGGAAACTTTCCGACTTAGAATTTCTAATCCTGACACCGACATACTTATCATAAAAAAATAGTTTAACGGGTCTCCGTCCATCATATATCTTAACTAATTTAAACTTATAATCTTTATGCCTTGTTTGAAAATTTAGTTTATTATATAGTTTTTTTTTTTTAAATTTCCCATTTACTTGTACAAAAAGCACTTCTTCCAATAACAGCTGAAACGTTCTCCATTTTCTGCTGGTTACAACGCATTAAGAACGTGACGATTTTTGCCCTAAGATTCGCCTACAAAGTTTGCAAACAGTTAAAACAATCCACAATCTATTCAGAAAATAGTGGTATATGAAAAAGTTAAAATGTGGAAAGAAAAAATTAGTAACGTACTCACGGAGAGGTAAACAAACAAATAGTTAATACTCAATGATCAATAGAACTACTATATAGAAAATAATTTGTGTTTTGACAAACAGGTTAGTCAACAACAATCAGATAAAACACAAAATATATATTTGAGATGACGTCAGGGAACACATTTTATTAATCAAGATACATTTTATGGATCCTAGACGCTTTCATTCTCCGATAATTTCGATATGATCCACATAAAAAGATGAATTTTAAATGGAAGAGGGAACATCGCCTGCTCTTGAAGCCGAAGAGCCTTTATCACTAAAATCACTGAGTACTCAAAATTAGTATTCAAAATTAATATTCATAAAGTACCATGTATTAAGATTCTTTGAAGCAGTTATTCATGCACAAGATGATTTGCTAGCTCCTTTGTAAATACGTTTCTCTTCTTACACCTATAAAAAACATTAATTATTAGTTTTACTTAGTAACAAATGCAAAAGTTATCTACTCTGAAATAAAACAATACCATGTACAGATTCTTTTTTAAATTGTTACTTTATAGAAGTTTAATATGAGTTCCAAACTTTGTAGAAGTTTCAACCTAACGGATCTTTTCTAGATGAAGGTCAGAGCGCAGAGACAGAAATCACTGGAAAATAAAATATAATCTCCATTACATGAAGGGAGAAACTAGATAAGTACTTGTCTAAACCCGATATGCTATATTAATCCTTCAGATACCCACATAATTTGAATACCCAGGTTCTGTACCCGATAAAGGCGCAATTCTCAGCGTTGACCTACATCAGGGAACAAAAGGAAACAAATTGCATTAAAACACAGGGAGATATGATGTAAAAAAACAGAAGTTACTGCATTCGAAATCCGTACGCTTCACACGCATTACACAGAAATATGTTCCATCTGGAACACAATAACACTTCTAGGATATAGCGTCAGGATACACATTAAAAACCAGTATAGTAAAGTTTTGAACACAAATCTAAGTAGTAGTGTGGATCGTATTGTAATATATATGTTTCGCTTCTTTGTTACCACATCAATTTTTAGCTTAGCTATAAATAGCCCAGTCAACTCACATAGCAGAGAGACATTTAAACTAAAATATAAAACTCATGTAGGTTGCAACGAAGCTAGATATTTTTAGAAAACATTAGTTAAGAACAGAAAGAAAGAAAAGAAAACGCATTCCCATACATCACCACGAAGGGGAAGACCACATTAAAATTCAAAATAATTTTATAACTATAAGCACTTAATTTTGTACTTTTTTTCTAACAGTACTATTGTGTGTTGTTTCTATCTCCGGAAGAATACAAACAATCTAAATTGATTGGTTACTTAATTTGTATTTATTCCTTTTATCAGCAGCTAGATTATATAGACGAGACCTACAATTTAAAGTAGCATCTGGAACCACTGCAGTGCGTTCGATGCTCTCCCACGACTCGATACCTCGCTTGCCAAAAACACGCGTGCTGCTACTACACCAGGAAGAAAGCAAAGTATGATTTATAGTTATCAGCACTACATATTTGTAATAACAAATCACACGTAAATTATCTACATTTATGAAAAATGTAGTCTCGAGTTTGAATTTTTTCACTGTTTTCGACAATGAGTAAGACGTATTATTTACCTACTTCCCAAAATTAGGCATGGCACTGAAATCTTTTGAAATTACAATACTTAAAGTAGCTATAGTTACTAAACTGTGCTCTTGGGTACATGGTTTAAAACTCTTACTTTGTACGCATAACTGTTATTCATATTTAATTCATTATTCTCACAAAATTTCGATCCTCTCTGGAACCATTCTCAAAATGCAGGCGTAATGCTAGCCTGAATATACTTTCTGAGTACATTACTACATCACTTCAAAACCTGTGAAGGAAAAAGTCGGCATGAAGCTCAGGAGTGGTGAATATAATTTACAGAAGTGTACTGTAGAACACTTTGTGCAGATTTTTCTATTTACAGCTTATGAAGTGATATAACAATGTTATCAAAAAGTAGATTCCTGCTAACATTATGTCTGAGATTCAGGAATGATTCCAGAAAAGAGCGAAATATTGTGAGGATAACGACTTAAACAGGAATGGAAGTAGTTGCACAAGGTAAGATTTTATAGTTAAATTATAAATCATTATTAGGGGTTGCTTGAAATTTGGTCAGATGGAGCTGACTATTTGCTATCACTTCAAATTGACAACTAGGAGATGGTACTGATAGTTCTTTTAATTCTCAAATGTATATATGGATGTAGGAGTATAGTTTAACTACAACTTTTTTTTCGAACGATGCTCCCTATAACTTTCAAAATCTTTACTATTTCCTGAATATATCTTGTAATTCACATGATATACCTCTTGTACGAACTGCTAGTCTTTATGATATATCTGATACATATTTATTTATTTCTAGAAGTAGTGGAGAATCGTTATATTATTATTCAACTCAGTGAAGAAAAACAGAACTTTGGTACACAATTTTTTACAGATGCCAAGAGGTCAAGCAAAGGCTCAAAAATGAACCAGGAAAGAAAAAGCGTTTTTCACTCATAACAGCTATTACCAGATTTGTTATATGGATTGAGCATAACTTAAAATTTGTTTTACAAGTATTCATATGAACTTCACCTTATGGTCACTCTGGTTAGAATATTCCTTTTTGAAATTATTATGTACGCATTCTTGTATTTGCATTTCGTCTCATATACTCCAGAATGCACCAAATAATACACGAATTAATCTTTTAACCTATTACAGGGTTCCTACTGATCTGGAGAAGTCTATTTACCTGATCTTCGGCAGCAAATTACCTGACTTTCATGACGGATGATGTTGATATATAAATAGGGAATAAATAACGGTAAATATTTATATATTCTATAAAGACAAATAGTATTCAATTGCTCATATGTACACTTCATTTAGCACCCATAAAAATGTGAGCAACGTTCCATACCGTGATCTTTAATTGTTGGCTAAGTTGAAACTGATGTAAAAGTAATGTTAGAAAAATGAGAAAAATATATTTTATAAAATTTCCCTGACTTCCTTGACCAGTAGGAACCCTGCACGAGTGTTTTATCAATACTCAAAGGGGATCTATAATTGACTGAATCCAGAGTTTTTGGTACATTTATTGAATTTAAACGGTAAATTTGCTCAGAATGAGAAAGAAATCCAATTATAGATATACGAGTGACATTATTCTAAGTTGCGTTAAAAATGTCGACGGGTTATTTTCTTCACTTTTCCAAGGTACCAGCAAGTAACGTTTTCAGTAAAAATTGAAATAATAATAATAATAATAATCCAATTGTCTATTGGGATCACATGCTGTGGTCTGAATCAGCTGGTTATTGAGTTCAGTTCACGAAAATCTTTCAGTTTAACTTTCTACGATTATGCTCTTGAAGCTAAAGGAGACGAATGATTAACGCAAGTGAATAATGAATGAAAAAAATGGTGAAATGGGATTTTGCAAGGAAACTGGAGTACCCGAGAAAACCCACGGACATGTCTACCATAAACTTACTTGGGACAGGAATCAATACCCGACGTACCAGTTAAACGCTCTAACACTGAGCCACCGTGCACCCCCCCCCCCCCTCTAGTTATAGTTTATTCAAGGAACGTTCAGTATCTCATATAAACAGATACACGTGGTAACTGCTTCACTTTATTGGTTCAAGAGCCTTGGAACATCTATGCGGCAGAAGAAAATAGTCCATTGTCAAATAAGCTGTTTTTCAATGTTTTTGTTGCTTGTAAGGCTCATTACCAGAAATGCAGTTTCCTTACAGTTACAGAACAGAAACAACACTGTGTCTAAGAACTAAATTGAATTAATGCAATAAAAGAGAATGCGCATGCGCAGAAAGTGGCTTTGACCCACCTCACGCGCGAATCACGGTTTACAGTATGGCTGCGTGCGAGGAATATATAAAACGCCGACAGGGTACAAGCACGTGCTTCTCGAAAGAAGCGCTGACCGATAGCCAATCATCCGATGACTGGCGGAGTAATACCATTCTGTAATGTTTACATCAGGATCAGAAGATTCGTTGAATGAACTTTAGTTAATGAGATTACACCTCTTTCCAGATGAGAAGCAACACAAACAGAAGTCAATGGTACACGATTTTAAAGATTAACCCCAGTGTAAGCAAAGGCGCGCGCTAGCCGCTACACCAGCGGGAAGAGCAACTACCCTCTTTTGTACTTCAAAATTTAAAGCAGAAAATTATTTAAAAAGAATTAAACTAACGTAGTCTGATTACGTTTTCCAAATATACGAGATGAATGTGTATGATCGTGCATTACGAACATCTGACCCGCATAAACTCACATAGTGAAATTAAAATTTTACATTATCGAAAAATATGTCCAATCTACTTACAGATATAAAATTCTTCTCTTACACAATGTAAAGTCTTGAGGTCTCCATCAATACATTCTTTTAGTAAATTACTGTTTTGTGCTAGATTTTAATTTAACCAAATAATCAATCATTCCCCACGGAACTGAATCTACATGTATGAAGGTCATTTATATATATAGAAATATATCCATTATAAGAACACAAGAATAATGAAACAAGAGCAAAGAATTTTGTCATTCGTTGGTGGATGGAATTTCCAGGATAGATTCCCCACTCATAATAAAAGTAATCCTTGCATGTATATGAGAACATTTTAAGTTTACGGTCATAGTCGGTTCTTGTTACTTTGAACGAGTACTGTTGTGCAGGGCACGAAAAACAGCGTACTTCATATGTGCATTTTATATGTAACAATAAATAAATAAAATTATACACTCAGTACTAATTGTAGGGGAAAAAATCACATTCAAGGAAATCAAAATAAGTACACCAGGTAAACAGACGAACTATCCTATCAACTACTCATGAGTGAAAAGTGGACGGGATCGGACATTACACACATGAATGTTTATATATAAGGGTTGCAAAAGTGCAGGAGATATTGCAGCATATACGTATGCAAAGTCTCTACGATGGTTTAGTGTTACCAAATAAACGTTTGAAATGCCAAAACACAGATTTCTTAAAACAACTGGAAGCAATTACTGCTTTTTTAGTTGATTGTCGGACGTGGATATATCATTTCAATTGAGTGTTTCATTGTCGCTTTACAAACACAGTTTCATAGTTAACATTTACGACTGACATTATACAAAACTACAATTTCCTAACTATATTTCGATTATATAGCTGCCTATGATGGCATGAAACAAGCTAGCGTACCCACTTAATACTGATAAGCCATTAGTTGAGATTTTCACTTTATTACATTACTACGATTTCATGATTAAAATAGTATTAATATATGCAACTCAAGTGTTCCTTGCATCTAGATCTACCCGTAATTTCGTTTTTATAATTTATAATATACCAGAGCCCCACGAACAGTAGGTGAGGGCTCTACCGCTAAGTCACTGTGGCCTCCATACTTTTGGGCTGGAGCTAAATTATAGCAAAACTTAAGTTTCCGTGCAAGGATTTATACAGATTTCCTACAATTCACCTATAGGTATTGACTCAATTTAGCTTCGTGTAGTTAAAATACCTATGCCGTGAGATACGGGTGAATTGTTTAGTAACACGTGCATAATAAGAGTTCCTTTGGAACGACCGAGCGTACAAAGTAGAACAGTATATGCAAATAATTAGAAAGTAAAGTAGAATGAAATAATTGTTGATCGATGCTTTACGATATATAGTAAACCACTCAAACATAGAAAGTCTCGAAACATTCGGGATACAAGATAAGACCGTTCATAGTTGAACTACATCTGAAACAGATTACTGTATTCGTAAAAAGAGTTGTGATTATGGACTGTCGTTACTATTCCGTAAGTGATTATATATCCTTGCACATGCAAACGAACCAGAGCAAGTTAATCAATGTATATCAGAGTGATCACTTCTCGTGCGTGGATGCTTGGTTTGAACCCAGCTCGCGTCAAGTGGGCTTAGTGGTAGTCAAACACCGTGTGGGTAAGTTTTGTCGGGTTTCTCCTACTTTCATCATAGCACTATTTCGTTTGTGATCATGATTAGCGTCTTCCTTAGCCTCAGATTATTATCGTGGGCGGTACACTTTAAAACAAATCAATGTAGAGTATCAATACCAAGAACAGTTCTAAATAAAAGCAAAATAGCCAAAACTGGTGGTATGGTCCAGTAATTCCACTCTTCTCGAGCTGAATAAGTTGGTAGAAATGGCCTATATTGTAAGGATTTATCCTGCATGATGGTCTGCGTACCCACCTAGTGCACTGATTTCAAACCTCCGTCGTGATTCGCACTACAATAGGCCATACTGTTCATGAACTTGGTTTGCAAGAGGTGGAATACAAAAAGTTAAAACATGGTATGCTAAACATACAAAAGTGTTAACTATTTAGAATGAGAGGGCACACCAAATCTAGCGTCCTTTCACACTTTTGCAAGGAACAGTAAATGTAGCTGCAAGAAACATACGGTAAAATACTATATATGATAACTACATCGGCGGGCACTAAGTTTAAGAATAGCAGAATTTGTAAAACTCATAGGTAATATTTAATACTTAGTACATAACGAGGAAGGCATGGTGCATTGGTGGGTATAGCTCTGGTGCGCTAAATCTGTTTCGATGTGGTGGACAGCACCGTGTCCATGGGTTTTCTCCGGGTTATTTCGGTTACTCCCATATTGCCATTCCATACAATGTTTTCTAATTATACGCCTCCTTTAGCCCAAAGGGCATAAACATGCGACGTAAAATTAAAACGTTCATTTCCGTGTATAAACACCATACACAATATGTGTACAAACTAATGTGCCCTAGAAATGACTATGCGCTATCCTAGTACCTAATATCTTACTATATTCAATTATTTCACTATAGTATTATGAAATTCACTATAGTACCTTAAAAACTGTTTCTTAGGTAGGATTTGCATTCATGGGTGAAGATTCACTCTACGACAATTTTGCCTTATAGGCATAAACACGCGTTTGAAAGTATGCGACAAAAGCGATCGCGGAAACAGCACACGCTAACTTGTGCTGGGTGGCCTGCGGGGTAACGAAAAACTGGATCTGCAGGACGCAGGCGCGCCAACGACGGGAAATGCACAAAATCAAAGACAGCGCAAAAAACACTTGATATCGCCTAGAATCTCATAGGCTAGAGTACCTGTACTGGTTTCACACTAGTAGCTCTATTGTTGTAAAGTAAAACTACAAGTTTCCTACATCGATTAGAATCGATTTTAGTTGAACGTCCCTTTGAGCAGCGAGGCTATGTGAGACGTGGACCTGCAATTTAACGTGTACTCCGAACCACATGAGCTCGCGCGGAAATCGAACTCGGGTCTCTCACACCAAAGGCGCGTACGCTAACCGCTTAGTCACGAGGGAGCTCTAAGTTTCCTACATCGTTACAGAAATACTTCGCAGATGGTATTAGTTTGTTACACAGTCGTCTTTGATATGCACGCAATCATTTTAATCCCAGTTGTAATTGTTTCACACTTGTAAACATGAAATACTGGTTTCCTACATTCTGAAAACTTCCTCCGATAGTGGAATTTAGTATCCTATACAATCCTTTGTCATATGTATTCATTCATTTTATCCATACAACTACCGTAATTTTCATGACGGACTATCCTTAATCTGTTCCAATAATTAAAAACTCATATTGTATAAACCATAACAAATAATATTGCAAAAACCATCTGTTTTCACTACCCTCGCTCATTCGCATAACCACCATCGTTAATGCGCCTACTCTATTCGGACGCACCCCAGTGCGGGACCACCAGCTTCGCCCTGGACTGACTGCTCGGTTAGATAGCAATCGTGCTTTTTAGTGGTTATTTAGCACAAGATGGTTTGTGTTTTGCACCTTAGTTTTTGTCATACATCCGAACGCCATATTTGTTAACAGTTTAGAGATGGGGGGCAAAGACTGGCAATCGATGTTTGAGTAAAGTGTTATGAAAATTTTAACTAATTACTTCTAGTTTACCGAACTTGAACTTTATAGTGACTTATGTGGGAAAAGAAAGTGAAACCTTCGTAACAAAGACAGAAAACAACGTGCCTCCGGGGCTCTAACACGCCTTAACTCACTAACGCTCGCTCGGCAATACTATGTGAATTAAATATTGGTAAGAACCTAATTTATCGTATGGAACCATAAAACGACCGAATCTGAGTAGAGTATCGCAAAAAAGTAGGTGAACAGATGGCCCTTCCATCACTAAACAAGGCCCCGTATTTATTTGCAAATAGTAATTTTTTATTACAAATCATAAACGTTTCTACGCATCTATTTTAGAAGGTAATTGAACCTAACCTAGGCTAATATAATCTAACCAACGGAACCAAATGTAGTACATTTTGGTATCTATTTTCGAGTATGTTTCGCAGAAGGGGTCCAGAAGCACGCACAAAACACAGGAAATATGGATGATACAA
Source organism: Thermobia domestica (assembly GCF_964235325.1). Lineage (NCBI taxonomy): Eukaryota > Metazoa > Arthropoda > Insecta > Zygentoma > Lepismatidae > Thermobia > Thermobia domestica. The sequence continues at coordinate 36,146,564 of NC_137455.1, read as the reverse complement.
GTACTTAGACGTAACATAACGTAACCTAAACTAATGTAAGGTAACCTGAATTAGCCTAATATTAGTGGAAATCAGCAAAATTCTATCATTTTCTGGAAAATTATGCTGGACCCCTACACTAACATAATATAAACTAACCTAATCTAATGCGAACAGAAATTACCAAAATTGTAACATTTTTTAGAAAAAAGTGCTGGATCCCTTCTGCTAAACATAGGCCTGTTCTTTATTCGAATGTTATATGGTCTCACGATACAGCACAAATGCCGAAACATTTTTCGTCCTAATCTAAGCTAACCTTAAAATGTAAATTGACAGAACAGTCTCCTCAAGTAATGCCGATTGCATATCATGTTACCATGCACAATGTTTTGTAAGAGTAGGGAATTGTTTAAATATTTTTTGTTAAATTTTCAACAATTCTTTCTAATGCTCTCTATAAACTTGTACGCGTGTCCTAGACACGAATGTTTGGGATAATTTTGGAACTAGGGGGCGAAAATCGGGTAAAATCACCATGTTTACACGAGAAATGAGTTGATGTTACGTAAGTGTAATTACTAACATAACATAACATAACCTAACCGAACCTAGCCTAGTCTAAACCATCAAAAACACAGAAAATACAGGAAGAAAGTAGAATTCTGATAAAATCACCACGTAAAAATTATTGCGGATAATTTATGTATTTCTCCACTATCCTCGTTTAAGAGTATGAACCCTACCCGTCGCTGACGCGCCTGCTCCCTACGGACAAACACCCTTGCTCTGCTCGGAGTTTGAGGTTAGACTCGGTTAGATAGCATTCGTGCTTTTTAGTTGGTTCATGGCTGCAATAAACGTGTGAAAATTTGCTAGAACCGTCTGCTCGTGTAATGCCCCAAATATCCTATTCTAACCTGACCTAAACTAACCTACCCAAACCATAAAATAATACAGAAAAGATCCCCCAGTTCCAAAAACATACCGAATGTTTAATTCTTAAACGATTTTATTCTTAAAACAATAACAGGCAATTCATGTTAATAAGTAACTACTTTTCTAAAACATACATATTAACTTTTACACACTACACAATAGTAAGTTTCTAAGAGCCCTAGTCACATTTCTTGGTAGATCCAGTTACATAAATAATTTCAAAAAATGTTTAGAAAAAATTATAACTATCAAAATTAGAACTACACCTGAACATAAACTATACAGCGTGGTTTGCAACATGCTTCACTCACTCTCGACAAATAATTTTTCGAAAAAAGAACTGAAAATCAAATTCACAAACAATAAACAATAGCGTTCAATTATAAATTTTCCGCTGAAACCATGCCGAAACTTAAAGTCAGGAGGGAGAGAAGCAGGGAAAAGATTCTGGAGATATGTTAGAAAAAAGCAAAACGAAACAGAAAAAGAAATTATTCTTAGAAATGAAAAGGGACAAATAATGAAGGACAGGACGGAAATTGAGGCGTACTTAACAGATTGGGCGATGAAACAAAATTGTGAAGAACCGAAAAATGAAACAAATAAATTAGCAAAAATGAGTAATGAGAGTGCAGAAGAAGAAAGTCAGGACTTAACTAATGATATTGAAAATATGGAAATAGAGAAGGCTAGGAAAAAGCTAAGAAGAGGAAAAGCAACAGGAACAGATGAAGTGTCAAATGAGATGTTAATAAACTTAGATAATAAATATTTGGAAAGTTTAAAGAATATTATGAATAATATACTTGAGTCAAGAACCATTCCTCCAAGTTGGAAGCAAACGAAGATTAAGTTAATATATAAAGGAAAAGGTAGAGATAAACATGATATAAAAAATTATAGACCAATAGCGATTACCAGCTGCGTATATAAGTTTTTTGCAATTATTCTAAGAGATAGGTTAATGAACTGGCTAGAGAAAAACAAAATTTTAAGTGAGTTACAGAATGGATTCAGAACAGATAGAAGAACAACAGATAACATCTACATTATAACACAACTGATAGAAATATGCAGAGAAAGAAAAGAAGATTTCATAGTAGCATTTATAGATATTGAAAAGGCGTATGATACAGTCAAGAGAAATATATTATGGGAAGTAATGGAAAACATAGGAATATCAAAGAAATTTATTATGCTCCTTAAGGAATTATATAAGAACAACAAATACAGATATGAAATGGGAAACGTAAAATCAAAATGGATAGAAAGTAATAAAGGTTTGAAACAAGGATGTCCTTTATCACCAGTTCTATTCCTCATATACATACATGAAGTGGAAGAAGCATTGATCAAAACAAACAGAGGGTTAGAATTAAGATTGCAAGGAAAAGAAAAAGTAAGAAAAATCCCTGGCACTCTATTTGCAGACGATGTGGCTCTGATGAGTAACAATATAGAAGATATTAAGGAAATGTTAGAAACAGTAGTTAGGAAAGGAGAAGAAATTGGTCTAAAAATAAATGAAGAAAAAAGCAAGTTCATGGTTTTTAGTGGAGACATAGAGAATAAAAATATACAAGCAGGAAACATAGAAATAAGCAGGACTGAAAAAATAGAATTTTTAGGAATCACACTTGAGGAAGGAGAACAATACTTAGTTGAACATGAAAAAAAACTGAAAAATAAAGTACAAAAATATACAGCAATTATAAAAAATAAAGCAATGTGGTCATACAATAGATATGAGGTATCAAGAATATTATGGAAACAAGTAGCAGTACCGGCGCTAACATATGCAAATGAAGTAATAACTTTAACGGAAAAAACCAGGAGTATTTTACAACAAGCACAAAATCAAATAGGAAGGTTTGCCCTAGGAGCAAATAAATTAAGTGCAAATGTAACAATAACAGGAGAAATGGGATGGAGTGATTTTGAAAAAAGAGAAGGTGTGAGTAAAGTAAAATATCTGGGAAGATTAAAATTTATGGAAGAAACAAGATTAGTAAAAGTGGTGCATGAGGCCACTAAACATATGAGAAAAGGGGAGAACACGAAATGGTTTAGGAGAGTTAGGAAATTAGAAAGAAAGTATGATCAAACTACCCGCTGGCATAGAGAAGAAAATTATAAAAATTGGGAAAAAATCACAGAAAAAACATTTAAAGAGAAAGCGCAGGAAAAGTGGTATGAAGAAGTTGTAAAGAAGAGCAGTTTAAAAGGAATATACACACATAAAAAGAGTTATGAGAAAATAAATTACATGAACAATGATTTAGGAAGCATTTTACTTTTCAAAGCCAGGTCAGGGAGCCTTGAAACAGGGGTAAGACTGAAAAAATTTAAAGAGGTGAATGAAAAATGTCAATTATGTTTTAAAGAAGATGAAACATTAGAACACATATTGCTAAAATGTGAAAAAACCCAAAAAATCAGGGAAAAATGGAAATGGATCGATGAAATGAAAGAGGAAGGAAATTTGGTTAAATTAGCTTGGAGGCTAGGCTTTAATGTAAATGGAAGGGAACTAAGTGAAAAAGAAATGGAAAAAACCAAAGAACTTCTTGAATTTTGGTGGAAAAAGAAAATGGAAAACGTTAAATGAAAAAAAAAAACAGTACTTACTTTTTTTCTTTTTTTCCAGGATCCAAACTTCCGAAGAGAAGGAAGGAAAATACCTTGAACCTTGAACCTTGAACCTATCATACAACAAATTTCATTGGCTTAAGTTATAATGACGTCATATACGAAATACTATCCACACCTTGATAGTTTCTTGTCCCTTTCTTCTCTTTGGGTGTGGATCCAGCCACTTCCTTTAAAGTATCACCATGTTAGTTGTAATGAGGATTCCAGTGTTGATGGGAAGACAAACTGAGAACCCGTACCACCAAAACGAGTTTGGTTTGCTGTTTCTCCTGAAATTGTAACGTTTGCGGATCCTTCTGTAAAAGTTAGTAAGTTAGAATGTATTCAAAATAATGAGAATTGCAAAAGTAAAACAGCACCATTAGAAATAAAATTTGCTAAAAGCAATTTAGAATTTGTTAAACGTGAGTTTGAAGGTATTTTGTGTGACGTTGCTCCCGTAGCTCAAAAAATTCACGCACGAGCAGTGAAAAATGAATGTGTTGAGAGTTGTATTATTTTACCATGTGTTAGTCTTCAGCCACCAGCTGTTATTTAAAATCAAGCCAACATTGAATTTTTTGACAATTAATTTGAACAGGTTGAGGAAATGTCTGATTGTGAATTAAAGGTAGAAAAAGAAATAATTCCTGTTGTTAGTCACGTTAATGTTGAGTTAAACAAGGCCAACGAATTTGTTCTCTCTCTTTCGAATAGTGTTATTGTAGATAGGAGCAAAACAGAAAAAGAAAAAAGTAACGAACTCAACCCAGCTGTTGAAAAGGTCTCTCGACTGCGATCCTCAACCATCAAGTTGATCACGTCTACCGCAGCTGCACGTGTGAGTCAGCAGCCAGCTGTTCCCGCTATTGTTTGTTTGTTTTGTAAAGGAACGAAAAGATTTTAGGGTGCAATGCGTGCTTCACTACGAAAAGGTTTACGAGAGTAGTAATAAATTGCGTTGAAAATGAAAGCAAGAGTAGCCTATTCACGCATCCTTGTAATGTATTGTGTTTGTTAAAGCAAAATTTCTTCCCTGGCACCTTGCTAACCAGTAAATTAGAATGTGTTCCATTTCACAAAACTTGTTTTTTTGTGTCTGTCACGGTTGTAGAGGTCCGTCAAGAGAAGAGTAATTTTTAAGCTGTAAGTTGAAAGTTAAAGAAATATAGGTGAAACAAATGAGATGCGTTACTTTCTGCGCAGTCATTTGTACTCAAATTGTCAATTTAAAAGATAGTAAAAATGACTTTATGCCAGGTAGGCCTCATGATAGTAACCATAACTCAGTAACGTGGGGAAAGAAATTAAAAAAACTGTCAAGAAAATTTTAGTAGGCTACGAAATGTTGTTTGTCAAATTGTAAGGAAATATAATTTACAAGCTCGTTATAGCAAAAGGCACCGGCAACATAAAAAGCCAGTACATAAAGTCAGACGAAAATTTAAAAAAGTCAAACGTATGTTGTATTGTTTTTCTAAATTTTCCACGTTTGTTCGTAAAATTTCTTTGAAAAATAAATGTCATAGTCAAAATAATGCTCAGACAAGTAGCCGTAAACGTGAAGTTGTTTTCGTCGCACCATTCTAATCAATATTCTGCATGTATTTTTGAAAAAGGTGATCAAAATTTCATATCGAATCATGCTAGCAACTTAGCAATTAATGATTTAGTAAAGGAGTCAGGTGCTGACCACGCATCACCTGCAATTAATACAAATTAGAAACCTTTTCAGGAAGAATGTGGTAATTGGGTGAATAAACCTTTTACGCCTAAGCAATTTGAAAATCAATGTAATAGCAAGATTAAATGTCAATCACCAACTACTATCAGTGATGTGCTATCAGCTGATCATGACGTAGTAACAAAAGTCGAACATACAGGTAAACGGGAAAACTGAGTGAAACGAAAAAGGCAATTTAGTGCTCAATCTAAATACAGTGAAATTGGTGTGTATAGAAAAACATCACGAAAGAAAAGTAATTGCAACTCAAGCAGTGATAAGTTAGTCAATTTCTTGTGTAATGCAGCGATCGTAATCATTGAGAAACCAACTCTGTGTTCTAAGCTACTGCTTCTTAAAGCAACCAGTATTGGTGAAAACCACATAGTAGTTTACACATTCACATTAGCTGTTTGTTGGCAAATGAAACCTTTCAAAATTGTTTTTGTGTTAAAAAGCCTCCAGTAGATGTAGGATAAACAAAAAACTTCGTTGTGCAGGATTGCTTGTATTTTATGAAATCGACACTGGCAATGATTTTGGTAATTTAAAAAAAGTTGTGTAAAACATACTTATTTTGTTACAATCGGCGTTAGTAGGCGTCCGTGACCCACTATGTGACCTCCGGACGGCCGAAGCTTTTTTATCAAAGAAGGAAAAATATGCCAAGTGGCTTACCAAGTGATGAGATGAGGTTCCCTCCCACTTTTGTAACGCCCGGCGTAGGCAATTTTCGTATTATTCTTTTTGATTCTTTTAAATTTCAACCTTTTTACTCTATTATTAACCCTCATCTCCGGGTTGGAAATAAATAACTTTAATGTGGGTGGTATCTTCTAAATTTAGGAAGGCAGACACTTTAAAAAGTGTAATGGTCTGACAAATGATCCTCTGCTCAGTCCATTCTTGGTCAATTTTTAACCAGAATGTAATAAATGTAAAGTATCATGATTAATTAGTGTTGTTGTAGATTTAAGTAAAATATTTGATATCGTAACTAATATTTTGAAAATATTTACGTGTATTCTTACTTGAATTTAAATTGTGTGCCATATCTTTGTCTCATAGTAGTAATGATAATTAAAATAATACTACTAATACACGAAAAAAAATTAATGAAAACATTTATATATTTATTGTGTTAGTTTTCCAAGATGTTTGAAGTTATTTTTAATGAAAGTAAATCTTGAAAATGAATGTTTTCCTATAGCAGTAATACCATTAATTCATGTCAAACTTAAGAGTACAAGGCACTACATTAGTAAATATTTTATGTTACAATGACTATTCAGTATATTTACAAGCATAATATATTTGTGTTTAATGGTAAACAATGCCAGTAATTAGTTATTCAAATTATCAAATATACTATTTTAAAGAAAATAATAGTAACTTTGTTTATATTTTGATGTGTTTGAAATTGTGGCACTTAAGTATTTTAAAACAACAAATATTAATATAATATAAGACTAATAAACTTTATTAAAATTATGTCCCAATCGTAATCCGAAATTCGTCTTATATGGCCCACGTGTTCGTCACCATACTTCCGAATGGACTTTAAAAAATTTTTCATCGTTACATCACAAGAAGACTTAATTGATGTTAACCCTTTGAAAGCCAGTAGAAGAAATTTGGTGACAATAGAAAAGTGGTCAGTACTGCAGGGTTCTGTTTGTTTTTCTGTTCCCTCAAAACAAACGTCTTGTCGAGCGCCTATGTAAGCATATGGTTCAGCTCATTGAATAGCTATTAATGAAGAATTTTTTAATTTTTAAGTAAACCTGGTATAAAAGCACTTTTAAGAAATTTTTCTCTCAGTTAACAGACGAATATGCATATATGTGTGTGCGTCGCGTCTGTGACGGAAATCTTGGTGATCCTCTCGTCTCCCCAAATAAGGTGCTAAAATTCAGCACAGAGAACAAACTTCGTCTCTAAAAATTCCTGCCTATGAGTTGTCATAGCTATTTTTAGCTTTGACATCACCAGGCTGCATCGTGAGCCGATCCACTGCGAAGAAACGCGAGGAGACGGGAAGAAAAGCTAAGTTAGTCTGACAATTGTGCCTGGTGTGACAACAGCTTGTTACCATGAAGTCTGTTCTGGACGGGTAAACACATAACACTGCGTATAGTATTACACATCTTTTTACGTTGTTAAGTGCAACGCTATAATACATATAAGTGCGTTAATGATCATGAAAATGTTGTCTCAAAGTAAAGATTGAAACCTTAAAATGTTCGTTCGTAATAGTTACTTCTAAATCGTTTTAATGACGAGGAGCAGCAGAGCAGCGTAAAGTTTCTGGTCTATCAACAAAAGACGAAATGGATGAAGAGGGAATGCAACCCGTAACCTCCAGGACTTCCCCCCTGGAACCACCAAAAATGATCTTTCTTTAGCATCAAAGTGAGTGAAAAGTGACAATGTGAAATTGTGAAAACCAACGATGTAACGAAACACAACCGGTAACCCGCGACAACAGCGTCTTACGCGCTTACAGCAATAATTAATGGGCCGAGTATTAAATTTTATAATATTCAGTTATCCAAATCCAAACAGGGGTTTTGCATTTACTTGGGTTTTGCCGCTCCAAACTACATCAGAATCTGCCTTCAAATAGGAACGACGCGATTCTTTTTCTTCTTTTAGGGCGCAACTCAGGTTCACTTGAAACAGAGTTACTATCTTGTTCACTCCCGGAATGCCGCCAGTAAGCACAGAATAATCAATGTCATTACTAACTAACTCATAACCATATGTGTCGGACTCATTCATCAGTTCTGCAATTTCATTATCGCTCAAAATTTTGCCACTTCCTTCGGTAATGCCGCCGCTCGTAGAAGGAATATTCACGTTTTCTTCAATAAATAAGCGCGAGAAATACCGGTACTTAGGAAAAATATGAATGCACATTTGCCCGTCTCACTCCAATGAGCACATATGATGTGAGTGTGTTAGTTTTTGACGCCTACGAACTGAAGGGAAGTGTTGAAAACGTAATCAGTGCGACGTGACTAGACGCAAAAACAGTCCTCGTCACCTACACATTGCATAGTTTTCTTTCGTTGAAATAAAACATAGGACCCATTTCTCTATTACATTAAGCAGGGGAATTGATCACGGAACAACTTGGATGAACATATGATTGCCAAGGCTACATTTCTTTTTTTTTCCTTTAACATGTTCGTAAGCTGGTAAATGTGTATACTGATAGACAGTGTTGGGAAGTAACGTAACGCAAGTAACGCGTTACTTTTTAAGTAACGTTTCCTAGTAACGCGTTACATTTTTTCCAAAGTAACTGTAACGGTAACGCGTTACAAATTTTTAAGTAACGTACCTAGTTTGCGTTACTTTTTTCGCGTTACATTTCGGATGAGTAACTACAATATATGTATATTTATTTTTCGGAAACAAATGTTTCTTTCCTGTAAGTGAATTTCTCAGAATGAAACAATCGAGCATGAACTACGTATGTCAGTGACCGACAGTCACAGAGAAACAGATAAATTTGTAGCGCCACTTGCTGTTTTTTTGAAGATGAGGACAGCCTTAGGGAAATCACGTGTACTGATTGCAAGCACCTGGAAGATTTTGTCGTAGATTTTGACAGCTCCAAATCAATACATTCAGTGAGTGAACTAGGAGAGCAATGATACCGGTAGTCTATTTTACTTTAATTGGTGTTGTTTTTATAAAGATGGAGAACGAAAATATTTTACTGTTCGAACATTTGAAAGAATACTTTTTTCTTAAGAGCTGAGAATGATGGTGGACAGAATTTAAAAGTGAAGTGTCTGAACTGCCCCAGCGGAAAATATTTATCAACAACTAGGGTTCCATAATTAACGATTTACAGTAAGGGGTTAATATGAATAAACTGTTTTGATGAGCAGACCTACTTTATTACTAGACTAAGGGCATAATAGTTTGCTGATGATATGTAATATTGGACTTCTTTCAGATCAGTTTGCTTATCCTAGAGTCCCGTTGATTATAGAGTAGTGTAATGTCTTTCTATATTCTTTATTTTTAATTTTATAACAACATTGTTATTATTATATAATTAGTTTAGCAGAATAATTATAAGCAACCATTTTTTCTAACGCATAGGGATGAGCACGAGTCGAGGTAAAATTCGACTCGACTCGAATTCAAGTTGAGTTTCGAGTCAAGTCAAGGGTAATATCCTCGAGTCGAATTCCGAGCCGATTCAGGGCCGCGGTGGCTCAGTGGTAGAGCGTTCACCTCTGGTGCTAGGGGTCCCGGGTTCGATCCCAGCCCCCGCCAAGTGAAATTTGTGGTGGACAAACACCGTGTGCGTGGGTTTTCTCGGGGTTCTCCCGTTTCCTCCCACTTTCTTCATTCCACCATTTCATTCATTACTCATAATCACCGTCTCCTTTAGTCTAACCGGCATAACCGTGGGACGTAAAACTCAAAGATTTCATTTCATTTCATTTTCCGAGCCGATTCAGTTTTTTTTTGCGTCGAGTTTCGAGTCCAGTCGAGTTTGATAAATGGCTCATTCGTTTTAAGTCGTCTTGAAATCATGGCCTGATTACACTGGGAAACGAAAGCCATGAGAAATGTAAACTAAACAGTAATACGGAAAACTTTTAGTGTTGCTCACGAGATGGGACACTACTTGCATCTCGTTTCGTCTCGATAACGAGATCACAAGAGATTTTTTATAACAAGCTCAGCTCGGTTCGGCTCAATGAGCAGAGGGCTCTAGCCGAGTCGGTTGGGTGAGCTGTTGGCTCTGTTCACGAGCTTCTGAATTTGGGTTGAGGGTCTAGGTTGAGTATTCGGGCTCGAGCCGAACACTGTTAAAAGTTATAGGGCACTGGCCAAATATCTTCAAAACTGCTCGGCCCGGGTTTAGAATAGTCAACGACTCGAGCAGTTCGGTTTACAGCTCATTCACTATCGACCAGAACCGAGAAGTAAGCCATGTCCTTGACTCCTAGACTTCACGACTACCGAGGTTGGGAATCGACTATGTTTTTAGTATTCAAATTCAACTCTCTTTTTAGTATAGAGCCTACCTTGCTTTTTATATAGTGTTATTATAATTAATAATAATAATAATAATAATAATAATAATAATAATAATAATAATAATAATAATAGCGGTAGTAATAGTAGTACGGAAAATTGAAGTCATAATTTTTTCACATTTTTAAAGTTTCGGACCTAAAAGTAACGCGTTAGTAACGCGTTACTTTCGAAGTAAAGTAACAGTTACTATTTGGGGACAAGTAACGCATTACTAACGCGTTACATTTTAAGAGAAAGTAAAGTAACTTGTAACGCGTTACATTTTTACAAGTAACTTACCCAACACTGCTGATAGATCTTGAGGTAGAAATGGAGCTATTGTTAATAAGTGTCCAGGAAGGTAGCAGGAGCTATGATGAGTCAACAAGTGACGAAAGTGAATGAGATAAGTAGATTAAGAGATGAGTTTTTGGATGTGTTACTTCAATGTTTTATTTCGATTACATCCAGATACGTACATACATTGTTATTATTATTAAGATGTTGTGAAAGATTATGAGATATTAAATACTTTTTCCTATTGCATTGTTATGAAGTAGGCTTCGCACTGCAAGCTTTCTGAACGCGACAACACACTACAACACCGTTGCCACACTTCCAGTTACTGTATGCTGTTTCTTCATATAAGCGCGGGGAATTTAAAGGCTGGGCTGCAACATGGCTCTCCACTTAAGGCATAGAATATGTTCGAATGAACATTTTTATTAAAAAATAATTACTCTACCAACTAAACTCTTTTTCGTTAAAAGTTTCAAATATTTGGAACACTAGAGTTTCAAATTTTTGAACTGTGTTTTGTACGTTTCTCTACCTACCACGGTAAAGGAGATCATAGCGTAGTACATTTATTTTAATTACAGAAAAAGTATCAAGTGATGAAAATTGAATTTTTCAGAACTTAAAGTTAATGGATGCATCTACATATCGTACAAGGGAAATTATTTTAAGTGATCTCGTTTTCGAGATATAGTCTTATGAACATTGATTTACCAAAAAAGTATTATGAAATACGTACTTTTTCATTAATTTCTATTTTTTTCTTATTACAAAGTACAAAGAAAATTTTTGTGTCTTAAGTATTGAAAAGACAACATACCAACAATTCTAACGAGGTACGACAATGCAATATAACTTGAGTGCAGGGGTGGACTGGCTATATTAAAAGGGCGCGGTCACATACTCTGGGAGGGCGCCGTCCATCCGAGGCTTTCGCTTGTATGGAATTCCCCCTCCTAATAAAAGAAAGTACCGGGGGCTTCCCACGGAAAAAGAGTACACAAAAAACAACAACAGATTAAGTAGCTATTGCAGTTAATCACGATAAAATTATACAAATTCAATATTTTCATAAACAAACAAAGAAACTTTGAGTACTAAATACGAGGCATGTGTTTTAAGTAAGGTCTGTTTTGTTGTAGACACTAGTAGTTCGCGCGCATACCGCAACTAGCGTGTGCGTCGTGTACCGGCATGGCTCGAGAACAACTGTGCTCACTTTCAGTTCTGTAGCTGACCTGTACGGTTGGGTTCTGTGGTTTCACAATGTTTAAGACTATCAAGTCGCTCGCTGCGTGTGAGTTTCGCTCATTGATACGGTTTTTGTCAGGAAAAAACCTGTCTGTTGCAGAAATTCATCGACAGATTTGCGAAGTGTACGGCGATACTGTGATGAGTGCAAGCAAAGTGCGTAAGTGGGTACGAGAATTCAAAAATGACCGTGACAACGTCCAACGTCCGGTCACCCTTCTTAGATTACAGACGATTTGGCGGCTTCAGTTGAAGCGAGGTTTTCGTGAGAACAGGCGCTTCACAATAACAGGTCTCTCAAACGAATTTCCTGACGTATCGAGATCAGTGCTTTACAAAATTGTTTCTGAACAACTAAAGTTTAGGAAACTGTGCTCCCGTTGGATTCCGAAACTTCTAAGAGAGGACCACACAAACCAAAGATTTGAGTTTGCGATGAAGTTTTTGACTCGTTATCACGAAGAAGGTGACGGCTTCTTGAGTCAGATCGTAACTGGAGACGAAACATGGGTTTCGCATATCACGCCCGAATCGAAGCAACAGAGCATGGAATAGACACACACACACACTCGCCTGTAAAGGTGAAGGCCAAACAGACTCTGTCCCAGCGCAAAATCATGGCGTCGGTGTTTTGTGATAGGCATGGTGTTTTGTTGGTCGACTTTATGCAACGAGGAACCACTATCAATGCAGAAGCATACTGCTAAACCCTGTGAAAGCTACGCTGAGCGAGTCAAAACAAACGACGCGGCATGCTGACAAAGAGCATTGTTCTTCTCCATGACAATGCAAGACCTCACACTGCAGGCCAGACCCGCGATTTGTTGGACAGTTTTGGCTGTGAAGTTTTTAGACCACCCACCCTACAGTCGTGATCTTGCGCCGAGCGATTACCATCTGTTCCTCCACCTCAAACAACACCTTAGTGGCAACCGTTACAATGATGACGACGATGTGAAAACGGCAGTGAACTCTTTGTTATCGGAGCAGGCGACAAGTGTTTATGAAGAGGGTATTTTGAAATTAGTTGAGAGGTATGATAAGTGTTTGAACAAACTTGGCAACTATGTCGAAAAATAGAGTAAAGTATGTACTTTCTGAAAATACATTTACTTTTTTGAAATAACCTTTCGTTGTGTACTTATGTTTAAACGGCCTTACTTAAAAAACACGCCTCGTATATTAGGCCTATATAAATCTGCACACGTTAACTGAGACTACAATAATCACATCAGTTGTTTAAATTCTTCGCCTACATTTACTAACAGCCTAATTATAACTGAAGATTTGAGTTATGTTTGGGGTTTATGCTATTTTTCATACTTCTGTCCTTTTAAAGTTATGTTCATAATAACATTAACTTATTTTTCATGTATTTTTAAAACCGTTAATTAAAAGTATACATGAAACATTTACTACAAATTAACAAAAGTATATTTAGGATTATATACCTATCTAGCGAAAACAGAAATTCAAAAGCAAAACTTGGAAATGAAAGTAAAGTCACTGTTTTATGCGTGAAGGAGCCTTCGTATCTCATTGCTTTTCTCACACATTTTGTCAATAATAAGATTGTTGTCTATTTTGGTCAGAATGTCTCATTCTGAGTTCATCATGATTCCAGATGTTCATCTGTAAGTCTTGAACGGAGTCTTGTTTTTATGTAACGCCATTAGCGCCTCTAACGGCGGGAGTGGGAGGGAGAGACATGTAAAAATGATCCAAAATGATCAAGATTAGAGTCAAATCAATATATTTCGAAGTCGCTTAGATGATTAATGGTACCACCAAAGCCTAAAACAGAAAGAGCAAGGCCGTAGGCCGAGTAAAGACGGGATCTGGGGCCGGAGCACTAGAGGTGGGAGGGTTGATATATAAAAATCATCCAAAATGACCGATATTAGAGTCAAATCTATAAATTTCAGGGTCCCTAAGATCATTATAATGACATTCCCAAAGCCAAAAACAGAAAGAGGCCGCAGGCCGAGCAAATACCGGGGTCTGGGGTGGAGCCCTAGCTGGCCAAGGCTAGCGAATTTATAAAATAATTATGTAGCTTTGTCTTTTTTTTAATGTGTTCAGAGAGGAAACTGTGCGCCTTCCCAAGGCTAAGACGGGTCTTAGCCCCTCCCTTGGAGGACGCAAAGGCGCTGATGTGAGGAGGGCGCAGCGGCCATCGGGCCGGTACTTGATTATGGCCAGTCCACCCCTGCTTGAGTGAACGTCAGGCCAGCAACGCGAAGTCAGGGGCCTATCTTTATGAAATGGATAGTAAGCTTTGAAACTAGGGGCGTCATTTAGGGGGCAGGAAGGGGCATTTGCCCCCCCCTGAGTTTGAGATTTATATAGATTTTATCAATAGAATAGTAGTAAATAAGTGAAAAACGCGAAATTTTGCTTATATCGAGGGGTTTTGCCCCCCCAAGCAAAATCTGAAATGACACTCCTGTTTGAAACGTGACATTCGTCTCATTTTGTTTCTTCAGGCACTTCAAAATAGAACTTGATATTTTTTTCAAAAATGTTTCTCTATTAAAAAAAAAGAAAAAAACTTTCCACAGGCAGATCCAAACGGCCGCCCTTCAATGCTAGAATTTCAAAATCACTGCTAAACTCACTTGATCAGCGAGGCAACTTACGAAAGAACGCTGTAATATTGCTACTCCATAGATCACTCCAAGCGCAAGTTCACGCTTGAAGTTTTAAATAATCATTTTCTGTCTTTTTCAACAATTTCAACTGAAGATATTGATTGATTTTGCATATTGGAACTGTGCATGAAGTGTGAAGTGTATGTTGATCGCATATAGATTTAGCGGTAGTTTTCTGTTCAGTAACTTCAGATGTTAGCAAATGTTCCTAATACCTGTGCACTGGGTCGAATAATTTTCCCTTAAATTTCATCCGGAATATTTGCGTAATTATGTGACAGACTAAGTTTTCATAAGAATAATTTTTTTACTTATAATTTTCTTACTTTGTTTTATTTTTCTCCAAAATTGTAAATAATTATTCATTACTATCAGTGGCGTATTTAGGGGGGCTTCCGGGCTTAAGCCCCCGAAATCTTACTTACTATGGTAAAGTATATGAAATATCTTGCAGAATTTTCACGTTTTCAAGCAAAGCCCCTCCCGAAACAAAATCG
Source organism: Thermobia domestica (assembly GCF_964235325.1). Taxonomy (NCBI): domain Eukaryota; kingdom Metazoa; phylum Arthropoda; class Insecta; order Zygentoma; family Lepismatidae; genus Thermobia; species Thermobia domestica. The sequence continues at coordinate 36,131,547 of NC_137455.1, read as the reverse complement.
TAAATACGCCACTGATTACTATACTGTTTTAAGTAAAGCACAAAGAAGCAATAATATATAAAGAAAACTGAGTTATTAATGAAAATGTGGAAGTTATCGTAGGGTATACGGGAACTTTTTTTTTCTGGTGGAGGACGATACATACATTAGCGAAAAACACTAGAAGGCATTTAAAGAATGCGAGCATATTATAATTTTGGCGTTTATGGTCGTAGAGCATTTGTTCTGACCAGAATGTAGAGTTTATATGCCTATAAAGAATTGCTACGTATCGCCAACTATGGAAAAAGCGCGTGGAACAGCATAAGACTTTTGTATTCAAATAATACCGCTTCTTGCAAGAAGTAACATATGTAAAAATCACTTTTATCATTTAGGCCCCTAGCCCTTTTATATAAGAATTAGTGGGTCGTGCAACAGGAACGTATGCAAGGGGTAAGCTTTGCGGGGTCCGTATACCCCCGAAATCCGAACTTTTTCGTAAATTTAATATAATTTTAGGATGATTTTACAAATTTTAATATAATTCATCCTCATATTTAATTTGGACTCCCAAAAGCTTTGGACTCTTCCCGAAATAAATGCCTCCGTATATGCCTGTCGGGTAGTTTTCTTTTATTTAGTTTGCAGCGATACTATTCTAACCTTACCCATGTGACTTTTCTCAACAGCGTCCACTGAAATCTATATAACAATGAATTTTGTAAATATAAAGACGATAGGTACCAATGAAGTAAACGTATGTGGATGTTTCAAATATCATTTCCAAGAAAGATTAAAAGAAAAGTATCCAGAAACAGAATGAAATCAAACTAAAAGGCAAAGAAGAGACACAACAATAATAATGATTTCACTGTAGTTAAAGTGGCCGCCAATAGATGGCTGAAGAGTACTGTAATTTTCTTTTTCTACATGACTACGCATTTCCCATCTCGGATATAATGCAGATGGCTGATACGGGCAAGTAAATGCGTATACGTTTAATACGTTATTTTACAATATAAAATTTATCTTTGTACTTAGTAAATTAACATAAAGTATAGGACATTAGTGTTGCACTTCGTAAATACATCTTTGACAAATAATAGGTCCTTGCGGAAGTAGATCTTCGTGATATCGAGTGGGTTGAGCTGCTTTGATTTCACAAGAGGAGGAGCCATTTTGGTATTTTAGCTGAAAAGGTAAGTAAGCAATGTCTGCGTGGAGAACTTTGTATTTGAAATCTTTTGTTTTAATGTTTATGCTTGAAGCAATGGTTTGTACGCAATATGAAGGAGCACACAGAAGTGTTGTTGATTTATATCAGCAGAAATACGGAAATTTCTGAAAACTTTTTTTTTTCCCCATGTCGGAAGATACCATTCTAACGAATTTTCCGATAACCTGCTATTATCTTTACAGGTTGTCCATAGTTGGCACGTATGGACCTATTTTAGCTCGTATAACATTCCCATGTGCAGTGTTGTTGTTTTGAATTAACATAAACAGGCTGGTCTTTCTTATTGCTAGGAATGTAATCACAAGTGTTTAGTATGTAGTTTATTAAAGGGGTTATATATATAATGCAGCTACTATTGGCTCGTATTTGAATCTGGGGGCTTTAGGTAGCCTAGTTTGAATTTTTGAAATTTACTGATATCCCCTGAAAAATATTGATAACGGACTCGCTGACTTCATACTTCCGTGTACATAGTAATATGCCATTCCAATTTACGGATGCTTACGTGAATTCATGTTCCATGTACTTCTGTCATTTAGAAATGCAGTTGTAGTATCTTATGATTTTCTTTTTGGGGGAAGTTTCATTCCTGGCTTCAGATTCAGTTTAGGAGGGCTTAGCTAACCGTTATGGGTTATCATACAGCGTCGGAACATATGCCATGGAACTACAATATTACAAGAAGGGGAGGTTCTAGAACATAATTAAATATACTTTGCAGACCTTGTTTTGATTTCTTATTCCTTTCTGCGTTCTTCCAGTTTTTGGACTTTTTTTTTTTTTTTTTAATGAAATGTATTCGACTCTTTTGTCATTGAAATATTACCCAAACTAAGAACACTGAACTTCAGTCTTTGAACAGTTCACTACCATGTTTGTTTACGTAACCACTTAATTCCTTTTAATGGTCTGTTTCATGATTTTGTTTTGTTTGTATGTGTGTATGGCCATTGTGGATTTACAAAATGTTTTTTGTAGCATACAGTGTGGTAGTCTTTCTTTGAGATTCATTTGTTCGCAATGTGTATATTGTTTTGCATTTCCTTGATAATACTGATGCTCCTGGTTAGTTCTGTTTTTTAGGGCAAGTTAGGTGAATCACGACAAAATAAGGCCGATGTTTAGCACAAGGGGTCCAGCTCTTTTCTCTAAAAAATGTTACAATTTTTGTAATATCTGTTCACATTCGGTTAGTTTAGGGTAGGGTTGGTTAGTTTAAGTTAGGTTAGGCTAGTTTAGGTTACGTTAGGTTAGTTTAGTTTGTGTTATATTAGTGTAGGAGTCCCGCATAATTTTCTAAAAAATGATAGAATTTCGCCTATTTCTATTAATATTACGTTAGTTTAAGTTAGTTTAGGTTAGCTGAAGTTAGTTTATGGTAGGTTCGGTTACTTTGATTACGTTATGTTACGTCTAAGTACTTGCATCACTCATTTCTCCTGTAAATTTTGTGTTTTTTACGTGCTTCTGCACCCCTTGTACTAAACATACCCCCAAAATAAATTGTTTGAAATTATTAGTTAACCAAAATTCCACTTACATTGAAGGATTTCTTCGGCGTTACTCGAGCAGACGGTTGTGCCAACTTTTTACGCATTTTTTACATTTTCAGATTATCCTAGACAGAGTTGGCAAGAGCCATGGTTTTTATTGAAAAAACCAAAAAAACTTTTTTTTTTTTGGTTTAAATAATTTGCTCTACATATTCATATCATATATGGACAGAAATAAGTTTGTTTCGCCTTGGTGTTATTATGCAACAACCGGATTATGTTGGAAGGGGTCACATGAGCTTAAAGCGGAATAAAAACTGCTTCTCGAGTTACATCTGAGAGAAATTGTCCTCCATTTGAACTCGGAACGAGGACTAATTGGCCACAAATGCGATACGTCTGCCGACTCACAAAGGAATCCTGATAAAAATACGTTGTACTGATCTTTACATGCTTCTTAATATAATTGCCAAGTCGTTTCAGGACAAAAGATAAACAGTTGAACAAGTGAAACCATTATACAGAATTACATATGGACAATTTCAAAGTACTACGGAGTACAGAAGAACTAATTTAGTTGACAACGACTTTTATTGGTCCAAATTAAAGAAATACAACGACTTAATTTGCATATCAGTAAGAAAAGTGAATAAAGATACGAATTATTTGAGTCCACTTTGGCTCAGACTCATTTATACATAAATAGATAACAAAGATACTTCTCATTTTACTTAAATGCCTCTCGTGCGGTCTGTTTGACCCCCCCCCCACACACACACACACAAAGTACGGCATTTCGATGTATTATATCGATAGTAAACATTCAAACGAAGCAATATTTAGAATTTTTCTTTGATTGCAATTACATAACAATAATAATAACTACAAAAAAAATCACAAAACAAACATTTGTATATATAAAAAAAGTTGCTTTTTTATATAATCTTTTTGAGTAATGAATGGGGGAATTTAGGTCTGAATATAATACGAATAATATACAGGAGTGAAACGTGATAACCCACAAATGTGTGTTCATTAAGATTTTACTTTACGAACTTACACTTTTACGAACATTTTTCGTTTTTTGGTTTAAACCAGCCAACCCTTGATCTTCGTTTTTTAAAAATTATTATTATATAGCAGAGCATGCACAAAATGAGGAGCGTCATTACTATAAGCAGATTGACTTCAGGAGGGCTCAGTAAACAGTGTGGATATATGGTATAAAAACTACACGGCATTAGTTCCGTATCGCCGAACCACTTTGAAAACTGAAAAAAAAAAAAAAGCACCAAAATGTACTGCATTCGGTTAGATTTTGTTGGATTAGATTAAGCTACATTAGATAACGTTACTTGACTTTAGGGGCATAAAAAGTACCTTGCAAAAACACACGAACCAATCTGTGCTAAGTGGCCAGTATATAGCAAGAATGCTGTCTAACCGAGTCAGGGCAGGAACGCAGCGGGAGGGGCGGAGCGTAGCTGGGGGCGTCCGAAGGGAGCAGGTGGGTGTACGCGTAAGCGAGGGTAGTGATAATATGTGGGTTTTGGCGATCATAAAAATTTCAGTAGCACTTGCCATGGTTTCATACTTGCAACGTTTCACTTGTTCACATACAATACAGCTTCTGTACACTGTGCAGTAATACATTCCCGTTCAGTTAAAAGTCGCTCACCTTCAAAACTGAACTTTTCCAATTTCAAGAAGAAAATCGTGTACAACAGTTCCCTAGGGTTTCCTTTCCTTAAATAAATACTCCAAATGGTCTTCCTCAATGCCTTGCCCTTCGCGCTGCTATATCATAAGAAATTTACCTCTCCGCGAAATAGTCCTTCCTCCTCCATACAGTGCCGCTTACAACATCACAAACAACCAACAAAAATAACAACTTTCTTCACTTTTACTATTTCACTTACATCCCTTTCACTCATTCCTCACAAACGAATTCTCTAATTGACCCGGTAAATTTCCTAAAATTGGTCCTGTGATATGGTACTTAACCCAAACTACACCCTGTATCAAAAGGAATATACGTATTTCGAATGCATATTTTTATTAAACTTTAAGATATACGAATATGAAATTACAGGTGTTCAATATGTCCTCCATCAGCGACATGAACAATATCACATCGATACTGAAATTCCTCCCATACTCAGGCAAGCATGTCCTGTGTCATTGATGTTATGGCAGTACGGATTCGATTCTTCAACTCTTCCAGGTTCTGTGGGAGTGGTGGTACATAAACTTTGTCCTTAACGGAAACTCACAGGAAGAAGTCACTGGGTTACAAATCCGATGACCGTGGAGGCCAGCTGAGACATGGTAAGTCGCCAGCTCCTTGACAGCCAATCCAACGGTTCGGTAGAGTTTCATTCAGATATTCACGCACTTGGCGACTCCAGTGAGGAGGTGCCCCGTCTTGTTGAAAAATGAAGTTGTCTTCGTGCAGCCTCGGAAACAACCAGTTTTGTAACACATACTGCTGACTGTTAACCGTGTTTCCATTAAAGAGGAATGGGCCGTAAACAGTTGAACGGGGTATCGCAGAAAACATTGACTTTCAGCGAATCTCGTATATGTTCAATGACTGGATGTGGGTTCTGTAGGCTCCAAAATCGAACATTTTGTTTGTTTACCTGACCATTAATACGGAAAGTCGCTTCATCACTGAACACGATGCGTTGTGCAAAAGTGTTATCATTGTCAATAGCATCCAGAATCTCGTTACAAAATGCCACACGTTTGCGTTTGCCATCAGGACGCAGAATTTGTAACAGCTGTAACTTGTACAGGTTCATAACCAACCGACGTCTCAAAACACGCCAAAATGCTGTTGTCGGCACTTGTAACTTCTGACTGGCACGACGAGTTCATTTAGGACTACGTTGGAAATTAGCTTGATTTCGTGCAACATTTTCTTCAGGAACGCGAGGGCGGCCAGGACTCTTTCCTTTACATATACATCCTGTATCTACAAACTGTCGATACCATCTGCGAATGTTCCACCCATTCGGAGGATCAGTTTGGTACCTCAACCTGAAACGTCTTTGCACTGTAATCACGGAATTGCACTTCGCAAGCTCGAGAACACAAAATGATATCTGCTGCGGAGTGGGGTGCCTCTGCAGATTACTGGAAGATATCCTTTTGGAATATGTTTAGCAGAAGGGGTCCAGAAGCACGTAAAAAGCACAAAATTAAAATGAGAAATGGATGATGCAAGTACTTAGACGTAACATTACGTAACCAAATCTAACCTAAGCTAACGTAAACTAACCGAATGTTTATAGAGATAAGCGACTTTTTAAAAAATTATGCTGTACTCTCACATTAACATAATATAACATAAACTAACCTAATGTGAACAGAAATGATCAAAATTGTAACATTTTTTTAGAAATGAGTTGGATCTCTTCTGCTAAACATAGGCTATCCTTTTATGCAAGTGGTATTTTGTTTACTTAATAGTTTGAAATAGTTTACTTTTGTCATAATCCACATAACTTGGCCTCTGAGTGGTGGATCTGTGTTCTAGAACCTTGCTGTACAAAAAGCACAAACCAACCTTTCCTAAGTATCTACTAAAAAAGCACGAATGCTATGTAACCGAGTCAGGGCAGGTCGAATCGAGTAGGCCCGCGTCAGGTTGCGTCAGTAGGGAACAGGCGAGTCAGTGGATATGCAGATAACCGAGGATAATAGAAACGCTATGTGCTTCATGTTGTTAGAGATATTGTATCTCGGACATCTTTATCGTTGTGGATCATGCCGCAATGCATTCAAGTACAAATTCAGTCCATCATGACTTCGTTACGATCTATCGTGTGCTTAGAAACGCATTTTATTTATTTATTTTAAATTACGGATATCGGAGATAAGATGCACATGTATTTTGATTACTGATATATTTCTTCTGTAAATTTTACAAATATATGCATCCCTAAACTGGAAGCATCTTTGAGGATTTTGTTGTAAAAGACTCAAATAATAATTCAATGCATTTTATTATGTTTTTTAAATTGCGGATATCGGAGATAAGATCCACATGCTAAACTGGATAAGTATCTTTGGGGATTTTGTTGTAAAAGACTCAAATAATAATTCAATGTATTTTTATATGATATCAGTTTGAAAAAGAAATTTCATCTCTTTTCTTTCTTTCAATGATACTCTAAAATAGTATTCTTTTCGGGTGAACTTACGAAACTTGTGCCAGTTATAACCCAGTGTTGTAGATAGTACCCTTGTGTATTGGGACTATTTTCGACTGAAAAAACACATCGTAATATTTAAGACAAAAACATTTTGAATAATGCACTAGTTAATAAATAAATAAATAAAAATAATAAAACAAAAAATCCACAATTAACAGGAAAAAACAACAAACAATTACAGACATTCTTTTCGATGCCTAAAAAGAAGAACTGCAGTGTGTATTAATAAGGTTGTCCCCGGGGCTAAAGTGTACAAAGCATTCTCTGTCTATATCCCTATTAACAAGTAATAGTAAGAACACACTTAGGGGAGGGCAATCTCATGTAAGCCCCCCAGATAATTTCTTTGTACCAAACTTTGCCCTGTCCGACAATAGCTCGTATATTTTTCAACACCCCCTCTGCACAAACTACTGCCTTAATTTCTGTATTTTCTTAGTGTTCACCACAGTTTTTGCTTTAACCTATTTACAGGCTTTCAAAATAATAAAAGTGTCACCTACCTTTTGTGCACTCAGAGCGCTGAAAATGTCAATTGAGTAACTTTCATGTAGATTCCGGCTAGCATCACGTCTGCGCTTAAGGATAATTCCAGAAGGGATCGAAATATTGAGAATAATGACTTAAAAGACGAATGGAAGTTAGGGTTAGAAGGTGAGTTCGAGTTTTCGAGTGGTACATAATCTTTTCATATGTATATGAGACTTGAGAGCAAGCTTAAATCAATTTATCATTTAATATTCACGGATTTTAGTTCAGAATTTTATATATCGTGGCCCGATGGCAGAACTTCCTTTTGTCTGTCTGCGATGAGCTTTTGTAAGTAAAAAATTTTCTGCAGGAATTCTTCAAAATTTTCCTGCACAAGAAACACTTGTGATCATTTAAAATACACTACGCGACGTAAAGAAAGAAAAAAAAAAGTTCAAATTTATGCGAGCTGTCCGTGCATTTAAGACACCTACACATAACAGGCATGTTTTCATACTTTTCTGTTGGTTATTTTTTTTGTTCTAGTAATTTTTCTGCACAGGCGCGGCAAATTTTCTGCGATCACATCGCAGATCGCGGCATGTTCTGCTGTGGGGTATCGTAGTAATACATTTCATAGCCTCTGTACCGTAATTGAAACTTTTACATTTATATAATAGGTTGAACAGTTTGAAATAATTTTTTAAACGTATTTGTACCTACTTGGAACAGGTTTTTATTATATCACTTCGATTAAAATATGTGCCCTAAATGTGGGAGGAGGATTTAAAATTAAGGCCAAAAATAGAAGGTCTCAGCAGCCTCTCAAGTTACTCTTTATATGAGCTCAACATTAAAAGTAATTTGACACGTGATCCAGCGCTTTCAGAAAATCCGCTTTAAGAAGAGGTGGGGAAACTTTCTGTGTTTTTTATACATTCGTATTTTTTTTTTTTCGTCTACATTCAATTCGACGTCATCTGTCCTCGTCAGTAGTGAAAACAGCTGAACTGTTTGAAATGAAATGTTGAACACAGCATTGGGCTTAAGGCGGAATTTTATCATGTTATCCTGATTAATCAATGAGTATCCTACGGGGAAGGAGGGGGGAATGTTTAAAATATATGCCGAAAATAGAGTATCTCACGTTCGGAAGATATAACTTCATATGTAAACTCTCTATGAAAAATAAATGCTTCAGCGTTTCTGTTTTTAAGGTGAGGGGGAAGGCAGTTTGTGTTTTTCTCAATATATTAAAATAATATCACCGTTCTCTAGGAGATACAGCTGAACCGTTTGAAATGAACTTTTAAAGATAGATAACACCTGGTTCGAGCCCGGCTTTTATTATACCATTTTCATTAATATGCTTTTCCTAAGGGAGAAAGAGCACTCCAAAAAATGCATCACTTGACAAACATGAAGTGTGTAAGGGGGAGGGGGAAGGAATTACAAAGATTGACTTCCAGGGTTACAGCGTCGTTCCAGCTGCTCCAGGAACCAGTACGAAAACTTCACATGTCGTCTCAAAAACCAGGATGCAGATATCAAGGTGCCGGTGTAGGAGAGCCAGGACTCAATCCCGGGACAACAGGGTACGGGTTCCTTGCTCAGCTCCACTTCCTGACGATCGTACTGTCCATTGACCAATGGCGGAGTTCCCAGGCTTCCTCTCGGACGGCTGCTTCCACGTTGAAATCTTTAGCACTAAAGTCGGGTGGTGGCCATACAGAAGCACAAGTAGAATGACAGGCGACAGCTACCAACAGCGTCAGACTATCGACCAGAGACGAATATCAGCAGCAAGGCAAATAACTACTAGGCGAAAGACAACTCAAACGACCCCGATCTTTGTGACCTATGTATTTAAGAGAGATTCTCTAGGCATCACGATGGTATGACAAGATCGCTCAAGGGTGTCCTTTCTGGTAATGACGAAATATCAGGGCATGCTGATTGTGGGGAAAGTTTGGAATGCAATTTTGGAACTCAATCAGTAGGATTATCACAGTAGCATATAGGTAGTGTTGGACCGCAAATTTAGTGAACTAGTGTCTTTGTTTGCCTATTGACAATTGAAGTTTGAATTCATGTATTCTCCCTTTTAGGCCAAACGCACACATTTATCTGAATGATTTCAGATTGTTCTAGAAGATTCTGGGACATTCTGGAATAATTGGATGATTTCAGAAGTTCTGGAAGGTTCTGTTATATTCTGAAATAATCTGGATGGTTCCACATTGTTCCAGAAGGCCTTTTATGGTTTGGAAGGTTCTGTGTAAAAAAAATCCAGAAGAATAAGATCAATTCACCAGTTCCGACTTAGTTTAAATCCTCGTTTTTATTCTATCCCATTGTGCACATTGGTCCGAGAGTGAATTTTTTAGAGTACCATTACAAAAAGTTCTAAAACCAAAGTTGCGTACCCTCGTTTGCGCTATATGTAGTACTCTTGTAAAATTCTGAGGATTAGAATTGGGGTTTGTGAGAGAGAGAGAGAGAGAGAGAGAGAGAGAGAGAGAGAAACTGCAATCAAAACATTAGCCACAGAAGTTAAAACATGAACATTTTTGATAAAACCTGTTCAGCTCATAAGCGGAAGTTCTCCTTTTCAAGGAATGTAGTAGGTATAGTACTGATCATCATCAACAACAAAAGGACATTTTTGAAAAAAAAAAAAAAATTTTTTTCAAAAGATAATTCAGAATGCACGAAAATATAGACACATATTTCCAAATGGAGGATGTTATTTTAATATTTAGCCGACAATCACACGTGAGAATGGCGCTATCTTTGAAGGTCTGTATATCGAACCAGAAGTTTTTTTTTTTTTTTTAATACAAGAGAACAATAAAAAAATAAGATAAAATTTTCTTATTCTATCCTGAATTTTAATTCGTTAAATTCAGTAACATCTGAGACAACAAAGGTAAACCCACTGCCTGAATTGATATGGACTCTGCCCTACATTTATTAAAGCTACGGTAACCAAGCAAACCTTCATTTGCCAGAACTACATTCGCAAGGGTCACTAGATAAGTTTTTAGGCATGCGCCTCCGAAGGGACATATACTTTTATTCCAGCTATTTAAATTTTATCAAATTATACTCCGTGACATTTCACAGAAACCTTCTCTCTAAATCAGTTCTGGAAGTATTTGTGCCACTGGGTATCCAGCATTGCACTTAATTCTTATTTGTAGGCGTTGATAGTATTTTCAGTGCTGGTAATCGATTTCACGTTCTCCCTTCGCCAGAGGATTATAATAATAATAATAATAATAAACACGGTGCCAGGTTTGGACTGTAGAGTGACTGGATCTTCGAATATAAGTTTTCGATTTATTAAAATGTCAGGCTTGTAGTGTGTCCAATACGTTGTCTTGCTGCAGCTGGATTCCTCTCAAAGCAATCCTGGATCGCTGTTCTTGGATATTTCGGAACACTTTTGGAAGATACACACTCGGGTACCATCTTGCGGTAACAATCCGTTGATTTTGTGAAATAATTGTAAGCATATGTCTTGTTGAAAAGAGTGTTTCCATCACTTTTTCCCCACACTTCTTGACAGGTTGACTGCCAGTGATGCAAATGACTGGCACTTCATTTCTAGATCAAACTGTGAAACCTGTGTTTCATAACTCAATGTCCAAAACCCTCCTTGTCACCAATTTGAAATTTGCTGTCCATGTTTTCGCACCGTTCAACTCGAATCTGCTTCTTAGTTTGTCCAGTTGTGTGATCCTCAATAAGAAGAAACACTGCGTACGGAAGTGTTTATTTAGGATCATTGAAATACGTAGCTAACTAACCCCAAGGGCATATTCGATATTACGTAAGGACCATATTAAATGTGTTGATTATTCTAAAAGGCATAAGAGGATTGTGTACAGAAAGAGTTTTTGACAAAAATTTTATCTTGCTGTAAAATATATGTATTGCGTACAGCGCGTCTGCCAAAACGTAGTATTAGGAGAGGATGATTATTTGTATAAAGGGTGCTTTGAATATTTATCATGAACAACGTGAATGTGTGTGAAATTTTGGTGACCACGGAAGAAAGTGTAAATTGAAAGTGTAAAGTGAAATTATGCACCAGCAAGATGAAGAATTTGTTCCTCTGAATGTAGATTTGGAAACCATTAACTAGACAGTTAACATACTAAACATGAATGTGTCGCCATTAAAACGTCCGTTATCTGTGAAACCTAGACTACGGTGAAGGATTCACCTCTCAAAATTTTTCATACTGCCTTTCAAATCGCCTCGTGTACAGAACACAAATAATCCTCCCCCCTCCCTAATAGTACGTTTGGGCAGACACGCTGTACGCAATCCATATATTTTACCACAAGATAAATTTTTGTCAAGAATTCTTTCTGTACACAATCTTCTTATGCCTTTTAGCATAACCAACACATTTAATAGGTCCTTAATGTATTAGGACTTCTCCATTGTTATTCACACAAACACTGTAATTAGTACAATACAATGTCATGTTACCAGTGAAAACATTTTTCATGGTTCCAGAGAACACTAGGACGATATTCACGACACCGAATCACTAACAAGCTGTTTAGTGGCTGCAGCAGACTTCTTGAACAAGTTCGAACTTGATGCGTAGAGATACGAGAGGTTCTGTAATAATAATAATAATAATAATAATAATAATAATAATAATAATAATAATAATAATAATAATAATAATAATAATAATAAATATTGTGACAACTTACACAAACATAGTTTTTATTTAACATTTTGGTTTTACTAATGATGATAAACATTAAGTGAAATTCACACTCAATGTTGCAAACTACAGTATCAATAGCGCACGAGATAAAACCTTTTAATGAAATAAATGTAAGTTTTCGAAAACTGTGGTGATGTGGGGAAAATTGTGCTTCATGTGATGTTTACAATCATTAATGAACACTAAATATCAAATAAAATCCACGTAGTGTCTTTGGAAACAAATAAGTTTTACCAAGTTGACAACACTGCCAACCGAATTGCAACGCACGTAAAAATCATCATATAGGTACAAATCAACTTTCTAAACTTCATCATAACTTTAACACACAGTTTCTGATTTAACGCGAAATGTATATTTTATTTTCTATTGTCGCCAGCCGATTTTGTGTCCCAAGTTGGAAACCCTGTAACTCGAAAACGAAGCGGAATTCGACTCATGTGTATAGGGACTTTTCTACTTGATTTGATGTCAGGATTCATCTCTCAAAATTTTCAGACTCCCTTTCAATTCGCCTTGTGTATAGGACCTAAATGCCCATAGGAAATATTTACATTTCAAGTACAAAAATCGAAATTTCAATAATTAATTGCGAATGTTAGGGGTTGCAGCCGCATGAACGGTTAACGGATATTAAATACTTAGGTACTTCTCCAATAGTTGTAAAAAAAAAATCAGATTGTTAAAAGGTGGGGTTTTTGAGAAAATGGTGCCCAAACATTGGCGTCTTAATGAAATTTTCATCGTTATAACGTAGGATGTAATAATCAGAAACGTAAGTCCTTTACATTTTCAAGAGACCTTATGGAGTAGATTTCGATGCTAGAAGCATATGGTTGATATTGCTCGTGAGGAAAAAAAAACGAAAGTTGGCAACATTGCGAGTGAATTGCGCGATTCGTATATGATCAGTAGACGAATTTTGGCCCTCCATCGAAACATACAACTTGATCCTCTTCCTGCTCTTGCGATTATGTTACTAAGTACACTCGTTTCTTCACAACAGAACTTTTGATTTGGCATGTGTTTCAGTTTTTCGAGCAATACGAGAGGAGGGCAGTCATTTTGGAAGGCTGTATATCAAAGAAAAAATTTTTTCAGCAAAAAGAAAAAAAATCGGGTCTAATAATTTTGTGTGTAGTTTCTTATTTTTTAAAAAATAAACTAAATCTGAGACAAGCGTGTGGACCACCCTGGAGATTTGAAATGGAATGACTCCAATACTAAATTAAGTGTAAATTTATAATAGAAGTGGATTTATTTTTAGGAAATATTACATTTATAATAAATGTCTTTCTGCACTTCCGTGAATCGAAACTAAGGACTATAAGATTGCCAGTGAAATACAACTCGTAAATGGATGAGAAGTATATTTCTCAGCTGAGCGTGTGAAGTAGGGTATCTCCAAAAAACTTGATTTTGAGATAAATGAAATGTATAGTTTGCTCTTTTGTACACCAAAACCCGAGAAATCGTGGGTTATCTCGAGATACAGGGTCAAGTTCCTTTGCAACCATTTCTATACATACCGATGCGAAAGAATATTGGCTTTGTTCGTGGATAACTCTGTTTCGGAGATACTCTTTACATATCTACGCGAGATTTGTTCCAACATTAATGGATTTCTTATAGCAAGGCTTAAATAGCGTCTATGCAATTTATCACGTTATAAGAAATTCCTCTTCAAACGTAGATCAAATATTTTATTGAGCATATGGGGACAGGAGTCTGTTTGAAAATGTTTGTACACTTAAGGGCCACTGGCGTAAGGATTATCTGTTCAGAATGAAACAATTAAAATTAACGCTTGGTTGGTATACATTGTATACCGTCGATTGGTATCATGATGTTATTGATAATCTTAACACTATACATGCACGTTCTTTTAACAGGAGATACGAGGGGAAGTCCGAAAATAAGTTTTCCCCTTTCGTTTTCCCCACGAATGTGAAGTGCAGTTGGGGAAACAAGACAGCAGTTGCACGCGCAACACACCTAGACACAAGTGGGAGTCGTTCGCCCACGATCCTGCTGATGGCGTCGTCGCAGCGCCTGGGTAAAGCGGAAACAAGTTTCTCAGTCGGAGCCTGGTAGCTATGTAGAGAAGGCGCGTCTTGATTTCGTGGTCAAAGGGGGAAGTACGAGTGGTTGTCCGCTATGAATGGACACGTAGCGTATCGGGAGCAGAAATCCATAACCGCCTCGTGGAAGTCTATGGGCCTGATGTGATGTCGAAACAAATAATACGGAGATTGTGTCGGCAATTCAGGAGGGACGGCAGCGAGTGCTGGATACACCGAGACCTGGAAGGACGTGCACGGCTACTACAGACGAAAATGTCAAGATGGTGGATGACATGATTAAAGCGAACCGTCATATCACCATCAATGAAGTCACAGAAGCTGTTGTACGCGTCTTCCGTATGCAGAACCATGAATTTTTCCTCGAAGGGCTCTTGCAGCTTATAGACTGGTATCACAAATGTCTCGATGTACGTGATACTTATGTTGAAAAATAAAGGTGCGTCTGATCTTTAATGACACATGCTATTTTTGGTGTTGCATCCCAACCTCTGTCCAGAGTCTGGGAAACATTTTTGGACTCCCCCTCGTATAAGTACAATAATACTAATTGCTGTTCTTGTCTTCCTTGGTTCAGCAAGTATGTGAGCCTCTAGCTATTTACAATATTGTCTCAAATGATCAGAGCCTCTGAATCGGACACTATTATTTCAGAGCTGACTCAAACTATACTAAACATAGTTTAGTCCTGTTCATTACTTAGAAACGCGGTTAGTACTCCACTCAAAACTTTTCTTTCAGTTCAGAAGAAACACCTCTCAAAGTTAAGACCAGATACTCTCATAATTGTAGTTAATACGTAAAAGTGCTTAGTTATTAGTAAAGAAATTTACGAATGAGAATGGTAACAGGGGTGGCCAGTCACTCCAACACTCCCACGATTCACTAAAGAAAGGTGCTGTGAACAAAGATCACATGCATGCTAATAAACACAGTTATTTTCAAAGTTTGCATGAAAATTGAACAAAATAATCCAGGTGGGGTAACGCGTTACCCCTGTTACCAACGGAGGATTAATTTGTAATTAGAGAATGTAAGTGTCTACTCTCAAGAAATTTTTAACTCTCAACTCCTTGTTTCTTGAGGAAGATATTTGCGAATAACTAATATAATTACTATCAGCATATTTGCAGGACTAATCTGTCGTCTTCTTGTGACAGAAATAGATTGCGAATTTCACATGTTGCTATTTTTTTTCCTTACATTATAGATTCATTGAAAATGTATCTTCTGTCAAACTTGAGGAAACCAGTTTATAAACTTGAAAGAAATTTTAACATAAAAAAAATCTGTAGAGCAGACTAACAAGTTCGATGTTCCCAACTAGTTAGCTTATAAACACAAATTATTATTTTTAGGTGCACCTCAATAAATAACAGCTTTCCACACAGCCTCGAAGCTGCATCCTCCACCACAGTGGTATGAAGGTAAGGAAATCACTTACATAATTTGACCCTGAATATGTAGTTGTCATATTATAGAAGAAAAATGGAGAATAAAAGAATTTTATTTCTCGGTAAAATGTGAAATAAATTTATTTCTTGTTAAATGCACTAACAGCTTCATCGCTGTGTAGTGAAGTAAAATAATGAACAATTTTTTTGTACACTCCTGGTCACAGAAACGTAGATTGTAGTCCAAAAAAAAAAAAAAAATCTAAATTATTCCCAGCACATCTGTAATTTCAGTTCTGTTATCGTAGTCTTTTTCTGTGTAAGTTTGTTGTAGTGTATGTTCGAATTCACTCTTCCGATTTTTTAAAAAAGAATTGCGTTTCATGGACAAAGGACATGAGTGTACGAATGTAAGAAAATTATAAAATAAGCGTATATTATATGTCACGAGCATGTAAAAAATAGTAAATTTGGTTATACATACTATCCTTATAAAACAGACACCTTTGTCAGTCACACTACTAATGTTTCACAGTCAGGTTAATAGTAGTTATTAGCTGCGCTCCTTCCTATTGAAGCCAAGAGATGTTGCTATCGTGTAGGCAGACGAGCCGAAGACTTGGGAAGAGTAGCTAGTAAATAACATTAAAACTCCCACTTTTATTCACTCAGAGTTATGATTGGACGCATATCGAATGTTACTAAAAACCGTAGGCGGTTTAAGGACCAGTTTTATTTTTTTTATTTTTATTTTATTTTATTTATTTATTTATTTTTTTTTTTTTAGCATGACTACTTCAGCGATTTTTTAAAGTTACTTGAATCACATTTACGTTAATGCATCTGCACTGTGGGATAATTTTCAAAGCTATTTTCTAACCTACTCTGAATTTACTTGTTTCGTTTAAAGTGAATATACAGAAGATTTTATATTGCGATGATCCGATTTTTTTCTTCACTTGCGTTGCTCCATTCTTCACTTGAGTTTTTTTTTTTTTTTGTTGTATATAACTCATTCCCCCCCCCCCTCTCAATTTCAAGATACTCTTTACACATCTCCTCCGACATTCATTCCAGTTCATTTGAAAGCAATTTCTCATTTGAAAGCAATTTCTTGTAGAGGGTTTAAGTAACCATCCTGCCACTTCTATAAAGGTAACCAAGAAAGTTCTTTCGCTTTTTCACCCACCACCTTCGAACATCGATATCTCATCTAAGACATACCTGGAAGAACAAAATTAGTCCCCATTAGCATCGACGACCTTTTGCTAACGTTCTGGAAGGCTTTGAATTTCATCGTGGTAGAACTTGGTGGGCAATGAAGCGAAGAGTGCATTTTGCACCTCTACTAGGGGATTTGAACTGGCGTCCTGTAAGGTAATTGTCCAAGAAATGGAACAGGTGATAATCGGACAGTGCAGTGTCCGGGAAGTATGGGGGATGGAATAGTGTTTCCCATCCAAAGCATAGAATAGTATCCCGGGTCACCCTAGCCACGTGAGGCTTGTCCTGTCCTGTAACAGAAGGATCCCTTTGCGATTCAGAAGTGCTGGCTCCATAGTTCTGAGTTTTTCTTGAACACGGCTCAACTGCTGATAGTACACAGATGCATTGATGCTCTGACCAGCTGGTAGCAGTTCTCGATGCACGATACCGCAAGCAGTCCACCAAACACAGGAGGACCTTCTTCTGATGCAACGCTGGTTTCGGCTGCTTTTGAACTGGTTCATGGGATGCTAATCAATGATGACTGCGCCGTGGAGCTTTATAGAGGACCCACTTCTCATCACATGTCATCACCCTGTCCAGAAATGGCTCCTTCCTCAGACGAGACAGCAAAGAAACACATGTGTCTGCTCGTGTTGCCATCTGGCCCTGAGTCAAATCATGTGGGACCTACCGACTCCACTTGTAATGCTTCCCAAGTTGATGGGGGTGCTACCGAATGGTTTCTCCACTCACGCTGAATTGTAGTTCCAGTTCCTCACATGTCTGGTAGTTCCAGTTCCTCACATGTCTGGCCTCTGTTCATTCTGTACAAATGTTGGTCTTCCTCGACGTGGTGCATCTTCGAGTGTTTCGTCACCGTCCTTAAATTTGAAATTTGTTAAACCACTGCTGCACTGTCCGCATAGTCATGACATCCTCACCAAAGGCATGGCATATCGTCCGTCCTTTGTAGTGGCATTTGACCCCAGTTTAAACCCTTACAGCATACACATGCTTATGACGCTCAGTGGAGGTCCCGTGTTCACTCTGTCCTTATGCAAGTTCACGGTGTAACTGAACTGCCACAATCAGGTAATATGTTGGATATACTCACACCAACAACTGACCTTCGCTTTATCTCCATTCGCATTCAACTCACGGTGTGAGGGCCAATGGAACACATGCCTTCACAAAAAGCGACAGAACTTTCTTGGTTACCTTTATAATATTTTATGGTGGCTCTGCAGCTTTTAAGAAGCTTGTAGTGAAATTAACATCTCGTTATAGGGAATTTCTTTTCAACTTTTCGGCAAATGTTGTATTGGGTACTCTGCTTTAAAACATTATCAAAGACACGTGAGCACCATCTGCATAATGACTTCTGTTCAAATTTTAACACTAAACTCCATGTTCTTTGAGGTTTATGGTTTATGATGCAGTGATCCCAGTTCCTTTCTTTCTTCATTTGTGTTACCTTTTTTGCTGAGTTCAGACTCAGGAATAAGAGCCAATATGTAAAAGCTTTTGGAACCTACCTGGTACATAGATGTAGAAATAATGTGTAGAAGTGTTACCAGTAATGTGGTTCTTCAAGCAAATTAAAATTCTTTAAAGAAGGCGAACAGAAGAAAGTGACAAGCTGAATTTTTTCTTTGTATGGCAGTCAGGGACTTCAGGTTTTCACTGTGCGTTGTCGACATACCAAATAATTTTTTGAGGTGAGTTGGACTCCTGTTGCAACAGTGGTGTCAACTCCAGAAGATCTTAAAATCGGGTAGGGAATTTTCTGTGAATTTTTACCCCTATATTTCCTTCCCATTGGCAACACTGCAATCAAACTTACGTCATAAAATTGCCATAACCTTTTTCTAAGAAACGAGGTATCAACCATATCAATCGAGTAAATAGTCTTTAAGTTATAATTCATTAACTGAAAGTCTACGAAACGCCAAACATGACCCTGTCTCGAAAGGGTTAAGTATACTTGTAAGTCAGTGGACTTAACCATGCTTATACACGAATACGTGGTTAAGTTTTGTTTATTTGTTGTAATTTAGTGTTCCTTTTCAGTACTGAGGCAATAGGAGACGTGGACCTACAAACTTAAGATGAAATCCGAAGCACCGAATTGTGTTCAGATTTTAGTGCTCTCCCACTGGGAATCAACCCAGGACCACTTCCCACTGGACCAGTTCGGAGGTCACGTAGTTAGATATCTAAGGGTCTAAGTTAGATATCTTATCATTTGAGTGTCTGTGTCATAAGTTTATCGGTCGGATACATTCCCTCCATTAAATTATAAGCAGTCAGTTTGGAAGGAACTTGATACTGAAGATGAAAAGATATTCTATTTGCGAGAAATGATCTTATCACTTGGTCATGGAAATTACTAAAAATTGCAGCGTAAAAACAAAGAAGAGTGAAATTAAGAATGGATCGTAGCGCTGCTTTTATAGTCAGACAAGCAGTGTATGAGATTTTTGAGTATAACAAATGAATGTAACTTCAATATTTAAGTTCACTTAGGTATTCAGCAATGCATATTTGTGGATAATTCAAACTTTTCTCGTGGTTCCTTCGAATTAAAAAAGACGGCTGTATATGGATTTTAAAGAAGCCCAGCAGGTAGTACGCGTGCATTTCTGTACTTAACTGTTCCGGTTTCTGTTCTGTGGAAAGGTTATTAAATGGAACGATTTCAAACTCTTAAGCTGTAGGTCCTTCCTCCTAGGCACGCTGTTAAATAGAACAAATTTAGTTCCCATCTGCGAAAATGTTTCAGTATAACTGTGTCGTTTAATTCTGTATAGCTATACACATAAGTTATGGCTATAATAACACCATACTGTATGAGGAAATCATTGGTTGGCAAAGGTCACTGTGAAAGATAGGGGAAGATATGTTCCCAACTGGACAACAATTTTGAGGCCCCATTTATCATTTCTTTCTTACATTAATGTCACACTGAATGAAGTTACAAGGGTCGATCAGAGTAGAAGGTTAGAATGGAGTTGATTTGGTAATTGCGATTGGAAGAACTTGTCATGACCTTCCGAACGAACCCAAAACAAGAACCCTAATCGATGGCAAAGTTTGAACAGTTTTTCGCTCAAGATTTACGAATGTCAGTTTTCAGAGAAACCTAACATTGAAAGCTATCCAGCATATAACATACATACATACATACATACATACATACGAAATTTTCCAACGGTTTCGCAGAAGAAACAAGAGTCAAATTTTGTCAGCGAATTGTTACTTATCAAGGGTTCACTGGTTAACTTAGGCCTGTTGTTTGACAAAACATGTTTAAAGTTTTCGACGCCTCAAAAATGAGGTAGAATGAATGAAACAGGTGTAATCAAATTTATTCAAGAGGTCTTTGCTGAAACAGCGTACCCGGAACATGAGGATCTCTTTCTACTTGATCACTGTGGTCCACTCACACTTCACAGACAAGACTTGTATAAATGAGGCGCTTGGAGCCGATAAGAGAGACATTGTGAGAATCTGCCGGCTAGTACGATCAGGCGTGTAACTGTGGAATGTTTCTGATTTTGGACCGTGGAATACGAGCTATAACCGGATTTTTTTCTTTAACATAGAGAAGACAACGTGCGAATCAATTCCTGTTCTTTTTCAAGGTATTCCCCATGTACACGCACAC
Organism: Thermobia domestica; assembly: GCF_964235325.1. NCBI lineage: Eukaryota > Metazoa > Arthropoda > Insecta > Zygentoma > Lepismatidae > Thermobia > Thermobia domestica. The sequence continues at coordinate 36,111,040 of NC_137455.1, read as the reverse complement.
ACTTGTCCCATTGGTGCGGGAGTGCCCGTATACCTGCGATATAGAATTCTTTGGGACAATCTCCGCCATTTCAGCACACGTTTTGACTTCGTCCTAGATGTGGAATTTCTCTCCTCCCAGGTGCTCCTTGAATAAATCAAAAAGATGTAATTCGAAAGGGGACAGATCGGAGCTATACGGAGGAGGGTCTAGGATTTCCCAACCAAGTTTGGTGATAGTCGTGGCCGTATGAGGACACGCGTTATGCAGGATGATGACGCCATCCGTCACCGTCTGTAACCATTTTATTCTCAAAGCCTCTTTGTCTTTGGTCCGGAGGAGGTGGTTGTAGTATGCCGCATTGATGTAGTATGCCCCGCGTGCCAGGAAATCAGTGCATATTACCCTGTCTCTGCCCCAGAATACCGTTAGCGTCACTACCAGCGGACGCTTGTGCCTTGAATTTCTTGGGCAGCGGCGAGTCTGGATGCTGGAGCGCTTTGACTTCGGAGTGTAATGATGCACTCAACTCTCATCGCAGATGATTATGTTTCGCAAGGAAGCTCTTGACTTCTCCCTGAAATCGTTGTAGATGCTGAGACGAGATGTTTTTCTTACATTGCTTCTGGTCGAACCTTAGCAATTTTGGGCCCATCTGGCTGTGATTTTCTGGAAATTCAAGGCTCATGAATGATCGGTTCTACATTTCCCACGCTGATGTTTGTTTTCGCACTCAAGTCTCTCACTGATCCGTCGATTACTCAGAATGAGCTGCTGCACCCGACGAATGTTGGTTTCGTTGAGTGCAGTAGCTCGGCGTGGAGTACGCGTATGTTGAGAACGTATTCTCTTCCTGCATTTAATTTTGAAGACGACTCGTACATTTGCGACTGAGAGTGTGTCTCGTCGCCATATTGCGCACTTAATCTTCTGAAGACTTTTAACCAGGTTTCAAACCTTCCTTCAGTAGGAACTTGACGATGCAGCGCTGTTCCACTGGGGCCGCCATCTCCACACTGCCTAGTTTGTTGCTAATGTCCATCGCCGCTGTCTGAGATTCTATCTCCTGAACTACCCGTTGTCGCAGAAAAGTTTTACTACTACCTTATCACAGGTTGGGATACGGACGCCAACCTGCGAACAGCAATACCCGGGAAAAAGAAATTCCGGTTATAAATTGAACGTCTAATTATTTAATACATGTTTTATAAGAGAGTATTACTCGTCTTATTTTCTCTTAAAAGTATAAATAATTTATTGCATTTATCACGATTTTCTCAACCCAACACATACCTAGAAATAGATGATATTACAGGTATTCATCATTATCTCTCAGTCATTTAAATGCGAGGGTCATTTAACTCGAACTGGCAACGCTGCTACGATTGGAGTGACGTGTGGCAGGAGACAAATGACGAACGTAGTGTGTTTTGTGGATGTGTACGAGTCAGTTCAACTCGGCTGCGGTCCCATATTACGGTGTGTTTGGCGAGTAGACATTGTTAAAGTGATTGTTGTGTGAAATATCGCCCTATTGCAATGTTCACGCATGCAGAACAGCGTGTGTTTATGAAATTCCAGGTGGCATGCTAGAACGATTCACAGAGGATTAGTAGAGGCCTGTGGTGACGCTGCTTTACCGTATCGGACAGTGGCGAAATGGATTACAGCATTTCAGGCGGGACGACAGCGAACAGACAAAATGCACGGTGGGAGACATACGCGAACGGCTACGGACGAAATTCATCTTGCGAGACTACGGACACTGCTTGACGGTGATCGACGCTGGACTTGTAGTGAGTTGGCGCAGGAGCTGAACATTTCTTCCGGATCAGTGTTCCGCATACTAACACAAGATCTTGGCATGCAGAAATTGCAGCCAGATGGGTACCTCATGCTGTGACCGAGGTTCAAAAGTGGCATAGGTGGGAATGTGCGCGCGTACACCTTCAACGTTACAATGAGGAAGGTGATGACATCTTGCACCACATTATTGCAAGGGAGGAAACGTGGGGAAGATCCTACGAACCCCAGTCGAGTGAATGGCACCACCCAGAATCTCCACGACCGAAAAAGCTTAGGCAAGAGCCAGCAAATATGAAGGTGATGATGTTAATATTTTACGACCTCGAAGGTATTATCCTGTCACATCAAGTTCCACCGGGCGTTACCGTCAATGCTGCATACTATGCTTCATATTTCAGTCACCATTTGCGACCAGCATTGCGGCGCAAACGTCTGGAGTCTGGACCAATTCTCCTACACGACAATGCCAAATGCCATACAGCCAATCCAGTACAGACTCTTGTTACGACGACGGGGTTGGGAGGTACTGGAGCACCTGCCATACTTCCCGAATATGAGCCCCTGCGATTTTGATTCCCCGAATATGAGCCCCTGAGATTTTGATCTTTTCCCCAAAATGAAAGAACCTCTCAGGGTCAGACGTTTCAGAGACATTTCCAACATTGTTCCGGCCTTGGGGGCGCACTGTCAACACCCTCTCACAAGGTGAGGCTTTGACAGATATTCAACGGTTACCAGACATCTGGCGAAGGGTTCAACAGGCTGGCGGAGACTACATCGAAGGACTGGAAGCTTCTTGTGATGAGTGATTCACTACATTCTATTTCACAACTATGTTGCCACTTTGTTAGAATTCTTTGGGTTAATTACAAAAGGTTGGTACACCGGTAGCATACAATATCAAAGATCCTGGGTTCGAGGATCGTGCCGTCCACAACATGAAACATTCTACCCTTAATTTACAGCATTAGCATGAGTTACAATATCGCATAGAGCAATTAATAGTGAATTTAAAGAGTCATTCACCATAAAGACGATTACTAAAGAAAGCAATATTGAGCTCCCAATTTACTCTAGAATACACTGGCCAACGTCATAATTACACCTAGGTAACTCTTTCTTGAGTCATCTTGATTAATCAATCGTGCATACTGATTACTGATCACGATCGTGAATCGTGAATATTAGACCTACAATACTTACATCCTAAACGCTAATCAGATTAAAACGAGCCGTGTGAACTTTGTGGTGGACAAACACTGTGCTTGTGGGTTTTCTCGGGATTCTCCCGTTTCCTTTAGCCTAATTGGCATAACCGTGGAACGTAAAACCTGAAGATTTCATATTTCAGATTATAACGACGAGTGAAAGTCACAGGCACGTGCACACTTTGGTCGTAAGTTTAATACAGCTAATGCAATTATTCGGAGCTAATGCAATTGCTACAGCTATAACAATTATTCGAAGCTGTAAGTTACTGTCCTATAGGCCACGGATAGGCCTTCGCTGGTTAGGAACCGCGAAAGACTACGAAGATGAGATCCAGCATACGGGTAAGACTGAATCGTACTAAATGGTTGCCAACTCTACTGAGTCTAGTCGTTGTATGCCATCTCAGTTCTCTTCCACATCATAATCTGTAGCTTTGACCCAACTACGTCATAGCCCTGTATCCTTTTCCACTTTGGCTAAGATATTATTTTTGATATTTCTTAAGTTGATCGCTGCTTTCCTTCCGTCTTTTAATGAGGACGCTTAGGTTTATTCCCATCGAAGAGATCCCATTTCTTTCGCCTCTTTCAATTGTGACGTCACTCACTGTTAAGTATTCGTACAGTGACTGTTAATAGTTTTGTGAAGAATTCTCTTCTGTGTTACAGTTATATGCTTTTCATTTTTCACTAATATTTTGATGCCTTTCTTTTAGAAGTTTATCGTCCTTTTCTCCATTGGAGCGTGGCACATGACTACTCCAGCACCATTTGAAGGTGATAATGAAAGATTTCCGCTTATTCCAGAGAGAGAACGAAAGTCGGCTTCAGTCAACCCCACACAACCAGTTTGACTCTCTAATACAGTGGCTTGTTTCAGTACGTTTACTGCCAAGTTGGATGCTGAACACGTGACGGGAAGCCGTATGAAGTTTGGTTTTTGGAATCGTGCTATGAGCGGCGCTCTTATATGTAGTTCGTCGTGCATATATACCTATTTGTGAAGCGCTTTGTCATCGAAAGTGATTTAACAACTTTGGTATGCATCTTTGTACTAATTTTATTAACTAATATGGAAGAGCGTTTACCTCTGGTGCTTGGGGTTCCGGGTTTGATCCCAGTCCCTGCCAAGTGAACGTTGTGGTGGACAAACACCGTGTGCGTGGGTTTTCTCGGGGTTCTCCCGTTTCCTCCCACTTTCTTTATTCCACCATTTCATTCATTTTTCATAATCATAGTCTCCTTTAGCCTAACCGGCATAACCGTGGGACGTAAAACTCAAAGATTTCATTTCATTTTTTTTTATTAACTAATAGTTTCTCGATATCGGTTCAATAAACTTAATAGTTCATTATCATTCAAATGTAAACCTGCACTTTTCTTGAATAATTTGTCGAGATTAAGGAATCTGACCTAACGTTCCAGCTTGTTGGCTTCAAGATGCTGATCTCGAGTAAATACATATTATATGTTGGTAAAAACCAATGAAATTACGCATAGAACTGGGAACTTATACTTCCTCAGTTATAAACTAGAACACAAAAGAACTTGTACTTACTGATAAGGCGTTTGTTACTGCGTGGAACATGAGGTTTGGGCTTGCCCAGACACCCAGTGGTCGCCCGATATCATTGCTTGCCGCTATTTTCCTTGCAATTTCATCAGGTGGCGATGCCCAGCGCGCTCAGCAACCTGGTGGATCGAATGAACTTTTCAGTCAATCAATCCCCAGGCGGTGAGAAGATTGCTTGCAATCTGGTCGAAATACGCGGGGCAATATTCGTGCAATCTTATTTCCCGTCGATCAAAGTTGCCGGTCGCTAGACTACCAACTCACCGCGTGTGTATGGCCACCTTAATAATGTCGCTAGTGTGCAACCAATTTTCCATTCAAAACTGTTGGCACGATTTAATTGAAAATTAAATACTGTATTGTTTCAATTAAATTATTTCAAAATAGGATAGGGGCTGTAAATGTATTTAGATTTGAACATTAAAATTTGTGTTTCTGCAGTAATGTATTATGATCATTTAATTTTCCAACTTAAACTCTATTGTTTCATTTAATTATCTCAAAATGGGCGGTGATGACAGAACGTAACGTGCGTTGCTCTGTGTTATTAGGACAAGGACAGCAACTAGGTATAGCCAATTCCGGAATTCGGAAAAAATCCGATTTCGAAAGAATTCTACAGTTCGGAAAAACCAGGAAAGTGGGATTTCCGATTCTGGAAGGTTTTGGCCATTCCTAGTCGTAACGATATTTAGATTTAAATATTTGTGTAACTGCATGTTGATGGGCAACTTAAATAAACGTGAACAATTAGAAATTTTAATTAACACTTTGGCTGCCCAAGATCAGTCATTCTTGAGAGTGGACCATAGTGCCAACGTATGTTTGCCTTATGGTTACTATCAGGCCACGAAGCGGTATTCAAATAATACGTACCTAGAGACATCAATATTCAATATTCGAAGTTTTTTGAATCAGATCTGGCTCCTGCCGGGAGAAAATGCGTGAGCCATATGTGGCTTATGGGGCCTCTACGTAACAAATTTACGTCTAAGCCCTATGTGCCATATGTGGTTCACATGAAAAACAAGGAAATTGACAATTTCTTATTAATAATACATTGTTGCATACCATTAAAATATGTTTCTTTTACAATTTTAATGGTATGCAATAATGTATTATTAATATAGTGTCTATTTCCTGTTTTTCATGTAAGCCACATGTGGCTCATGCATATTTTCTCGCCAGGAGCCAGATCTGGTTCAAATAAACTTACATCAAATATTAAGGACTCTAGGTACGTATTTGAATATGCTAAATTCTACACTGCGAAGTACCACAGGTGAATGAAAGCCAAATAAGTTGCATTTTTGCATTTTCAACAAGTTAACATTTTCCGTGGATATGGATGTATAATTCGAAAAGCAATATAGTCACACACTTGACCCAAAACATCATATTGAAAAAGAAAACATAATCCTTTTTGTAGGGCCTCAGATAAGTGCCAAACAAAATTCAACGCGTGAGCCATATATGGCTCACGGGGCCTCATGGAGCAGTTTAGTTGTGAGCCACATATGGCTCAGATGACGGTCAATGTATCAGGCACAATTTTAACCTATAATGTACCTAATCATACCATAAATACTGACACAACATTAAAAGTGAATTATTATGAAAGTGTTAAAGATAGTACTTTAATATTCTTATTGTATGGGTTATTTACAAGTCTAACAAACACATAGCACCAATTACGTTTCAAAATGGCCACCTTTGGGCTTCACCCAATTCTTGTCTCTGCGGCCACTCATCTATAACATTACGCACTGTCTTTATAGAGAAATCTGCCTTCACTAGGGAACATTTCAGACTGTCAATATTGGCATGCCCCTTCTTACAAGACCATGCTCTCAAGCACTGACCACAACTGTAGTCCAACGGGTTGAGGTCAGGGCTGCTGGCAGGCCAATCATCTGGAGCAATAAAGACAGGGGCATTTCTCCTGAGTCACTTCTGGGTAGAGTGTGCCTTGTGGGCTGGTGCGGAATCATGTTGGAAGGTCCAGTGTTGGTTCCTGAACAAAGTGTCTCTCAAAGGCTTCATAACAGAGTTCAAAACAGTGTTTTCGTATACTCTAGCTGACTTTTCACCTTATATATATATATAAACGCAGCATTATGGTGCAATCATACGCCACTCCCCACCAAACCGTGACTTGAGGCCGGATGATGACCCCTCTGGATCTTTAAGGTATTCTTCCAAGCTTCCTGGGAAGTTGAAGTATACACTCGGTCATTTTGTCAATTGAAAGCTTCCTCAGAGTTTAATATCTTTTCATCTGTAAAAAGAATTCTCCTGTACTCATTGTTTGCGTAACGCTGCAATGGGCATTTTGCTTTTATCACCTGCTCTTTCAGACGTGCATTTAGGAAATGACCTGTATTTCGCCGGTAAGTCTTCAACTCCAAGTCACTTCTTAACATACGAAACATTGACATTTTGGAAATGTTCTGCTCACGAGAAAACACTGACTGCATTCCTACAGGATTTCTCCGAATATGGGCCGCAACTGCTTGCACTAACTTCTTGGTTCTTACGCTGCGTGGGCGGCCTTGCATTGGGCGATCGTCAACTGTCTTAGTCTTTGTGAATCGCTTGATGGTCCAATACACGAAAGATTTGCTAATATTCAACTTTTTAAGTTGTGAATATCACAGGGTCTGATAGACCCACTTTATGAAGAGCTATTACTGCCATACGATTTTCGTAATCGCCCCATTCCACAGCTACATAGCTATGGTAATGAATTAATTTACGTACGAAATTCTACACTGGGAGCATTTACAATGATTGATCGAAATAAACGTCGTATTTTTATTTTAAGCACTACTGGTAACACACGTTTATTCTCTTTTCAGATATGGCGGAGGATCTGGATGTAGAAGCTATGCTTGAAGCACCATATAGGAAAGGGGTAAGTTATTTTTTGTCACTTCTCTTATAATAGCTGTAAAATTATGCTTTATGTGATGTTATATTCCGTATAAGTGTCCAGTTGACACATTCCTAAATTTTAAAGAAATCTTTCAATGTAATCAGTGCCTTCAGTACTGGATTGTATTCAGAAAGCGTATTTGAATGAATTATTATAGTAGCCGTATATTTTGTTTCTAATGGTAGGTGAAATTATTTATTTTTATTTTTTTATCAGACCTCGTACTACTACTGTCTTATATGATGCCCCATTTCTGTATCTTGTAGACTTTTACATGTCACAGCATCCAGCTTACAACTCTTCACTGTCGCAGCTGCATCCCAAGAGGTAGTACGCATGGGAATAATTGGTACTGTAAATTTTGAAGGAAGAGTAATTCTGTGGGTCTTGTATATTTTTTAAAACCATTTATTGATAATTTAGTTACTATTTCAAAAATTTAATATGAATTTCTTTCAGTTATATGTAGTTTCACATTCTTCTGGGTCCATGAACCAGTCTGTTAAAAGTAAAGAAAAAGAATATTTATCGAAAGAAAAAAAGTCTTATTTGAGAATTGAATGTAGTTACTTGCAAATGTAAGAAGAAAAGCAATTACGACTTTAAATGTTAAAAATTTTCCACTTTTAGCGTAAATGTAATTTGTAGATCTTTTAACTTCGAACTGTGTGTTCATGTGACCCCCCTGTTAACATTTTGGAGAGGTTCTGAAATGTCCCCTTCTATTATCTCAGGGTCGCCCAGATGGGTTTGCATCATCAGTCTTTGCCAAGAGAGTCCAGGAATATGGCATACGAAGAAAGCACGGACATAAGTCAAGAGCAGAGGGCATCCGTTGTGAAAAATTTCCAAATTCGAAATGCTTAATTGAAAGTGAAAAAGATGTGTTATGTATGCATGTATTGTTAGTGCTTTATCATGAATGGGATTCATGTTCGTATGGCTGTGAATGTGAATATCACTTGAGTGTATGAGCACCTGAATGAGTGGGGCAGAGAGATGGTGTGAAAGGGAAGAGAGAATTTGTCTTATAATTTCAGATTAATCCCGTCGGATTATCAAAATGCTGCATAAAAGTTTTTTGAAATAAGTATATATATGTCATAATTCCAATAATAATTTAATGTATAAAATTGAAGTCTGATCTAAAATGAGAAGAGTGGAACGTACTTCGTAAGCTTTCAATAACCATGTTTACAAAATATTTTCAACAAGTATTTCCGTTTGTAAAATTTTAAAAGTCAGAACTTAATTTTAGATATGTCTAAATCATTTGTCTTTTGAATCACAGACGCTTTGGATGGTTTGTAGAAATTACACTCTGCATAAAAGATTTAACTGTAATTGCATAATAACAGGTTTGATTTAAAATTTGCTCTCCTATATTTTAGTGATATGAAAAATATTAATTTAAAAAAGTAAAGTTTAGACATTATATTGGTATTAAGTTTTATAAAAACCTTAGGGAAGGAAATAATATATCAAATTCTTAACCCACTCGGTAATTCTAGGTCCAGCAAAAGAATGATGAGATATTACCGTCAAATAGAACTTTTAATTGACTTACAAATTTCCATCCATGTTTACTTGTTTGTTTTCAATGAAAATCAACTTCGCAATGTATCTAAAATTCTAGTAATGAATAAAATCGGTAACTGTGGGACGTACAATGAAATTGGCGTTTTTACATCCCACGGTTATATCTTACAAGGAGACGGATGATTAATGAAACTAAACGGTTTTAGAATAATTGGTAGAAAGAAAATGTGGGAAGAAATAGACCACCTACAAAAGCCCACGGACGCGATGTTTTCCACCACGAACTCATATTGGCAGTAAAGAAACTAATTACTCTTCTCATCATAGGTGAGCACTATACCACTAAGCTACCGTGACCCCAAACTTCGGGACATGTAATTCTCTCGTATTACAAAGGCTGATCAATTTCCATCCGAACAACTTGAAGTTGTTGATTACCTAAGATATTCAGTAATCTTCGATATGATGACCACCGGTGTGGACTATTGCACAATTACTGTTTTCAGTGGAGCAGACTTCGTGTAGCTGTCCCACTTCTGCTTGCAGATTTTCTAGAGCCCATTCACTGTGAGATCACAGCATGATAAAAACATGCCAATTCAGAATGCCAAAAGCATAATAAATCCATAGGTAGAAGTTTGCGCGGATGCGAATACCTCTACAGGTATCGGCATCAATATAGCTTCTTGTGGATATATATTATTTCTATTTTCTTTGAGGATGGCCAATAAATTTTCAGTTATCTCAGTAGCTGCGGACACAAATAGAGATGTTGCGTACGGGACTGCGGAATTAGATAGAAATGTTGCGGAGCAATATTTTGTGTTCGCGCAGAACTCTATCCATGAGACTATCGTCGAACGGAATGGAGTGGATACCAGTTGCAGCTGCTGTGCGTCGGTAGAAGTCAACACTGTTTGGGTCGTTTGACTTGAAGCTTTGCAGTTCCACACGATGGACGTGATCGCTACACAATACTGGTATTTCGTCTGTGTAAACTGGGAATAGGACATTTCTTGGTAATAAGCAGCATTGATTTTGATAATATGTTTTAAACCTTAAGGAATAGTAAGCTTCATTTTATAGCAAAGACTAGAAACAAACGTGAAACCTTTCTAATTTTATTTATTTATTTATTGAAGCACAAGCTTGTATAGTTTCACGAACTTCGCTGTCAGTGATGGCTTGAACTTTTATGTAGTCACTTAGGAAGATCCATGCGATGCTCATCATTCTCACAACAAATTTCCAGCAGTCGACAGCTAGGTGACACTTTGTACAACATTCTGTTCCTTTTCTTTCGCTTCGTGATAATCCAGGTTTTGATTGGCCTTGCGGAGAGTTTGCAACTTCAGTTTGTGACGGATTGTACGATTCACTTTTGAATGAGCCTATGTAATTGTTTGGCCATAAAGCCCTCCCTCTGCTCTGGTTTAGTAGCTAGCGCATGTGCCTTGCCTTTGCACTGGTTTCGGGCTTGATTCTCAGTAGGAGAGCACAGAAATATTGTATTTCACAATCATTCACTTCCATTAATCATCCGTTTTCTTTACCCCAAAGGGCATAATGAGTGGGACGTTAATAAAAAAAAAAAAAAAAATCATTGGTGATATAGGTTGTGGAGGAGACTGCTTTCCACACAGTTTAGTTAAGAACACTAACAGAAGTCCGTCCTACCCCAAAGCAATTGTTTTGACACTGCCTACCCTGTGGGAAATGGTTAAGTTTATTTGGGAAAGTCTTAACGTACCTTCTCCAAAAGCTTTTTTTTTCTCACTACACGTTCACTCTGCTACATTGATACACGTATTCGTACAACCTGTGTGACAGGTTTCGCTGTCTCCACGTTATTCGGATGAGAATAGAGCAATCTGTGTATTAAGAAGTAAATTATAAAGATTCCAGAAAGTTATATATATGACTGTGGCCGACTGAATGACTCACTTTTTTTCTTCTGGGTGGTGTAAGTGTGAGCTTTCGACCCAATTCAGGCTTCCTAGACTGAAGTTCGATACCTCTTAATTTAAGCCACTCCTAATTATTTCTCGATGCGGTGAGAGTTAGAAAGCTACTTACCTTAACAGAAATAAGTTGTGTTCTTACAGTTGATCGAAATCGGAATTGCTGAGCATTTGCTTCATGGAACACAACGAGTATATGACTTTCGTAAATTCAGATAAATAATGTTGTACGTAGAAATTATTATTTTAAATCCTGTTTGGTCTAAGAATATGGGAAGTGTATAGTATACTTTTAAAATTTGTGCTGCTGTTCTCTACAGCACATGAGGTCTCATTAATCGTTGCACATGAGGTACCTTGCTTATCCCGTATTGCTTAGATTATTCAGAGTTTAATATTCCATGGTCAGTCGGCATGCTAACACTGAATCTGGAATGGAATATGAGTAGGCAGTAGTCACTTTATTGCGTAATCGTTCTATTTGACTTGAGTACCACTTTATACTGCTTCCGAAAATCGAATTCTAAACTTTACGGCCCAGCTACTTGTTTAAAAAAGGAGGCAGCTTACGTATTCTGGTTAATGTCTTCATTATTATTTATTTATTTATTTATTTATTTATTTATTTAATTGTCATGTCTAGAGCATACATAAACAGAAAATGGACATCTTCATTGCGTTCGTCGGCTTTGAAATATTTAGGGGGTATGTACTGCCGCCGCCTCCTTTATGATTTGCATTAAATTACAATTAAGATCAAGTTGTTGTATGTTGCGCCTAAAATATTAGATGTGTTCTGTGTATTTTCTTTCAAAATTATAATTTAATTAAACATAGCATAATCGTTGAAAAGACAGTATCTAGATATTAATTTTTAGCATGTATTTTTAATGAACCAATGATGCAGATCGATTATTTACGCTATCATTTTAAATGGTATACAAAACATGCTTGAAGTACGTACTGTGCTCTTCTTGTTTTTGAATTCAGTTATGATTATTAATATTATCTGGTGTTGCATCGTGTTAGGTTGATTCGCATATCTCACGAACTTTAACTTATTTTGCAAACTATGAAATACTGATTGAACATTAAATTCTCATAGTCATAGCATATTATGTATCATTGATATTTCCAGGAATGAAAATTATTTTTAATTTTTAAAAATATTTATTTCACTTAAATAAAACTGTTCTGCTGTTTTGAGTACAAACTTGTTTAGGCATTTGATGAAAACTAAACAAAAAATGATCCACCAAAATACATGAAATCGTTGTACAGGGTACTGCAATAGTATTTTCTGCAAATAAAAACTGTATTAAATCATTAGCCCTCTTTCCTAACATATGCTTTCAAAGGGAACCAAATTAATTACGTTTAATGAGAGAGTTTTCATAAGTGATATGAGAGTATGTGAATAAAAACTAAGAAAATAACACTACGTCTTGTATTTTCCTTTGATTTATTTATTTTGAGATTGGTTTGTATTAGTGTTTTTTTTTTTTCTTCAAAATTGATTCAGCAATCCTTAAGCAGTTTCGTTGAAAATAACGCCGAATTTGTGTTAGGATCATTCTCTGTTAAATAAATATTAGTCATAACGCATGATCAGAATTCTGGTTACTGAGAAAATTCAGGCCATTAGTCGTAAACTCATTTTATCAAAATCTTCAGCAAAGTCCTAGTCGCTAACACTCGCCTTCGGTGCGAGCGATCCCGGGTTCGATTCCCGGTGGAAGCACTCGGACGAAAAAGTGAGAAAAGCTTTTTCAGGCCAGCTATCCTGAATGAGGTTTTCCTGGGTTTTCGTCATTCTCACCAGGCAAATGCCGGGGTGGTACCTAACTTAGAGACCCTAGGCCGCTTCTTTCCTTCTCCATTCCTTTGTTCTTTTCCTTTCCCCGGATAGTGTGCTCCGTCGAGAGACTTCATCCCTCATACGTGATAGGCTATATGGCCATAGATACCGAAAGCCCACAAATCTAAATTCTAAATCTTCAGCAGAGCATCTGTTACCAATTTCTTACTGTCAGAACTGTCACACCAGATGTGTCTAATTGAAGCCAGTTGGTCGTTTTTCAGCAGTTGTCCGTAATTGTTCATTACGTAGTAACTTCACTTTATGCTGTTGCTGTGTACTTTCCATTTTCAAATATGCCTTTACCTATCTTCAAAATGACGTAGACAGCAGCCGGAAGAAAGATGGCGTAGACAGCAGCCGAAAGAAAGTTCACATGGTTTTAAGCTTTTTACGGGTATTTTTAGGTATGTAATTCCTGACCTAGCAGAATAACTAAATGAGGACATTTTATTTAACTACAAGATTTAAACTTCAACACGGCGTAAAGTAACAGACCTGAAACTTCCATATATTAGTGAACGGAGCATTCCGCGTACACGAACTTCTCTACTAATTTTATATGAACAGAGATCCGAAGGTAACAGGTATGAAAACATTTCTACTTACAGACTTTTAAGACAGATTATACAAAAGAGATCTTTAATTCAGATTTTGTCCTTACTTTTATCAGTTTAATGAAATATTCAGATTTTGCACTATATATTAAAAAAGAGAAATAGTTTACGTGACATAATCTTCGTATTGCCAGTGATTATCTTATTTGTTGTTACCCGAAGTGCCCGTTCTTGCACGGGGAAAGGAAGTTTATGGAAAATAATATGAACAGTCTTTCTCCCTTGAATACGCATTTTAACCCAAAAGCACTCTATTTTTGTGATAAATTCTTGACTTCTGTGTTTCCTTAAGATGTGCTCTTGAATCAGTGTCATGATAAAAACCTAGCTTGAGGTAGGTACTATGCTCCAAAATTCATTTCAAAACAGTTCTGTCATTTTCCGGTGATGCGATCACAGAATACCTGACAGCGTCGATTTCAGTGTGACGCAAGATTACCACAGTTACAGAAATTGTTCCTTTCCGCTTAAAAGCGGAATTTTCGTAAGCTCCGGAACACCTGCTCCGCTTATGTATTTTTGGCATTCATTTATAGGCTCCCTGTGCCTCCTACGATACACATTTTAATAAAGTGACATGATAAAAACCCAGTTAAAGGTAGATGACAACTATAAACTAATGGACAAAAATCCCTAATATTTTGCACCATATAAATATCGGCAGGGGGACATTATTTGGCATATTCTAATACCACAAGGTCAGGAGTGTTGCCAATCGAACATAAAGTTGTATTTTTTCAAATAGCACTGCGTCAGGTTATTGCATATTTAAAATCTACATGCAAAAGGAAAACTACCTACAGTACCACACTTGTCATGCAATATTGCAAACTAAGGATGCTACAGTATCACAAGATTCCAAATTTTGGCGGCATCCACACCAGTAATAACGCAAATACGACAATGGGGCCATGTACGGCCAAAGTACTTTAGTGTCTAATACTGTGATCACGATATGACAGATTTCGAATGAATAGCAAGTTACAAAAGATTGAAAATCTTATATATTTTAAAGCCTTTATTTAAAAAAAAAAAACTACTTAGGTAAGTATCTCATCCAACTACGTAAATGGTTTCTAGTAGATATGATGATTACAATGGCTTATATAGCAATTTGATATCTGAAACCTTTCTGGAAATTAGTAAAAACTATTAAAGTTTGCAACTTTGCTTAAAATTACTTATGTCCGAGAACCTACTGTAATTAAGCCTGCAAAAAATTATTGTTGTAATGTTATTGAAACAAAGTAAATGAAACATTGTTTCAAGAAGTCCTCACAAATACGCCATTATAAGCGATACATCAAATTTTACCATTTTTTTCATATCTCCCGACGTTCTTGCAGAGTCAAATTTTCAGTTCCTTGAAACTTCGTTTCTACGTCGAAATACATTATATGGCAACAACTTTGGTATTCGACAGTATGCTACTTTGGATGTACTTATTATTTGCGTTATTACTGCTGTAGAACTTTCTAAAATTTGGTTGTTTTTAGATATCTGTGATATGCCATAGCGCTGCAGCACTGTATGCTTGTGATATGATCCTTAGCTTGGAACACTGCATAACAAGTGTGGTATTGTTTTTCTTTTACATGTTGATTTCAGGTGTGTAATAACCTGACGTAGTGCCATTTGGAAGAGAGAAAGAAAAAACTGTTGGGTTGGCAACACCATTTAACCTTGTTGTATCACAGAGTATACCAATGTTCCATAGCCGATATTTGCATGACACAAATTTTCAGCTTTTTTTTTTTTCCATTATCTTAAAAGTTACAAGTGCGCATCAGTATAAACGGTCCACCATATATATATATATATATATATATGTGTGTGTGTGTGTGTTCCAGCTTAAAATGATTCACGTTGCTTGTGGGTTTTTATAAATAAATAAAATACTTGCTCTTGACATGAAAATATTAATTTGCTTTTGACTGATATTTTATAAATAGATAGGAAATTAAATCGGATTCATTTCGTTGATTAGTGTATAACAATACAGTATTCTTTTATAACTAAATTGGAAGAAATCGAAAAGGAAAATTCATCAGTTGGGTCTGTTCTTAAAATAAAAATGTCTTTATAGTACAGTTTTTAACTAAAAAAAACAAGACGTTTCTTTCTATAAAGCGAGTAGTACGCATTTTGTTTATTTATTGCATGCTTCAAATTGAGAAGTCAATTTTACAGTGATAATTATTGCTAAGTGGAGAAGTTCGAAGTTGGCCACAGCCTGTGCAATCCAAAGATTAGGATCTTTTCTCTCAGTGAGTGTGCTACTATCTGAGGTTTGAACTGACGAAACACATTTTTTTACTTACTTGTATTTGTTTCATCACTGTAGTTCTTCCTTTGTATTTTAATTTTCGGTGGTATTTCTGCGCCTACAGAATAGAATAGTAAGACGCATTGAGGATTTAAAATCATAAGATAGTCTGTACATACGATATTTCAGCAGTTTTATTCTAAAGTTCAGGTTAAGAGGCCTAATCGCTGCGAAATTAAAATACCGCCAATTTTACAGTAATTGTGATATCTTCAAATAGATAAAAGATAATCGAAATGTTGAACAAGAGAAGGTACCTTTATCACGAGACACCTAATAGCTTTCCGTTTGCAATCATTTAGAAACGCGAAAATAAATGCCAATTTTCTAAATGGCTGTAAATCGAAAGCAGATAAATGAGTCGTGATAACAGTGTCTCATGTAAAATAATATTGTCTAGGGAGCTCTCGTTCCACTATTCGGTTATCTTTTATCTATTTGAAGATATCGCGTAATTACTGTAAAATTAGCGGTATTTTAATTTCGCCGTGATGGGTCCTCTTAAATTGTTACTTGACTATGCTCTAATGTTAGAATAAAAATATCAAGAAGAAAAGCAAATGTGCCTTGATTATTTTAAAACATATTGCTCAGGTTTATATATATATATATATATATATGCAATAATTTTCCCTGCATTTACAAACAAGTTACAGTTTTGAAATTTAAACCAAAGCTAATACACTATTGAGTGGTGGTTTTTTTCTCGTATCGTTCAGATACTAGCACATTTACCGTTAGAGAAAGTTAATTTCTTGTACTATTTACGTTGAAACAGTTCCAAGTTTTTTAACCAGTTATATTTTGTGATTTTTTTTTTTTTTTTTGTAAAGTAGTAAAAGATAGGACAATCATTCACACCTTTCATACAGATCTAATTATATAATAGTTTGAGCAGAAGCTGACAACAGTGTTATATAGATAGGTATACAACAGATGCAACACCAGTTTGATTGTACATATTTATTTATGTAGCATCTTGATAATCCATCGTAAAATGAACACAATACCATTTATGAGTGACCATTTAAACGAATCAGACATACAAACTCTCATGCTGTATCTTTCCAGAAATAGAATGTGATGACTAGGTTATGGGACTACAGGACCTAAAAATTTGGTAGGTGAGTATTTATAAAGCTTGTGCTGACAAAAGGGTGGTTGCTCAGGTTGGGCTGTTTTTCTACTCTGCTTTTGTTGTGCCAGAGTAGGAGAACATTCATTTGAAACAAACCTTACTTATTAGTAGAGGCAGGAATCTTTTAGCACTTTTTTCTTTTTGTTAAAAAGAAGTTACATTTGTCGTTTATTTATTTTTTTTTTATAAAAATATCCTGCTTCATGCTATGACTTATGTGCAATATATATAGATAAGTTTCGAATATGTATTTTGTTAGTTTGCGTGCAGGAATGTGTGATGGCGCAGATGTGAATGTTTTGTGTGTGTGAATGAATCATGAATCTTATTTTAAGAAGGGGAAAGAAGAGAAAATTTAGTCTTCTAATTTTCAGCTTGTTTTAACATGCTATGCTTAAGTTGATTAAAGTTTTAAATAGGTAATTAATGGTTTGACATCATTTTTCCTCTCTTCCCCTTCTTCACCTGATGATGCCGCCTGTTACCAACATTTCTGCTGTTTCGTAGGATGACTCCAGTAGACCAAGGGAAAATGGAATTGTCAACCACAGATCAACAGGGTAAGTTTCACGTTTGCAGATATCTAAGTTTAAAAAAATATCTGTTGATTTGTTGTTTACGTATAATGTATAACACACTATGTCAGTATTGTCGGACATATATTTCGGATTTTACGGGTTTCATCTTCCTAGATGCGTCGATTAAGGTTCTCTACAACAAATAAGCTTTATACATATTTTGTTGACTTATTGTTCAAAATCTTCAATTTATTAGGAATGAGAGAGAGAGGGAGGAAATGGTAAAGTTGCATAAAGCGGATTTTCATACATATTCGTCAGCGGATATAAAGTGTATTATTACATCCATATGTCTTTAAGAGATATGGGACATGTCGCTCCATGAGAAATACGAAGTCTTTATCCATATATCCGGAAAGTGGCGTGAACGTCTCGTGCTTCAGTATCTAGTAGACAACTAAGGTATTGTGTACTGTGGCTGTTGTTCGTCGTTGCGTTGTATGTCGTTCTTCTGAGTGCAGGATTATAATGTGTGGAACAGCGATACTGCAAGTTTTCCAGAAGCTTGGCGATGTGTAAGGTGAAGCAAATAAAAAGATTCAGCAGACATCTGGGAACATGCAGTGGGGATTAAGAAAATTAAGCGAATGGTGCAGCCGGTTCAAAGAAGTCCGAAATCAGCTGAGGGCAGCGAACGTTCTGGGTGACCGTCCACAAGCTTTAATGCAGAGATAGTTGTAGAAAACTAGCGGATCTCATTGATATAAGCAAAGATTCTTCACGTACAATTTAAAGGGAATCCAGACATGTACAGGAAGTTCCTGTGTGGCTGCTTTCGCAGAAGCAGAAACAAATCTGTATGAAAATGCCACAGTGGTGCTACCATCTTAAATGTTCTCCGATGCGCGTGTGATGCAGGTCGGAGAAAAAGACTAGAGCTGAGGCATCACACAACTGGCAGGTGCATCACGATAACTCACTGGTTTATTATATCCAAGTGATACATAATTTTGACAAGGAACATTTCTGGTCTTTGTCAGGCCACCTTCCTAACGTTGCTTCTTGGGAAAATCAAATGTACCGTCTTTGACGCAATCGTCACGAAACAGTTAAGCTGTTAATAGTTACAGAGGAGGCTTCCAGTAATTGAAGGATTAGGTATATGGAAGCTGCATTTTCTACTTTAGAAATGATTAGGAGTCAAAACAAATGAGGTTAATAAATTTGGATCGCTTTGTGGTCGGATGTTTTTTGGACATACCTTGTATGTGCTACGTAAAAATGTATTGTTTGAAAACGTATTAAAAGATTTTTAGGTAGGATGAGAGGTTGGGAAGATGTTTACGAGCTCCTGTACGATTGTAGTGGTGACTCTTTTAGATTCATTTAAGGTAAGTTTCACTGACATTTGTTTTTGTCTCACTTTAAACATGGGAGCTCCTTAAGCCATAGAGCGAGTTAAACAGTAAGCAGTGCCCCTATTTATCAGAGAGAGAGAGAGAGAGAGAGAGAGGGAGAGGGAGAAAGAAGCGCGAAAGTGAACTGGTGATGCTTTCCTTTTTCACCTTTATCTTTAAAACACTAGTTAAATGCTGGAGTGATAGTTTTATTTAGCAACAATTGTTTTCGTACCTTTCATAACCTATCTACCGTTTGTGATATTTGTGTTTCAAAGATCTAGCTTATTGAAGCTGAATGGCTAATTCATTGTCTGGAAAAGGAAATAGATTAGATTTGTTCATGTTCGGTTTGCAGAGTTTAAGGTGTCAACACAGCATCCATCTGGGTGATACTTTGAGCATCACTAATCAAGATGATTATTTTTGTTCAGTTGAGAAACAGTAAAGTTAAAATAAAATAAAAACAGTTCCTGAAATAGATTTTAAACTATTTGAAGTTGCAACTTGCGCTACGAACATAATGCCTAGTTATATATAACAGTTATTTTCTTCTTATTTTGTGAAATTAAATGTTAAATCTATAGGATTCAGCTTCTTAGGGTACGAAATATTTATTTTATATTTTAGTGCTTTCATGTTTACTTTTGACAATAGTTAGTGGGTATGAATTGTTAATACTAGTAATTACCCCCCCCCCCCAATATCTTCTGTTAAGATATTTTACCTAAATGTTCATGCAGTCTGTAACTTGGTTTTGTAGTTTGCATAATATCGTGGAAATTAGAGACAGACAGACAGAATGAACTGTTTTTTTACATTATACGAGGCTCGTATATAGGATATAGCATGAATTGTACCGAGAATTAAAACTTCTAATGCTAATGGAACGAAATTAGTACATCGTATTTATTTATTTTTTTTTTTTTTAAAAATCAAAGTACTGATTAGTATAACTACCTATATACGAAGAAATGTCGAAAAGTAATACTCGTTTTAGTTATTTTAGGTGCGAGTAGCAGGTTGCAACTCGGCAGGTAATTAATTTCAAGTCCATTGTTAGAGAGCAGTATAGTTGGATCATCTGTTGCCTTGATGGTAGAAGTATGGTCGGTGTCACGAAAACATCGCGTATTCTAGTGTAGTCTATAAGGGATCAGCAAAGTGGTATTATTAGACTATTGCTGATTAAGCTGAAAATTCCGACAGAAATTATCAAATAAATGCGGGAAGTCTATGGTACTGTACAAATTTTCCGCAGGTTTTTTAATGATTGTTAGGTAAACCTTGCTAGTTTCCACTCGATCTATTACCATTTCAATACCATCCGCTGTTAGAAACATTGAGGACACAACTTGAAACAACCTATAGTCCTATCTACAAACATTCGGACAGAAGTTCCATATTTTGTACTGTACCTAGTATAGCACACAATGTTGTGAATGACAAGTTGGGCTTGTGCACAGCCAGCGACGAGTGTCCAGAAACTAAGGGGCCAGAGGAATGGACCACTTGGATTTAAAATGACGGTATAAAGCTGCAGTTATAAATATTGATGCGATTTAGTTTTCAAGTTCACTGTACATTCGGTGGTCATCAAGTTTGTTGTTTTGTCATAACTGAAAACAGCGTGATCCAGTGATGTTTCAAAGTTGTCGGAAGTTCGCTCTAAAGATAAGGACCATTATTACATTTTATAAATTCAGAGTTTATTTTTAATATTCCAGGGGATAAAAAGCTTGTATCCGTTGAGAAAAAAAAAATGTACGTAGTTCTCGTTGCTCTGGCAACATTATCAGTTGTCTAGTGCACTCCTAGTCTGGAAACATGTAGGGAACATTACGATATCACATTTATGTTCTTCCACTACTGACAGGGACGTATTTGAATCGTTCTTTAGAACTGATGAGCCTTTGAGTCCGGATAATGGAAATTTGAATCGCATTTTGAATAACATAATAGTTTAGTCAAGACGACACTAATTTTGTGAAAAAACTTCTTTTTATTTACACATTCATCAGAAGTGAATTTCTGCTATTCATCAGCTTCTTCATAGATCTAATATTTAATGAATTCTGCTGTATAAAATTCATACGTTCTGCTACATAAAATCAGCTGGATAAAATCCAACTTTTCCTACACAGTACAGACTACTTTCAAGTTGCTCGTTATCGTTATTCTCCAGATGTAATCGTAATAGGAGGAGGTCGACCTAAAGTGTTCTCAATTATTTTGTATTGTATTACAACAATATATATATATATATAATATACACTATGCTTTAGAAGTAGTCTAGCACACCAACTTTATTTTGAATTAGCAGAAGTACCGTTCTTCATACTGGGAAAATAATGTTAATGCAAAATCTTTGAAAATAAAGAAATACGTGAAATATTCAACGACGAGCAATGCATATCTAGTGAAACATAGTGTCTGTGGGCTGTTTACCTCACAGACACTGGTTTCACTATACTTTTTACACATAAATTTTGTCCCCCTCCCAATACCTCCGAGTCGAAAATTGAAAGAAACTACTTCCGTCACTATTAGATCTGGTAAAGATTTTATCTGTGTACAACATTTGGGGCCTCTAGGTGATTTTAGTCTGCGAAAAACTGATGACACTCTTTTTATTCTTAAAAGTAAGTGGAAAGTACTTCGTCTTCAAGCAAATGGGACTTTCTCCATCAGCATCAGCAAATATTTGAGTCCAGTTTTCGATAAATTTACAGCCGAATAAATAAGACAGCTTAAAAATTTGTAATTGTTTCATAAAGCAACGGTAAAATTTTATTCGCAAACACAAATGAAAGTTGGAGGTTGGATTTGGCACATAGGCTGACATTTACACTGCACCAGGGGTGGCCAACACGTTGACCCGCAGGTCATGAATATAAAATCTTTCAATTTAACGTTCCACGATTATGCTCTTTAGGTTAAAAGAGACTATGATAAAGGCAATTGAATAATGATGGTAGAATTGGTGGATTAAGGATGTGGGACGAAACGGGAGTACCCCGAAAAAGCCCACGAACACAATGTTGTCAATCACAAACTGAACGTGGCCAGGGATCCCGCGCATTAGTGGTGGGCAAGGTCATGAGAGGCATCCCGTGATAGACTGAGTCGTACTGTCTATATGGATCATCGTTATTTGTTTTGTGGTTTTCTGACGAGCTAGTGAACAGATAAGTAGAAACGAGAAAAGTACCCCTTAAATGTTAAACGGTTGACCACCCCTCAATAGCACCTAAAGTAGTACAAATTTGCCGACGTTTATGCATTGACGAACAATAAGGCTCTTTCCCCCTTTCCAACTAATCAATACATTCATGGCTCCATAGATTGGATATTCCGAAGTGCCAAAATGTGAATACACTTTCACCTGGCTAAATTAAAATGTACTGTCATCCTTATCTTGCTGATACGCTGAAAGCATATAAAAAGCACATTAATGAAAATTTGAATCGTGGTGTGCCTAGATTGGAATATTTAAATGCGACAATATGTTCACAAAACAATGTGTCAATATATTCTGAAATGAAGGAATTTTTTACTCGCAAAATGGGGACATGTCCTCATAAATGCTCACACATGGTAACCATGTCCATCAAAGAGCTTCCTGGTATCTTTAGTAGTTCGTATGTGATTTATTTGTTCTTGTAGATTCGACTACCTATAAGAGCATTCCTCAAGAATGAAAAGAAAATAACAAATGAATTATTACATTTTCTAAACGTCCATGCATCGAAAGAGAAAGAACTATACTCAAGAAAACTTCGTATTAGGAAGAATGATTTTGAACTTCAAAAACGTTTTATATTAGTATGAAGGTTGACCAAAAGATACAAAGGTATATCAAACGTCTTGCAATATTTTCACAACCCAAATAGCAGGTGCGTGTATACGCTGTGATTCACCGGAAGTACGAGGTCAAACCGGCCCAACAGATAATATGACAAACAGACTATTTAACACGGAAGCCACCACTCCGTCAGTATCTTCAATAAATTTTAGACGCAGTAACGATGACTGCTCAGATAATCTCATGTTATTGTACGAGTTTGAACTCTGGCTAAATTTTTGCCATGCGATGCAGTAAAAACCACATCACAGCAACTTATTGATTCCAGAAATCTTGTATAGGTTGTGCCAAAGTCTTGCCGTCCCAGGGTAACAGATTCTGAGGTCATTCGACACGTCATTGAAGAAAATCCATCCAACAACACACGACAATTGTCAGACCAACTCGGAATGTCCCAGCCCACTGTAGTGCGTCACTTTTATGAAGTCTGGAAAACTATCAGGAGCTTCCGCATTGTGCTACACAAGTTGACTCCAGCTCAGCCCAGAGGAGACTGGATCTGTGCCGATAACTGGTGAAAAATCTGCGTGATGTACGTTTCCTGCAACGGACCGTCACACATGACGAAAAGTACGTGTTTTTCCGAAATCCGAAATCAATGGTTGATCACGGTCTAACTTCCAGACCGGTCGTTGAACTGGTCCGTTTGGAGCAACAGGTCAAGCTCTGTGTGTAGTGGAACTACGAGGGTGTAATTCATTTCGAATTTATTCTTAATGGTCGTAGCATCAATATTGAACTTTGATCCGAACAATTAAAAATGTATACTGCACTACGCAAAAAATGTCCTTCATTTGTGGACTGAAAGCGCGCCGTGCTCCAACAGGATAACGCAAAACCACACTCGATTCGAAAAATGCAACAGGAAATACTGGACCTTGATTCCATCCAACTGGAGTCATACCCGGCATATAATGTGACCTTGACTCTTCCAATTACTGTTTCACTCCATGGCGCCCTTCCTGAAATCACTATGCTTCACCAACTAGCAATGGATGGAAACACCACTGACTGACTTCTTTGCCTCGAATAAGTACAAGACATGGTATCGACGGGGGAATCAAGAAACTGGCAGGAAGATGTCTGCAGAATGTTAACCTGCTTTCATTGTAGCGTAATAATTCTTGGCATGTTGTGTATTACAATATTGCAAGACCAGAATATGACTCACCCCCGTTATTTTATTTATTTATTTATTTATTTATTTTTTTTAGATGTAGAAGGTACTAAATATTTTTTTTTAAAAAAATCACATTCATACGTGTTTTACTTCACTTCTGTTAATAAAATTGTAAAGAAATAGGTTGTAAACATTTATATTAGATATAATTCGATCATTTCAGGTAAAATATGAAGTCATTTTGTAAGCGGACTATTTCAGACTACTACCAGGGAGCCCGCTTCCTATGTTGTTTCGGAATGGAGGAACGTTAGACGATAAATCATTCTACAAACTTAAAAAAAAAAGTTTTATAATGCTAGTTTTTTTTAATAAATATATTTTTCATTCTCTCATGCCGTCCTTATGTCTTGAAGAAATTTAATAAAGATTTCCAAGAGTTGTTCTTATTAAACATGTGAAAAGTTTTGTTTTCCACTAATTTATGTTGTGTACTTGATATTTTAAATTAAGTATATTTATTGTAACTGTGAGCAAGTAAGAATGAAGGAAATTTACGAAGCAATAGGGTTTTTGGACGGTACGCACCAAAACTGCATTTAATTAACTTTTATCATAGAACTAAAACTTTTTTAAATTTCTCTTTTCTTATAGCAGGTAAATTGCTCACAAAGATAAAGTTCTTAATGGGGAATATAAACTTTCTGTACCTTTTATTGTAGAAAAAAAAGGTACTAAGAATATTAGAAAGTAGGTTAATTGTTTCTTTGTATTGCGTGAAACTTTATTTTTCTTTTAAATCGTCATTACTATCGAAAAATTTGAAAGCTGAGTCTTTTTAAAGATAGGTTTTTGTCTCACTGTTGTACATGTTGGAAAAGAAAAAGCGCGCAGGGCACACACTGAAATATGCATCTTGGCGAGGAAACTTTTGTGATATTACCTGTACTGAAGCAACGGCTGCGTACGGTATATACAGAGGTTGATTCATTTAGATTGAGCCGAAGTCAATGTTCAACTATACCGCGTATGCGCAACCCATCACCGTGAGATTGTCACGAGGCAAATAACAGTATCTCCTTATTCTCACAGTAGAGCATTGTGCTCGAGCGTAGTCTGATGCCGCCGAAACTGAACAGATTCTGGGAGTTTCTTTGTGGCTCTGTCCGACGCGCTGAGTTCACGGCGTCGCATACGTAGAAATGTTCCAGGTGTATATTTTCGTGTAAGTCGTGCCACTATAAATCGTATTATACGGAAATATGCGGCACGGAGTTCTAGCCGCACCATAACGATGCGCGAAAAGGACCCCGCTGCTATTGCGTGTAGTTCGTAGTTTGACGACTTCCGAAAATTTCTACACATGAAATGTCACACATCTGCGATGACCAGCAAATGTCATACATCACAAGCGACAATCATTCCACCATTCATAAGGATTTACGCCTCATGGTCATTCGCAAAAGCAGTGTGCACGCCCTGAAACTGTTATTTTTGTGAGCGAAAAAGGAGCTGGAGGAGGCTGTATGAACGTCATCTCGTGTGTAATTGGTGGAGGTTTCTTGTTACCCTTTATGAGGCGTGGATTTACCTCACAAACTTGGGTCAAGTTCCTGCCATTACATATAGACCTGTCGACGCCAAGGGCCGAAGCACGTTCTTCCGCTAATGCACAGTTTCCAAAAAGGGTTCTCAATTGCGGCCGACTTCTTCTACCAGCGCGAACGTCATCTCCAGAAGATGGAGCGAAATGTCAAAATCAATGCTGGGTACTACCAGAATCATGTCCTTATTGAAATGTACCAGCATGAAGTCCTAACATTGTACGGGCAAAATGTGAACCAGGTTGAATTCCACCATGACGGGCATCCAGCCATACGGCGAAATTTCATCGCTGTATGGAACAGGAAACTGCAGTTTCGTCAATTCCCTTCTCTGACGTCCCTATCCAGATGCCATCCCATTGGATTATTGTGCTTTCAAACTCCTCGTCGTCGAATCCGTACCGTTACCGGCCGGTGGAAATCAAGTGGGAAGGTGAAGAGGGTGGGAAGCAATACCCATGGTCTTAGGTGCAACGCAGTCTTCTGTAATGGAGACGCGATGCTGGGCAATAGTCTGTAGAGGAGGACTGCAGATCGAACACAACGGGTGGAAGTGGCACATTACAATTCGGCTCAATATAAATGAATGAACCTCTGTACTCGTAATTGGAAGTTAACAAATATGGAGTCATTAGTTTCGTCCATCGCAAATACCTAAAAATGAAGTAGATTATCACAAATTTGGCAGATACAGCTCAGGTTGTGCCGGATTGTCGAAGTCGCCAGGTTGTAGGGAGTTAAATAATATAAGATACTGTATATGTAGTGTGCAGTAGTTCTTTAAATTACTAAACTACAAATAATAGAAGAAACCCACTAAAGAGCCAGATTGTAGAGAGGCGACGATACTAGAGGTAGAATTCATGGAATTGCATACTCGGAATTCATTGGTGATAAGTAGGAATAGCAACATACTTAAAATTATACTCTGAGGAGTGAGCTAGAAAAAAAAAATCCACTAATCTTCGTATAAAACTACAATTTCTTTACTTTCTGCGTAGTTGATATTTATGAGTTAACCACACAATGTAATTTCGTCTGTTAATTTTTGGCGCTTAATACAGAAGGCTTATTGAGTTCTATCAGACCGATTTTCAAAGTGTACTTGCGCTGTGAAAAGATGTGCCTTTACCGATTGTGTTTGTGTCGAAACACCAGCATTATCAAGTTATGCCCGACGTAGCAATTTCCATTGCAACAAGCTTCGTTGGCGAACAGATAGAAATTCTATCCTTGCAGGCTTTCCATGTTCTAGTGAGGGTATGTTGTAGACTTAACAGTGTAAATAGAGAAAAGCCAATGGACTTCTGTTGGGGCTTTATATAGAAGTGCCATGAAAAGGAATAACATGGATTTTCATTTTTTGGTTCATGTTGTAATAAAACCGATGGCTGGTGGTATGGATGGATGCCAGGTCCGTGTGTCCATTCACTTGGCTTACCAGTAAAGGGATTCAACAAAGCATATTGGCTGACACTTTCGTTGGTAATCTCGAACGGCCTCATTCGTGTTTACCTAGTTACGATATCTTTAGCTATAGTCACTCTGATGCTTAAAACATTTTTTTGTACACTTGCACTATTCGGCTGTACGAAAAATTTGTGTGGAAAAGTCATAATATATCCTTCCCAATAACGGTTCACGTCCTCCAGTGAATACACTGTACACTTTGTATGTAGAATAACCCTTGGGGTCCTAATAGGTTGCTAAGTCAATTAAACACAAAAACATTACTAATACTTGTATTTACATGAATATTATTGTGCAACGTTACACTACTGAAATACTGTCTTTGACTGTTCTCTAAGCAGTTAACACATGTGGTGTAGCTACCTGTCCATTAATTATTGAAATTAGGTATTCCCTGATATCGATTGACAACTGTCATAATATTTTTCTAGTCAGCATAGAATACAAACTCAATAATTAATGTTCACGTGAGGATAGTGTATTATTTTGAGGCATTTCTCGCCTAACCACTTATAGGTCATGTTACAGTGGCTCAGTGCTAGAGTGCTTACCGCTGGTGCGTGAGGTCCCAGGTTCGATCCCCGGCCAAGTAAATTTATGGTGGGCAACATCGCGTTCGTCCAATTTTCATAATCATTCACTTGCCTTAATCGTCGTCTCTCGTATTCTAAAGGGCATAAACGTGGGACGTTAAACTGAAATATAATTTCATTTTCGTGTTCTGGCAACCGTACGTAGACCTCAATTGGTCAAAGAAAATCCAGACTTGTTTTAATTTCAACTCTAGGTAAGAGTGCAGGCCCTTTGAAAGAGAGATGGGTAATTCGAGGTTTTTGAAGATTACCTGAACCAGAGTGCATTGTGCAACACGAGCTGTGCATTGTTGGAAGAGTTTATAGTCATATCTGTCTGTATAGACAGTCGTGCTGCGGTACTCGTCAAAAATGCGTCGTAGTGCGAGGCCAAAACTGCCAATTTGCACACTCACCATTAACTGCAGCGGTGCATGAACCAAGGTTTCTTACCGGGAAGGAACACAGATTTCTTTTTGCGCACAGATGAAAACATGAGACGGACCTATCATAGAGGAAATGATACTGGCCAATCACAGAGCGACATTTGATTATCGCAGAAGTTGGAGGGGGCATGGCGTATCTCAGTGGACAGTACTCATTCCATTGTCTGAGACAACAGTACCTCAAATGGTGCACATTTTGTATTTCTCAGGCTTTCACATCCCGAACATAAACGCAGAAGGTCTGTGGCTTCTTTCGACTTCTGGCAGCGTTATTGTGGAAAGCAATGAGTTCTTTTCCCGCATCATTACGGAGGATGAGATAACGCTGTATCATTACCCAGACAGAAAATGCTGGGTATCATTATCCAGCTGGTTTACAGGCGCCTGTGAAACATGCGCCTGCAAATGGAACACTTTTAAAAGCATGAGACAGGTATCGATTTTTTTCACGATTATTGCATGTTCATTTCACGGAAACAGGTAGTTTTCATGTTGATAGAGTTGCAACCTTGCAACATGAAAAATGCGTGTAAACAACATGTAGACAGTGGAAAGACATGTACTTAACCGACATATTCCATGTAGTTGACATATACGTTACCTCATGAGGATCTGACGACAGCTGCTTTTCATTTGATAAAAATGTAATTGACATGTTAAATACATGTAAAATACAGGTGTTAGAGAATTAGTGTGCGTGTTAGCGGAATATACATGTAAAGTACATCGCATTAAGTACTATACATGTCTCAGGACCTTGCATGTGTGCATAACAAACTGGAGACCTGGTGCCTGAATATTACATGTTTCCTACACCTGTAACATTAATGATTCACTCCAATCAACCTTGTTCATTGCATGCACCTGTTTAACCAATTTGTTGGCATTCATGTTCATTGCATTTTCCGTTTACCTATACACTGCCTGTACATTGCATATAGGTGGGTTCACACTTCGCATGTACTCGGAGATAATACAGGCAATGTATTCAGTTGTAATTCCATGTATTATACATGTGTCAGGACCTTGCATAGCGAATGTCGAATTGGAGAATTGTGCCTGAATATTGCATATGTCCTATGCCTATAGCGTGAATGTTTAGCTCCAATCCACCTTGTTCACCACACGTATCTGTTTAATCCATTTATTGGCAATCATGATCATTGCATATTTCCGTTCACCTGTACATTGTCTGCACACTGCACGTACAGGAGTTACACACTTCGCATGTGCACGAAAATGATAAATTTAAAATAACATATTCTACATCATGCGTTTTCAATGCTATACGTAATGCGAATGTCACACACGTATATTACATGTTGATAAACAGGCACCTTCCTTGTACTTTTCATTCTTATTGTATTGCGAATGTTATCAACAATCCATTCAAGGTACTTTACATGCACATATTCCCTCCATTTACTTGCAGCTGAGTGACTACGTGTACATTGCATGTTCTCATTTTAATATACAGGCTCTGTACAAAGCGTGTTTCCGTGCAAAATTTCCAACAGAAGTTTAATACTTTTTCGACATGCATATCACCTGAAGACAATGTGCCTGTAATATTTTCTTTACATGTGTTTTCGCCGAAACAGGCGCCTGTATAGTGCCTGTCAAAATCTGACGGGTTTTTACAGGCAGTTCCATGTACAAAACATCGCATGTTTCCTCAAATTTTCATAATAGTATACATTAGAAACAGAAAACCTAATGTGTAACGGAGGCACATATTCTCGCCTCTACAAAATATGCTTATTGTCTGTGGAAGATCATGGCCACTGTTTTCCTTCAACTAGGAAGTGGAGGTTTAGTCAACTCGTATTGCGATCGTTGCGCTTACCATCAAGAACAACAGGCGTGCAAGTTGAGCTAATCCCGTACACAGCATGCGAAAAAAAAAAAAAAAAAATCTCCCGTCAACGGTTTGTATGGGAAGTGTGGCAAGCAGCATCTGCCCTACAGTGCTGATCTGGCACCATCCAGTTTTCATATTTTCGGCAAGCTTTTTTAACTCGTGAGTGACAATGATAAACAAGAACTGTTCCACTGACCTAACTACAAAGAAGCGGATTTGTATAGACAAGAAACTGAATGATTGGTTGAACTTGCGGACCGTTATTTACAGAGACTTGATGACTGTCGAAAAATAGTATGTGATGTCCGTGCCACTTTGCATTGTAATGCTTCTATCATTAGTTCATTTACCTTCCCATAATTAAGTGTAACTATCTTTTTGAATGTTCCTCGTAGATAAGACTACCAAATGAGTGAGAGTCATAATTTACATCATCAGTATGAGTGGGAGCATAGAGTTTTAGGTGGAAGTGTGTATGAAAAGTCGTTGGGTAGAGTTGACAAATCAATTTAACCCTATTAGGATTTCCATTTTTTGAGGTAAATTTTAGACTTTCAGTCAAACAGCTACTGCTTCCTTACTATTTATCGTAGAATCATGGTTCATACCTAGTTTTTTTTTTTTTCTTCTCCAGAATAGTGCATCCTTTCCAACCGTACCGCTGGCTTGTGCGTATTATACACCAGAAACGGAAAAATCGTTTTTTTTTTTTTCGATTTTTTTTTCCAAAATTTTTGTTCCCCTATGGCTCGGGCGTGGGTTCACATAGGGATCAGATTAAAAAAAAAAAAAAAAAAAAAACGTAGTGATGTACACAATGTGTATGCTAAATTTCATTCGTGTATCTTGGAAACCAAGGGCGAAAAAATGTTTGAAAGTCTGAAGGTGACCCAGCCATGGTTTAAACGTCATGTTCTTCAGTATAACTCGCCCTTTCAAACGGTACCACTCACATGTCCGTATCATACACCTGAATCGGGAAATTCGGGAGCAACTGAATTTTTTCTTTTAAAAAATCCCCTCCCCTAACATTTCTTCCCTCTGGCTCGGGCCTGAGTTCACGTAGAGATCTGAAAATCTCTTGAAAAATATGTAGTTATGTACACAATGCGTGTGCAAAATTTCTAGGTTGTATCTTGAAAAATAAGGGCGGAAAAAATGTTCGAAAGTCTGAAGGTGAGCCATATATATACATACATATATATTACAAAAATTTTCTGCGACATCACTATTTGGCCTAGAGTCATAGTTCAAACGCCATTTTGTTTACTATAACACGCCCTTTCCAACTGTACCACTCCTGTATCCGTATCGTACACTTGAACCGGTCGGAAAAAAACGGAAATTTTTCTGAAAAAATCGCCCCCTTTAGAATAATTGAGTCCCTCAAGCCCGGGTTCACGTAAGGATCTAAAAAAAAAAAAAAAGTTGAGAAATAGTCAAAGATGCACACAATCCGTATACAAAATTTCAATTTGATATCTTGAAAACTAAGGGCGTGAAAAATTTTTGAAATTTGCCCTAAGAAAAAAATGTCACGCCCCTCCGTCCCCCACTTGCGCCGCCAAGTTGACCATCCGGTTCCAAAACGCATCTGGGGCGTTCTTTGGTTCATGCTTGACTCCACCAATAATAATAATAATTACTTAAATACCTGTTATAGGACCTAAATAAGCGGTCAAAGACAACACTACTCCATCGTAACTAGAGTTACCGTAAATCCTAAAAGGGTTAATTGTGCATTTAAAATAAATAAAGTGATAAACAGCTAGCTGGCTTTTCTTTTGCCAGAGTTAGGTTACATTACTTTTTGTGCTTATTTGTACGTTAAATTTAAATTTCTAATTAAATGCTAATATTTCTCAGGTTTCTATGGGCATGACTTACTGTTGGACACAGGATTATTTGCGGTAATATCGTAGTTTTTTTTTTCTTTAATATTTTCTGCATCAAAATAAACGTAATACTTTGTTCCGAAGAAATGTCACAAAACTGTGGGATGAGAAAATTTTATTTTAATGGAAAGTTGCATTTACCGGGTTAAAAAAAAAAAAAAAAAAAAAGTTGCAATAAGTATTGTTCAATATTTTATTCCGCTCTTGTATTTACTTTTAACAAGTATTGTTGATAATGATGTAATATTAGCTGCTATTCTTTATCTAGAGATAAAATATGACAGGTTGAATGCACTTACAGCTATAGGATTAGACACAAAATCATCGAGACTTATAGGAGCACTCGTATATTGATTACATTTTCAATCAATAGGTATCACTAGGAGATGGTTCCTTTTCGCTTCAAGCAACTCTTGGTTATATTTTTATTAATACTTGGAACTTATCGATTGACTAACATATTGAAACGTCGTTGTATATTGTACACATTTGTTTCTGCTTCAGTTAATGTATTCTGTAAATCTTCTAAAATCTTCCAAGCTGGTCTTCACATTTTCCACTTCAAAATAACTTATTTCTTTTGTTAGCTTCAAGTATCTTATTTGTAAACATGAGGTTTTCAATAAACATATCACATTCCAAAGGTTATGTGTGTATTATTTTTTAAATGCTACAATTCATTATGTTACCTGTATTCAGTTCTGTAGTTATTACTTCTAGTCCCTAAATGAGAAATGTTGGTAAGTTTTATAACCATTGTGCACCGTCACCACATCTGTTTTTCTAATTTTTGTACACTGCTGTGTGTGAAAATTGTAACATCAAGATGGAATTACAGGATTACTCCCGAACACAATTTATACAGAGGTTGTTCAGCCTACGTTTGGCCGATTTCGTTCCTTCTCCCTCTCGGGCAGAATGGACTCACCCGACCTGGCTCGTGGCGTCCTGCAGTGTTGTGCAGTAGCTTCCTGGGAACGGAGTTGTTTTTGCGCGTGGACGACAATAACGCACAAAACAGGACCATTGTTGTGAGTGTTGTGTTAAATTCGTTTCCAAGTGTTTGGGTTTCCGCTCTGACCAAAATACCGCCCAAGCTAAGCCAGTCTTGGGAAGGCTATGTTGTGGCTCTTTATGACGCCCACTTTAATGTTTCTGTCATTAGAAAACAGTGCAAGAAGAATGATTGCAATATCAGTTTAACTGGAATAAAAAATATTATTAAAAATTACAAGGGCAACGAAGCTCCACCATTTGGATCACCAACGAAGTTGCCTAGGAAGCGGGAATGCACCAAGGCCACCTCCATCATGCAGAGGAAACTTCGCAAAATGGCAATGCAAGAAAATCCGCCAACACAAAGGTGTATGGCTAATCATCTTGACGTGTCTTGGGGACTGTGAGCTGGACGTTACACTATCAACTCAAGCTGGAAAAAGTCATGAAAGCTCGCGGCCATCTTCTCACGGATACCCACCAAAGGGAACGGAAGTGTAACGCCCGGAAGCTGTACGAACGGCATCTGGCAAAACAAAAGGTGGATGTACGTCGTAACGCTCGATGAAGCACGGATTTACCTTTCCGACTGCGGCAAACCGAGAGCCATCATGTACCGAAAGGCGCCAAGAACTTCAGAGGGTAGGTCCGTGTCTGTAAAGAATCCTTCCCAAAAGGGTTCATGGTCGTTACTGGCTACTGTTGCCGACGTAAACTGAGGATTCGTAAGGTGGTGAAGAATTGCAAAATAAATTCGTAGTATTTTCAGGAGCAGATCATGCGGCCGATCTACGAGCATGAGATTCCAACAATGTACGGAAATGACGCCAATCTGGTGTGCATTCACATGGACAAGGCCTCATCACATACCTCACGATCGTTCCTCGCATTCTACAGGGAGATGGTGGAGGCAAGTGGTATACAGGTGATACCTTTCAATGAGGTACCTGTTAAATCTTCAAATGCAAGTCCTATGGATTGTGGATTTGGATTGCTGAAACGGGGTTTGGGAAAACGACCTGTAACAGCTGTGGAAGGACTTTGGAAAGCTGTGCACAGGGAATGGGACAAGATTCCCCTCCCAGTTCTTCGGAGAAGCCTATTACAGTGGAAATTACGCTGTTGGGCTATTGTTAGGAACTAAGGGAAACACATCGAGCACTTGGATTCTTCTAAATTTTTAGGTTAAGTCGAAATTGGCCAAATGTAGACTGAAAACGTGTGTAAAACAGGTATTATGATACACGAACGAATACAAGAACGTATCGGAAAGTTTTAATTATCACCATGAACTAATAGAGGTAGTGTGTCGAATTTCATGTCCTTTCTTACGACTTTTCTGCAGTCTTATTAGTCTAGGCATCAATTTGACAAAAGTGCTCTCCTTTCCGAGTTTAAGGGCAAATAGTGTAACAATTTCGCATCCGATATATTTTTAATATATACCCATCAATGATCACAAAAATGCTGGATGCCAGAAATACCTCACGAGAGGGGAGGGGAAGAAAGAAATTTTAGCCGTTTCTAGTATTCACTGTATCTCCGTAACCATTGGAGCCAGAGCACCCAAACCTTTTTCATTTTGTTTGTCTAATTGTCTTCTACAATGTAATTGCAGTGCATTTTTGAGCTAAATATAATGGTTTTCTTGTTATTTTCACTTTTACTCAGTATTGGTTGCACGAGACGTCAGTATTTTAAGCCAGATTCTTGACAAGATCGAATTCGGAAAAATGCTTCCTCTAAAAGTTTTTCGTCATTTTATGCTCTTTCAACAAATGTATACTTATATTAGTGTAGGACTAATAGTGCCTGAGTTATAAGCGACTTTATTCTGTCGGGTGCGAAACTGATCCCGGAGCGGCCCAAGAGTTACCTTCCCACAAACAGTAGATATTAGCAGCTGATGATGGTTAATATGTATGTAATCTTGTCTGCCTGCAAGTATATAATCCTGATTAAGTCTGTCCACAATCTAATTAAAAATATCCATTTTTAATATCAATTGAGGAGCTTTTCGGAAAATAACTCTTGTCAAAACACAAAATTTCTCTGAAGAATGAAGAGAGAGCTTTTTCTAGTACACAGTATGAGAAACTCTGCAAATCTGTTTCTTTATACGTGTGTCTGATATTTTCTGAAACATGCAGTTTTTCTTTATATGTATATATGTAAAGAAAAAAACGTTTCGACAAGGGTTGTTTTTGCTACAAATTCTTCTATTTATGTACTACAATAGTACTTAGTGTACAGTTGTTATAATACAATAAATCTACAGTATGAAACTTAATAGAAGGAAATCATATACTTAAGAAATCTCTACACAGAACAAATTATTTGATTTCTAGGATTAGTTCTCAGTGTTATGCCACTCTTATATCCTGAAAAGATAAAGAAATTTGGCATGTATGTTCATCATTCAGTCTTCATCACTCTTTTCATTAACTGATATTGAATTTTTATACTCGCTCGGACAACAAACACATTGGAGTGCATAAGAAACCCCGATTCTTACATTTGCATTTCAAACTTACACTCTCAAGTTTCCAACAGCTACACATGGCAATCTCTAAACAAGCCTTGGGAATATCTTCGAGTGTTTCCGAAACTGCTCTCAGAATTTGGTCCTCCAAGTACCATCCGGAGTCTTCTGGCCTTGGTAGATCGATCTCACACTAATTTGCATTTCCCAGAGTGCTATTTGGTAATGGGACCTCTTTATATGTTGTTTCAGAGCATCACTAGTTGGAGATAATCTCTCCAGGTCTTTCATTTTCTTTAGAACAGATTCCTTTATCATCAAGCGCTATTGAATCTGCAAAACTGTTTTTCACAAAGTTCCTCAAGGTTAATGCAAAGATCTGTGATGAACCTATTCTCCTACCTTTACGAAAATCCAGCCTGGAAAAATTACCTCCAACTAGTGATGCTTTGAAACAACTATAAAGCGATCCCATTACCAAACAGCAATTTGAGAAATGCTGAGAAGTGTGAGATTGATCTACCAAGGCCAAAAGACTCGAATGGTACTTGGAAGACCAAATTCTGAAGCGTTTTTTGAAAACACTCTGAAGACATCCTGGAGGCTTGTTTAGAGATTAACACATGTAACTGTCAGAAACTTGAGTGTGTAAGTTTGAAATGCAAATCTAAGAATCGCGGTTTCTTGTGCACTCCAATGTGCAGTTGTCGGAGCGAGTATAAAAATTCAGTCAGTTAATGAACAGTGATGAAGACTGAATGATGCATTAAAGACATCGCAAATTTCTTCATCTGTTTCGAGATGTAAAGGTAACCAAAAAAAGTTTTTTTTTTCTTTTTTTAGGTTTGGGTTCAATTAGCCCTTACACCGTGAGTTGAATGCGAATAAAGATCTAAAAAAAATGAAATGAAATCTTTGAGTTTTACGTCCCACGTTTATACCGGCTTGGCTAAAGGGGACAGTGATGATGAAATAATGAATGAAATGGTGGAATGAAGTAAGTGAGGAAACGGAAAAAACTCTGAGAACACCCACGCACACGGTGTTTGTCCACCACAAAGTTCACGTGGCGCGAGCTGGGATCAAACAAGGGACCCCAAGCACTAGAGGTGAAGGCTCTACCACTGAGCCACCGCGGCCCCACCGAATGGAGATAAGGCGAAGGTCAGTTATTGGTGTGGGTATATCCAATATGTTACGTGGTTGTGACAGTTCAGTTACACTGTGAACTTGCAAAGGACAGAGTGAACATGGGACCTCCACAGGGCGTCATAACGGCGTGTTTGCTGTTTGAGTTCAGACTGGGATCAAACTCCGCTGCAGCGGAATGAAAAATATGCCAGGCCTTTGGTGAGGGTGTCGTGACTACTCGGACAGTGCAGTGGTGGTATAACAAGTTTAAGGATGGTGACAAAACACTCGAAGACAACCTACTTGCCAGAAGTCCAGCACACAAAATGAACATCTCCAGGCATCTGGGGCGAACAGTGGCCAGACATGTGAGGAACTGGGACTACAATTTAGTGTGAGCGGGAAAAAACATTCGGCAGCACCTCCATCAACTTGGGAAGACCACAAGTTGTGTCGATGGTCCCACATGATTTGACTCCGGGCCAGAAGGCAACGCGAGCAGATACCTGTGTTTCTTTGCTCTTTCATTATTTGTGGACATGAGATGAGAAGTGGAACCTGTACGAAGCTCCACGACGCCATCATCATCATTGTTTAGCATCCCATGAACTGGTTTCAAAACAGCCGAAACCTGCACTGCACCAGGAGAAGGTTTTTCGTGGACTGGTCGCGAGATCGTGCATCGGGAATTGCTACTAGTTGGTCAGAGCATCAATCCAACCATGTACTGGGGACGAGGTTGCTGAGTGGTAGAGCTTTCATCTCCGGTCCTTGGGGTCCCTGGCTCGATCCCAGCTCGCGTCGTGTGGACTTTGTGGTGGATAAACACCGCTCTCGTGTTTTCTCGGGGTTCTCCCGCTTCGTTCCACTTTCTTCATGCCATCATTTCATTCATTTCTCATCATCACAGTCTCCTTTAGCCTAACCTGCATAACCGTGGTAAAACTTCATTTCATTTCCAACCGTGTACTGTCAGCAGTAAAGCCATGTTTAAGAAAAACTCAAAACTCTGGAGCCAGCACTTCTGAATCGCAAAGGGGTTCTCCTGTTACAGGACAACGCTAAGCCCCATGTGGCTAGGATGACAAGGAACAACATTCTACGCCTTGGGTGAGAAACACTATTGCATACGCCATACTTCCCGGGCATTGCGCCGTCCGATTATCACCTGTTCCATTCCTTGGACAATCACTCATAGGACGACAGTTCAAATTCCTAGTAGAGGTGCTCAGTGGAAGAGCGTCCACCTCTGGTGCGTGGGGTCCCGGGTTCGATCCCAGCCCCCGCCAAGTGGACTCTGTGGTGTACAAACACCGTGTGCGTGGGTTTTCTCGGGGTTCTCCCGTTTCCTCCTACTTCATTCCACTATTTCATCATCACCGTCTCCTTTGGCCTAACCGTCGTAACCGTGGGACGGTAAACTAAAAAAATTCATTTAGAATGAAGGGTTACGAGAGATAACAACTATTCTTAGATGCCTAACCAGATTCAAAAACCTACTCCTCGCTAGTTTTTACCTCTTTTGCAATATGTAATGAATCCGC
This sequence comes from Thermobia domestica, assembly GCF_964235325.1. Classification (NCBI taxonomy): domain Eukaryota; kingdom Metazoa; phylum Arthropoda; class Insecta; order Zygentoma; family Lepismatidae; genus Thermobia; species Thermobia domestica. The sequence continues at coordinate 36,073,196 of NC_137455.1, read as the reverse complement.
AAGTTGTAATGTACTACTGACATTTCCGATTTCGGTAAAGATAAGGATGGTAACTAAAGGTATTCTTGGGATGTTTAAGTAATTGAAAAAAAAAAAAAAAAACGCTTTTCTCTATTACAGTTTTTACTTTATAGTGATCAACGTTAGAACCGGACGTGGTTGATTTCTGCCATTTTCAGTTTAAATTTTGAAAACTAAATCGATTCTTAAAAAAAAAAAAAATATATAGTTTTTGATCTATGTAGATCAATACTGAGACTGAAAGTTGTAGTAAATTTATATCACTTCCAATTTTAGTGCATTGTTAGAGATGAAAGGTCTTAGGACGCTGGATCAATTGCTATATGATACTGTCTTTGCTCTATAGTAATCAATGTTAAACCGAAAATGCCTAATTTCTACCTCTACCCATGGGTAAATTATCTTCATTAACGAACTTTTCGAAATAATTATTTTAGCTATCGATCCCAGGAGACTGAATTCAGTAATTCACTTGCGTTTAGTAGTTCGCGTGTGAAGCAAAAGTCGTACCGGTGTACGAACTAATATTACAATATTGTAAATCCCACTTGGGTGATCCTGATAAATCGACGTGTTTGTCATATTTGGTTGTATTAGGTAGTAATCCTGTGGAACAGAGAACGTTGAAATATTGAAAGTCTAGGTCGTGTTATATGAATAGTTTTCGTTATGTTGAGAAAGTGGTATCGGTATACCTTGATGTTGAAAACAAGAAAACATCGAAAACTATCCAAATACTGAAAACTATCGAAAAATCCCGACATTTCAAATTATCGATCGATACATCAAAATATCGCAAGTCCTACCCACGACCATTTGAACCAAAGGTGCGCGTGCTAGCCAATAGGTAGCGGGAAGAGCTGTTCCCAAACTCACGAAATCGGCGCTCACGAGTTCGGAACTCACGCTCATTCGACCTCAACCTCACGAAGTGAGTGAGGTCAGACTAGTGAGGTTGAGTGAGCGTGAGGTAAGGCTGGTGATGTGAGCGTGAAGTTGAGTGAGTGTGAGGTCAGACTGGTGGTGTGAGCGTGAGGTCGAAATAAGTTTGTGAGCGTGAGGTTGAGTGATGTTAGGTCAAAGTGGTCACCTCTGGATGGATCCAATATTCGTCCATAGTTATCAGACGGTCAGCAAAGCCTCCTCGTCTTGCTCCAAACGATTCAACAAATGACTCGACGTGTCACGTCGTGTTTCTTTGAAGAAGAGTCTGCAAACGCAGAATCCAACATGCTGACACCTTAGACATAAGCAATTCATCACCTGTTATTTTCCACATACTACCATAACTGAGCCCACTTTACTGCATGGTGTTATGGGCCAGTTTTTCATTACAGCTCTTCGATTTTCTTCACTATAGCAGTGGCGTCCCTGATTGAGGACGTCCAGGTCTTGGCTCGTCTCTTGGCTTGTATTTACTGTTCCACCTTACAACAGTATTATGGAAGGTCAGTCACCACCGTACACAAGCTTTGTTCCACCACGAATTTGTCGAACACTGTAACCCTTCAAATACAGAAACTTAATCACTCTACGAGCTTTTATCGTCTCCATCGTGCACCTTACTGACAACAGGCGCCACCTGTGAAGAAAATACACGACATGAATCATACATGTAAGATTTGAAATCTACACAGGCCAAGCTACATCAAAGTCACTCAATAACTTCTCAGAGATAATTAAAATTTTCCGAAACCTCTTGTATTTCAGCTGAATAGCGTATGCGTGGGTCCAGCAACGCCTTCGGAGTAGTGTTATCAGCGGCTCGGCTCAAGGCTTAGTAACCACCGAGCCGAACCGAGAAGTGAGCCGAGCCAACAGCTCACGCAACCGAACCAGTAGCTCATCGCAACCGAGTCGGTTCGAGCCGATGGCTCACTTGAGCTGAGCCGAGCCTTTTGAGATCACTAAGGGGCCTTTTCCCAAAAGTGCTCTTTTCCAGACTGTAAGTAATATGGGTAGGACATTTGGTTAAAATTGCTCCAAGTGTTCCAGACTCATGCTGAAACACATACACACATTTTAGATATATATATATAAATACAGATAAGAAACGGCTCGAGCAACATGACTCATGGCTCAATCACCACTGAGCCGAACCGAGAATTGAGCAGAATCAACAGCTGACCCAGTCGAGCCGGCTAGAGCCAATGGCTCACCTGAACCGAGCAGTTGGTTCAGCTGAACTGAGCCGAGTCGGTTGACGTCACTACTTCGGAGTGACTGGAGTAGTACCGCGATGGGACGTTTTTCGCAGTACAGGTAGTGGAGTGTGAAGAAGAGAACATACACCTTGTGGACAAAAATCGCTCCACACCATTGTAGGACAAGTATCTTGTGTTCATGCATGTAATGGCCCATAGAGTTTCGTCGAGTGGTAACTGATTGCTGAAAATCGTAACGAGGATAGATTCCTGTGCATCGACAAGTTGACAGCGTCTGCTGAATGCCTGACTGGCAGCACTAAGCTTTTGCGTAAGTTTTGATTCTGAGCCACAAAGCGTAAGGCTACAATGAGCGCATGAACATAGTCTCTGGTGCTAAGTGGAAGATGGTCCGGTTTTTGAACGATACCGCTTCAATCTGTCCTATAGTGAAGGCCACATGCGGAAGGCACTTATCTATCGTGCCTGCGTACATTGTGAAGCGTCGTAGTGGCTGAACACCAATTACGATGTCTAGAACGCCATTGAGTAGACACCCATTGCAGTTGCTGTGTATTGAAGGCAACCTCACCAGACATGTATCCTCAGGGGAGTTCTAGAGGCAGAAGTCACAGTTCTTTGAAGCAACTCCGGACGCTATATTTCAGTAGGAATAATGCCCGGTCACATGTATCTCAGAATTTATAAGCTTCCTTCGAAGAACAGCGGGTACAGTTGCGTCTCTGGGCTGCACAGTTGCCATCTAACATTTGTGGAATATGGTTTGTTTGTCACAGTTCTTGAGGGACTGCTTGTGTATTTGGACTGGAACTTCCTGGGGAACACAATCCAACGCCTGTTTAATTCAGTGTCTTGACGCATGGAGGCTCTGATTGCAGCACGTAGAGGATTTTATGCCAGATACTACCAGATTTGAACAGCTTCGTCTCTTTGAGTTGTTAGACGTTATTCGAACAAGCAGTGAAACACATGGAAGGCAGTTGGCAGTTTGGTCACGGACCAGGGAGTTGCTTACTATCGAAGGAGGATCTAAATCGCAAAACGTGTCTGCACAGAATACGGAAAGATATGTTTAATAATGATTTTACTTCATAATGTTAAGCTTACAATTATATTTACTTAATGAAGTTACTTTTCTAAACTTCCTTTTTTTTCGTTGAGAAGGTATTATATGAAACTTACAAGTGGAAAATGGAGTTAAATACAATCATACTTTTCTATTAAAGGTAACAATAGGAAAGAAGCTCTTAAAGAATTGAGATATACTTTTTATTACTACATACATAACTTCCCTGTATTTTGTTTTATAAACTAAAGGATACACTATGAGTCTGTTATGTAACAGGCACACTTTTGTCGCAAAAGTTTAAGGTACTATGAGAGAATTGTATAACTACTACTACTCCGTCGTCAAGTGCACGCGTGCCTTTGCTTCGTTCGATTCCCAGTGGAACTTTGAACACCTTACGGTAGTTCGAATTCCATTTCAAACTGTAGATTCAAGTTCAATATATCCTCAGTGCTGAAAAGAACGCTAAACTCCGAAACGAATCGACGAACGTACAAAATTTACATCTGTTCATGTCACTCTTGAACTTTAACACTTATTACGCTTTATCATGAGAAATTATGTGGAAGTTCCACTAGTGTTGTACAATCCGCGGCAAAAAACCTGCAACATGAGGATGTAAGTTTATTGTGAAACTACGCCTAACAGCACAGAGAATGAACATTACGTCTAAGTGGAACGAATCATGCCAGGATAAACCTCGGCCTCCTCCCGTGCACACTTATTTTGGAGCAAAAGACTTCGTCATTTCACAATAAACTTATATGCTCATGTTGCAGGTTTTTTGCCGCGGATTGTACAAACTTTTTCTTGGTTGATCATTCAATACTTTTCACTTGACAAGTAAAAAGCAAAGTACAAGTTTAATGGAGCCACGGGCTGTGCGAATGTTAAGGCTCACACATTTGCTTAATTGCGTGTTGTAGTCAGAACCATGCTTCAGCCGTCTTTACTGTGCTGTTGCTGTGTCATCAGTTGTAGCTCAGAATAATCCAGGTCGCGCTTGGTACTCATTTCAGAAAGGCTGGATAAACCTTAGAGCCTTATTGTAATAAAGGTAGAATGATAAATTTCCTTCTCCCACCAGGAATTTAATCCGGGTCCTTTACCGACTATGCTATAGCGGATCTTCACTTGACATGGGGATACTTAAAGGAGAAGAAAAAAATATCTACTTATATTCGAATTTATCACCCAATATTCCAAGACTTAACACCAGATATTTCTATTGTTTTTTTCAATAGGTACCTTACCAGTAATTTTTGTAAGTATGTGAATTACTATTTTATTACCATTTTCTGTTTCAATAGTTATGATTTGTAATAATACTAATAATAGTTATTATTTACATTTATTAACATTTTTTATTATTTTTGAACCAGCCTGTGGTCTCTCCAATCATTGGCATGGTAAGTTGAATAATGTTGCTTCACGTTAAACTTCTTGGAGCAACCCCTTTATGTTTTTCGATATATTAAACATCTAAGACTGTTTCCGTCTTCTGCGAAAAATCACAGATATTCCCAAGAGGGGTTGAATGAACTCGGATTGTTCAGTGGTCTTCACTGTGTTGTCTTACGGTCTTTCTGTGGGGAATATAAGTGTAAATAGTGTAATATTAAGAATGCTTGATCTAAGTTCATAGCAAATTGTAACATACGTTAAAGATGTTTGCACCATGTTGTCTTCTGACATATATATATATATATATATATATATATATATATATATATATATATATATATATAATATAAATTTTAAAACTAGAAGTAACTCATTTTTTCAGTTCATATATATATATATATATATATATATTTGAATTCGATATCAGCTGAGGGGAAATACCTACGCCATTTTGACTAACAGAAAACATTTTCTGCTTTTGAATATTGAAAAGGTAAATGACATCTTGTAAATACACGCGTACATTTCGTATAATAAAGTCTAAATAAATACATGTGTGCAACCATTGTGTAGAAGTAGCAGCCCATCCTGTCGAAAAGTAATTTTTCTTGACGTGGACTTCAAACGTTAATGTGCGTTTAGTAAAAGTGGGATTTGATTGAAATTATAGGAATGTGTGTAATATTTGGTTAAAAATAAAACCAACGGGAAATAGTGTTTTCATTTTTAGTTTATCCTTTCCTCTTTTTGTACGTATGGAATGAGGAAATTACATATTTTCGTCCGTTTATTGTCAACGTTTGGAATAAGCTTTTTCTGTGACCTCACAATGTATGAACAGTGCACTGTAATTCGACAATGATAAGGACAAGAACGAGCGAGTGTCTTCGATATTTGAAAGAGGGCCGAGAATCCTCCGATGAGATTTCTAGTCGACTGTGACTGCAAGGACGGAGGGAAACGTGTCGTGGTGGTGCAGTGTGTTTATAAAAAGATGCTTCAAGTTTATAAGAACATTACCAACAGTAATCTGTAAGTACATGCCAGCGCATTTTAATTGTAGATCTTATGGGTGCATATAAGTTCTTTGACCCTCGTCACTTGTGTGAGTAAAAGGAGGAGCGGAAGATGATTCCGGACAAGTTAGTGGAAAAGGTGATAGTGATTCATCCTATTTAGAAATGATAATCACAGTTGGTTAAACGTGGTGCTTCTTTTTTCGACTTTGCATCCAAGTATGCTTCTTCAACATCATAGTCGCGTCAAGGAAGGTCTTATTAAAAGTTTTCTGTGATTTGTTAGGAACTATACATTCGCAATTTACTCCTGAGGGAGAAAAATAAACAAGGAGATGTATATGGATATTTTACCTCAGTTGCGGTAACACGCCCATTGTAAGCGCCTGACAGTGATGAAATGGATAATGGTACCTTCTCCATGACAGTGTACCTACTCACCGGTTCGTACTCGTCATAAACGTTTTGCCAAACTGGTATATCTATGCAACATCCCGTCAGCTCACTCGAATTAGTTTCCTTGCAATTTTTTGAGATCGTTTTCCCAGATGAAACATTTGAATTGTCTTTTCTCGTCAGAAAGTGAGGTACTTCAAGGTGGTTTGAAGTAACCACAGTAAGGAGTTACGAGTCGAGCTTCTGTTTTCTATCTGGTTATTATTCAGGCTATATGAGTTTGTAGATAACAATGTATTAAGTTCTCTCGAGGTCTTCCGTTTCCTTGCATATCATTGCACCGATCGAACACCATTCGAAACCTTGATACCATTCAGTACCAATTTTTTATCTCTTTCACTTGCCTTTATTACTTGCATCCTTTAGTCTAGATAACGTATTCTTGGTACGTTAAAGTGAAAACTTTGTTTAGCTTCACCCACTTGCCTATATACAACTCATGTACAACACTTCGATGTGATTAAAGACTAAGTCCTATGCTTCTTTACCGGGGAGAGGGGAGGACTCAACTACAGAAAACTCGTATCACCATATTTACAGAGAATTTTCGTGTAATTTCTGACGAAGTCGTTTTGTTCAATAGTCGGTCATTTCAAGGCTGTCGCGTACTGCTTTTTCTTAGTACTAGTGTCAGTCATATACTTTCATGATAGAATCTCAATACTTGCAAGCAGGTACACACAACATATCGATTTCCTATTATTAGGCGTAAGGAGAAAAACTTGGAACATAAACAGAAAAAAAGTGTTAAAGAGGAAGAATTGAAAGCGTGACCTAGAAAAGCTTTTCTCCTTTTATTTCGTGTGTTTATTAATGGAATGAACTTGGCTCCGTGTATCTTGGAGTAAATCATATCCTACATATGGATTTATTTTAACATGACTCTATTATAATATTGATTCACACTGCGATAGAACATTTGTTGGTGTAAGTATAGTAAGACTGCTGAATATGTTTACATGTCTGCGTGCTTTTGTTGTAGACAGGTTTCCATTCAATGTAGGTTTTCACATTTTGTCATGTAACTGTTGTGTTAATTACAAAATAGCACTTTTGGATTATGATGGTAGTGGTTTTATGCATATCGTATTTATATCAAAGACTCACTCATAATTATACTAACATTCTTGTTGTGTCGCATCTTTGTTGTGAGACCCAGGTTCAGTTCTCAGTTTGTGGTTTATGCTCACTTAATCTGCAGGTCCACGTCTTGAGGAGAAATTGGTCGAACCATTTAAACTGTAAAACAACTAAAAATACGTAAAAAGTTATCTTCACAAAATTAATACATATTAATTATTTCCATATCAAGAGAATGGCACAGTATCGAATCCAAACCGTTAAGTAAGCTTAAAACTAATACATCTCTTTACCGGAGGGATATTGAGTGGAATGTGTCATGGAAGGCTCCGGGTGCAATGACTGCTTTCGCAGTTCCTATGAGTGTATCCGGATAGGCTTGAAACTTAAATGAAAATTTCAAAGTAAATAAATAAATAAATAAACTGTTAGCCAAGAACTCAATATATGGGGCATGACTTACGTGATACGTTGTATCTTCATTTCTTACCTCGCGTTGTTAAATATCATCTATGCTGTCAGTTTACGTAGTTTCGAGGAGTTAAATGTAAAACTTTTTACCGACTGGAAGAAACGAATAGATTGAATAGAAATTTGGCAACGGTCGCTTCGGGAAATAATAATAATGAGTTGAATAAAACAATTCAACGTACAATATATTGTGAATTTAATTACTTTCTTGTTTTTAATGAGAATTTTATACATTTTTATCAGTAACAATCAATTTTATATTTTATAAAAGTTAATGGCTTCGAAGGCTTCTTTATTCAATTCATAGATAAGAATCCATAAAATACTCGAAATAATGAGATTAACAGTATTTCGGAAGAGTGCTCTCCTACTCTTATCCTGTAAGTAACTGCAGATTATAAATTGATTCGAAAGGTGTTTTATGTATATCGAGAACACTAAAAGCGTTTAAATGCCCGCATCAAAGTCTTAAAATATACATACAGGTTTATAGTAGATGAGACTGACAGAATTTTAAGAGCTATGTCTGTGTTTGCCATTAGGTGCAGAAAGATGACGTAGAAGTCAGTTTCTTGTCTGAAGAAAATTCTATTACGCGTAGTATAACATGAATAACATATAATTGCTTTAAAATGATGTGAACACATTTCACAACAGAAGACCCTGTTAAAGGTGATGGTTATTTTAAAATTAATAGATATTACATACTTTCTTTTTACATCAAATGTTTTGTTTACTCATAACTAATTTTGTGGCTGTATAATATAACTTAAATTATGTATGTAGACGTTATAGTAAAATAAAGCTCAGTTATTTGTGATCACTCTGTTATTTGCAGTCAGCTTAACCTGCGTTTCATCGAAACACGAAAAACAATTGTTTCTTTTTAAAGCACGAGAAAAACGTCGTCCAGAAAAATATAGAGAACGGTTTCTGCGAGTTAACAAGGATGGATTGAAATTGAACTCATACTATTATATTGGATTAGGAATTTTTTTTTCTATTGTACATCTGCATTTATAATATATGCAGTCTACAATAGCCCAATCCTTTAAAAATAGTGAGATAAAATTAACGAAGGAAATATATGGAATTGTGTATATACACGAAAAAGAAACTCCGCAATCATACGCAGCTCTATATTAAAAAGCATAGGATCATAGATGTTACACGTTTATTTTTTTTCTTTTATTTTTATTTAAGAAAGTATTCCCTTTTTGTCGTTATGTCAAGCCTCTTAATTAATCAGTTAAAGAGTCTGAGGTTCTTATTCTAAAAGCTTCGCGGAAAAGCCCTTCTGTTAGTTTTAGTGTAACTCCGCATGTACGTATATTGATTTACTGACAGCATGGAGTAAGCAGGGTTCCGTACTGCGTATGTGGTCATTGACGATATACGAAGGTACACTCATGTCCAAAATGATTGTCGCATATCTATAACTGTCTTCTTGTAAGAATATAATTTGATGGTGATTTTACAGGGTACTCTTAATACTGATACCATGTGCATAATCGGGAAAGGTATATTTGTGGTGAATTTCATGGGAGAAGTATTATAAATACGAAAATTAGAATGAGTAAAACAAAATGTTTCTAAATAAACAAGAAAGTGTTATTTTCGTTTTATTGTTCTTATTTACTGCTCTTTTGACATGAAATTTGCCACATACATGTCTTTGCCGATTATACACATACCAACATTGTAAGAAATACCGGGTGAATTCGTTATCAAATTATATTCCTACAACAACATATTTATAGACATGCGACAATAATTTTGGACATGAGTGTACATCTCAAAGTTGATAATACATAAGATGTAAACTAAAGATTTTCCGTAACAGACCGTTGGTACTTGTAACATTCATCACAGTATTATGCGAGGTTCGTTCATTTGATACATGAACATTTGTGTGTACACGTGTATACAGGGTGAGGTACTTAGTTACCCCACCTTGTAACTACTAAACTAATTGACAGAAATAGCTAAAAATTTTGTGCCAAGCAAATATCAGAAGGGAGAGTTTAACGACTATCATTAAGTTAACAGTGTTGCCATCTCAATATAGTTTCATTTTTTTCAAATAACGCTGTCTCAGGTTATTACATATTTCAAATCTATATGCAAAACGAAACATTAAAATACAACACTTCTTATTTAGTGTTACCAACTAAGAATGCTACAATAACACAAACATCCAAATTTCGGAAGGCTCTACAAGAGTAATAAAGCAACTGAGATGGAGGCGGTGTGTATCTAAATTGACTTATTGTCGACTACTATGACCATGATATGGTACATTTCGGACAAATAGGAACAAAGTTACAATAAATTGAAAATATAATTTTGTTATATACAGCTTTGTTTCGGAAAAGTGTTGAGTGTCGTATTTAAGGAGTTAAATGGTTCTGTGTACGTGCTTACTGTGTTTTGAGTGTACATGTCGGTCTGACGATGTTATTGAATTTAAACATTTCTTGGCATTGAATTGAGTCACAATTGTAAATGAGTTAAATAAAAGACTACTAAGGCGTACATTTATTATTATTAATACTAAAGCTTACAATATGGTTTCGGCAGTATATCATTGCTTTCATCAGACATATTTTGTAGAGTTTGCTTCGTTCATTTTTTTAATACGTTGTTCCAAAGTTAGAATGAGCACTATTGCAAATAAGACACGACTTAGCTCATCTTCACTGAAATGCTACCCACATTTAAGTTTACACCATTATCATTTCATTAGGTGATAAAACTCCTCAGGTATGTGCACATAACACTACGAATGTCTTTAATATTGCAAGAATTTCAAATTGAAAGGAAAGAATCAGTAACATACAATAACAGATCTTAAGAGAGAAATTACTCGAATTACATGAAGATTGTAAAAGTTAGTCTTAAGAAGACTTAGTGTTACTTGCAAAACTATAACAACCACCCTCCTATTTTTTTTTTATAAAAAACTGTCTTGGTGGCCATCTATGCCACACACATATATACACAGAAACTCTCCAAAGGCAGATAAATACACACAGCACACTGTAATTAGTAATAGAATAGGAATCAGCTTCTCCCTGCCATCTTCGCGTGGTAGGCTTGTACAGTCCGAAACAAGTATAGGTTGGGGGTATAAGAAATGATAGCTTAATATTGTTTCTGACTGTATGCACCTTATTTTTGTAACCTGCGTTAAATATCAAAATTGAATATCACAACGTCACTGGTCGATAAAGAAAAATTATCCTCCTCCACCAATATTCTTTCAATAGAGTATATATATATATATATACAAAATTGCATAATTACTCTTTTAATCGAAAAATTCAATGAGGCAGAATGAGAAAGCAAAATTCGAAGTAATTCAATTATACAATTAAATCTTTCTCAAATGCAACAGATAACAGTATAACAGCTTTATAGTTTAATGATGGAATAAACAATTTCAGTTTCTAATCCTGAAACAACTACTTTACCTTTTGGCACCATGAAATTATTCGGATAATAATTGATTACAATACCTGAGGGTAACCAAGCTCTCTTTGACTACATGTTTCAACATTAGTTTAGAAACAATATTTATATTCACTGAACAATCACTTAAACAACCTATTTCAAGAATTTATATATGTATAAATAACTAATCAATACAGCATATACTGGCATCTACCACTTTTCAACAATTTGCCATGAATACACTCACGAAACAATTGTACTTTCGTAATTTTCTTTAAACTGGACTTTTAAGATACTTTTCACTAAATTAATGTTATCACAGAGTGTCTATCGGTCACTAAAGTCACGGAAGTCATTAACAAAATTAAAATTAACGAAATTAGAAAACGTTTATGAAAGTCAAGAACTTTAGCTTTTGGGTCACGATTTTTTTTATCTGTACAAATATAAGTACAGTATATGGAAAATTTTGTTCTATAAAACGTCAAAATTCACCGCCAAAAATGTCTATGGCAGGCTTTAGTCGCTACCAAATCGCAAGCAAAGTACGCTTCTATCGCATGCATAAAAATTCGGCCTAATTCGCACCCAAATTCGCTCTTGAAAATGTTACGAAATTTTATGGTTTGGTAAAGAAAAGGTCACGAAATTTAATTTTGGAATTTTAGTACTTGCCCTGTACCAGTTCAATTCTGACCAGTTTGATTTGTGCTTCATAACTGAAGATAGAGCGTGAGACGGAAAATTGACTAATTTAGTTCCATTTTTTGCCACTATGGCGTTAGTCACAGATTCCGTGACGTCTATACTTACTGTTTTTTAACTGACAAACTATTACATGTTGGAGTACGGGATGGTTCACTCTTAACCCTTAATATTCCTTTATGACCAATAGACGTAATACAGTGAAATTTGATATAGATATCCATATATTTATCAGTTTAATGGCAGTTCCTAATGAAAGTGTATCTTACAGATTAATATTGGCATATTGGACCAATTTTCGCCCGCAGAACAGCTCTAATAAAACGTTAGATGAAGTCATAGAACAAGTGTAATGTTGTACCATTCCGCTTGTTGTGCATTATTTAGTTCCGTTATTGAAGATCGAGGCAGAAATCTGCGTCGCATTTGTCTCCAAAATGGACCACAGGTGTTCAGTTACGTCAAGTCTGAAGATTGGGTGGGCTGCAGTAGTTGTTCAACTTAATCCCGATGCTCCAGTCCACGCCGCATAGTTCCAGGTATGTGGATACTGACATTAGCATCCTAAAATATGGCTTCATTAGCCGGAAACATCAACTGGACTACGGATGCATGTAGTCTCGTACAATAATCACGCAGGGGCGCGATCTGTAGGCGTCAGCGGAGGACTTACTCAAAGCAAGGATATTGGGGCGGACATCACATTGCTTACGCCATATTTCAGGGCTGGGCGGAGAGCCCGCTGATCATAAGCTTCTTTCGGCGCCTGCCACACACAAACACGGCCCGTAGTTTGAAATATGGTGAACTATGATTCCTTCTACTTTACACATGTTTTCAGTCATCAGCAGTCCATATTGCATGTCTGCGGCACCATTGCCTTCGAGGCAAAGTGTGATTCTCTCTCGCCCCTGCAACCCGATACCATATATCCATTCATATCATGTAACTCTCGGCGGAGCATAATTATCAACCCAGGCTGTGGAAGTTGCAGCTTAAGTTCCTTTGTCACTTACCGCAGTCGCACAGTGGTACTGAGGAACAGTCCACGATAACGCCCGGCGGGACTTGTTACTCAGGGTATTCTGCCGACCACTGTTCGCCGATGTGATTTTGCTGTGACTTTTGTAGACCACTATTACATTGTAACACCTGTTCAGATCACTGCACAGTGCCGTTCTACTGTTCTTCATGTAGTAATACATCATCATCAATGCCCTGGTGTTACGGTCGACGTCACTGTTCTCAACCCAATATTAGACTCGTGCAAATCCGTGTGCTTCTATTAAATTGATGAGTATATGTATCTTTGTCTATGAGGGGTGCATGATGATATACAACATGTATTAAATGTTCCCCGTTGTTAGCATCAGATGCGTTGGCTGCACACGTCTTTTGCTACAAAAGGCATTTAGCAACATACCGAGAGTCATATACATTTAATAGAATAGAGAGTGAGAATTTTGGGGAGATCGATTTTTTCTTTCTTTCTTTTGGCACATCCATTGGAAGAAATGCAGGATGAATGAGGAAAAGAGAGGTCAGGAGATCTGGGTGGCCAGAATCTCTTAGAAAGTGACACGATTTTAAAAAAGAGATCAGTTTTGAACAGTTTCGCCGCTACAAATGGTAGCGCCCCATTTTACAGTACTATAAAAATAACATTAACTTATGAAGTTCGAATGTTACAAGGTCGAGAACAATACCTTGAAGTTACCAAGAAGTTCAAAGTTGCCAAGGGATAATTGTAACATGTCCAGATATGGCACTGTGTATTTGTCCAAACTTTAGCTGTAGTCAGGAAGGAAGGGACATTACATTTTTTGATACCAGTTCAAGAGTTATTTACTTCAAGTGTATCATTTTTTGTTCAGATGAAACAATGGAGTTAATAAAACTCATTTTACGTTTTATCGGAACATTAAATGATATGTTGTATTACATTTTGATAATTTGGAGAATATAAACAAGATTTCTCTGTAAATTTGGGTGGGGTGGGGGGCATTCAGCTCAAATTATTCCAAATATTGTATCTTCGTAAATACAATAGGGGGCCACGTGAGCTTTGGGGGGAGGAGGCTCGGACCCCCCAGGATCGGCGCCCTTGGATGTAAATAGGCCGTGGCTCATATTCCGTATTAGCTTTTGCAAAGTGCAACGGAAAACATGCAAAAAGGAATTACAGCTACTGTGTCAGTTATTGCAAACTAAAACGCAAATTTTGCTTTGTGTTGTGAATAATTGTGAGAAGTGTACTTTCCTCTCCTGTTCATATATAAAGTTGTAACTAACACAGTCAAATTTTCGAACTACGGTATTAGCTTTCATTAAAACAAAAATATATATAAGAAATAGGCAGTTTTTTGCGGTTGGCTAACAAGTCCCACAATCTAGGCAGGAGTTTCTCATTTGTTACGGTTGACAGTTTCGAAGGTGTCATTAGGAATCGCGGTAGCTCAGTTCTGGAGCGCTCACCTGTGGTGCATGTAGTCCCCGGTTCGATCAAGTGAACTTTGTGGTGGTCAAACACCGTGTGCATGGGTTTTCTCAGAGTTCTCCCGTTTATTCCTACTTTCTTCATTCCACCATTTTATTCATTTCTAGTCACCACTACCTCTTTTAGCCTAGTCGGCATAAAAGTGGAACGTAAAAGTGAAAGAATATGGCACTGTGTATTTGTCCAAACTTTAGCTGTAGTCAGGAAGGCTATGCACCTACAGCCTAAATACATGCTATGCACGCTATTGCACCTACTTTATGCATTTCTTTCTAAGCGGATTTCTGTATATCTTGCTACGGTAGAATGACCAGTTAGCACGGTAATAGTGGTCCTAAATAGATGATGATAGTGTGATAGTAATACAAATATGATCGAGCATCTTGAAGAGCTCGGATGAAAAAGTGTTACATATCATATATAAGTATTACCAGTTGTTTTTTCCTAAACTGTTCTGAGATGCGTTAAAGTTACATTGAGCACGATGATAACATGATTCAAAACGCAGCTTAAATCTGTTTAAAAAAAAAAAAAAAAAAAAAAAAAAAAAAAAAAAAAGTATTTTTTAAAGGATCTCTGTTATATCAGTACCGTACTTTGCACCAGTCTTCTGTCGGTAAAACCATAAACAGTAAAGAAGTTGTTTCAACTGCCACCGTAAGATAGAACATCTAACTGTATTTTGGCTATACATTTGGCGGTTAACGTTAGTTATAATTACCGGGACGGTTCGTTGTTGTAGAGGTATGGAAAGCAGTTACTGTAAAAGCCGACAAAATTTGAAAGGTAACACCCACAGGAATTTCCGTCGAAGTTAAATCATTTTCGTAGAATACTACTGTATGTAGACTTTGATGCAATAGTTGAAATTGAAATGTGAAACGTTTTAAAGTCATAAAGTAAAACTGGAAGAAGGCGGTTTCAGCCTCTAATCGGGGTTACTTTGCACACGTGAAAAATACCTCTTAGATAGGAAATTATTACTAGTGGAACCTCCTGCATTCTAAATTTAGGTAAATTTCCTATTTAGGTAGATGCCGAATGAATTTCTTGTTGGAAAATAAATTATGAACAGTGGCGGATCCAGAATAGTTGTTTCAGAAAGGCTTCACCCACAAAGGCTTCGGGTTTTTATTGTATTTTGTTTATTTATTTATTTATTTATTTATTTTTTAGAAATACCGGTAACTTAGACTTTTGGAAAGGTTTGCAGCTTATACGCATAGGAATTATTAGCATTAGATTTTTAGAAAAAGAAACCATGCAATTTGGGTGGATTTCAGCCTGAAAGTCTCAAACCCCGTAAATCTTCCACTAATTACGGTTGGCATGATATTCTTGGGCATAAGGAACCCAGGCAATCAGTTGACGGGGATTTTTTGTTTGTTTGTTCCTGAGTTGGCATTTGTGTGGAACATATGCTGACTATTAGAATGTAGTTCCTGTGCCGGTACCAGAAAATACATAATTTTCTTCACAAATATTGGCAATTCATACTAAGTATCGATACTAGTACCCTCATTCTAATATCAATATTTGTAAACTGTATGCAGTTTTGTGTAGAAAGTAAAATGTATAAATACTGAAGGGAAAACATTGCACAGAAACATTATATTCGTATGTTAACATACTTTTTTTGTATGTTGTGCCAAGTAACCCCAACTATGCGGTTACTTTGCACCAAAGTTTATATTTCAATAACTATGGTCATACTGAATGTTTACTAATGAACTTATACGAATGTTTTCCATACATATCTAGCTATCATATGTTTAAAATACAGTGTTCTAAATCATTACGTTTCTAAGTTACATGCGATTTTCTTTAAAATTCCTTAAATCGTGTGCAAAATAACCCCGTCTTACGGTATCTTGTTTCTGTCACTAGAGCAAGGGGGAAGGCTATTCACGTAGGAGATATCACACCCACACATATCTGTGAGCGAAAAAGCAGTGGAAGGACTCGTGTCCAGTTTCTACTTTATGAACAAACTCAAAGACGCTGCTCTCAATTTGACTTGTGATATGGTGCTTACGTGTTGCATCCTTCAAAGTTTGTGCAATTCAGGCTGAAAGTTTGCTTCCTTCCTTCCTTCGTTTATTTCTTTATTTATTCATTTCTTTCTTTCTTTCTTTCTTCATTCATTTTTCATCCACTGTGCTCTACCATTTCTACAGGATTAACGTCTTGTCAGTTTAGGCTGATTAATATTTGTAACTATATCTCTGTTGGTCAAGTCGCAGATATTGTACTTTTCAATAATGACCTGGGGGAAATACGTGTGATACTTTCCGCACACTGAACTGGTGTTGCAACATGCAAGCCACACCTAAGTGGGGTGGTTTCATTCATATTTAGGAAGTATCCAATCACTTATTGATGATTAGTGTATTGTAGGAGTAGCAGAGAGAATGTGTTAACATTTCCCAAATAGATAAATTTCTGTTTTTAATAGGATTTCTCGAAAACTATCCAACGAAAACAAAAGTTTCAGAATTAGAATTCACATAGCATATTCGCAATTTTAAATTAAATAAGTAACCTTAATTTTAATTCTCTTTCCCCTTGGGTAGTAAACTTTTCTCACCTATCTCCTGTATAAATGATATTAATGTTTTAATATTTTGTTAGGAGTTAGTTGTAAAATAACGAACTCGAAATCGAATTCTCTATTCTCTAGAATGGTGTTTTGCCATGTTGTTGCTTCTGAAAGGAGAACAAATAGAGAAAAAGCGAAATCTATGTAGGTCAAATGGTCATGGTATGATACGTGTGAAAGACATAATAAATTTATAAGCAATTGCTGCTGTTGTGTACATTGGACCAAAAATCAATAATCTTATTATATTCTATGACCTTGGCATAGTTGACATGTAATAACAACCATTCTTCAATTTCGATCAATCAAACCCTTTGTTTGTTTCATTGCCTCTGGATTTATTCAATTTCATAGGTATACAATATCTCAACGTATATTTCTGGAATGGGTGTAATATCTGCTCAACAGTTTGTTCTTATATTGGTTCTCCATTTTGCAATATCTTAACCCTTTTAAAATCTTATGGTACAATTTGTACTATAGTGGTGTTTTATGGTACTTTGCGTTATAACTCTCCTATTTGAGCTTTTTTTTTGTCCTTTTTTTTTTATTTTTAATTTATTTTTCAAGTCTAGAGGCATTGTAGAACACGTTACATATGGCTTCACGCCTCTCTGCGTCGAGACAGGAGGTGATGACGTCATAACTTTCAAACATTTTTTCGTTTGTTAGGCCTATATTTATTATTTTTTGGCGGGCTTACTTTTGCACCTAGAAGATTGAAATTTTGCACAAACATTCAGTCCACCGAGTAGTATTTATCACAATTTTTTGAAATCTCTGCGTTATCATACGGAGGGTCCAGAGGGGGAAAACTGTTTTTAAAAGGGATATTTTGTTACCAAAAAAATCCCTTTTTCGCTATTTTTACGCCTCAGGTACATGATGGAGGCATGTGAATGGTACCATCTAAAAGGCAGTTCTATTCTGAAGAGAATGGTAATTGAACCATGATCCTAGGGTAATTAGGGATGTCTCAGAAATTTTTTCCAAAAATCCTTTATACGGGAATTCGGTCCACCGAGTAGTATTTATCAGATCTTTTTCAGTTCTCTGCGTTAAAACAGGGGGGTCCAGAGGGGCAAAAAGTTGAAAAAAGAGATATTTTAACCAAAAAATTCCTTTTTTTCGAGATTTTCCCGCCTGAGATACATGATGGAGACATGTGAATGGTACCGTCTAAAAGGCAGTTCTATTCTGAAGTATTATATAATAAGTGAATTATAACTTATAGTGCATAGTTTTTTTTTTTTTTTTTTTTATTAACATGGAACAGAATGGACAATTAAACAATATTTTTCAGTGCGAGTACTTGGTACGTGGAAGGTGAGAAAATAGTTAAAGCATTTAAAAGTAAAAATAACCTGAGGCCAAGGTTGTGGAAACTGGAAAACCAAATTTTCCCACAACAAACTGTAACGTAACATCTAGCTAACCTTGATATATGCATCTGCGATCTAATCTATTGTTTGCAAAAAAAGTTAAACACAAAATATCTGGTAACGTTCTGGTGGACAAATACACGGATTTTCCAAAACTAAACAACAACAACAACAAAATAAAAAAAAAAACGAAAATAACCAACACTTTATTTTATACATAACAATAATATTTATTAAAAGAATATTTATTTGACTAGTCTAAGATTCAAAAATATAGTGCCAACCAGTTGTAACAAACAATGACGATGGTGCGTATAAAAAGAAAAACTTCCGAAGCAAATAGATCATTCAACAATCATTCATTCGGCCTCCACCATTTCGGGTTCACTTCGTTCCGTTCAGAGCTTCAACATGAAGTCTCTGAGTAGCTGTCGTCAGGACATTAAGTATAAATTCAGAAAGAAAGTACAGTAAAACCTGCCTTCAACGGACCCTTTATTAAACGGAAAACTGTCTTAAACGGAAATATTTCTCGGTCCCATGAATTTTTTAGTACAAAACACGTAAAAGTCCCTTCATTAAGTGGAAACTGTGTTATGCGGACAACGGAAAGCAAAATAAACCTTTAACGGAAAATTCTTAGTTCCGGACTACAGCGTTTAGAAAATGTTCAGACATTCTGTGAGAGGCTAAACATATACACACAATCTCTTCTTAAACCCCGCAACTTAATCAAAAATCGTACGGAAAGTCGGAAAGGAGAAGACGAGGTGGAGGAAGAAGAGGAATACAGTTCGAAGAAGAGTGTAGAATAAAGACGTATCAAGATGCTCTCAGAAGTTTAATGGAACTGAAACAATTTGCCTTCCTTTGATTCTGATTCTGATCTCTTACCGTAGTTTCTCAGGCAAAAGGGTGTGCGGAAAGTCAGCAGCCAAGCACAAATGTATACAGAAGCCCTGTTTGACTACTGGAAAAAATAAAGAAAACGAGTGCATAGCATATTTAATATTAATTTTATTTTATTTTTTGTTTTAACTCCTAGAAGAAAGAAGTACTGAAATTGAACACGATACGTTCAGTAACATATTTTCTCAGTATGTCCCTTATCAGTGGCGGATCCAGGGGGCGATCGCTCCCCAGAAGAGGAAACTCTCTTATTTTATATATATAAATAAAACCCATCCCAGAATTTGGAGCTCTTAAAAGTAGCTCTAAGTAGCAGTATTACAACCCACCGCCCCCCCCCCCCAGAAGTCCGTCCTGGATCCGTCCCTGCTCCTTATAAGCATGTATTTTTTTAAGGCAAGGTCTACCTCCATTAAGCGGAAACCTGACTTTAACGGAAATTTCCGCGAGTCCCTCTCAATTCCGCTAAAGACAGGTTTCACTGTATAACTAATGTATGGTATAGTATGACAAGTCAAAATGATCTATTAGCAATGCTTTTGTAATTATTGTATGCTTCTTTCTTTTAGTACCGTAATATATTTGTGCATTTGACTTTATGTAATTGTTTCTTTTATTCTGAATATTAATTAATTACATTATGCATTCTTCTTATTATTTTTATTCAAATCTATTTTATTCTACTATCTGTCACATCTGAATGAGATGTCATGGATCATTTGGGCAATAGTCTCCATGTAACAGGCAATACACTATAACTCTAATCCCACTATACTACCCGTTCCATTATTGTGGTATATTAATACACTTTACCTATTGCACTGTTATAAATCAATTTTATATTTATTATTTTCTTTATATTAGAAGAGAATGATTGGCGGATTATGGTCCTAGGGTAAATAGGGATGTCTGTTTTTTTTTTTTTTAAACCTGAGATCAAGATCTTTTGTGGTAATCTGGGGCATTGTGGAGATTCTTGATAAAATTTCTCCCGCCCTTACTATTCAAGATAGAAGCTTGAAATATGGTACATACATTCAGTCTACCAAGTAGTATTTATCAGGTTTTTTTTTTTTTTTTTTTAATCTCTACGTTCATACAGAGCCATTTCAGAGGGGCCGAAAGTGTGATAATAATTTTTTTTCCCTTTGACGTAACTTTTTCCTTCTCCTAGTATATGGTATGGGCATGTAAGTGTTACCATTTGAAAGCTTTCTCTATTCTAAAGAGAATGAGGTATGAACCATGACCCTAGGCTAAATAGTGACGATGCAGTAGTTGCTTGACTGAAAGTCTAAAAAATACCCAAAAAACCTAAGACTAAAAGGGTTAATACACCAATTTCTGAGCACACTCACAAGTCAATCTATTTTCAAATGTTCACGTTTTCTTCGTGTATTGGAAAATACACATAAATTGCCGTGCAATGTAGGAACAGCATATTAGGTGAAACCCTACGGTGCATACTGGATGTGTTAACCAAGTCCGGTTATGTAGTGCATCATACAGTAGTCTACTCTGAATCGCAAATTAGCATTCGTGCTATTCCATTTCACTTCTGGTGCAAAATGGGTTAATTTTCGTATACTTCTTTTAACACTTAATTATTACTTTGTCCATGATAAACCGGATTACACTTTAGTATAACGCTTTTAATCTATACCGCTCACTATTCAAAATATTTTTTCTTCATGTCTGCCTAGACTTTTTTTTGCTTGTTTATCAACAAACTTACTAGCAGTTATCAGGATTCGCTATACCAGTAGAATAGTGCTTTGTCTATGATTTTTTACTTTCCACATAGAAGGCACGGTGGCTCAGTGGTATAGCACTTACGGATCTGGTTCGATCTCCGAAGTTGGTAGAAGTCGTAATGTACGTGGGTTTCTCAGGGTTCTCCCTTTTCCTCCGGCATTTTTGTTCCAACAATTCTTTCATAATCACTTTCATTACTATTCCGCTATCTCCTTTAGGCTAAGGGACTGAATCGTGCGACGTAAAACAAGTTTTCTTTTCACTTTCCGGAAGCACTGTGGGTTACTGGAAGAGCGCACACCTTTGGCCCGAGGGTCCTTAGTGTGAGTCTATTCCATGTTAGTTTGTGGTGATGTCGGGTTTCAACCGTTCTCTTTATATTTCCCCGACTCTAATAGTTATTCCTTTCTATTCATATCAGTCTTCTTTTGCCTAAGAGCTCCTTCATGGTTTAGTGATTAGCGTACGCGCCTTTGGCGTGGAAGACCCGAGTTTGATTTCTGCTGGGAGCTTATGCGGTGTGGATTCCACGTCTCTTAGCCTCTCTGCTGAAAGGGACGCTAAACTCAAAATTAACTCGGTCTTTTGCCTATATGACATTTCGTGAGACTTCAAACTAAAATAATAATAATAATGCTTCACTTTCTTCATACGAGAATATCGTATTACTCAGGTACTTAAGTATAGTCAATAATGCAGTTTACAGTTATTTTGATCATCTTATTTTCATAGTTCATTTTTCTTCAATTCCTTGCAGTTAATATTTTCTTGTATATCGTGGAAATCTTTGTCTCCGGTACTTTCGTCACATTCTTGTATTAGTATGTTCTCGAGGTATTTTCTTGAGCTCCTTCGTAGCTATGTAATTAGCGTAGACACCTTCGGCACAAGAGACTTGGATTCAATTCCCGATGGGAGATCATGTTCAGTCTATGTCTTTCATAGCCTCGCTGCTGAAAAGAACTCTTAAACTTGAATCAAACCAGGGTATTGTTTTGTCTTGGTGTCATGTCAAGATTTGGTTTTGTCCGTTATATTAGTTTGTTCTTGCAATGTGGTCTACTATTATTTTAGTGTGTTTTTCATTAATATATTCACCACCCATATTTCTTAGCTACTATCCATGCATGATCCATTACTACTTTGCACAGTCTGTAGATGTTGCTAGTGCTCCTGTCTGATCAAAGCAAGCAAAATAACACATTGATTATTCCCCACTTTACACACATATCAGCATTGTACTTTTAACCCCTAAGTCTGGAATTCGAAGTTTTTTTCATGCATCTGTCCAGAAGTCTTTTTAAAACTGAAAAAGCAACTTGATTTATTACGAGAAATATATATATATATATATATATATATATATATATATATATATATATATATATATATATATATATATATATATAGATATATATATATATATATATAGATATATAGATATAGATATATAGATATATAGATATATATATATATATATATATATATATAGATATATAGATATAGATATATAGATATAGATATATAGATATATAGATATATATATATATATATATATATATAGATATATATATATATATATATATATATATATATATATATATATATATATATATATATAGATAGATAGATAGATATAGATAGATATATATATATATATATATATATATATATATATATATATATATATGCCAAAAATGACCCGACCTTCCGTAAATGATCGTGAGATGCAAATGGTCTGAGGGTTGCTATGAAACTTTTTTTGACTCATCCCACTTACTATGTAAACGTTATATGTTAATTTGTCCTTTACTTTTCCATGCTAGGAGAGTTTTTATCCCAGGCAGTCGTAGGCATTATTTTCGTTGAAGTTTTATATGAGTCATATTTCGATTACCTGTCTTCAATACTGTTTAGTATCAATATACTTTTTCATTTATTTCCAGTTTCTTTCCTTCTTTCGTGAATTAAGCCCTATGTATTGTGCAATTCTCTTATGTCTACAAAAAGAACTTTGCACCTATGCCACTATTCTCCGTTTATATTTCTCAGGTTCATGTGTAAAGTGAAATACTCCGAAACTCCAAAAGTTTGATTTTGAAATAAACAGAATTTAAAGTTCGCGGTCTCTGTATGCTCTTGCACTTAAATAAATCACATAAAAATGACTTCAATATTCTGCTGTTCTTAATATTTCACAAAAATGTTTTGACGTAAGTTTTGGTCCTTGTAACCGGAATGAATATCTATTTCTGAATAGCTTTCCTTAATTTTATCCGGAATCTGCCTTAAACTAACTTAACATTTCGTTGCTTTCTTTAATAGTCATTTATTTGTATCTTCTTTTATTCCTTTCTTAAAAGGCATTCGTTATTACAAAGAACTGACTTCAAAATACTGCTAATTTCGTTTTCTTCCGTTTCGTACTTGTCCGTACTTTCTATTGATGTTCTATATCTTTGTGTCTTGAAATAGATGACACTGTCGATAGCTGGGCTATCGTCGACGTAATGCACAACTTTGTTGAGGCACGTATATTTTCCTGTCTAACATTTTCACTTTTTTAGAAGACATGTTCCATTCAGAAGGGAAGGAATATTTGTACGAAATTCTAGTGTACCATCTGATCTGTACTTGATATTAGTGTCATTTGTTGTAATTTATCTTCACTAGCATATTTTCCAGAGCTCTTAACTAGTGTAAACATCACAATATTATCATTAATACTGTTGTTAAGAGTATTAATTCGTTCTGCTTTATTTAACTTCTGTATTGGTCGCAACAGCGAGCAAAGGCTCCGTCCCATCAATATCAAATTGACAGACCATACTTCTACAGAATTGTAGGGCCCATTATCTCTGATTCCGAACACCTGCGAAACAAATGCTTCCACACGTTCTTTTCTATTCCCATTACCTACTCCTACACCAAATTTGGTGCAATTATCTCTGAGTGACATCACGGCCTTCCCTTGTCAGTTTGATTCATTGGTAAAACAAATACGAAATTAAACTGCACTATTGATTAGAAAGAAGATATAAAGTAAAATAATAACATGCATGAAAAACGATGCAATTATGAATTAAAATTCTTGAAGTGATTTTAAAACTAAATGTAGTGCATTTATTTATAAAACTGCAAAATTGCTAGAACTAACTCACTCACTCTTTGATCTATGCAACTCGAGATCCAATGCTTTATTCAGAAAGCTCTTCATCGACTTGCGTCATTAACCAACTGGATTCAGTTTCTATTTCGTTTCCTGTTTCTGCAAGATTTACCTTAATAGTGTCCTCCCGTCTGCGCGCAGGTCTTTCTAATTGTCATTTCCGATTGGATTTCAGAATAAAATTTTAAAAGCGTTCGTATTTCCTTTCTGGCCATTGGTGTTAGGTGTTAGGCAGCAGTATAAATTCAGCAGTTCCTCGTTATGAAGTTTTCACAATTCCCATTCCCCTCCCTCTTGGGTCCAAATATTCGCCTTAGGAGTTTATTTATTTTTCCCTCAAAGTGAGCGAGCTTGTTTCGCAACCATACAGCAAATAGGCAGAATTTATGAACGAATTTCCTGCTTTAAGTCAACATTTAATTTCTTCGCGGATATGGTTATCGTTTATATTTAGAAGTGTCCACTTCTTCGAAACAATAGTTAATATTTTATCATATCGATAATCTGCACAACGAAATTTCAATGTATTTAGTTTTCTGTACATTTACTTTTAAATTCATGTCCGTGCAGGCGTTTATTAAAACACTTTCACTTTCTATTGGCCTCCTGTTTTATCTCCTATTAGATTGATATAATCAGCTTAAGCCGTAACCTGGTGAGTGCTATTCAACTCTAGGTACTGGTTGCTGTCTTTACTTTCCTTGTATCATATTTAGAACAAAATCTGTGCTTCAGGGCATTCTCGACGTAAGAGCTCGTACACAAATATTTCCCAAATCTACTTTGGGTCTCATGTAGTATCCAGAAGTAGTAGGGGGGCTGCAAGGCCGGATGTTATGGAGGGGAGCCTTGGGAACAGGTGTCGACCGGTGGCAGAGTGACTTGTTGTGACGCCTCGTCGTCAGTTGCGATGCAGTTTGGAGCAGCGGTACGCCATCAAGTTTTGCGTCAAACTGGGGAAAATCAGCGACCGAAACCAAGGACATGCTTACGCAGGCTTACAAGGAGGATACCATGAGCCGCACAATCACTCCATAAAAAGAAGGCCAGAATGTCGAAATCGATGTTGATTGCATTTTTTGACCGTCGTGGCATTGTCCATAAGGAGTTTGTACCTCCTGGACAGAGTGTAAATGCAAAATTTTACGTGGAAGTGCTCACACGGCTGCGAAATCGGATCACACGCGTGCGACCAGACCTGGTGGGGAAATGGAAACTTCACCATGTCAACGCGCCGTGCCACGGCGCATGGATTGTGAGGGATCTCCTGACCAAATTCGGCGTTTCCACGTTGCCTCACCCCCCTACAGCCCTGATGTGGCACCGCCGGACTTCTTCCTGTTCCTCCGTATCAAGAGGCAGCTCAAGGGGCATAGTTTCGACTCTGTGGAAGCGGTCCAAGCGGCGACGACGAGGGCGCTGAACGGCATCCCGGAGGTCGACTTCCAGAAGGCCTTCGCGACCTGGAAGGCTCGCTACCAGAAGTGTGTGAATGCCCAAGGGGTCTATTTTGAAGAGTATGAAGTCGATGTACCAAAATGTTCAATAAATAAATAAATAAATAAATAAAAAACAGTCCTACTACTTCTGGATACGACCCTGTATTAACCTAACTAGCTTTTTCGGTATTTCAAATTCGGTAAGTGTTGTACAATTTTCCTCCTGTGTCGTAGGCAACATTGCCTAGAAGACCTAAATTATAACTTTGATTGGTCTCTGGCCCCTCTTTGAAATGTCTTTTCAAAGCAGAACAGTCATACGGATCTTATTATAGTAAAAGGATTTTCTTTTACAATGTTAAAAATACAAATCGATAGTACTTCCCCATTCGTACTTTCCACAAGTAAAATGAATTAAGTCTTCAATGTACGTACTTAGTGGGACAAGAGATTGCTCTTCGCTACATTTTTTAATAATAGTGCGAGATTTTCAGTTCTTGATGAAAAATGTTAAGCACTAAAATGCAATAATGCAAGAACAGTGGTCCTTAAGTCACGCAGTTTTTCATGAAACTTCCTTTTCTACTATGAAGAGGAACATTTCTACTACCCAGAATACAGTGCGCGAAATCATAAAAATCTTATAGCTCCAAGAGTTCTAGCTTTGTAAAATTTCTTGTACTCAATTACATGAAATTCTAGTACATAATTACATAAAATGTGGACGCTAGATTGATAGGGATTCGAAACCTGGTCTCCCTACCGTCATCAAGTAGGATCGGGGTTTAAGTCCAATAGTCCGATGTCGAGATTTTTCTGCATAGTAACAGGTGTAGTTTTCCTATGCGTTAAAAACATTAAAAAAATAGAGTAGTGATTGAAATTCTAGTAATTGTATAGCAGCTTTTTGTGGCAAAGTAGCTAATGCGCGTAGTCTCAGGTTCGATTCTTGATGGAGAATTTGTATCGGATACAAACTCGAATAGCGATATAGATTCACTTCAACCAGTGGGTCCTGTCTCGATGCTGAAAGTTTAACCAACCTACCAGCTTAGTAATTAAAATAGGATGCGAAATTTGTCTTCTGGAACAGATAAGTTAATGAAACCGTGTATTAGGTTTCCTGTATGACTTATGCAATACGGTGTTTCCCAAAGATATCACCGTAACTTAGAATAGAGTGTTTATTAATGGAAGTCGAATGATTCCAGATGGCAAATCTTGGCATGTTACGTGAGTTCTGTCCATTTGCTTATTTCATTGTATTCATCCTTTTTCTCATTACCTGCAGTAGTCAGTAGGATAAAGCAAGATTTATATAAAAGAAGTGTGTTCGAGAATATAAACGTAGAAATGTGTCAAATAGTAACGAAACATATTTCTCTATAAACCGATTATATATATATATATATATATATATATATATATATATATATATATATATATATATATATACAATTCTTTGTGAGGTTATTGAAAGCAACTTTCGTCTTTCCCATACTCATTTTTAGCCTGACTTATTGCTGTTCAAATCAATCTCCCTTCTTATATCTTGTGGTGTGTATTGTTTGCGAAGGAAGTGACGTCATATCAGTAAGACGAAGATAGATATTCCTTTTTTCAGTTCGTAAATCGAAATACATACTCAAGTACGTTTATAAAATAGCATTGAGAGAAATAGGATTACGTGTTGTACCCTTCTGTATTCTTAGTCTTTCTACAACCTAGTATTTGCACTTGCTTGTTTACAGATGCCCAGGACCAGATTAACACACGTATGCCTTAGGCTACACTTCTGAATCTGCAAATGTCATCTGTAACTTTTATTCAAGCTTCTTGTACACGCTAGATTTAGAAGCGTTAATTAGTACCAAGGTTTTCACCGAATTGAGAACTTCGTCGTAGTTAATGAACGCTACATATAAGGATAATTCATACCCGTTTGAAATACGGCTGCAATATGCCATGATCTTCTGTGTGGTTAAATTGTCATACTTTGTGTACGTTAGGGTGGGTCGAAAATTTTGATATTGAAAACCGCCTAGTGCTTAGAAGTTGTACATAGATATATAGTAAACGTGCAAAATTTGGGTCAAACCAGACATTACTTTGGGGTGCTGTGGCGCCATGTTTTGTTGTTGTCGATTTAGGCAAGGCATTTTTACGCTTTTCAAGTGCATTACTTCCATATTTTTGTTGACAACCTTAGTGAATGTCTGAACTTTTCCTTTTTTGCTTCCAAATATTCGATGAAATAACAGTTTCAAGAATATTACCATTTTAAGTCTAAAACTGTTTTGAAGATAAGATTATACAGCTCTTCACTTTTCTCTTAAAAGATACAAATCAGATTTCACTACAGAGGAGGAGGTTGTATGTAGAGTTGCACCATTCTCAGCCCAACCACCCGTGCGTTTGACACACATTTTTTACAATCCGTTGTCGTAATGAAATTTTCGTCACTTTTGTCTCGACCAGAGTTTAGCTTAAATCTCTACTTGCAACAGCGCAGAAATATCTAACAGATAGTGATCTGTTCTAAGATAAATATTGTCAACTATCATCTCACATAAGAGGCAAGAGTTGATAACCCGACAACTTGTCAAGATAAATTAAGATCGAAATGAAACTGAACACTTTCGAATTTAACTATCGGCAGCTCCTCGCATAACTCAAGCTATTTACCGGTAAAACCAAAAAATGAGTACGGTCCTCTTAAACGTCCATTTAAATAATGCAGCAAGTGACGGAGAGGAATCTCGTTGCCAATCAGCTTGCAAGTACACCGTTGTATTGGTTTTCTATCTCTGTCTATCAGTAGAATAGGATCAGCCTGTAAACTTAGTTCACCACAGTTCCATTGCAGCCAACTACCATTAAACGTTTTTCATATTAGTATCGTTTAAATTGTCAATAATACGTGATAAAACATCGATGTATGTACGAGAAAGTGATGTAACGTGATCAGTACGCAAAACATGTTCCTGAATTACAATCTGTAATATGTTCTTCCAGTATTTACTTGTATAATAATTCTATTCCTCCTCCAATCAAAATAGGCTCCTTTTATGCTGACAACTTCAACAAATTACTTTTCAGGATGTTTACAATGTTTTCTGTGGATTTTTCTTGGCACTACTTCTGCCAGTCACCTTCGTTACATCATTTTTAATTGATGTACCCTGTTAACCATCAATCCTTTAACAAAGAACTTGCAGTTTCATATGTATCCCTGGAAGGCATTCCTGTCGAGTCGCATGCACTTGCAAATGCAGGGAAGCTAATGGGCATTTGAGATGTAGCATTGGTATCTGACTTGGCGTCTTATTTTCGTCTCAATTTCTGGTGGTATCTGCATTAAATTAGACAGTCTGAGTTCTCCAGTTTCATTTGAGATTGAAAAGATTAAGCCATAAAGTAGGCTGACAATACATGTTGCCAAATTTCTAGCTGAGTCTTTTTTTTTTTTTTTCAAACGTTTTTTTCTTCCTTTTCTTTCCTTTCTTGTACCCTCTTATAGTACACTTACCTAAGCTTACCATAACCTGTCTGGTCAATAAGAAAATCATGTTCAATTGCTGGGTCCTTCCTACTCATTTCGCTAGTGACTTGAATAGAACGTTGTTGCAAGCAAAAATATCAAAGAGGGTCTTCGCTTGACTTTTGAAGAGAATTACAAAACTTGAAATAGCATTGGTCTTCGATTTTAATGCATGTCTTTATTTATGTAGTATGAATGAATTATTTGCACGAGCCTTTCATGAGAGATTATTGGTAATGCGTTCCTCGATTTGTTACGTTTTGTTGCTGTCTCACCAGCAACTTCTGTAATACTTGTCTTTTGCATCTAGAACACTGCACCTGAGAAACTGAAAGTAATATTTTTTGGCTTGCATATGTTTGTCAAGTTAAGTAATTTATGTTTTTCTGTGCTACAAAATCGGGCACGCTGCTTTCATTTTTCTCTTTGTACTTCTTTCTTCAGAAGAGTGTTTATTCTGAAGTAAATTCACAAACTCAAGAAAGAAAGAAAGAAAAAAAGCATATAAAAAACTTGAAATTATAAAGTTCTCATAAAATCTGTATGATAAATTCTACTTATGTCCTTTCTAGTCGTTCGTGGTCACACGCAAGTACACAATCTGATTAAATGATTGAAAACGAATACATAGGTGTTTCTTCGCACCAATGTGGAAACAGAAATCTTGAGTACAAGCGAAATTCCCTCGTGGCTATCTGGTTAATGTACGTGCCTTTGATGTAGAGACCGGAATTCGATTCCCAGTGGGAGCTCATGTGGTTCGGATACTACACTAAGCTGTAGATCCATGTCTCTTATGTTCTTTGTGCTGAAAAGGACGGTAAACCCCAAGTGAACTAACCAAAACTACCAATGTAGGTGACAATCACAGAAATTTTCCTCAAATGTCGACATGAAATCTTGGCCTAAAACCACCGCAGTAATGTAAGAGAACATACGTGAGGAATAATACTGTTTATATTCCTGCTGAATGTAGCAATTATTGTTTTAAAAAAATGAAATAGAACTACTAATGCAAAAAGTGGATTTTATCAGAAAAGGGGAAACTTTATTGTATTGATTATTGTTATAGCTTTTCATTTAGTGAAAATGAAAATAAAAAAAAAAAAAACTTGCAGAGCGTAAAGGTTTTGTATGGATGAGAAAGATGGTGCCAGTGACACCTCGAAATGTCCAATTTGGTCTAAATTTTGCACGTTTACTATATACATGTGTACACAACTTTCCACACTACGCTGTTTTCAGTTTCGAAGAAACGTTTGAGAGTACCATTTTCGACTCACCTTAGTATACACGTGGTTTTCGGTTCGATCTGTGGCAATGGTGTATATATGCTTCGGATATTTTGTTGGATTCTCCGCTTTATCTCACGTATTGTCTTAGTACTGAAATAGCTTAATCAAGATCTTCCTTCGTACCGTTACAAATGTTCAGTGGCATTTATTGCATGTGATATATGAATAAGAGTAGAAGGTTTAAATAAATTGAAGTGAAATTAAACTGATGAATAAACATTGTGTCACTGTGTTATATACATTATTTAAAAAAAAAAAATCTTCAACATTTTTCATGTTTCTCTAATGTTTTCGTCAGGTAAATTACAAGTTGTATGTTGTTTTTCTTTCTTTTCAGGAAGAACAAACATAGAAGTCGGAGTCGTTCAAGGGAACGAGAACGAGACCGAGAAAGGGATAGGATCCGAGAGAAAGAGAGGTTCCGAGACAGGGACCGAGATCGAGAACGTGAAAGAGAGCGCAGAAGAAGCCGAAGTAGGGAAAGGAGGAGTCGGAGTCGCGACAGAAGAAGCCGCAGCCGCGAGAGAGAAAGGCGACGCACCAGAAGCCGCGAGAAGGAGATTCGAAGAAGAAGCCGCGAGAGAGAAAGGGATCGGCGTCATAGTAAAAGTCGAGATCGAGAGAGAGAGAGAAAGAGGGATAGCAGAGAGAGGCGGCGTACAAGAAGTAGAAGCAAAGAAAAACGAAGATCTCCATCACTTATTAGAAGATCACGTTCTCCCAGACGGGAGAAGTTCCTCTTTAAAAAAGGATCACCGTCACCGTTAAGGTAAGGAAACTTGTTTAATGCCGCATATGCTAGAGACGAGACTTCTCTTTGCTTCTCAAGCATATTCATGGCAGTAAAATTTGCTGTTTTGTGTGTGTGTACTTGTAAATGCTTCCACTCCTTTATTACTTTTTTTTTTCAATCTTTATTTTCTTCCATATTCTTTTTCCAATATTGCTTCTTAGAAAAATAAGTAAAATCTTGAAAGTTTTCCCAAAGATTCATATTGACTTACTAATTTTGTTACGTGTGCGTAAAAATTTAATTATTTTATTAATTTGCTTTTGGGGTGTATTGTAGGTAAAATTCCGAAATATATAAAACTAGCTTACTACCTACCTTGTGCAAGATCCAATTTATCTTATTTTGTTAACTTGCCTTATTATGTTATAGCTGTTCTAAATTGGCATGAAGTATATATTTTGAAAAATTCTTGCTTATGAATAAAATAGTAGATTTGAGAAGAAATATTAATTTTCTAAACGTTTGTGTGTAATTGGTTTACTTATAACACTGGTCGGCATAAGTTTTTTTTTCTTCTTTTTTGGCGGGGTGGTTTCCATAATTGACAGAAAAATCGTATTTTTCGTATTTAATATGTTTTCCGTGTTTGGAGTGCATAATTCTGAATTTTTACGAGGGTGAAAGGGTGTACCGGATAGATTTCGAGAAGCTGATTACGAATATCTCATCGAGAAAGTTCCAGCACGTAAGTTTTTTTTTTTTTTTTTGGGGGGGGGGAGGGAAGCGGAGTGCTGTTTCTATAATTGACAGAAAAATCTTATTTTTCGTATTTAATATGTGTTTTCCGTTTTTGGAGTGCATAATTCTGAATTTTTATCTTAATCCAAGAACTGTTACTAGGCTATATCCCAGGAACATTCTTTTCTCTAGCTCACGACCCCCGGAAACGTACCCTCTCCCCTTGGGTTGCAAAGATTTATTGTCGTTCCACACTGCATACAGCAAAACCTAGGCGTTATTGACGGAGAAAGGTTTCGTAATCAACTTGCAATCATTCGTCGGCTCCCTTTTGTCTAGACGACAGACAGATTGTTGAAAAAAAAGGCGCCAAGACATACACCACTTTGTCGCGTGAAACAAATATTTCAGTTTTGAGTTGATCTTTGTGTTAGAAGGTGGTGTTACGCTATGTCTGTGTATACCGTAGGTGAAAAATATTTATGTGAGAAATATTGACGTTTGTGTTAAACGAACATGCCGAGAACTTGCAACAATTCGACAGATTCATTCTGCTACATATGTGGGGAAGTGATTTTCAAGGGACAAAGTGGGCCATTGTCACCGTTCCTGAAGACAGCGTACCATCTGTACTTTGGGTGTAAAATCGGCAACCAGGATCGCGTTTGGGCTCCGAAACAAAGTTGCAACTCGTTTGCGCGTACTCTCACGAGATTGTTGAAAGGTACACATAAATCGATGCCGTTCGCCGTACCTATGATCATGTTTCAGACTGTTACTTCTGCCTGACTAATATAAAAGGTTTCTCAAAAAACATGAAGCATAAAATACAGTATCCTAACTTGGATTCCACCAGGAGACCTGTGAAACATGATGTTTGTCTGCCTGTACCCGTACCACCAGACTCATACACCCTGTGCAGTGTTTCATCCGATGAAGAACCTGCTGCTTGTGAGGATGTTGCACAATCTTCGAGTAGACAGTCAGATCCCAATTACGCTCCAGTGCCTGATACTAATGAACCACATGTGATAAGTCAGGAAGAGCTGAGTGATCTGATCAGAGAGTTAAACCTTTCCAAGTCTAAGGCCCTGTTGCTTGCATCACGACTTCAGCAATGGAATCTACTAAACCAAGATGTGAATATATCGATGCATAGGAAAAGAGAGGTGAGCCTAGTTCCTAATTTTACAAAGGATGGCGATTGGGTGTATTGCAGTGACATTCCATTGCTTATGGGACGACTGAAGTTAAATTACAACACTGAAGATTGGAGGCTATTCGTAGATTTCTGTAGGATAAGTCTCAAGGCAGTGTTACTACACAATGGCAATGAAAAGCCAGCCATCCCTATTGCTCATGCTGTACATATGAAAGAAACATTTGAGAACATGTGAAACCTATTGCAGAAAATAAAGTACGAACAGTTCCAGTGATCTGTAGGCGCTGACCTTAAGATTATTGCTATCCTCGCCGGTTTACGAGGATGTTACACAAAGCACTGCTGCTTCTTGTGTCATTGGGATAGTCGAGCCAAAAATCAGGACACCATCACAAAATGGCCGCCAAGGAAGCAGCTGGTCCCAGGATCTGGTCTCGTGTATCCAGAGAAAATATTCTTACCACCCCTTCATATCAAATTAGGGCTCATGAAGGTCTTCGTCAAGGCCCTGAACCGGGATGGTGAAGCATTTAATCATCTCAGAAAACTATTCCCAAGACTCAGCGAGTCCAAGGTGAAAGAAGGTGTTTTTACGGGACCTCAAATCAGAGACGTTGTTAAGGATACTACATTTTCTTCTAAGCTTAATGAAGTGGAAAGTGAGGCTTGGAAGGCCTTTCGAGAAGTGTGCAGTAACTTTCTATGGAATCATAAGTCACCTGATTACAAAGACGACGTGGGTAGGTTAATTACTTCATTTCGTAACATGGGATGTAATATGTCCCTAAAGTTACACTTCATGCATTGCCACATGGACTTCTTCCCTGAAATGTACAGCTTGGGGGAGGCTTCTGACGAACACGGGGAAAGGTTTCACCAGCAAATACTTACCATGAAGAGGCGCTACAGTGGTAAATGGAGTGTGAATATGTTGGCAGACTTCTGTTGGAATGTGATACGCGAGACACCCTGTAGCAATTACAAGAGGAGTAGGAAAACCAAGTGATACATAAGTGTTAAACTTTTTATGCAATTTTATCTGCATAATTTATATTAATATTTAAATTATAACGTGCAAATTATTATGGGTAGAGAATAGCATCTTTGGGCGGATATTGAAACACTCCCCCCTCTCCCTGAAAACGTAAGTCCTGGAGAAAAACGGGTTACGTATTCGAACTCAGGAGCTCGAAACCTATAGGAATCACCTATTTTCGTTCGTGGGAGCGAAAAAAAGTTTCATTTTGCCGACCAGTGTAATTAGCAGGAGTAAAAAGTTGAATATAATAGTGTATGTATTTTAATTCTTTCCTTGGAACAGACCATCAGATGAACTTTCTCCGGAAGAAAGGGATGCCAGAACAGTATTCTGCATGCAACTCTCAGCAAGAGTGAGAGCAAGAGATTTAGAAGAATTTTTCTCTTCTGTAGGAAAGGTAAGTAAATGCTTTTATTTGCTTTTGATACTTTTGTAGTAATGTTATCTTGTTTAGTATTGAGACGTTTTAAGTACGTAGAAATTCACCTGAATTTCTATCGGCATGCCGCCTTTGAAGTGGAACTGTCTCGCCAACCCTTCTTATTAAGATACCCAAGTCGCTCGTGCATTCAGCATCTAATTACTGGTATTGAGTTTTAAAGGGATTTGGGTGGTAAACAGAAGAATAGTTACGATGATTTCGAACAGTGACAATTGAAGCTGTAGCTCTAGCTTAATTCTGCTTTTGGTTTTTCCATACGTGGTTGTTGGATTTGGGAGGAATTACACTACAAAGAAATAAACATAACAGGATCGTTCTATAAATTGGAAGTACTTAGCAGTATGCACTTTGATATCAGGAAATACAGAATGTCCTTTGTATGAGGATCAGTGTGGTGAAGCTGTCAGCAGTTGTAAAATTACGTATTATCTACTACAAAATCTTAAAATTTATGAAATTAGGTTATTTCGGATAAGAGTCTTTTAACACGACTTTTATATAGAACTTTAGAAAGATTCGAGAGTTGTGATTAGAAAAATGAAATGTAGAAATTAATGAGGTAGAATGTTGGAAAATGTTTAAATTTTGATGAAGTAAAAGTGCTAAATAACGAAATACAATTTGTTAGTATAATTCGGGGGAAAGAATCTATTGGGTTTCAACACACGTGGAATATTTATGGAGAAAAGTTTTAATTTCCAACTGGTTAGTGGTGATATTGAATGTTGATTTTTAGAATATATTACCACCGATATTGTTTCCTTTAATCTTCGCATTCACGCCTTGTTTGTATACCTTATTCGTTCTCTTTCGTGTTGTAGTACCATTTTACAAAGTTTGATAGTTAAGTTTTAAATGATTTCTATGAACTAGAAATATATAAAATTGAAAAATGGAATAATAGGCAAGCATACTGCGGTCCCTTGCTGTCCAAGAGTGGTTGAAGAAATATGAGTCAAATTATAGATGATCGGACTTACATGAAGCTTCGTCAGGATCTTCATATTACGTTCTAAGCCTTTTTTTGAGAACTTAATGCAAGTTCGTTTAAGAAACTTAACAAATAAATTTTGAGAAAATCGTACGTCGATTTATTATTTTTTTAAAACTTCTTATAATGAAGTATTTTGAATGTTCAATGTGGGGTTCCTAGAAATCTGCAATCAGTAGCTTTTTCTTCTAATAATAAGTAAAAATATAATAAATTTTATTTTTTAATAAATGGAACGACGTATTGACAATTATTTTCAGGAAGTGCATACTAGTTAATATGTTTATTAATTAATGTATAGATAATGAGTATATTTTGCATTTGCATAATTTGAAGTTATGTGAAAAATAAATAAAAATGAAGTCGTAGTGAACATTAGAAGCTAGTGACGTTTTAAGGACAGTTGTTCTTCTAATAGTTGGTTCTCTTTCGTAAAAGA
The DNA here is from genome assembly GCF_964235325.1 of Thermobia domestica. Taxonomy (NCBI): domain Eukaryota; kingdom Metazoa; phylum Arthropoda; class Insecta; order Zygentoma; family Lepismatidae; genus Thermobia; species Thermobia domestica. The sequence continues at coordinate 36,037,226 of NC_137455.1, read as the reverse complement.
TTGAACTTCAGTCATTTTGTTCTATCAGCGGTATTGGAACTGCAATATTAGTTTTACTGCTGTTTTTATTTTATAGAATTGGGTTGCGTTGGAAGTGTCTAGTTTTGCTGAGGAGTAATACAAGAAGGTTACCTGGAATATTACATTGTAGGGGTTTAGATTTCTACCGTAGAGCACGGTGAGTCATGAGGTTTGGCTATTGGTGAAGGTACCCTAAATTGGAATCAACGAATATCACAATCAGTTCCCTAGGGAAAATAACAGAGGAGAATCTTCACATAAACATTTTTCCAGACATATTTGTTATATCCAAAATTCAAGGCTACGTAGTTAATATTATTTGCCATAGTTTCGAGGGTGTTGTATGAAACTTATAGCTGAAATTCATGTAAGAAACTAGAGCATATATATGGATTATTAGATAATAACGTCGGCATGACATTGGACATATAAGAGAGTGAGAAAGTCAGTGGGGTATTTTGCTTTATATATCATTGTGAAAACTTCATCAACCACACAGAAAAAAAATATAAAATAACTTAGTCTTCATATCTAGATATCCTTCAGCCTTGTGTATATGCTTAATTCTGATTAGAACTAATGTTTTACTCTTTAAGAAATACACACGATAAGTTGCCTTCTAATGATTTAGGTGTACTGAACCTATTTGCATCTTCTCTGCTTGGTGGATTTTCACTTGGATTCAGTGCAAGGTTTCTGTCTCGTTATGGAACCATACTTCGCTGATGGGTTCAGAGATGATTTGCCATCATATTTATACGTATTCAGTAAAGTAGAGAACACTTAATGAGCTGTAGATTCAATTTTAGAACAAGAGGAAAGGATATGAAAGTCAAGTTTTTTCTTTCTTTTCTTTTTTTTTTTTTTTTTAAAAATAAATAAATGGAGTTATTTGATGTCGCGACCAAGTTTAACAAAATCAAACTAACAGCTCACTAAAAAGTGTATGTGTGAAAACTTTTCATTAGTTGACACATAATACTATATGATATACAATTCCCAGTTTACAGTGACAAGGATAAATCATCGGTCGGTTTCTTGTTGCTTAGAAAATTTTAATTTAACTACATGTACTCGCGTGCACTGCTATGTCCTGTGTACGTTTTGATTTTGAAACAGTAAATATCGCGAAGTTATTTGCTCTTCTAATTTCTGCTTGCATTGAGTTGTTGATGGTACCGGTTATTAATACTACGTGATCACTGAATTCGTGTTAAGTCTTTTGTATATATTTATATATTTTTAAATGTGCTTCATGAGGTGAAATGTTTATTTTAGATACACTGCATCAAAATGTATAATCAGCTTCTAGAAAAGAATATTTTCTCAACATATACTCTCTGCATTTTACAGATTCCCCTGTTTGAAACTTGGATGAGACTCATTGTGGAAATATCCTGGAGCGGTTTTCTAATTATGAAGTTCATCAGGCACTTTTGTTAAGGTGCTGTAGGTTGTGTTCTTTGAAAAATTCTGTTAATACAAGTGCATACCGAGAAGTTTTGCTGTCATTAATGGTTGTCTTTACATTGCTCTTAATGTGCTAGTCGTCGTGTTTTTTCCAATTACTGATTACCCGTAAATAATCCGAGAAATACTACCGGACGGAAGGAATCAAGTATTAATTCAGAAGTGTTGATATTTAATGCAAATTACGAGAAATAAAGCGTGTACCGAAGAATTCTTATTATACACTGAATGTTTATTGAATTGCGAATAGCTGCATGTGGAATATTTTTGTTCATTCACATTTCGTTTTTCGAGGTGAGATAATAGCAGGAGGAATTATAATAAGCAAGTAGGATTAATATAGTTCTTGTATGCCATATAAGGAGAGAGATGCAAACGTTCGTGCATGTCATCGTGAGAGAAACGAACTAGAAGCTCCTTGAATGTTATACTTCTTTTATGAGCATATTTTAAAGATTGATTGAAGAAGTGTCATGAGAGAGAAAGTTGCGGCACGAATCCCCATCAGGTTTCTACAACTCCGGGGAGATCTAGGAAGCAAAGTCATTTCGAGATGAAAGCAATGTGTAATGAAGAACTTCTACCCTATGTAATAATATTCAAATTAAAACAGTAATACCAAACTGGCTACATGGTAATTTCGGATGCCATTAGGATAAAGAGACCTTCTTTTATACTGTCACTCTTCCAGAGAAAGTGGAAGCAATAAGACAGGACGACAAGCATTGAAAGTATTAGGCTGTAATCGGTGCTATTTATGGGTTTATTCATGAAGAAAGAAAGAAAGAAGAAAAAACATATCTTTATTATAAAAGTGCCAGTACGATTGCTAATTTTTTTTTTTTTTTTTTTTTTTTTTTCAAACATAACAAACAGGCGTTGCTAGGTAAATAAGTGGCCTTTTTCTTCCAGCCGACTGATCACAGTACGGAAAACTGACTTCATGTTTATGAGCCAGAAACAAGATGACCAAACAAGACCAGTTCTTCATCGTCCACCTAAAAGATAAAGATCAGCTACTAGGGTAGTTTTTTTTTTTTATCTTCCCTAAGACATCCTGTCACAGGGTCGCACAGTTATTAGTTCTCATTTAGGTTGATTACTTGTGAATAATTAAAGGTTAAATGTTAAAATGAATGCATCTAATGGCATACAATATATCAATTAGTCCGTTGTGCCAGTAAATCGATTTTGGAAACAATCATAATTTGAAATCTTAATCCATCTTCTATGTGGCCCAGATCTGATACCGACTTTTCTCCGAGAGGTCACTTAGACATAGAAATTATAGTGATTTGAGGCTTACTGTAATGCATCTTCAGAAACTGCTTACTGAAGATGGAAGGACCAATGGCAGAAATGTGTTACAAATATACCGATTAACTCTGTTGTGGTGTCAAGATTGTGCAAAGTATTTTTCTTTCAGGTGGTTACAAGAACTCTTTCTATACTATTCGTATATATATATATATGCAGCAGGAGTTAAAATAAACTGGTTTATGGCACTAGGATGCTGACTGTACATCATCCAGATCATCTGACTGGCTATGCCCTTAGTGAGCTCTAAATCAGAGGTTAATTTAAAGAGTTTGAGGATCATTCCTTACGCTTCATTTTTTTGAAGAATATGATGCAACCGATTACTTCCAAAGTTTGTAAATTGAGGCAGCTAATACTGTTATTTGTGAACTCATATCTTTTTGGAAATGCGTTAAATCGTTAACAATTGTTCCTTGTGGAACTTAATGATAAGCTATCTGTGTTCACTTCTGCCTAAGAAATGCAGAAGCTGACTTAACCACTTATATTGATGCCTTATTATTGAAGTGGACAATTTCCCCCAAAGTGGTTGAATTTCAGTGAACATTCAGTGCATAATAAATCGTAAGCAAAAACTACTGTCTTCCTTACAGAATATCTCACTTCCGTATAATATAGCATATGATTAAACGGGCGGTGCAATAGACAATAGTGCGTTTCAGTAATTTATTTGTTTGTACATTTGCAGCTTTAAAAGTTTGTGCTCAGCCTAAGTTAATAGATGAATTTAACGTTGTTTGCCTTTACCTATCCACATTTCACAAGTCCGTTCTAGTTTCAAGGTTCTGGAATCGCTTACATTATTCTCTTGTGAGAAATAAGCATCAGCGCGTGCTTGTCTTATAAACCGAAAATCTCATTTCTTATTCTTCTTTAATATTACTGATTATCAGTTACCGAAGACAAATATGGGATATGCCAACGAAATACTTTTCATTATCTCTGTAACAGATCAAAATCTAGGCATGACGGACATAGAACAGATGCCAGGTGACTAATGAAGAAATATATTACTATCACTCAAATTAATGATTTTATGTTCAAATCTTATAATACAGTACTACTGATTTGCAGTTGAAGGATCCAGGGTATAAAACAACAATTAAAACACGTTTGTAAGGAGAGAAACGAAACCACTGCGTAATTCAATGAGACTGCGTTTCATATGAATATAATGCAATCTCGCTTGCCATTTATAGATATTGTGCTTAAACTGCACTGTTTAACACATGTTTTGTGAGAGACATAGGCAGCCATTTTTGTATAATTTTAAGGTGTTGAACACGAAAATGACAATGGAAAACCGAAATTTGTTCTCTTTTTTAAGTTAATAGGGGGGCGGGGGTGATATGTAGTTTTTTTTAGCGATTTTCTTGTCGGAAGTCCTAATACGTTTATGAAGTCTACACATTTGTCATAGCCATGTATACTAGAACACGTACTGTTTTATACACAAAGTTTACGCCACTTTATGCAAAGGGAGATAAGAACATTTGTCAAAACAGGAGAAAGGAACTATAGAAGAAAGAAGGGAAGTGTTTGTAAACCTATGATCAAATCTTCCCATTTTCCTTCGAATCAAGTGGAATGTCCTTGTGCATAAGGAAAGTACGATCTTACACATGAAGCAAAACAACAAGACAATTAACAGTTCAAAATCACGTGAAAATGTCGGTTGGGAAGAGAATCTACGTCATACGGCTATTAAGGCCACCCAGAAGAGGAACCAACCGTAAACGTCGTGGTGGTAGCTACAAGTGCAGAGTTTATGTAGAAAGGGACAATAACATTACTAGGTTGCAGCTTTTCAACACATGTTCAGAAATGTTTGTCAATTGAAGTAAAAGGAACACGGCAGACACTTCAGGGGAAGATCCACGACCTGGCAAAAGATCAACACATGGTTCCCCAAATGTCAGTTCGTTTATTATACTCCAAGCATAGTCTATGTGATTCATGAAGATGAATAGAATTTGTAAACATGGAAGTTCTGTCATAAAAATCACAAGTATACATTAATTTATCATTACACTGGTAACATATGTTTTGTAACTGAGACATAAACAGCCTTTTTTTAGATAATTTTAGAATATAAAACACGAAATTTCCAATAAAATAGTCAGATTGGTTCTTGTTGAAGTTCAAAATGGGAAGGGGAAATGTGAAAACAATGAGAAATTGATTTATAGCGATTTTCTTGGCGGAACTCTTAACATGTTTACAAATAATATACATTTTTTATAACTACAGATCCTAGGATCTTCTAACTGTTCTTATGCGCGAAGCTATTCCACTTTATTCGAAGGAAAATGGGAAATGTTACGAAAATGGAGAAAGAACGGAAGTGGTTCTAAGCATAGGACGTAATCTGGCAATTTTCGTATTTATTTATTTATTTATTTATTTATTATTTCTCATCTAAGAAAGTGGCATAAATTTTGTGCATAAAAACTTTGTGAATGTCCTGATTTACGCGTATATGAACAATATATAGAATTTGTAAACATATAGCAGTTCCAGCATTGAAATTACAAAAGTTGGGAGATTTCCTTGTTAAACAAACAAACACTTCCTATTATACCCGTATTTTCGCATATTTTCTCATTCTCCTTGCACAAATTTTATGCATAGTGCAAAGCGCACAAATTTTGTGTAAAAGCTACGAAGGTACTAGTATATGTAGCTATGAAAAATGTATAGTTTTGTAAATATACAGGTACTTCCGCCATGAAAATCCCACCTCTCTGTAACTTCAAAACGAGAATCGGTCGTGGTTTTTCATTGGTCATTTTCAAAATTATCTAAATTAAAAAGCCCTAAAATTATCTAAAAATGGTTGTTTATGTCTCCATTACATCAAACTTATTAAATCTTCCGCATGCATCAGCCAAATACAAATATGTAATTGCACGCAAAAAGAGGGTATTAGATTAAACAGGAAAGTACCCTTATTTGAAGGTCGTGCATAGTTATTAGAATTGATGCTACTTATCTTGTAACTGCAGACTTAGCCTTACAAACAGTTCAGCTGATCACAGAACGAACAATTTTGAGAATGCTTACAGACATGCTATTAAAAGCGCCTTTTTTCAACTGCATGCTTGTACCCTTTTTATAATGCAGAAGGAAGTTGTAAATTACAGCATGTGGTATATATTCATTTTTCCGATGTCTTTGTATCAGGTTAGTGCGAATGAAGTGTTCGCTTTGACGTATGGCGGAAAAGTCACCTTAACAACACAACACAGGAATGGACTAAGGTCATGGTCACAAACTCAGGAGACAGTCCGTTGTTGAACAGTTCGTGTGAAAGTGCACCATGAAAAATATGATTGCAAGTAGTTTTTCTGTACGTATTCACACGGAGACATTCTGCACAGTAGGCCACAAAAAATTTTAACAGTGTATTTGGACCAGGAATAGGAAATAAACGCAACATTCGCCGTTAGTTTGTCAAATTCCATTGCAGTGACATTATTGCAAATGTGAACCCTGTGGACACCGACCAAGTTCATGTACGGGTGAGTTTCTCAGGAACACAGAGGAGCAGTCCGTCGAAGAAAGTGTTCACGCCGTTGCAGACGAGTACGCATATATCATACCACTGTCGTTCAGCGGATCTATGCAATCTGTAAAGTAAAATAGCTGGACCCATGAGTGTCACATGAATCGACACCGGCCAGCAAGAATCATTGTCGTGAGGTTTACAGTTCCCTGATTGCAAGTAATAACTGGAAAGTTTCCTTCATCAAATTGTCTCTCAGATGAAAAATGCATCTGCTCTGACAATCGTAAACGGTCAGTACGATGAGTTGATCGTGATCAATGTCCAGAACGATTTCCTAAACCTTCTCTCCTCCCACAGAAGGTGACGTTGCTGCTGTGGTGGTGTATAGTGGGGGTCATCCATCTGTCTTTCTCAGGCGACGTGAAACCATAGTGGAGATCGTTACATTGCTGAACTCCATGAAGTGCACCACATACTTAATCGTTGGTTAACAAACATGGTGTCCTCATGTTGCACTTCACTACTCACTCACACGTCGCGTAAAATACGTCGTCTGCAAGCTTTCCATGAGTTGCAGTATGACCATCACCCACCATATTCTCCACTCTCTCTCTCCCACTGACTACTACTTCTTCCGGCATCTTAATCACTTCTTGGGAGGGAACACCTTCGGGCAGTCTCGATATTTCAGGTTGAGGACTTCGTATTGTAAGACTCCAGACTACGGAATTCAGTCGGTGATGAGCGATGGCAACAGTGTGTTTGCAGACTGCAAATATTTTGATTACTCAAGTATTGGTTCGCAATTTTTGACTTTTGAAATTGACGCACCTCTGGGGTAGACATTTCACTCGCACAAACCTAATGGAATGACAACGTAAATATACGTGGAGAGGCAAGATATACATTATAGTTCGAGAATGTAAGCGGTTATATGCATCAATTAAAGATAATTTTAAGATATTTCTATTAATTCCATTAATAGTCTGATTTTTCCTTTACTTAACTACCAATGAAATAAATATTCAGTAAATACATATTCAGCATGGGAAACGAGACTATGGTCATTTAAAATTAGTTTGTTTTATTTACATGTCATGGAAAAACATTACTACCTGTCTCGATATTTCAGGTAGCTCCTTAATGTAAACTTGAAGAACCTCATGATGGTACAACTGTTTTAAGCATAGTACAGGAAAGTATTTTCTCCAAGATAAGTAAATATATCAACAGACCTTCATAGATATGGGTTATTAAGTCATTACTTAATTTTCAATTGAATAATTTTACTGGAAATATACATTTTGCAAAACCATGAACACTCGTACGAGAAATTTGGTGGCACACTAAAATCCCTTGTAAACATGTGCATTCTGGACTAAGCATTGTAAACACATGTTACTAATTGTCTTGTAAATGAACACTTGGGAAACATTTCCTACCATAACAGTGATACGTTTTTCTAAGGCCCTGTATGTTGATTTGTGCATTAGACATCATTCTTGATCTAATGTCTCAGAAAGAAATATAACGTGCAGTCAGGACACCTCACATGCCACTCCAGGCCTCTTGCCCCAGCCAATGCCCCGGAAATCGTTCGGCCGAGAATTTATGAAACAGACAATCTAAAATGGGCTGGAATGTCCCGCCGTCCTACTGGAGGACTGCTGACGTATTTATCAGTGCTGTTTTTCATGCGGTATCTTCAGATTTGTTTCGCATTCGTGGTATCTTAAAGGAGAACGAGAACTAATGACAATCCGAGGTCATGCTACGTGGAGTCACTTTTGGGCGAAGTTGCCTGTTCTAAGTCATGCCCAATAATAACATTAGTGTCAAGTGATAAAACCACAACCATATGAAACTGGTTCATCTCTCTAAATAGTGTTTCGAAAAAGCTCTGAGCAATTATTGTTCCACCCAAGCGTAATTTCTGCATATTTAAAGCGCTTGTCGCAGAATTGTGTTGGTAATTTATGCACATAGGAAATTTCCAGGGATGAAATTTAAGGTCTGTCACCGTATCTCTCTTTCATAAAAGTCCTGGAGTGTTATTTTCCAGTGGCTGTATATGAATGTTTTTATATTGCCGCGAAGCTCTTCGTAGTCCTTACATCGAGATTCTCTTTTCTTTCCATCTTCAACAGATACAATTGTGAACACTTTTCTTGGGAAGTTTCTGATAGTTCGGGGTGATGTGTAAAGTCAAGTCATTGAACTCACAATAACTACCAGTTTCCGTACATCAAATAGTGAAGCATCATTGTATGAACTTCGAATTGACAGTTGTCCTCAGTTTCTTACTGTTTGTCACTGCCAGTGTGCTGCTGGAAGATTTTGTCGGAGACTAGGATAAAAGAAAATCAATATACAAAAATATCAATAAAATCTGATAGTATTCAACAGGCTCCAATAGTAGAAAATATAACTTAACTTAAACTCGGAAGTGAACATTGTGTTTTGATGTAGTCTCCTTTATTATGGCTGTTCATCATGTCCAATACACATAAATGAGACGGAAGGTAATATTACCATTCTGCAATTTTTCCCCATTATCATGATCAAAGATGGTGGTAAATTTTGAATAAGTGATGCATAACATGGCAGAAAACCTTCGCATAACTAGCGCATTAGTGTACGCCAACAATGCAATCTAGAATCAAATTCACGCATAAGGAACTTCGTAGCTACAAAGTGTTTTAAGAGTTTTGAATCTAATGTATGTCACTTACTAATGGAACCTGAGCTGCTTAAGTACAACATTTCTCTTTCCTAGAATTTGTGGTTCCTAGGGAACGTCTAGTTTCTTTGCAAATGATATTTTTAACATTTTTTTTAATTAAAAAATGCTAGATCCAAGTCTATACTTGGAAAAAGCTTTAATTCCATACGTATCGATGCTGGTGACTCCACGAAACTGTTGATGTACAGTCATGTCCAAAAATTAAAAACCACAGTAGTAAAATAATAATAATAAAGGTATATTTTCTCAGGTAATAAGTGTTGTAATTAATACAATTGTTATAGAAGACTTGAAAGAGTTTTCGTCAGATTTCAAGTACAGAACTGCCGAAAACGGTGGGTTAAACACATTATTTGACTTTTTTGTATGTTAGCTTATTAGTAGTCTTAGTTGGCTTTTTCAAACAAGCTTTTGCTGCAGTTCTCTTCAGTGTACACGTGCTCATAAGTGATTCTCACGAAAATTACCTCGACTACTAAATATCTAATATTTTATTTTCAATACTGACGAACTAAACTTTGAGTAATCATTTAAATGTATATGTACTTTTAGATTATTCAGAGGTATCAGTACTGATAGTATTGTTCCTTGTATATGATGAATTTAACAAGAAACGTGAAGTATTTACTCAGAGAAGTTGCCATTTATTCAGCACCATATATTAGGTATTTGAGTTTTGATCTTTATTTTCTGTGTTTCGATTTTTTGTGTTCTTGCAGGACCTCCAGTGGAAGGCTTAAGGCGATTGATATTTACATACATATACATGAACGTAACATTAATATTTTGTACTAGTTAGCAAATTAAATTTTACTATTATGTTTGATAGATGTGTACATATAACGTGAATAAGTTGTTAATATGATAGGTAACATTTATATTTTAATTGCAGTAAACATTAACTTGTTTTGAGAAATTTGTTATTGTTTGGAAACATATTTGTGTAGATTTATTTTGTTATAATTGAACAAAGAACTCTGAGATACAGTGGTAAAATTTGTTTCACGTCCAGAAGGAACAATAAATATGAAGAGTAGAACTTTGAAGCTAAAAATGTTCTTCCAGTTATGATTTTGAACAGTGTTAACTATCAAACATAAAAGCAATGAATTGTTTAAATGAAAGAAAACGATATTAAACTGTTCAAAAGTTTTGAACACTTATATTTTGTAACATTCATGTTAATATAAAAATGGGTTAATTACGAAGTATTACAAGTTCATCATCATGTGGGACAATGTTTTTCCTATCCATGATGTTATCTAGTATAGTCGGTAGTTAATGCGCATTTCTTTGTGCACATGACGTCTGATTTAATTCCCGAAGAGGGCAAATAAATTTCGTAATTTACTCAACATCACTAACTACAGAAGGTTGTTTCATGTTTATGGTAACGAATTTGACTTCATTACCGAATTAAGAAATACCGCCACTCCACTAGCGGTTGCTCTGGATGTGCAAACCCTGTCAGCTGTCGCCCTGCATTTTAGGTTTCCACTTTAAGGAGAGAGAGTATTGAAGCATAGTTTGATCATGTACGTTCAACTCTTTCTAACAAACTTCGTACAGACAGTCGATTATGCACTGATGTCAATAACCCATGGGATTTCATAGAACGTCTGTCAAAGGGATTGCATGAGTTCCCGTTTCGTGTGTCATCCGCATGTACGTCAGTCACAAGTGACTTCACCTCATGTGGGAGTCTATATCTTGTGAATTAGGAGGCGAGATGTGTCACGGCCATATAGGCATGAACTATCATGGCGGTATAGTGGCATCTGCGTTGATTTTAGCCTTTTTGCCCTCTCTACAGAGCGTAAGCTCGTTATTGTAGCAGTAACCACCAACAACCACAAATCTTCGTGGAAAAACCCTCACTTACTTACCCAATCAAAACCACATCTGGAATCACGAAATGGCCCTCTTCTGCTTATGATCATCCTTCGGTAGATACACAGATGCCTCATCCAGAAACACTGTAAAATTTCTCCTGTCCCCTGCAAAATTGAGTTTGTACAGCTTTCGACTGTTCGTCTTCCTCTCCACAATATGAGGGACGAAGCTTATGAATTCAAGCCCCTTATGCGTCTTTATTAAATGCAAATTTTGAACAGTTCATTTAGGAATGTTGTACTCTCTGGAGGAACGTTGTATTGTCCTTACTTTTTGTGTGTGTTTTAAGACGGTAGGTTCTTACGTCGCATCAATAAACTCACTTTTTTGCACCACATCGAGGGTATGCTGAGACCTTCCAATGTCTACGATACTTAATATTTGATAGCCCAGCAACAGCAGGTGTGTCTGTTTTGTTGCGATTTAACTAGCATTAATCCATTTCTTCGTCACACGCAAGTTTTTTTTACTGTTTACTTATTTGGCGTTAACTATATAACCAGTGTCGGAAAAGACACAAGTGTAGTAGCCCTTCTAAATGGCTATAGTTTTGGGAGTCAAGATGACCACTTACGCATATACAGCAGTCGTCCTCCCTGCAGGTCGACACACAGACCATTTTCGAACCACCCGGAATAATTTCTCGGGCGTGTTCACGTTTTCTGCTACTTAATAGAATTCGTTACCATAAACATAAAACTATCATCTGTATTTGAATTAAAAGGGTATCGGACTTCGTTGTAGAAAACCAGACACAATGGCCTTGACTACAAGATGCTGACTATACATCACTCAATTGAGTTGTGCCATCTCGCCGATACTACATGATTCTACATTCGGTGTAAAAACTTAGTTTTCGGTTTTTCTGTAATATATACGGTTGTCATAGATGTGTTTTTCTTAAAAAGCGAATATCTTAGAAAATTCGGAGGAAAAAAGTATACTCCTCCATAGTCAAGTTCTTTCTGTGGTTGTGATCCCAGGTTCAGTACCCTTTGGGATATTTACCTCGGATACAAACTCTAAAGAAGATTTTTACACCGAATGTACGATCATTCAGGTATGTACAATTCTACTTAAATTGAACTTTAGTGACATCTATGAAATGGTCAAGGATTTTTGTTTAGCTCAGTACATAAAAGAAAAGAAATGTTTGTTTATTATTTTTTTAAATGACGTAATAAGAATACAAAAATGTTTGCTTCATTCGATACCATGTAAATGCGAGTCATTTCAAATATTGTTTTGCACTTGCATTCGCGATTTGTGGGAAGATAGTTAATGTGCCATCGATGAGCCAGATTTCAACTTGGATGTTGTATACATTAGATAGACATTATATTCAATTTGAAGAAATCTATGGAAAAGGACAGTGAGTCAGATGAGATCATGTGGGGGGCGATCAACCATCTTTCATTAGAAGCGGTCCTATTCAAATAGGGTTTTTGAGAGAACACTATGAAATAAAATCTTACAGTCTCATGCTTTACTGATATGCTGTGTAGGTTTAAGGAGAAGGTTCATCAATTAAAAGAAATAATATTGAAAAATGGAATAAGAATGTGGGAGGAAACACGAGAACCCGAGAAAGCCCACGGAATCTGTAGTCTACCTCAAGCTTGCACGGCCTGAGATTGAACTAGGACTCCTCGCACCAGAAATGGTTTCTCTACCACTGAGCCGCCATGCCTCCACGAAGGGCTGTAATAATCGAGACTCGTCAGTGACATCTTGAGAGAAATGTTGGTCCAGTAAAGTACGTACTTTGTACTTTGTCTGTGAATACATTTTTGTAATTCGGGAAATGATTCTTGAAGGGATATATATGAACGAAATAATGCCACGTTATTAGTTTACACAATATTAATAAAACAACTGACCAAAGCACCAAATATGCATTAATAATTCTTGTATGACAGTTTCTGAAGATAACATCGCCTTCATCAGACACTTTCTGGTGTTAGTGCTTTGGTCAGTTTTGTTTTAATCCAAAGCTAGAGTGAACAAGATACTAGTTTACACAATGAATATACAGTTATCTTTCAAGAAACTTGAAAATGTTAATCATATATATATAACTAATATTGAAATTTCCTGCACTACGAAACATACGATGGAATACTTCATTTAATATTACTATAATTACGGATTTTTAAAATAGAAACGTGCGCAAAAAATCATTGATAGTTTTAAATACATACGGCAAACATACTTGTATAAAAATAATGTGAAGAAAAGACATTATGTTCGTAAAAGAGATACGTGTCTTTAGTTTTATGTCTTCAGTAAATTAAAACAGATTTCACGTTTAGTTACGGCTTGGTTGAATTAGAAAACATTTTCAGATGTTGTTATTAATAAAAGGTAGTAAACTGGTCAGATTAAAAAAAAAAAAAAGTGTAAGTTGTGATGCCATTTAATTTATTTTTCCTAAATCATCTAAGCATCGAACTACCTAAGTGTACGTAATAACATTCTTATTACTTGTCATTTGTAACTTAAAAAAAAAAAAGTGAATTTGCATTAACACACTAAGATATTGTAAAGTATCATGTGCGAAATATTTTACCACTAAATAGTAGACTTTGTGGTACATCGCACATGATCTAATAAAATTGTACTCTCTGGAGAGTAAGATAATGTGATATGCATGGGGAAGGAATTGGTAACGTAGTGGTTAATTCATTGGCATGGTAAACTAGGAATTCGGTTTGTATACTCAGCTCGGTCGCTCATTTTCCTACTCATATTTAATGTAGAATTTTCTGTAATAAAATTAGGTGTGGTTTTCTTTCTAAATTTAACATAACCTGAGGGGAGCCGCGATGGCTGTGGTATGTCGTTCACCTCTGGTGTATGAGGTCCTTGGGGTTCAATCACAGCTCGCGCCAAGTGAGCTTTGTGGTGAAAAACACGGTGTGCGTGGATTTTCTCGGGGTTCTCCCGTTCCCTCCCATGTTCTTCATTCCAGCATTTCATTCATTTCTCATCGTCACCGTCTCCTTTAGCCTAACCTGCGTAAGCGTAGGATGTAAACCTGAAAGATTTCATTTTAACGTAACCTGATGTTTTTGTGATAGGTTGGCCATCTGTTTAGATTTTAGCAATGAACGTTTTTTTGTCAGCTGTGTTACGGTATAGGTTCGAAACTTATCGACACAAATTTTGTATTTTGAATCAAATTGTTACATGCGTATAGAAAAGAATTGTAAAATTAGTTTAGTATGTGATCAACAAATGTTACGCGTTACATATCGATCTGAGAGTTTTTCTTGGTTAGTGTCAAGAGAGGGCTGAAATGATCTCCTGTACAAGAAATTTGAAAGCTTCTCTCTCATATATTTCTTCCGAGAAGGAAATACTAATTTTATTTAGTGCTGAAAATATGTCACCATTGGATTGTAACATGGCCTACTTAGTAAAGAAAGAAATATTACAGTATTTCGGTGAATTCGTATAAGCATACTCAGGCCCTTGACAAGTCGTGCCTCATTGTGATCAAGTGATAACACACGTGCTCCTGCTTTTCATTTTGTATGTGCGTGCTTGACTGATAATATTCTGAATAGTGGTTCAGATCCCACTTTAAGTAGTAGATGCAGAAAAGGGACGGGACAAGCTGTTTTTCAAAGTACCTCCGAGAGCTGTAAAGTATTAGTACTGCATCACATCCAGTTTTAAGTCGCAAATCAGTTAATCGTGGTTCATATCTGCCTCAATTTCATGTCGCATATGTACATACATATATGAAAATGTTTTGTTAGAGACTTCGAAGTGTAACATGATCTAAAATTAATTTTAGATGAGTAGATGTTTATTACGCATGTTTTTCAATGTTTTTTGTGTTACAGGTGAGAGACGTCAGACTGATCACATGTAACAAAACTAGACGCTTCAAGGGAATTGCCTACGTTGAATTTAAAGATCCTGAATCAGTTCCTCTGGTAAGTTCATGTATTATTTTACATAAGTTTGATTACAAAATGTAGAACGAATGAGATAATTATTCAACAACGTATTATTCACTCCATTGATGTAGTTTAATTAAATAAATAAGTAAAAATAATCGTACATTTGAGTCTGCGGTTAGGGCTGGTCTCTCTTATATGAAAATCATTTTCTTATGACACTTGAGAACTGACCGATTACAATATTGGAAAAGCCTATGATTATTGTTTCTCTGATTTCGGAGAACTTCGGATAGCATAATTACAAAAGGCCAATGAAAATGAGATCCCATTCTATGAACGTTGTTTTGGGCAGTTAGTAGACCTCGTGTACTGATTTCCGAGATGAAGTTATCCTGGCGCAGTTACGTATCGAACGCAGTTTTGTGACACGTCTGTCTGGTGTGTGATATTCGCCGTCTGTATTTTGAAGATTGCGTCGTCCTGCTGGGTATTCGGCACATTCTCGTAGAGCGGGTCCTGAATGCTAAAACCTCAAAGTACTCTTCAGACTAGTTAATAATCGTAGTCTAATTTAGGATGATATCTCTGTGTTTAGTGATCGAATTCTCGCTTTTGTTCGTACAATTTAAATAGTTTACA
The DNA here is from genome assembly GCF_964235325.1 of Thermobia domestica. Classification (NCBI taxonomy): domain Eukaryota; kingdom Metazoa; phylum Arthropoda; class Insecta; order Zygentoma; family Lepismatidae; genus Thermobia; species Thermobia domestica. The sequence goes on along the minus strand of NC_137455.1, from coordinate 36,021,721 downwards.
TTATCTGTAGCTTACCTTTTTAACTCTTATCTGTTTAGTTTTATTATTGTTACATCTTTCACTTACTTTTCTTGCTTCTTTCGTGTTTTGGTATATGTTCTTTTAAGTTTTTCACAACCTGCTTTATGATCGGCCTCTTTCGTAACAGGGACAAATAGCCTTACGCCGACATCCCATTAAACCCCTGATCAATCAGTTCATGAATCCATACAAAGAGAATCATCAATATTGCACTGCTTATGTTGCCAACTCTGTTACTAATTTTAACTTATACCTAACACAGAAAAATACAGTACTATATGAACACAATGCATATGGTAACACCAAATGCTAAAGAGCGATATGATCACTAACAGAAGCATTTGGAAACACTGAAAGAACACAAACTGCTTTTCCTCTTTAAACTCACCTCAAACATTAGTGGCTCCCGAAAATTGTGATTAAACATTTCGATAAATCAGCGTTTCCCAACCGGTGTGCCGTGAATGGGCCGCTGGTGTGCCGCGAGGAATCGAAACAAAATTATTAATTTTATAGCAATCAAATTGCAAAACGTAGGGGAAAATGTATATTTGTATTTCACATTACTATGAACCTCTATTATGAATCTGCAAATTTAAGTTTCATACCGGTTACTGTTCTGTACATTTCTAATGTTGAAAAAAGTATGTGTTATCATTGTTATGACCATTATTGCTTCTTTATTGTTGCAGACTATTTCGTAACTTAAAAATTTAGAATATCATTCAATCCTTCCGACGAATTACCTACATTTGTGTTTTAAAAGTAAAAGAGATTTATTTGTTCGTTCGTTATTTAGTGATCTTCCTTCTTTGTAAAAGGTTGGACACATTTTTTAAAAAGAAAGCGTATATTAAAAAAAAAAAAAAAAAAAAAAAAAAAAAAAAAAAAAAAACTGAGTCCATTATTTCAGTGCAATTGTTTTCTGTTTTAAAATTAGAATGAAAAATAAGCATAATGATTTACCACGGAGGAAAACTCAGGAGAACTCAGGAAAACTCTGTGAGAAGGAAATCAATAATCAGAAAAAATACCACTGTGTTTTATATTTACAAGTAATAATATCTGTGTGTGCCGCGAGAATCCAAATAACACCCGTAGCGTGCCGCAAGTTGAAAAAGGTTGGGAAACGCTGGGATAAATGATCCAGAATCTGCAGTTAAAAGTTTTACAAAATTTCCTACTATCATGCCCCTTGTTGATATCGTTAAGTCTTGAAACTAGATGCAAATCTATTTATAGACCCATCGTCCATATTCACCTATTGACTTCCTGTTGTTTTCACATATGCATATTGAGCGATTTGTGTCGCCTGAAGGTGCTGTTGACGCAATTCGAACAGCGGTTTCTGAGGTAGCAGTCTCAGACTGCAAAAACACGCATTTAAAATTGGTTTGAAAGTGCGCAAGAGAGTATCTGTTTTAAAGGGTCAATACTTTAAAAACTTCGAGTAGGAAAATTCTTGTTAAACGAGCTTTCATGTCGAGAATGTTCTGAAACAAGGAGATGCGTTGTTGCCATTACTTTTCAGCTTTGTTGTGGACTACGCTATAAGGAAAAATCAGACAGCAACCAGGGCCTAGAGCTGAATGGTATTCACCAGGTTATGGCGTATGCTGATAATGTAAATATTAATAGGGGATGATAGGAGAACAATCGAAAGAAATGAAGAGGTCTTATTTAAACGCTTGCAGAACATTGCTTTAGAAAACTAAATACATGAAAGTTCGTCGGGATCGTAATACTGCAAATTATGAATGCGTTAAAATACCAAATAATACTTTCGACAAAGTGGATATTTTCAAATATTTAGGATAAGTGTTAACAGACCAAAACCATATTCACATTAAAAATCGACTAAAAGCAGAGAATTCATGTTATTATTCAGTTCAAAATCTTTCGTCGTCGCGAATAGGTTTATAAGAAAAATTTTAAAAGGTAATTTATATCTATTTGTTTCGGTGCTATATCCGATAAGACCCCCACAAATTTTCAAAAGTTTAGAAAAAATTGTGTACCAATGATTCTGTAACTCTAATGATCTCATACGCACCAAATACTAAGACATAGAAAACAAATGAAATAATATAGAAATATCGATTTTTGAGTCATTACAGCCCAGTGGCCTGGTTCTTCACGTCAAAACCTCAACTAAAATTTCACCAATAGTGGATTATTTCTAAAAATTTCCAGTAAGGGCCTAATGATAAAAAGAGCTTGAGGACTAAAACTCCAAAGCATCGAAAAAGTGATGGTGTAGCTGATAGCCTAATTCATAAATCGAGTATCAGAGAAGCGGGATACCTGGGTTTTAATCCTCTTTAATCCAGCAACCAGATTTTTATGATTTTAGTATTGCATTGTATTTAATTATAGTGATCTGCTAAGAAAGAAGTAAAGAGCCATCTTTGCTTCAGGGAAAACTTTTTTTTTTTTTAAAAAAAATAATCTTTGAGATTTCCAGTAGAGTCCTGAACTTGACTAAACTTATTTCGATCACTAAAGCTTGCTTTTGCAACTGTCAGTTGAGAAATTTAAATATGGAATTTGATGTCTGAGAGCTCTATCATAGGTATGTCCCAGCCGACCTATGTAACTGAACTAATGTAGCAGTAAAACAAATTTGTTTCTTTTTCTTTTTTTTTAAAAAAAAAAATATTCGTTTTTCGGAAAAGACTACCTTGGAATGCAATTTTCTGCAAAAAATGACTGATGTATTTTTTTTTTTTTTTTTTTTTTTCAATTGCAGTACGAACTTGTGCAGTCATCCAATGAAGCGAAGTTTAGTTATATATTCAATTAATAACATTGGTCATTCGATGTTGCCGTCAAAATTTGGAATACGATTCATCCTCACATATACATAGCAACTAGTTTCGTAGCGTTTTCCTTGGTGACCTCTAGCCACACAGTAAATTGCACACACGTAGCTAAATTGTATATCTCCATTTGTTAGTATGTTCAGCTAATAGTGTATAAACAAAAATAAACTTTTTTGTTTAATTGCTAAAAAAAATTATTTTTGAGTCGCATCATATGTTGTAAGTTGATAAGTGTAATAAATAAATAATAAATATTGCATATGTTTTATTTCAGGCTTTGGGTCTCAGTGGTCAGAGGTTGCTCGGAGTTCCAATAATTGTTCAGCACACGCAAGCTGAGAAAAACCGAGCCGGCAATGCAGTCACATCTATAGTAGAAAAAGGAAATACAGGACCAATGAGGTTATATGTTGGATCTCTTCATTTTAACATCACAGAAGATATGTTACGGGGTATTTTCGAACCTTTTGGTAAAATTGACAATATTCAACTTATAATGGACCCAGAAACGGGGAGGTCCAAAGGATACGGTTTTATTACAGTAAGTATGTTATTTTTTATTTGTTGCTTTGTTCATTGGTAGTTGTGTCTAATATTCTCAATCAAACTTCTTAAATTTTATCTGAAAATAGATTTTTTTTTTTCATTTGCTAATGGGATTTAAGTTGAACTGAAAACCTCTCTCTCGTCTAAAGAGGCAAGCAACATTCATTTTAAACTTAAACCATCTTCTACTGTTCTATTTAATTGCCATTTGTCGGTCTATCTGTTGCAAGATTACTCCCGTAAAATTTATCAAATTGGTAATGCAAGTTCAATTCAAAAATTCAAGAAGCATATGATACGGGATTGAAATTTGTAACGCCTCGTTTTTGAATTATCAGGGGAGAGAGAGAGACACTGATAATTCAAAAACGAGGCTTTAAATCCTATCTTGAGATATTGAAAGTAAACTCCATTAGTGTTATGAAATTCAGCTATGTGTAGTGATCAAACAGGAAAGAGGTCTTGAAATTATTTCCATGTATATCTAATAAATAATGTACAGCATGTTAGTGCTTCACACAATACTCCAAAGTTCGTAGCCCTTTACAGGCATCAGACCAAAGAAGGATATTTCTGTTTTCGAATGAGTAGATAAATTAGAGTCTAATTATATATTTTTTAAAAAAGAACAATGTATTTTGATGTCTGTCAGAAGGAATTATTATTTCCGATTTCAGGTGATCAAGAGGCGTTTTTCAAGTTTTCAGTTGATAATTATATCTGATCGCACAGTTTTAAAATTAACACAGTTATTGTTTTCACGTGTATAACTGGAGCCTATTTAAAACGCGCAAGAACATATAAAATTATACATTTTTAGCTTTGAACATTTAACCATTTCTCTGTAATTTGTTTAAGCTCTCTCACATTTCTTGAGACACTATTATTTTTATTTGTCGGGATGGAACTTGATTTTGACGTAGACAGTACATTTCTTTAAATTTTAAATTTCTAGGAAGCGGCAGAAACTTTGAGTACTGAAATGAGTGATCTATATAGTTAAACCAATGCCTAGTTTCAGAATTGACATAAAATATGTATTTATCAAGAGAATGTCTCTAGAAAAAGAATACCATTGGAAAAAAATATATGTTCGAGAGTTTTTTCTGCGCTCGATCACATTCTAGTAACTATGTTCTACTGTGGTCTGCATTACATGGCTACATTTCCTTTATTTTTGTAGTACATACTCAGGTATCAGAACAAACAAATAATAAAGAAAACACAAACAAGCAGCACAGCATTGAAGAATGTTTCAGCTATTTGTATGGGTTTTTTCCTTTACGATGATAAGTTCGACTACTATGTTACATGCTTTCTGCACATTTTCCGAAACATACTCTAGCAATCATGAACTTATTTTGTTTTTGTTTGTTTGTTTTAACAAGGGACGAAAATTCTGTACATAGAATAAAATTCGGCAGAGAATAACATTATTTTACGAAGACAAAGCACAGTAACTGGGAGAAATTAATAATAACTGTACAATTAATTAATTTCTCAGAGTAGGTAAAAGTTCGCGTCACACCTTTTACCCTTCTTAGCTACAGCACACTGGTTGCGGAACACTGTAATAAAGGATTCTATTGCAGGTCTATATTCTACTAAATGGAACTATCCACTTCTTTGTTATTCTACAAAATTGTCTATTTTCTCCGTTCTAAAAATCGAAATATGCAAGTGCCAATAGTGCAACGTGTCCTACGGAGCGCTAATGGGGTTTCACAGATTCCATTTGTGCAACAAGGGAATTCCATAGTTTTATATGTACAATAGAATATGTATGCCTTACGGTTTTAAATGTACGTCAAAATTTAATAAAACTCTCTGGACTTCCTAATATATATATTTTTTTTTTTTAATAAAGAAAAGTCTGCCTGAAATAGATTATTATTTGGAGCTAACTTTATTTATTAGCCCTGCGGCATTTATCAGATCTGTTTAGTAAGAAAAAAGGTGATAGGAGATTCTTTGTAGAAATAAAATTATCTAAGATAGGAAACGTCACCTTCCAATATGAAAATAATGTGTCCTGGAGAACTTGAAAGAAAAGGTTCGTGTTCTTTCAACATTTGTTGTCTACGGTACCACTAAGATTTTTTCACTTACGTTTTCAAATTTTTGCACAGAATTCTAATATATTTTCGATAGTAGCTATGAAATGCTATGGGGTTTGAAATATCTACAACGTCTTTCTTTTTCTTATTACTGCTATAATCTTTCCAGTTCCACGATTCAGAAGATGCAAAGAAGGCGCTAGAACAGTTGAATGGCTTTGAGTTGGCTGGTAGACCCATGAAGGTTGGTCACGTTACTGAGCGATCAGATTCAACATCAGGTCCGTCGATTTTGGACAGCGATGAGTTAGACCGTACCGGAATAGATCTAGGTGCCACAGGAAGACTTCAACTTATGTTCAAGCTGGCAGAAGGTTGGTTATTATATATCAAACTTTGGCTTAAATTCCAAGGGCATTAGTTGGTAACGTTTATTATTTTTTTTATAGGAATCAGAGAATTAAGACATACATATATTAGCATACAGATATATACTAGCTACAAATACATATTCATAGATGTTAGACCATGTACTTAAAACCATTCGACAAGTAGCTAAAATATATTATCGCACTAAGCTATGCAGTCTTAAAAATCAAACAGTTAAGATTTTTAAAAAAGTCATATGTAAGACTTTTTATTTTTCAAGTTTAAAGAAATTCTATGAGAAGTTGCAAATAAAATATGTGAAATGGGTAATTTTTGTATAACTTCTATTGGGCTTTGTTTCCATATCCTCAAACAGAACAGAACACTATATTGACAAGGAACGGACATGAACCTATCATCCGGACATCCAAATCGAACCTAGTCCATTCGATAAACATAAAAAAAGATATGTTCGCGCACAAAAAATTAGGTGCCATGAACAACGGAGTAAGTCCCTGGGGCTCATTAACCCTGCTACCTTAAAGAAAATCGTAGACTCACAGTGAAATAGATATTGTATCACCACTGTTCATTGGAAAGTCATGGTTTATAGTTCATTCTCTTAAGCATGAAACAAGCTTTCCAGAGGTGCTATGTATTAGAGTCCATAACGTACTTGAACAAGGAAAATTGGGAGAATGTCGGGAAAATTCCCTGTAGAAATCCCTCCCATCAACTTTGGACCCCTCTGGATTGCCCCTGGGTAAAAACAAACAATCCAAATGTATATTAGAAAATACTGCAGAGGATAAGAAATGTAAGAAGTTTCATAGTGATAGACAGAATAGGTTTGAGGGGAAAGCATGTATTAGTATTTTCCAACATACATTTGGGTTGTTTGCTTTTACCCAGGGCCACTCCAGAGGAGTCCGAAGTTGAGGGATTTCTACAGGGAATTTTCCCGACATTCTCCCAGTTTTCCCTGTTCAAGTATATTATGGGCCCCAATACATAGCACCTCTGAAAAGCTCGTTTCATGCTGAAGAGAATGAACTACAAACCATGACTTTCGAATGAACAGTGTTGATGCAATAGCTATTTCACTGTGAGTCTATGATTTTCTTTAAGATAACAAGGTTAATGGGCCCAGGAACTTACTCCGTTGTCCATGGCATCTAATGTTTTGTGCATGAACATATATTTATTATGTTTTATCGAATGGGTTAAGTTTGATTCGGAGCGTGATTTCGAAAAAACTGTTATTACAAATAATCTTCCCTATTAGGAAGCTGAACAGATCTCTCTTAACACTCAGACATGTACAAGTGGTATCAATAGAAACAGAAATTTCAGTTGCTGGTAAAGCTGTCCCATAGTTACCATTTTCGCCATTAGAACGATAGGAGGGAAAATAGCTGCCAGTAAAGACAGGAAGGCTTTTTGTATGTCAGATTTTCATATCTGTCAGTCTATCATCACTTTGCAGCAGCATTTTAGATGGAAGTTGAAGATGCACTCAGTGGACATAAGATTTGTAAATGGTAGTATGAATTTAAAGCAGAAGGGGGCGTCTGTAAGCGAAAAAAAAAAAAAAAAAAAACCGGACGTCCATCAATAAAGCGAGGAAACTGGTGGCCTCCATGTTCCCCCGACTGCGCACCCTGTGCTTTTTTTTTTTTTTTTTTTTTTTGGTGAGGTTTTGCCAAACAACACGTGTATTGGCTACATTTGCCAACTGCCATCCAGGATTTTCGTCCTCGCATTGCACAGGCTGTTAAATTAGTGGATCGGTCAATGTTATAATGACTATGGAAAGAAATAAACTGCAGGCTAGTTATTTGTCGCGTGACAAAGGAAGCTCACATTGAGCCCATGTCATGTGATGTGAAACATATAAAACAAAACTTTGAGTTTCCGTTTCTACTGATACCACTTTCACTTGTCTAAATGTTGTTAAGCGAGGTTTGCTCAGATTTACAGTCGGGAAGATCATTTGTAGTGACACAGCATTTTTCAGTATCAAAAGCTTTGTTAAATGTAATTTTATATATTGACTATGAGAAGGTACTTACAAGTTTATAATAAATCTGATCAGTGTGGTACTACAGCCCAAAAATAGTTAGGTTTGATCAGATAGTTTTCAATTGGGAATGTGTGGTCGCCATATTGGATCACATCACCACTGTTTTAGGCCTGAACTGAGGCAGCCTTCTTGAATGAAGTAGCTTCCCAGTTGCGTCCCGCTGCTGAGCCAGTGCATAATGCTTCCTCCACTGGGTATTGAACCCGACATGAAAGCTTAAAATTTATAAGCAAAATATGATATTTTTAAATACTTATGTGACAGCATCGCATATTAACTTAGAACCATTAGCATTGCTCTAAAAATTCATCAAACACTTACATCGATTCATCGATTGTTAAGGTAATAAGTGGTGCTAGTGTCAATGTCTATTGACTTTAACTACCATCTTGCAAGAATCGATGTAATTATTTGATGAATTGGTAGATCTAATCTGTGTTTATCTGCGAAGCTACTACATAGTGCAATCGTATTTTCAGATGAGGACTCGTTCTGTTTAGTCCGTAGGTGTCATTTTTAGAACACCCGATATATATATATATATATATATATATATATATATATATATATATTGGGTGTTTCAAAACAACAACGGCAACGTTTGGGAGATGATTCCTCACACCAAAATATGACGAAAGGTACAGACCAAACTGCGTACGCAAATGCTTCCTTTCGTAGTTATAGGCTGCCGAAAACATGAAAAAATAAACTTTGAAGGTCCATAGCTCCCAGGGTTTGAAAAAACCCGGATATTTTTGAAAAAGCCCAACCCACCTGGGCCCATGTGGGTTTTTTTCGGGTTTAATTGTTTTTTTTTTTTCGAAATATTTCAATGTCTTTTGGGTAAAAGTGTTCAAATTTGATTTATGTCATTGTCGCAACTTGGAACAATATTCTGTTCACTACTGTTTTGAAAAAAATGCCCGCCATTTTGAAATTTTACATTGAATCGCCGAGAAAATCTACACTGCAAATTTAGAATGTCATTGCTTCTATCCTCAATATTTAAACTTAAAAGTCCCAAAATTGCAGCCTGTAACATGAATGCCCTCTAGTTAAAAAATGGCCGCCATTTTGAAATTTTATGTTGGATGACCGCCAATATATATATATAGCTAATTTAGTGTGTCTCGTGCTTCTACTCTGAAAATTTCTATTCGAAAGACCCAAAATTGCGCCTTGTGTGGATACCCGCTATTTTGAAAAAAATATTGCCGCTATTTTGAAATTTTACGTTGGTATGTCACCAAAATCTATACAGGAAATTTAGTGTGTCTCGTGCTTGTACCCTGAAAATTTAAGACCGAAAGTTGTACCCTGTAATGTGTGTGCGGTACAGGCAGACAAACGAACAAGTGTAGATCAAGTCATCCCAGGAGCCTTAGTAACGTTCGCCAAATATGAATACCAAATATATTAATTTAAAACAAAAATATTCATGGCAAATATTTTACAGCGTAAAATAAATGGTTTTGTTTTTGAAGTTCACTTCCGATACTTTGCGCGTTCAATTACGGGAATTTCCCTAGCACTAGCAAGCGGTTCTTTCCTGAAAATGAATTTAAAACAATTAACAAAGAGATAATTCAAATTTTATAAAGTAAGTGTTTCAAACTGCCTTTAATGAAATTAAATATCTTTCAGATTAAAATAAATAGTTTTATTGTTGAAGTATTCACTTGCGATGCTTTGTGCATTCAATTGTGGGAATTTCCCGAGTACTTCTTTCACGACGTGTTTTCCTCAAAAATATAGCTTTCTTTGCTGTACATCGACACTTCCACTAGTATGGAAGTTTGAATTCAGCACTTGAAATAGTATAGTTACATACAGGGTCGTATCCAGAAGTAGTAAGACTGATTTTTTTCCCGCGCGCGCGGAACAATAGGGGGGGGATGTTATGGAGGGGAGCCTTGGGAACAGGTGTCGATCGGCGGCAGTCGCCTGCGTGCGTTAGTTGAGTGTGGACCACTGTGTTAGTGACGACCTGTTGTGACGCCTCGTCGTCAGCTGCGATGGAGTGAAATTTGGAGCAGCGATACGCCATCACGTTTTGCGTCAAACTGGGAAAATCAGCGACCGAAACCAAGGACATGCTTACGCAGGCCTATAAGGAGGATACCGTGAGCCGCACAACCACCCCGTACAGAAGGCCAGAATGTCGAAATCGAAAGTGAAATCGATGTTGATTGCATTTTTTGACAGTCGTGGCATTGTCCATAAGGAGTTTGTACCTCCTGAGCAGAGTGTAAATGCAAGATTTTATGTGAAAGTGCTCACACGGCTGCAAAATCGGATCACACGCGTGCGACGACCTGGTGGGGAAATGGAAGCTTCACCATGACAACGGCGCGTGGATTGTGAGGGATCTCCTGACCAAATTCGGCGTTTCCACGTTGCCTCACCCCCCCCCCCTATAGCCCTGGCGTGGTACCACCGGATTTCTTCCTGTTCCCCCGTATCAAGAGGTAGCTCAAGGGGTATCGTTTCGATTCGGTGGAAGCGGTCCAAGCGGCGACGACGAGGGTGCTGAACGGCATCCCAGAGGATGACTTCCAGAAGGCGCTACCAGAAGTATGTGAATGCCCAAGGGACCTATTTTGAAGAGTATGAAGTCGACGTACCAAAATGTTCAATAATTTAAAAAAAATAATAATCAGTCCTACTACTTCTGGATACGATCCTGTAGTCTTCGAGCATTAAGCTTCTTAAATCTGACAATTTTTATGCTATTGCTGGTGTTATTCTACAGAATGCTTATTTGAAGAGTAGCAACTAATGACGGAACTACACTACTGTTGTTGGAAAACAAAGTTTTACGTAAGAATACTTGTGTTTGAATGAAATAATACAAATGTATTTACATATTTACTGCTGGTACAGGCACCTATGGCCTTAAACTCGTCAAGTGTATCATATTTTACTTCAAGTAGGCTATAAACACAATCCATACATTAATTTGTTTTTCCTAAATTATCTCAAGCTAACGTAAGCTTTTTATCCGTTCAGTGCATTCAGAACTTTATATAGGTCTAACGTTAAATGTTGTTGTATACTTTAACATGAAAGCATCTAATTCGCCCAAGGAAATCACTTTAAAAATCACTTTAAATGTAATCACCTTAGTTGTACCAATAATATAATAACAAAAGAGTCAAAAACCCAGGTGGGTTTTAAAGCTGGTTTTTTCAGGTGGGTCCAGCCCGAAAAAACCCGGCTGGTTTTTTCGGGCTGGGCCCACTTGGGCAAACCCTGATAGCTCCAGAAACATAAATAAACTTTGAAACATCCTGTATATATAAAATATGTTGTTGCTCTCACTGGTTTACAAAAATACTATGAGTTGTTTTGTTCGTCTTTTATATATATATATAATTACAAACAAAATATTAGATACTTGTAAAGAATACATTTGTAGAACAACTGAACTCTCTTGGAAGAACTGAATCTTACAAGTAAGGGAAAGGAGGAGGAAGAAAGGAAATATTCATATTCGGCTCTATATTGTATGTATATTATAATTTCTGTTGTAGGTACAGGGATGCAGATACCGCCAGCTGCTGCAAATGCTCTTAACTTGAATCCTGGCTTGCCGACACAACAATCAACACCACCCATAGCTACGCAGTGCTTTATGTTATCGAATATGTTCGATCCTACACAGTAAGTACCTGTTTTCTTCTTCTTCTTCTTCTTCTTCTTCTTCTTCTTCTTATTATTATTATTATTATTATTATTATTATTATTATTATTATTATTATTAAATGCTATGCATACCTTAGTACGTACATGGACGCTCTAAGTGCAGACATTTTGAAAATACTGGTATTCCTTTAATCAGACAACTAGAAGCTTAAAATACTTCATTTCGTTTGTGCTTCGGGTAAACTCTGCTTACTGTATGAACATATATTTTGAGAGAAGAGAGCATACTTCTGAGACACTTTAAATTAAATGAAAAATAATAATAATTATCGGTATGATAATGACTTGATACAATGTCAGAAAGTAGCTACCGTAAGGCTGAAACGTTATTGCCTTTTAATTGCGGTAATTTTAGGGTGCATTAAAAAAAATATTTTTGATTCTTATTATTCATTTATTTTTTATTTCATCTTTTTAAACAATGCAAAGGACAAAGTTAGCGCCTGTAGTGTAATATTAAAGCTGTTCTCAGTTTGTAGTATTCCAGAGTGTACACCCAAGTTGAGGTCACTGTTATTATGTTAGCAGTCGATGGAGTGATAATTCTTTTTAATATACTAGTAGTAGTACTCAAACATTATTTTTCGTTAATGCAAAACAGACAAAACATTACAGCCAAGCAGAATGATTTATGATGAGACTGTTCTTCACTGGAACAGTTTACAAGGCCTTAGGTAATTTTCGGAGTGGCCATATAAGAATAAGTAAACAGTGAGTGCTCTTGACGGCGTGTTGAGGTTACATTTGCAAAGGCTGTAGAGAGCATCCGTGGTGAAGGAAAGCAAAAATTGAAATAGATGTAAGAATGAGGCGATTGTTGGCGTCTCAAATGTTCGGATACACAATACTTACAAATGAGCAAATTGTCCCCAAGAAATGTGCAGCGAGTTTCCTGAATTGATTATAAATGTGATTCAGCAAACTTTTGCTACATGATTTGGATTGTTCAGCATACTCAAGAGGATTTTTTTTTTAATTTCTTTTTAAGAGCTCTGTAACCGTTTATGAAGGTTAAAGTCTAGAATCTCCGGAAAACCGTAGCTGATAGCCACAGTCTTTTGGATGCGTAATTTGTATTGGTTTTCTGCAGAAAGGTGAAACAGCAGTGTCATTGAAAAGAGGAATTAAAGAAATACTACCACTACCACACAGGGTTCTTTTTCCGAGATCCTTACATTTCACAGTATTGTTGGAATTACGTTACGAAATACTTTACATGTCCCCTATTCACTAGATCTAATACCCACGCAGTATTGTCTGCTCTTTAGTATGAGGAAATTGCGTGTGAGAAAGAGATGTAGGTCAGATGTTGAGGTCATCGTCGAAAGAATTGCCTGTTTGGGATTTGAATAACTCATACTGTATGGATGGAATCAAAAATACTTGCATCGTTCAAATGTGTAGACTTGAAAGAACGTAGTACTGATATGATTATTCTTAAAAGAAAATTAATTCATTATTTTTGCATGGATTTCTCTTGCAGTCTTTGTACATTTAGACTTTTGCGTAAAATTGACTACTTACTACAAATCAATGACTTAAATACAAAATATGACTTTTTAGATCACTTTAACTTAGAGAATATGTAGCGTTATTTATTTATTCTTGTATTTATTCTTGTTACAGGGAATCTAATCCAACATGGGATATAGAAATAAGAGATGATGTAATTGAAGAGTGCAATAAACACGGAGGCGTTCTTCATGTATATGTTGATAAAGCGTCACTTCAGGGAAATGTCTACGTAAAGTGCCCTAGTATAGCGACAGCTGTAGCCGCTGTAAATTCTTTACACGGAAGGTGGTTTGCAGGTAGGTGGAATTTCCTGTTAGTCTGAAGAAAGAAAGAAAAACATGTCGATCATTTCACCTTAAAAATTCTAGAGATACATATTTGCAAGTCTCATGTAAGTCTTAATTTCATGAGGTGGTCTATTTGTAAAAAATTCGCTATACCGATTGATCTTAGGTAAGCACGAATCAATCCTTTCTCACCTAAGTTTTCTTCACAAAAACTTAAAAGTTTTGAGTAATGTACAGAAAATACATTATTTCTAGAAAACTTTATTCTGGTCAAGAAACTTGTATTCACCATGATTCATTAGTTTGAGAAATAGAGATGTATGGGGCGAGAATACACTTCTATCGATACTGTACTAAAGACAAAATAAATTGTATTACACTGACCTTCATGCGAACCCTTCTCAATCAAGAAGTTAAAGAAAAGAAACTTCCACGTCTTGGATTTAGCATATTGAATTTGTACAGATAAATGAGATCTGTGTTCTTGGAAGTTCCTTTCCTATTTCTTGGGGGGGTGAAATTTAGTAAATTCCCCAAGTTAATGAATGAGTGAAGCATAACATATTTCCGCCAGTACTTCCAACATCATTTCCGGTGGGTTCCAGGAATATCAACTACATGTGTAATTTACAATGGTATTTTTTGCATTGACACATAAATATTATAATGAAATAGAGAATTACAATTATGTTTGAATTTCCGAAAAAAGAAGGTTTAAGGAGCAGAAGATTAGAAATAAGGAAGATAAGAACAGGGTTCTTACAAATGTGGAAATTAGGGAAATCCTAGAAAAGTCAGGATTTTTTAATGTAATGTTCATTGCTGTGTATCAGAAAGCCTCTTCATACCAGGTTTCCTATACATGCAGCAAAGGTACTTTGTCCTATTGTGTTCGTGCAAATAGATGATATATTCGCTTTGTGTATGAAAAATACGTATCATCTACCAAATATCGAAGTTGTATGCAATAATAAATTTCTCGTATATCAAGTCTGTTCCTTTTACACTGTGGTCAATTTCATGTAGTCAAACCATGATGACCTATTCTGAGGTTTCAATGAAGATTCGTGAAAGTATCATTGAAAGAGGTAAAATATTTTGTAAGTCATTGGTGTCCGTCCATCAATCTATCATCCACTCATAGAAATACTTTTTGTTTTATTACATCAGTAGTCGGTAAGCGCGCCGACTAATACCTGAATTACGACCCCTCCGACTAGTGGATTCCACCTATTACGATTTTCATTATGACAGCATACATCAATACGCGGCAAGGTAATTAGTAACAAGGGAAGTTCTCGTGTAGTGGCTGAACGCCAAGATGTATCTATGTTTAACAGAGATTAGATCATGGGGTCTCGAAGAGCTTGTCTAGAGCGTGCAAATGGCTGCCCTAGCGGGCTTTCGGTAATATCCGTAGTGAAAATGTATTAAGACTAGTAAATGACAAACCATTGACAAAACTACAGAAAACTGCACAAAACTGACTGACTGTTCGGGGTGAGCGTTGTAGGGGCTCACATGTGGAGTACAGTGGATTAGCTGACTGCAGAAAGCCTGCCTACCTGGATTCAGCAATAAGACTCATCAGGTGCAACAAACATCCAAATTGGACAACAGAAGACTGGGAGGAATGGTGTGATGTATCACGATTTTTGCTCCATTCTCTAGATGAACGGTGCGTGTCTGTCGAAAACTCAGTGAAGCACTGCAGCGGTCGTACATAATGTCAACAGTGCAGGCCGGTATATGGTGTGGAACATATTTTCGTGGGAATAACTACTGTAGTTTCGCTGATAGTTGTAGACGAGCACATTACGGTGTTCGGTATTACGATATCCTGGGAGACTGGGTACATTTCACCATGTTTCTCTTTTCGTCATGGAGGTATCTTCCAGGAGAATAACGCACCAAGCCATGGGTACTTTCTATGCAGAAATGGTTCAAGGAACACAGTGGTGACTTACAGTATCTTCCATGGTCCCTCAATGCCCCGGATCTCAACCTTATTGTATACCTGTGGAACGCCATTGAACGGCACATCCAGTTTTTCAAGATACACCTATCTTCATCTTAGCACTGAAGGCCATATTGCGCAATTTTGCTGTGCCAGCGCACTACTATTGATACAAGATCGGTGCTGTGCGTAAAACGAAGGAACATGACTGTAATTGACAGATGGGTTGGTGTTTCTTAGGTGATTTGGTGGCTAACGTAGTTGCTTGACAGACCAAGTTTTCGTTGGACGGGATTGGATATTCTTCAGGGTTTGTCTTGATCACATCAGATAAATCTAAAGATTTTGCATTAAAATTAGATGGTTTATTAATTTTTCTTATGTTCTTTTTTCTAATATTTCACCGACGTCTTTGCTGCTTATAATTGAGCAGTAGCCCACTCTGTAAGATGTCGATTCCTTGCTACTCTACAGACGCTTTTTAAATGTTTATATTATTTTGTGTAATGATTCTTAATTATGCCGAAACCAATATATTTCTCAATTCGTTCCAGGTCGTGTAATCACCGCTGCGTACGTTCCATTAATTAATTATCACAGTTTGTTTCCTGATGCGATGACAGCGATGCAGTTACTACAAACGACGTCGAGACGACCACAGTCATAAAGAAAAAAAGGACAAAATCTTTTTAGTTGCTTACAATAGCAGCTGTGTGATGTTAACTTCACATTATGCGCGTGTGTATGTATTTGTGTGTGTATGCGTGAAAGTGTGTACGTGTGACTCATTAAAACCAGATGAAGTGCATAATAAATAAATAAAGTTTTGGTCAAGAGAAGAAAGTTGCGTGTGAGCATAATTTGCAGTCACTTCAGGTGTTGTCAGCTGTCAGTGTTCTGTTAATTGTGTAATTAGCCATTTCCACATCTGTTCTGGAGATGTTTTTCATTTGCAGTAGCAGCTGCAATTTATATTATAAGGGGGGATATTAGGATTCTTACAACTTGGAGGGTTCATTCTTTGCATAATACTATATATGTATATATGTAGTTTGCATTTTGTTTGTCTTGGAATTCAAGTTAGTGGCAAATGTTTTCCATTATTTCTTTTTTTACAGACTGAATAAAAGAATTCATCCCTTGTACAGATATCATACCCCCTAATGCCAACATCGGTCTTTTATAAAGAAGAAAAAAAGTAACCTCACAGACTTTATATCAGCTACTACTGTGAACGTACAGTCGTTTTGACAAATAAAATTTGTACAAAAAACAGTTTTCTTTCTTTCGATCCCTTTAATCTCTTTCCAGCCTTAGAAAAAAGTGGACGTAAACAAACTCACCTGACTACCAGTGGATCGATGACTAGTGATTGGTTGTTGGTTTCACTGCACTAATATCCTACCGCAATATAATCCCTACTAAAATAATAATTCCAAATTAAAATAGCCTAAATTTATCCTGTATTTTGTGATAATAAACGCAATATATATAATATTTAACAACATATGTAGCTTTATTTCAACCTCACCCCGTCCTTGGACATATAGTATTTACTGCGCATGTGTATGCGTTCGCTCGCCAACCCCACTCATTTGAAATTGTAGAGTACAGAGAGTTTTATGGCCAAAAAGTGTTACAATAATCCACCTTCCTCGTCTGTTACAAAAGAAAACAACAGGAACAGAGACAATCTCGTTTATATAACAATTTAAGAAAATATGTATTTCCAACATAACAGTAGTCAGTGTCAGTGCGTTAATTACATACCAACCAAAAGGGCCTTACACTTTGGAAATTATGCGACGACAAGCTAGCAGAAGATCTTGCTGTTCAGTCTCGCTGCCGAAATACGTGTGAGCTGCGGAGTAATACATTTCGCTTTGTTTACATCTACTTTGTTCTAAGGCTGAAAAGACTTTAGACGTATCTCATTAATATGGACTACTTAGAGCAGTGTATTGAGATGGGATTCTTTTCTGGAGCCGTATAACTAGAGGCACGAGTTTTTTGCAATGCGCAGTAAAACTAAATGCGTCAGAATTAAGTAATTTTCAGTTCCTTAACGTTTTATGACATTGTGTGTATATTTTCATTGATTTCCGTTGCGCGATAAAATGCGAAAGTGGCAGTTTTGCGCGAAATTTCTAACAATACGCGAAATTTTAAAAGTACGTTTTCGTTAATTTGAAAACACCAGTTTTCTGCTGACAGAACAGTAGAACGTGGCACGAACGGTGCATTTTGGGTGATTAGGACATGGCTATGGAGAACATGTTGCGCGTTAGCTATCACCATCGCACCTGGATGAGGAGGAACAGTTTTAATTAGCTGGCCAATGGCATCATTGCAGACATCTTCTGTCTTCTGCTATTCAAGGTCAGCCGCATAAAACAGAAGACAGCAAAATGTTCCTACTCGTAGTAAGTTTAGTTACTGATTTTCCTTTAGTTTTATTAAATAAAATATTTTCTATAAGTAAA
Source organism: Thermobia domestica (assembly GCF_964235325.1). NCBI lineage: Eukaryota > Metazoa > Arthropoda > Insecta > Zygentoma > Lepismatidae > Thermobia > Thermobia domestica. The sequence goes on along the minus strand of NC_137455.1, from coordinate 36,003,876 downwards.
ATTTACAATGTCAAGTGAAATATTCAGTGTATTTTGTTTTTAGGTTATTATTGGTTTATTTCTGTAGTGATCTGCGACTAAAAGGAACAGTTATAAAATGTTAGAAATATCGTTTCCACAAGAGCTATGAAATGTGAAACTTTATTTGGAAAATGCGATAAAACGCGAAATACGAAAAACGAAACGCGAAATTTTCAAATTCTGGGTGCGAAAAACTCGTGCACCTACGTATAACATATTTTCCATTGTTAGCAAGACAGTAACTTTGCATTGACAAGCAAAAATAATGACTTCAGTTCTGCAGCAATTACATGTAGTGTGAGTTTCACCGCTAGACGAAGACAGACAACAGATGCAATCTGCGGTGTAATAATTAATTTTATATGTATGATAATTAAACAGCATGTTCCAATATAATAATACTAAGAACTACATTGACAACAAACTCCATATTTTTAGCGCTATAAAATTATTTTTTCTCGTAAACTACGCATGAGAATTTAGCCTCAAGTATCTTATTTTAAGAGTTCGATGTGATCTATCGATTGGTACACGCCTTATCTTTGTACAGTATTAGAATTAAACTGCAATTAGTTTGAGTTAATCAAACTTTTGGGCGGTTGCACCATCCTGTGTACTTTCGTCTTGCTTGACACAATAGAAAGCTTGAGGGTGTATTCCAGTATCAGTTTTATCGTAATTGGTGGTGCGGTTATTTTATAGCCTTTAGTTTTTAGATTTACAGTATATGTATGAGGGATAGTCAAATTAAAACCAAACACACGCGGAAAAGTCCAATGGAATGTTTTTTTCTTCAAAAGTAATTGTCAGACGCATTAATACATTTATCCCACTGAGAGAGCAATTCCAGTCATGTAGGAGGCGTTAGATGTCTGACGGATTCATAACCGTACCCACTTCTGCACTCCCTCTTCCGACTGAAATCGACGTCTACGAATGTCTTCAGGTTGCCAAAAGTATGAAAATCTCAAGGGAAAAGATCTGAGCTGTACAGAGAATGTTAGTGTTTCCCAACCAAAGCTCTGAAGCCTATTCATCATCAGATTAGCAGTATGGGAACGGGCATTACCATGCAAAAGGATGATTCCGTCCGACAGAAGTCCAAGGCACTTTGACTTCATGGCGTGTCTCGTTTCTGCAGTGTCTTCACAGCACTTCTCATTTATTGTGGCCTACACTCGAGGAAGTCAACAAGCAGAGGGCCATACAGTCGAAGAAAGTCATGACTTTACCGGAAATTGTGTGAACTGCTTTGGATTTCTTTGGCGTGGAGAATTGGGATGTTTCCATTGCTGGTTTTGCCGCTTGGTCTCGGGATCAAAATAGTTCACCCCATTTCGTCCCCTGGAACGATACAAGACAGAAAGGCATACTCCTCCTCGTGATACCGCTGCAGATGCATCAGACATGAAGCCATTTTGTCAATCTTTCGTCCGTCCGTCAGTTGATGCGGAACCCATTTCGCCCAAATTTTTCGTAACTGCATGTGTTCTTTGATAAGGCATGCACGGAGCCATGGCTATTTCAGACCTGAACACCAATTTCCTCTTCTGATCCGTCGGTTTTCCCGGATAAGACCATCAGTACACGCAATCACATATGGGGTAATGGTTCGATGGGCCAATCCTGGGCGCGAATCGTGTTGCAGTGATATGCGTCGTCGTCCTCAGAATATCTCCTACACAGTTATCAGTGACATGCTATACCATGTAAATACCGGGATAGTACCTTAAACATAGGCTACGGTCGACTCCTTTCTCACATCACCTCTAATTTTCGTGCGTCCATCTGCGATGCCTTAGCCCAATGAAATTTTAAAGAATTGTTTTTAAAAAGGTATTAAATACTTTACTGTGTGATGTAAATCAAAGTTATTATTCCAAGATTAAAAAAAAAAAAAAAAAAAACACTACAAATCAATCCGAATTCTATCGGAAGGATTCCGAACAGCTTCTAATATAGGTGAATTTGTTTTCGTTTATTTCTCAGAGACAAAATCAACTTCCTGTAACATATGCATGGTGTATTCTTTTCCCTATCCAAGATCAGAGTAATTCGTGGGATTCGAAGTTTTCCAGTGGTGGTCCATCGATTTTAAAAAAAAACTAGATGTGACAATGTTTAAAGTAATAAGTTTCTCGTAGGTGTCAGAATGTCGTTCATACAGCTCAAAATTAATTTGTACTCTGCTGTAGATACAGTTAGTATAATTACAACAGCAAGTAGAGGTTGTAAATCATAATCATCTTTCAATCCAATATCAACACTTTTATAAATTCTCTGCTGCATTTTGCGATTGTTCTTTATGACAGTTTAATAAGAGTACCCAAGTATCTAATTGAATAGTCTCCAAAACAGACGTCTGGATTATGAGGCCACTTTGTGCTGTCTACAACTTCCAAGTTTTGAAGCACTTGAGTATATTTGTTGTGGTTTATGGTGTCCGCACTTGTAGAACAATGCAGAACTTCTATTCTAAACACCCTTGTTTTCATTTTCGACAAGGCTTCGAAAGGATTGACGTTGTTTCATTCCACTGACTTTCTGTGCATGTAAATGAATGTACCTTTCTTCGAATGCTTTTAAGGTAATTTGAAATTGTTTGCCAAAGTAGGAATCAGAACACAAATTCCAACACACTACACTTTTGCTTTGAGAAATTGTGGGCTTTAGAAATATGTTTGAAGTTCTAGTGATAGGTCCTTCAGTTCCACCAACGCATAATATAAGTGTCTCATATCGCTGCAACTCGAAGAACCGCTGTGTGTTAAAACCACAATTTTCCAGGAGAAGCAAAAAACATTCCAAACTTAAAATTTTGTCAAATCTACACGAAAAACTTGAAAAATTGGTTCTGCGCATATTATGCACTGGACATGGTTGTAGCATGCTTCAATAATAAACTATTATTTTTGTGTTTACGTAGCACATGTCGGTTTATCTTTTGAGCCTTTATAAGCACATTAAGGATCAATACGTACGGGATGAGAACTTGAAGCCTTTAATTTCAATCTATTATTTTTTCATTGTTGTGGCGAAACAATTCAGTATTCACGTATCATATTATAAGGGACGCTGCCTGATAGCTTTCAGGTTTATTTGCACGGCATAACTCATTTTCGAGAAAAACGTCACATAACGGTTCTTCGAGGCGCAGCGACGACATGAAAGCATTGTTTATTATACAGGTTGGCCCAAAAATAGGTATACAGTCCCGTACTGATCAACTCATTGCTTTTTATATCATTCCTTATTGTTATCCATCAGGCGGACTTAGTTTCTTTATTGTTTGATCTTAATGTATTTTGACTTATATTCTAAGCTCGGAACAGCCGAAGCAAATAAACATATAAGCTAGAATGTTATACTTGATCAATGCAGGGATGTATACCTACTTTTGGGCCACCCTGTATATCTTTTGAAACCACTGTACAGTAGGTAGCTCTTCCTTTATTTCTCTTTTTGGGGTGTTATTAAATTAAAGGAGCTCATCCGTGGCTAAGCGGTCAGCGTACGCGCCTTTGGCGTGGGAGACCCGTGTTCGATTCCCGGCGGGAGCTCATGTGGTTCGGATTCCACGTTAATCAGTATGTCCACGTCTCATATAGCCTCGCTGCTGAACGGGACGTTAAACTCAAGATCAACTCAACTGAATAGATAAAAATGATTCACTTGCCAAACAGCGCGAACAGATGTTGCATTTTATACTATCCATCTAACTTTAAGCGCATGACCGATTGAATTTAATCTCATACTTAGGGACTGCGCACCTGTTATCAATTGTTTATTCTTTCTGTGATATTAACTACAGTGAATACAGTTTGTTTAAAAGTATTTCATCTAATTAATCTTAAGTAACTTCGTTAATTACATCATTAACTACAACTTCCAAACAATGATTACTGCAATGCCAAACCAAAATGTTCGGAAACATTTCCATTAATAACAGAACTCAGTTCTTTCCAAATGTAACTGATGCACTCTCTGTAGCATAGAAAATAAGATTTCTCGCAAGAAATTTCATGTCTTTGTAAAGCCCTAATATACAGTAGAGTACTATAGTGCTTGTACTCACATCACCAACGTCTATTAACTAAAAAATATTAAAAAGAAGTGCTATGTTCAATAAGACAAGGAAACACTATTCTTACGTAGATAACCAAACTACATTCCTACTTACAGTAATGGTGGATTTATCGATTATTAGATCTATATTTAGATCCCAGCCCGCGCCGTGTGGACTTTGTGGTGGACAAACACCGTGCCCGTGGGTTTTCTCGGGGCTCTCCCGTTTCCTCCCACTTTCTTCATTTCACTCATTTCTCATTATCACCGTCTCCTTTAGCCTAACCGGCATAACCGTGGGACGTTAAACTTAAAGATTTCATTTCATTTCATTTTAGATCTATATTTAAATCATACTTGATAATTGATAAATTACCTCCCGTTTAATTGATTCAGTTATATGTTACGTTGTCAGCACATGAATGATTGGACTGCAAAATTTTTCCTACATCTCAAGCATTCAATGACGGCAAGTCTAGAACAGCTGGTAAACCGGAGAAAGGTCGTTTGAGTTTCGCTAACGCACACTGTTATATCCTACACATGCCTCATATTTGTAAATAATGTTACATGCTTCTACTTCTACTACAAGCAAGCAGAAGACGGACACAATTACCGATGGGATACGTGGCCGAAGAGGAACACTAGCGCCGCTGCCACTCACAAAGACGCCGTAGGATCTCGAAATACTGAGTACTGAGTTCCTCGTCCTGGAGCTTTGTGGGTAGTTAACCACACTTTCGTTGCTTGTCTGGAGCTCTGAGTTCTTGGCCACACTCCTCTGCTGGAGGCCTGGAGTATCCTTTCCCTCGGCTACCTGGACCTAGGAACCATCTATACACCAGTAAAACATATAGAGAACATTTCCGTATCACAATTATTGTGATTTGTATTATATATAAATATTTTGATGATAAAAGATTATAGAAGAAAATTCATATGCCCGCGTTCTTATTGTTCTACCAGCTGCCTTAGCAAGGTATTTTACAAGGTAGAAACGTCGGAATCAACCCGAACGGATTAAATTGGACACTGCCGTACCGGACGCTCTTTTATTAACCAAAATGGACTTTTTATCAGTTGCGTGCCATAGACTGTTTTTGTTTCTTTCTTTCTTTACAGTATAACTTAAACTGTGTGGCAGACAAGGATGTTATAAAATAGAGGATCTGCCAATACAACAAGATCGTGAAGCCATACGTCACAGCTTCGCCACACCTACTCTGCCCGCTCCGTGCCACTAAGATCGCAATGTTTCGAGCCAACAAACATGGCGGAAAGAAGAGTAGCCAATCAGACGTGCCGACTAAGACGATGCTCAGTTGTATTATGGCTTCACTGAGTTCATAGGATGAAGATACGTATGGGCAGATCCTCTATTTTATAACATCCTTGGTGGCAGACCTATATGTCGTGGACTAGATCTGGCAAAAACACGTATACAGAAAACACAAACTATGTCCGAACAACATAAAAAAAAAAAAAAAAACAAACATTACCGAACAGCGTTCTAGACTATTATTTGATATGCCACATTTAACGAATAACGGAGGATCCCGACATTTTAAATGTTATTTCGCCGATCTACTTACAGAATATTGCATTGGACTTAGTTCTTCAATATAAAATCAAAATCAATTGGCTACTCTTACATATATAAATTAAAAAACAAATTAATAACATTAAGTCGTCCCAAGTTGCCGATCTACATGGCAGAATTCGAAATATAACAAATACAGAAGAGTGAAAATGAACTCATAGACGCGTCCTTACTTTTAAAGGAAATTACGCACAATAAGACAGGAAGTGAAGGCAAGCAATAGAGGGACGAAAGACCCATTATATATCTTTAGGTCTAAAAAAGATTTTCAGAATATCGCATTGGAAACATTTCAGTCTTTAGTCACTAACAAGATCACCTCACAGAAAGTCTCATTGAAAGTCACAGGATCCCATGAAAAAGAGAGACTATGTTAAATTATCTCAAGCGATTTATTCCTTTTACGGGTAACCATCTAATTATCAAAGAAGGTTATTAATTTCCTACACAGCACGTCTTGATAGACGTATTTATAGCTAGTAAGGTCATCATCCGAACTAAATTAGATTTATTTTTTCCTGTCAATTTTCAAGAAGAAAAATAATGAGAACTCATTCTTCATTATTTCTCCATTGCAAACACTATTAGATCAATACGGATTAGAAGCGATAAATACAAAATATCACTTTATTAACTTCCGATTCATCTCACCCCATAACTTTGGCGAAAAATATTGCAGTAGGTTTTATAGAGAAAAACTTCGAATTGTAATTGATCTCCAACCTAATGAGGAACAAACCTAATGACAGGAAACAACATGCAACTTCGGGCAAATTAGGAGATTAAAGAGACTGAAAGAACAGCTTTCATCGTCAACATTGACCTCTTTGATGGTAATCAAAGCTAACCTAAACTAAAAAATCACTGTACATAACTTATATACAGTAGAAATGTTCGCACCGGAGGATATTTGCTATTTTAGGACTACATATAAATTACACATTGATAAGGCAGCTAATGTTCACCCGTCACCTATACCATTCGCTGTTTTCCCACAAATAGATAAACAAATTCAACTTTTGGATGCGAATACTATTAAGGAGACAAGTGGTAGTTCATTTTCTTTACTGGAAGTCAAAAAACCGAACTCAATTTCGCTTTGTCTTAAATCTACAGACGTAAAAAAAATACGAAATATCTTAGTACCATTGAGGACGTTCTGTATGTACTAAAAGAAAAATCCTTTATCTCTTGTATCGATATCAAACAATCATATTTCCAAATATTTCTTCGTCTCAAAAGCTCAAGATATATGATCTTTGAAGTAAACCACTCAAGAAAATCGTACCGATTCCTACGCTGTGCCATGGGTCACAGGAAGTCAGCACAAGGTCTTTCCATCGCAACCAGGATACTTGTAGGGTTGCCAGAATGTATAACAACGTTTGCATACGAAATAGGAATTGGCTCAAGAAATTGGAAGGAACAGCTTTCGGATTTAGAATTTTTTCAGAGCCTTAGGAAACGTGACTTGAGCAATCCCTCGAAAAACGCGTTTATTGTACGAATTGGATGTACTTGGATTTCGAGTAAACACATCAAAATGTCACAGAAAATAGCTAATAAATTAGTTATTTTAAGAAACCAACTAGAAAACGTACTTTAAAGAGCTTGCTTGGTCTATACTTATATTTCCGTGGTCACATTAACAACTTCTCAGAAGAAATTGTACCATTTCAAATACTTGATAAAGAGTTCTAAATGTAAATGATCTTCAAAACATGTCGAACTTTTCGAAAAACTAAAAGGGTACATCTTAAAAGTTCTCTCTACACCACTTTGAAAAATTGGAAACAAAGAACTTACAGTGATGCTTCGAGTGTTCAAATCAGAGGACTATAATCCTTGTTGTGCTATAATCCTGAGACCAAAGAAGAAAAGATTGTTTCGTAGTGCAGTCAAAGATTAACTGTCTGTGAGACGAGCTTTAACTTGGCAACGAGAACTTTATGCTCAAATTTTCGTGTTAAGAACATTTCGACATTTTCTATTAAACCGAAAATTTAAGATATTCATCAACATAAAATGTGTCATTTCTCTAAACAATCAACTTGACAAAGTAGGAAACTTTACATCTTATAAAATATTTTTGGCCGATTATCACTGATATAAAATCATTCGGGAGATTTTTAGTCGCCTTGAGTAGAAGGAAGATATTAAACAGTAGGAAAATCAAGAAATTGAGAATTTTCACTATATAAGACGCAAAAGTATTTCGTTTAAATCCTTTGGAAGTTACCATCGTTCAGGTAGAGCACTACGCATCACTAAGAAACTTAATGCAGAAACAAAGAGATGAATCCTCGGACATCATTTTCGTATTAGAAGGTAAGGAGCCTATGAAGACATTTACACTATTCTCCGCTAAGTTTTCTTGCCTCAAAAACAACCTACTATATCGTACATACCGACATTCTGAATTAATACCAATATAGGTCTCGAGATCGTTGGCAAATCAATGATTCTAATAAATACCTAAACATCCTACATCTGGAATTCGGATTTAGAAAGAATTATCAATCAGCTTTAAGAAAATATTACTTTCCGAAACTAAACCCTTTGGTTTATTTACTAGCGCCGGCACCGCAGGACCTGCAACGACACCGCAGGACCTGCAACGACATTAGTTTCAACTGGTTACTCCCTTCTCTTAGCTTGTTTGGAGCTCCGTGAAACTACCTAACCTCAATCTCAGCTTACTTGGAGCTCCTAGGAACTAAGCTATCCCAAATATATTAGAAATGTTAGCTCTGAGGTTTCTCTCGCACTTAGCTTGTCTGGAGCTCTATGGGTACTTAATCAAAATTTTGTTGCTTGCATGGAGCTCTGAGAGGCCTTAACCACACCCCTTAGCTTGCGTGGAATATCCTTTCCCATGGCCGCCCGGGCGTAGGGATCATCCATTCATAAGCAAACCCTATAGAGAACATTGTTTTGAATCTCCGGACCAGAATTACAGTGATTTGGTTTGTGTTATATTTCTATATAATACATGTATATATATTTAAAAAAAACTGTTATAATGAAAATTTCAAATGAAACAGTAAATATCTATTCTTCGGTACTTTGTTCCCATGACGTTCGGCAGGTAATACTAAATCTTCTGCTTTCAAAGGCTCCAACCTGTCATGTTATGTCACTGTCTTGACGTACGGTACAGCATTCATGCCGGTTTTTTTTTTCATATAAATTTATTGACTGTGAGCTGTCTCTCCGTACTCCTTGCTCAGTTGCTACATAAATTGATGCACCAATGATGTCTGTTTTTACTCCTAACCTCCCTTCTCCGCAATTACAGAAGGAAGACTTCTTCTAGCTCTTTACTAGTGGGTAACGTTCCCATTATAGCCGACACGTTCCCACGTTGAATGGCTATGCTTATGCGTTGAATCAGGAAACTTTTTGCTCGATTATCTCCTGATTTAATTGATAGACGGTGGCCGATTTGTTTTATAAATTTGAGGCCTCCTTCTTCCCAAGAACCGCTAGACTCAATTGCTATTGCGACAAAACAATAGTTATCGAGTAGATTTCTATATTTATTCCTTTTTTCTTTCGCTCTTCGAGCAGCTACGAGTCCAGCTTGTACTGAGGCATATTGTAGGTTGGAGGGGGCATAGGTGTCTGAACATGTGAAGTCCCAAATCAATGTCTTTCCTTTCTTCCAAGGTACTAATGTCATACCATCGGGTCTTTTTCCGTCAGATCGGCTGCATCCAATCGGTTCCCTCACTGCTGGGATCCCTGCTGATATTAATGCTCTTAATATTATATCATTTACACTTGAATGACGTGGGTGTCTGCCTGCGCTGCTTTTGCACGACAAACCGTGTAATCCTTTTTTATCTATAAAGGTGTTACAAAAGGGGCAGTGGTGTGGTTCACATAAATCTGCTCCCAACCGTAGTGCAACTGATACTCGGAAGCTCTCATTGGATAGGTGTAGGCCCAGAGATGGTGATGGTAGAGCTTGAAGCCATGCTCCGTTTTCTGGGGACATTACTGCTAAAAGTTTGGCTTTATCTTCGATGTTTTTTGTAGTCTGCAATAAAGAAGCTGCATGGCAATTAACGATGGGCTCGTCCCAAGCCGACTGATTGTTACGATTTTCGAGAGTCGGAGGGTCTAACCCAACTAAATTTGTCCATTTAGCTATGCAGTCCATCACATCCGGATTGGTGATTTCGTCGTTATCCCATTGAAGAAGTAAACTAACTATTTGACTTGCACCGTAGAAAGACGCTAAAAAAGACGGAATAGCCATATCTGTGGCGCGACGGTTTCCAAGGCCTCCATTTTTTACTGGTAAAGAAGCTTGTATCCAAGAGTTATTATTAAGAGAACAATTGAGGATGGATTCCAGACCAGTTTTAAGAGTATCGTCATACTTTTCCAATAGGGCATCTTCCTTCTAAGATGGAGAGCATCGGAGGAAATAAAATAATCTCGGCATTCCAAATGAAGCTCTTAATAGATAAAGAGCAGAATGGGCTGAGAGCTTGGAAAGTTGTGACAAAAAAATTCTAGTTTGGAGGTTTTGTCTAGTAATTCTATTCTATATAATGTCTAGATGAAAATTCTATATAATTGAATTTTCATTATAAAAATTTGTAGAGGAAAGTCCAAACTCCCGTGTCCTACTTACCTATTGTCTTAATGTATTTTAGGATACATACTTTTGAAAACACTTTGTATGTGTTCTTGATTTTTGCTCTTCTGTATGGCAGTCAATTTTTAGCTAATTTCACTAACTTTCTTTCGTACCTTCAAGCGCAGTTCATGAGCTGTACTTTTGTGATTATAGATTTTTCCTTATATACTGCTATCATTTATCATCACTGTCATCAAAACAAGATGTATTACACACACTGTCCATTCTTTAGATAATTTCAGCCCTTGAGATTTGTGTACACTTAGAGACCGAGCATTCTTACAAACTGAACACCCGAGTTTTCCGTAAAGAATAACTAACCATTCGTTTCCCTTTAATTTCTGCAAGTTGTTCTTCCAGGAAGTTGGGAAATTTTCCTCTTTACTACTCTCGTCTACATTCGAACTACTGATATTAGCTTTACCTGGAGCTTCAATTTCGTCTCCTCCAAAGAATCAATCGGATTATTCGGATCTGATGGTCCTAATTCTCTAACATTATATTCATTATCATCTAATTTAAGCCTTTCAACTAAAAACTCTTCATTTGCTGATTAGTTTTGATAGTTTACCATGCCGGTAGCCAGCCCAAAAATGTAGGGGGGCACGGGTGATAATAGTTCATTTGCAAGCCTACTGTGAAAATTTTAGGGGGGCGGTAAAATTTAGGCCCCCCTAGGCTCCCTTTTGGATACGGACCTGTAGTTTACGCTTTCAATTTTTAAACAAATTACTCAGCAGCGTTTACTCTCTTTGTTCTGTGAATCCCTTTCAGTGTTCGCATGGAATAATGTTGCCCTTAGAAGCAGACAAGAGCTGATTCTCCAGCACTTATTATTCAGCAGAAAAGATGCTGTTTTTCTTTTTATTATTCGACCTAAAAAAGTTTAAAAAACGCGAAAATAAAACATTCCACTTGGATATAACAATGAAAGATATTTCGATTGTTATTTAAGTTTTTGGCTTTTTATCTAAACTCCCTTCAACCAATAATCAGAAGATAACTCAACGCCTGTTCCCCCACCATTTTCCCGAAAATAGTGTCAGAGTTTTGTACTAGTTTTGTACCCTTTTGTACCACCTCCATTAGCCAGTAATGAACAATTTAATGTCTGGGCACAGTGTTAACTTGTTCCCCCACCATAACGAATTTTCTCGAAAATAATGTTAAAGTTTTGTAGACTACTAGTTTTGTACCGTTTAGTACCACACACACACAAAAAAAAAGTTTTGTACCACGTCCATTTGCCAGTAATGGACGATTTAATGTCTGGGACAAATGTTAACCTGTTCCCCCACCATAACGATTTTTCTCGAAAATAGTATCAAAGTTTTGTACTAGTTTTGTACCGTTTTGTACCACCAATAAAAAGTTTTGTACCACATCCATTAGCCAGTAATGGACAATTTAAAGCTAGGGTTACCATTTTTTTATATAACTAAAACTTTGTTATTTCCTTTAAGAAAAATATTCTTTTGAAAAACGAAAGAAAAAGTAATAAATAAATATTTTTATACCATGGGACTTACTAAACCATTATTTGAAATAAGGAACAAAATATTTTCTCTCCTAGATAAAGCTTTTAAATATCCATTATTAACTAATAAATTTTTTACTTCAAAACGTATTCGTTTTTTTTAATTACTAATATTTTGCTTCATAAAAAGTTAATGGGTAAAAATCATACTTTGCATATTGGAAATTTTTCTATAGGATGATAAGTATACAAGATGACCTTTTATTCATTTAAAAAGTAACATCTATTTTAATTTTGTTTGTACATAGCTTTATGTAATTTTTCTTACGGTATCAAAAAATAAATTTTCTACAACTATTTTAGTGTTATCCTAAATAGCCTCTACTAAAATACCTTTCTATCGCAAGTTAAATCTTTTTAATCGTGGGACATTCTTGTAGTATTTATATAAACATCGCGAATCAATTTTTCTTATATAATTGTATGAGTAAAGTGCAACATAAAATATAATATGAATTCATCTTATCATCATCATCCATTCATTCATTCGAAGCCACAGTTGCCTAAAAGCTATAAAATAAATTCAAATTCTTTCAAAGCAGAAAACCGTCTGCTAGCAGTTCCAGAGCACCAGGGACGGATCCAGGGGGGGCATCGGGGCAATCGCCCCCCTCCAGAAGAGGAAACTTTGTTTTATATATATAAATAAAATCCATCCCAGAGTTTGGAGCCCATAAAAATAGCATTATGACAATCCACCCCCCCCCCAGATGTCGGTCCTGGATCCGCCCCTGCAGAGCACAAAAACAGATGAATAGCTAACACGACACAAGGACTTAAAAAGAATTGCACAAGGGCAAAATAATAATAATAATAATAAAACATGCAGATTTGCAACTTAACCTGGCTATTGCTGCTAAAAATAGCTCAAAACTAGTACAAAACTTTATACTATTTTCGAAAGCATTTGTGAAAGTTGGAGAACAATTAACGTTGAGTTCAGGCACTGAATCGTCCATTAATCGGTAATGGACGTGGTACAAAACTTTTTATTGGTGGTACAAAATCGTACAAACCAGTATGAAACTTCGATATTATTTTCGAAAAACTTTGTTCATGTAGGAGAAGTTAACGGTGGCTTCAAACACTCAATCGACAATTACTAGCTAACGCATGAGATACATAACGTGGCACGTAGCATGTGCTTCAAAATCATACAAAACTTTCACATATTTTTAGCGAACTATTGAAAATTTGTTCGCTATTGCCATTGTCCTGTACGTCTGTCTGTCCCTCATTGTAACTTTTGAACCGGAAGTCGCATCAACAATCGGACTTCGACATTCAATTCAAGCTTCCAAGTACGCTAGATATCAAATATTTCCGAACAGTAAGTGGTTTAAAAGTCACTACCCGTTTAGAACCGGACGTAGGATCGAAAAACGGACTTCACCATTAAGTTCAAATACTCAACTACACTTAAAGTAGACTAGAAATGGGGTATTTTGGAACTCAGAGTGTGATCGGAAGTGGCGTAAAAGTGACTTTCAGTTTGACTGACTGTGCCCCCTTATAACTTTTTAATCGGAAATTGGATTTACAAATAGGCATCGGCATAGAATTCAAGTTCCCGAGTACGCTAGAAGTTTGGTATTTTCGAACAGAAAGTGTGGCCGAAAGTTATTTAAAAGTCACTTCCTGCTTAGAACCGAAAGTCGGAACAAAAACAGACTCCACGATTAAATTCAGGTTCCTAAATATCGGATCTTTTGGAAGTAGAAGTGTTACCGGAAGTCATTTCTGCATTATAACAGTACCCGCTAAAATCTTGAAATCCAATAGGACGCCTAAATTTTGTGCTTAGCCACAAAATTCTATTTGTTTGATTAAAAAAACTTAAGACTGGGGAAGATCCATTAACTTGTTATCCAATTCTAATCGTCCATTACTGCCTAATGGACGTGGTACAAACTTTATACTGGTGGTAAAAAGTGGTACAAAACTAGAAAAAACATTAACACTAGTTTCGGGAAAATTCGTTAATGTGGGGGAACTTAACGGTGGGTTCAGAAGTTAAATCGTCCATTACTGCCTAATGAACGTGGCACAAAACAAGTAGAAAACTTTGACACTATTTTCGGGAGTAATCGTTGAGGTTGGTGAACGGGCGTTAACTTGTTCCCCCAATTTGAATCATCCATTACTCGATAATCGACTTGGTACAAAACTTTCGATTGATGGTACAAAATGGTTAAAAAAAAAACTAGTACAAAATTTTGACACTATTTATAGAAAAATTCCTTGATATTCAAGAAAAAGCGTTCACTTCTTCCCCCTTTTAAATCATCCATTACTCCTTAATAGACGTGGTACAAAACTTTTAATTTGAGGTACAAAACAACTACGAGACTTTGACACTATTTTCGTGAAAATTCGTTATGGTGGGGGAACAAGTTAACGCTAGGTCCAGACTTTAAATCGTCCATTACTGGCTAATGGATGTGGTACAAAACTTCTTATTGGTGGTGCAAAACGGTACAAAACTAGTACAAAACTTTGACACTACTTTCGGGAAAATTCGTTATGGTGGGGGAACAAGTTAACGCTAGGTCCAGACTTTAAATCGTCCATTACTGGCTAATGGATGTGGTACAAAACTTCTTATTGGTGGTGCAAAACGGTACAAAAGTTTGAAACTCTTTTCGGGAAAATTCGTTATGGTGGGCGAACAAGTTAACGCTGGGCCCAGACATTAAATCGTCCATTACTGGCTAATAGAGGTGGTACAAAACTTTTTATTGGTGGTACAAAACGGTACAAAACTAGTACAAAACTTTGACACTATTTTCGGAAAAACTCGTTATGATGGGGGAACAGGTTAACATTTGTCCCAGACATTAAATCATCCCGTACTGGCTAATGGACGTGGTACAAAATTTTTATTGGTGGTACAAAACGGTACAAAACTAGTACAAAACTTTGATAATATTATCGGGAAAATTCGTTATGGTGGGGGAACAGGCGTTAATCTGTTCCCCCACTTTGAATCATCTATTACTGGTTAATGGACGTGGTACAAAACTTTTTATTGGTGGCACAAAACGGTGCAAAACTAGTACAAAACTTTGACATTCTTTTATGAGTAAATTTTAAAAGTGGGGGAACAAGTTAACGTAGGTGTGAGGGGAGGGAGGAGATAAAAAAAAATTAAAACTTGAAACTCTTAACCAAACGATCAATCTCGATCAAATTTTGAACATAGATGAGGTTCGGGCCTGAGATGACTTTTATCATTTCACTTTCACGGGAGAACTTGGGGAGGGAAATGGGAGAGGAACTTATATAAAAATAGATAAAACTTAGTGACTCTTGGAGAACCAAACCAATCACGATCAAATTTTCAACCTAAATGAAATTCGAACCTGAGATGGTTTCTTTCATATCACTTTGAGGGTGTAGCATAAGATACGGGGAGGAGTAGCGACATTTTTGAAAAAGAACGAAAAATGATCGGTAATAGTGGCAAATCTATAATTTTTGGAGACGCTAAGATTAACAGTGACATATCTGATGCTGTTTAAATCCGTATTCAGCCCCGCAACTTGGAAAAGGGGAAGACATAAAAAATGATCGAAATAACCAATATCAGTATCGAATTCATAGTTTTCCGGCTCTCTGAGATGAACAATGACACTGCAGATGCCGTGTCACACAATATAGGGTAGGGGAGAGGATACATAAAACTCATCGAAAATGACCGATATCAAAGAGCGCTTTAGTAATAGTAAAAAGTGACTGAGCAACGGAACATATTACTATTTTTTCACAATTTAACCCAGCGAAGCGGGTAATTGATATTATTATTATTATTATTATTATTATTATTATTATTATTATTATTATTATTATTATTATTATTATTATTATTCACGTACTTTTGAACTTGCACGACGAAATTACTGCAAAATATGTTTTATTTCTGTAATTCTTCCTGGATTGTATGTTCTTCCTTTATTACTGGACACTAATTTCTCTCTAGGCCGTCTAATAAATGAATTTCGTTGTGCACTTGGTGCAAATAACTTTACAGGAAGAAGCCGGTTCATTCCAAAGATCAAGGCTAAAGTAAGTAATATTTGGGTTGTAATTTCAGGTGGCATGATGGTGTAGGGGCAACGTAATGGCCTTATGGATAATACAGCTATCTAACATAGGTTCAAATCATGTTCATGCCAAAGTTGACTTTTTTACAAAGTGATTGTGAAGAATCGACTTATCATACTGGACAAGCAATACGTAAGAATGTGGAAGCAAACATCTGTATCATGATAGAGACGATTTACGAATGTTGTTTGGGAAAGGGCATGGGAATTATCAGGACATTCGAAAGACATCATTGATCTGCAGTATACACTTTACGTGTTATCGTTCTCAGATAGAAACACTACACTATTTGTTAAATAAAGTTTGGATAAAGCAATCAGTGGTGTAGTGGTAAAGTGCTAGACTTCCAACTAGAAAATCTCGGTTTTATTTCCCATCAGGTAGTATGACTTTTTCGCAAAAATAATTACTGCAAACAGAGATTTATCTTCTGTTAGAGAACATAAAAGACAGCACTGGCGATAATTCGAGTAAATAGTGTGTGTTCTACATCACACACTGCAATGATATGTATGTTTTATATTTACATTCGCACCCTCTCTCTCTTTTTTTTTTTTTTTGACGTTTCCCTATCCTGCCCTTGTATCTTTCACTTCTCCCCCTTTCTCTCTCTCACACACACGCACTTCATGTGCGTGTGCGTGTTCCAAAGTTAAAACGGAGCAGGAGCCCGATATACCTGGTCTGGAAAACGTAATTAACTGGGAACTTCGTCGTCATGTGTTTCGTGCTCTGGGGATAACATCTACAGTTCTGGTCATCTCTGACAGAAATACTGTTTAACTCCAAGGGAATAAGTAAAATCTCTTTTTTATCCTCTGGGTTACCGAGTCTCAGTCGAATTACCGGGTCACTACGGGTTTGAACCCTCGACCCAGTGGTGGTCTATAACCTAACCATCATTCGACTGATGCGATGACCCGTTTGAGCTTTAGCTTGTTCATTCTATCTGCGTGAATTACCTTGTATCTGCAAGAGATGAAATCGATGCTGGATGTTCGGAACAGATAAATCTTCGGAAAAGACAAGAAAATGGTGTTCTCTTTTTTTATTTGAAAACAAAATTTTATTTATACTAGTTCGACAAAATTTGTTTCCATCCTATAATTCAACGTGTTTTATTCACGTTGAAATTTGAAACATGCTACATCTATAAGGAACATCCAATTTTCGTTTTGAACATTTGTAAGTTTTCATTACGATACAGTTTGGACTTTTAATATAGGATATTTCTGATAGAAATTTAGCAGTAACATAGCACTAATTCAATTCTCTTTCTCTTTCGTTTCGTTTCTTTTCCTTTTGTTCAGTTTGCATTAGTAGTCTGAAATGGGGGATGTGACCTACGATATCTACTAGGTTTATTAGAATGTATTTTGGATCATTACGTGCAATGAACACTACCGAATTTGCAATCGAACCACATGGAAACAAAGCATGTGTTATGCTTTTGACATTATCCTACATGGGTCTCGGAGATCTACAATTCTGTTGGAAATTGAATATGCTATCCTTTATGAAAGTGACCTAATGAATGTTTAAAGCATCCTCTATATATTCGAATAATTCTGAGAAAATATATAGAAACAAACATTATTTCTATATTACTGTTGGATTTCTGGAAACGGAACTATACATTGTTAGGTTCTTTTCTTACTACGCTTAAATTTCACAATTTTTTATCTGTTCTCCCTTTACTCTTTCTTCTTTCCTCCTCTCCTCTCCTCTCTCTCTCTGTCTCTGCCTCATTTCTGAATCTCTGTGTAATAGACATCCATTGGTTTCAATTTTTCATTGTGTATGTTTCAGTTTCTCCCTACATCAACTTCCGAACCTTGTTTCTTCTCGATTTTATTATATCATTTTATCGATACTAATACATGTGTAGTTTAGAATTCGCTCATGTTGTTAGCTAATTTTAGTATGAGAGAGAAGAAAGGAGGAGAGAGAGGGGGTCTCTTTACTAGACACGATTATGGGATAAGAAAGTGTATATTGGGTGGCCTAGCTGCACAGCGTTTTTTTGATGCGGAGTGTACCAAAAGGCAAATGCATACTAAAAGGAACAAGAAGTGATTATCTTTTCGAACTGATGTATGCACAGTCACGTATTAGCAGTATTCATTTATGCATAGAACAGATGGAACAGTCTATTCCGTATATTTTGTGTATGTTTCAGTAAGATTTATTATTCTAAACTCTGCATTTTCTAGAGAAAAAGTCCCTTCTCTGCGTTCTGCATTCAAGCCATAACGTCTGTTCTGCCATGGTGCAACGCCGTTTACATGCAGTTGTCGGTGGTGCGAGGAATGTTTTCTTCCGAATAAATCAGAGCAGACCTGAATATATCGAGGAACGGAGGAAGCTGTGCATTGAATTTTTTTCTTCCACTGTATTGCGCATAATGGAGTTTAATGTTTCGTACAGTTCGTTTGTTTATGTAATTTTAATTTGCTAAGGAATAAAGCGATTTGTTCATCCTTTGGTATAACGTTGTATGTGATATTGTATCACTTTCTTTCTTTCTTTCTTTTTTTTTTTTAAGTGAGTTTAGGTTTCATATTCCTAGTTAAATCTATACAAATAAGACGACAAATAAACAGGTGAGAACTAATTTTTCCAGGTTCACGAATTCAGAAATTCTCTTGCACAGAAATGAGCAACCAGCGTGTGATTGATCAAGTGAAATTAAATCCTTTTGGTACACTGAATTTGATGCTAATGTAAAGTTATTATAAATTGCAAACCCTCCTCTTTGCTTACACGACTTTAAACGTAAACAAAATTTTACAGTAGGAATTCTCAAAATTCTCACCATAATTCTACAAATCGGTTAGTTGGGTGTTCATTAAGTGATAAATTGCCATATTAGTCATGTTTATTTTGTTACTTAAAAAGCGTTTGCAATGTCTCAAAATTCAGTGTCTTATTTTTTAAATGTAAGTATTGAGTATCATGAATAGTTCCAAGATTATCTACATGCTACTTTGCTAAAGACATTCGATTACACAAGGATGCACCCCTATTGAGTTCGATATCCGGACTGCGCCCTGACTGACTCGGTTAAATAGCATTTTCGCTTGTCGTGGCCAATCACTTTTATGGTATATATCTGGACAGGTATTTATACTCGTACTGAGAAGCCGTCACAAAATGTAATCTGTACTCATGAACACAACTTTTGCCCTAAAAAATAACCTCTAAATTACGGATGAAATTCGTGATCAAATATATATAAGTTTGACTTACTATTCTTAACCTGCACCCGATATTCCTGTATCTTAAATTTTCACTATACCTATAATTGCCTTCATAATTTAACAATAACTATGGGCATTCAAGTACATAAATCGTGTATATTATTTGCAAGAGTACTCGCAATATCTTCAAGCGCTAATATTTGGTTGTATTTATTATGATAATTTACACTTTGAACATCATTTTGGACATCATAAAAAGATATTAATTCGACATTTACCGCTCTCTCATAACATCGACATAGTTGTTTTGTATTTCCCTGCAATCAACTCAGGTATTGATTGACTATAGAATGAATGGTCTTGAAGTGGATTCTTTAGAACAGGGCCGAAACGAAATCTCTTGAACAAAACTATTGAATTCAAGAGAAAACTTACGTCAGTGCTGACAAATTTTCATCAAATAATCTGGAATAATCTTGAACAGGAATCTTGTTCAATCTTTATTTGACCGTGTGTATAGAGCATCACTATTCGAGTGCAACATGACACAAGTACAAAGCAACTTGAAAAATAATCTATATATATAAAAGAGAACGCACAAATCCTTTGTTACCTCATCACGCTAATACGGCTGAACCAATTTCTTTTATTTTTGGGGGGTTATTAGGATTTGGACCCTAGATGGTTTTTATCATATCACTTTAATTTTTAATTACCAGTGTCTTGAGATAATTGACCATTCAAGTGTCCATAACGTACAAATCCTTTGTTAGTTCATCATAGGTAAAAATAAACGTATTTATATGCAACCCGCATGACCGTGTCACTCGGCGGGTTAACATAAATGACAGGCGATATAATGTTAACATTTACTGCAATCTACTATGGTTTTTATCATATCACTTGAAAGCGAAAACTTCCGGGGTGACCGCAGCGAAGCGGGGCGGGTTAACATAAATGACAGGCGATATAATGTTAACATTTAATGCAATCTTCTATGGTTTTTATATCACTTGAAAGCGAAAAAGTAAAAATTATCTAAGTAACAAAGTTTATTGCGTTCCGGGGTGACCGCAGCGAAGCGGGGTGAACGCTGCTAGTCATGTATATATGAAGATTGTAAGTTGTTTACAAATGACAATTATAATCTGAAAATATCATTATTTCCTTTTAATATTCCCAAGTTACTTGACTATATACATGTCTGGTTAAAATGTATTATATAAATAAGACACTAACCAGGAAATATGAAAAAGAAAAAAAATTATACATTGTTTTTCATCACAGTTTATCACACATGGAAGTAAACTGCAAACTTTACTTGCAGTAATTTTATTAAATACATTGGGAAAATATCTTAAGTAAGGTATACCAATAGCGAGAAGTAAATAAAATGACGAAACGGGAAGGCTATGTAGAATTTGAGTATCTTTTAAAGCCATACCGTTTTTGTGGAGTGACTGCATTGGTGTGAAATTATATATTTGGAAAGGATTCGACTTCAGTTTTTATTAGTAAGTGTATCTTCCTTACATATAATATTACGACTCACTTTCATTCATTCTAGATATATCTAGTCTAGGTATAGATTAAGCTTAAATACACTCAATTTAGAGTTGACTTTGAATTTTGCCATATTATCTCTATACCCTCTTGATTTGTACTGTTGGACGACTACACAAAAACATTTTTTTGTGTACTTTAAGCGCTATAAATCTTGGCTTTGTTTACAGCAAATTCCTCAGATTTCTTGATTCTAGGCTGATTCTGTATCAAGTTTTGCAAAATTTAAGCAGCACAATGCAAGATAACGGAAAACATCAAAAAGCAATTGCCGATTATCGCAAAGTAACTTCTTTGTGTAGACTCAAACCGTTACGTAATTAGCTCCTTTAATAAAGAGTCCAGAAAATTAGGGATGCACGCGAGACGCGAGAAGTCTCGTCTTGTCTCGCGTCTCGTCTCGCATTTGCGAGACGAGACAAGAAACGAGAGTGAAAATTTTATGCAAGACGCGAGACGAGACGCTAGACGATACTCGGTTAAGTCTCGCACAAGAACTCGCGAGACTTTTTGCAGTCTCGAAACATTTATGAATTACATTTAATTGTATATTTAATGATTTTACATTTATTGTGTTTTCTAAGTTGAGCGTTAATGCCTCCAGGAACAAAAAAGTGATTGGGGCAATAGACATTTTATGAGATTTATTATTATTCAAGGTTGATTTTCAGAATTAAACCCTTCTTTAGTTTCTAAAAAGGAAAAGTTTTGTAAATTGGAAATATATTACAGCATCAATTTGGGACTTTATTTTGCGACACAAACACATACACGCGGGCGCGCACGAATACATGAACTTCTCTTTTTGGTCTGAAAAGCGAATAAGACTCCCTATTGCTGCGAAATGTGATATTTCTGTTGTTTCTGTCTTTTTCACATTACTAAGAGCCAGGGGCGTCATTTCAGACTTCGCTTAAGTGGGGCAAGAGCACCAACGACATAAGACTTTCAAGTTTTGTACTAGTATATTAGTAGACAATCGATTAAAGTATATGTATTCCTCAAACTCTTGGGGGGCAATTGCCCCCTCCTGCCCCCTAAATGACGCCCCTGCTACTAGCGATTAATGTTGGGGAATGGCGGGGAAATCTTATCCCCGGCCCGGCTCGCAGAAATAACTATATTTTTACATGGAATAAGTATTTTCTTTCTATATATTTATGAAAAACATCCCCCTCTAGTTCGGAAGTTTAGTTCAAACGCTGGTTTAGTAGGATGGCCCTATAGGTTTGGTGGGAGATGGTAGGAATGGCCCTATATCTGTCAGTAATTTTATTTTCTAGATCTGACAACACTATATAAGTTGAAAGCGAAAGTTGATAAAATGCGATAATGCAACATTGCTACAAGCGCGAACGAACCGAAAGAATTGGGTCGCATTGTGTTGTGAGGAGTTCTTTTGCTGTCTACAAGCGCTTTTGGTGGTATAAAAACATCTTTAAAATGGAAAATCACCCTTCAAGGAAACGACCAAAACGTGTAAATGTTAATAGTGGCGAAGATATTTTAGAAGAGCCAAATATTGCTGGAGACCTCTAAGCTGGAAAACAATGTTGGATCCAGCAACAATTTATGCTGGTTTTGCTGTAAATTATGCTATTAATTTGACGAAAATTAATGGTCCAGCAATCAAATTCCCGCACAATTTTCATTTAATTTGGAGCGGAGGGGACACAAGTTCGGATACCATGTTGAACTCTAGGTTCCGTCCCCTTAGGATGTTATGAACATTCATCCCATTGAAAGCAATGGCAAACCACCATGGATTCACCTTGCCAAGGGACTTTTAGGTCAAATACCTGCCTTCGGACAGAATATCACATCATCATTCATTAATAGCCATAGAATAACACATTGCAAAATTTTGACCCAGGATACATGCGAGACTGCGAGACCATGCGAGAAAGTCTCGCGCTAGATGAGACTCAAAATTTTATGCGAGACGCAAGACGACACTTCACATTTGCGAGACGAGACGAGACGCGAGACGAGACCAACATTTGAGGCTGCGAGATGAGACTTTTCCATTTCTCGTCTCGTCTCGTCTCGCGTGCACCCCTACAGAAAATTGTAGACGCTATGCATGGAAATATGACGGGACAAATAATCTCGCTGCTGACGTTCATATTAAACTATAATCATTCATTCATTCATTTGGAATGAAATATAATGGACGATGGAGACGTTTTAGTCAGTAGATTATATGGGATTTAGTGTAGAGTTGCATAAGCGCCAAATAAAAAAATCTCAATTAGGTCCACGAACCACCCCTAGTAATGCGCGCCGACTACATGTGTGCTCCGGGGCTCTGGCATCATAGGCGAAGCTAGGAACTGTCTGCTGGAGGGGCAGTGGGGGGCAAACTTTTTGGTCGGTGTCGGAGGTCTTGGTAGGTGGCATTTTTATTTTTTCAAAAAGTTGGGAGTAATGTCCCCCAAGCCCCCCATAACTCGCCCATGTCTAGCACCACACAATATTGTGGGTGTGGCGCACCCACAAGATTTTTAGTTTGGACCCGAGTTTGAACCCGTTTCTCTTGCTTTTAAGTTAGCCGCGTTAAGGACAGCGCCGACTTATCCTAATAGACCGATATATTTTACTTTCTCACAGCACAGGCCTTTATGTCAGTGTTTACAAAATATTTTAACTAATAATAGTTAAATCGAACATCGAGACTTCCTTGAAAACATATAGGTTAATACGACACGTCATTGATATGCACCCACATCTAGTTGCCATTCTTTGGCCAAGGATACATTAACCTTTTGGGAAATACAGCTCATTCAGAGCTGAGAAAGACGCTGATTTCTTGTTAAGCTGTTAAACCTTATGACAAAGCTGCACTGTAGATCCAATTGTCTCGAAAGTATGAACGTGGCACAAAAAATGAGATCTGAGCACATAAACTCTCTCCGTGAATCGAATCCAGATCTGACGAGCCGAAGACGCATATCATATACCGGCGGATGAGCTCCCTACTTAATTTGAGAATTAATCAATTGTACACTAATAATAATAATAAAAAAAACAGGTAATACTCATGTCTGAAATTACAAAGCTGACACAAAAGCATATTCATGATGAAGCACAACGGACAGAACAGGAAACACTGAGGATATTAATATTTTTCATCGATCGATGATTTATGTTAATATTTTTCAATCTTGTCAGTTTCTTTTTGGCACAATAACTTTAAAATTATACAGCACACCTATAAATATTTACCTTTTTTACTCTATTTTATTTTATTTTAGTAATCCAATGCCAAAGTACTTTCTATGTATATTTGGCCATAAAGGAGCATTACCTACGGAACTGCAACTGCCCATCAAACAAGGAAAAATAGTTTTTGATACCGTTTAGAAAAAAATAAACTTTTCTGTAAAGCATGGATATTAATTTTAATGTCCAATCTCCTCCTACCGCAGTTTGAAAATGGATGATTCATGTGAAAGGTGCCAGTAGCCACTACCAAAATTACTTGCAGCAACAACGAGAAGTAAGCACTACAAAAAAAAAAAAAAAAAAAAAAAAAGCCGATAATAGATCGTTGACTACTTCGAGCAGTCTTAAAAGAAGCTTCTTCTTGCAGCAGATCGTCATGGCCGGGAAGCAAGTGTGGCTGATTTTCAGATTCTTTCCATGCCCTATCAGTTTCTTTATATTGCTGCAGGACTTGGCGGGTGGTTGGTGAGAGCTTCGTATGAGAATGGCCAATGTACAAAATTATAGTACAAAATTATTAAAAAAAAAAAAAAAAAAAAAAAATCTGCACCATTTTCTCTGTTTCTGTTGTCTTTAGTTGATGTGGATTGTGTTTTCTCTAATTCCGGTTTCATCTTGTGTTTCTTTCTCCTTGCCACAGGATCAATTTTTGTCGACGGACGGTGGCTTGGTGCCCCTCCCTTTCCTTATAGTCGTTGAGCCAGGAGGTTTCATGATTTCATCTCTGAGGACTTGGTGTACCATACACTTTTTGACTCAACACAATACCAGAATGACTTTTATCCATGATACTGTCAGTTACAGGGTAGCTATTGGCCACCGTATTGGAAAATGGCTGCTAATATTGCAATTTTTGAGACCATTTGTTAACAAGTGAGTTGCATGATTACATCTCTGTGGACTTGGTGTACTATACATTTTTTGATGCTACACAATACCAGAATGGCTTTTATCCATGATACTGTCAGTTACAGGGTAGCTAATGGTCACCATATTGGAAAATGGTCGCTAATATTGCAATTTTTGAGACCATTTGTTAACAAGTGAGTTGCATGATTACATCTCTGTGGACTTGGTGTACTATACATTTTTTGATGCTACACAATACCAGAATGGCTTTTATCCATGATACTGTCAGTTACAGGGTAGCTAATGGTCACCATATTGGAAAATGGTCGCTAATATTGCAATTTTTGAGACCATTTGTTAACAAGTGAGTTGCATGATTACATCTCTGTGTACTTGGTGTACTATACATTTTTTGATGCTACGCAATACCAGAATGGCTTTTATCCATGATACTGTCAGTTACAGGGTAGCTATTGGCCACCATATTGGAAAATGGCCGCTAATATTGCAATTTTTGAGACCATTTGTTAACAAGTGAGTTGCATGATTACATCTCTGTGGACTTGGTGTACTATACATTTTTTGATGCTACACAATACCAGAATGGCTTTTATCCATGATACTGTCAGTTACAGGGTAGCTAATGGCCACCGTATTGGAGAATGGCTGCTAATATTGCAATTTTTGAGACCATTTGTTAACAAGTGAGTTGCATGATTACATCTCTGTGTACTTGGTGTACTATACATTTTTTGATGCTACACAATACCAGAATGGCTTTTATCCATGATACTGTCAGTTACAGAGTAGCTAATGACCGCCATATTGGAAAATGACCGCTAATATTACACTTATTTTATTTTTTCCTTGTTGATAGTTACTCAAATTAACGGAATAAAATTAACAAAAGTTATTGATCTTAAAATGTTCTGAAAATAATATTGAAGAAACTATAAATAAAGACACACAAGGAACAAAAGGTACAACGATGTTCAGCAAAAGACCTGCAGCAGTTGAAAGATACAATTTAAACTCTGATATGAGAGCAGCATTTCTTCACATGGTTCGTGAAAGAACAAGCTGCAATTCTTCTTCAGGACAATCTACGATCTTTCTTTGCCTAGGATCCAAAAAGATGAACGTGATGTTTCAGCGTTACAAAACCTGATGACTAATGAATCATAATCATAATCATAATTTATTGCATCCGTTCATCGTCATACAACGAAATTGGACATGTCATTTATACATAAACATACATACTATTATTACATATAGATTCTTATGGTTTCACTAATTTACTTACTATACATTTAATTTTACGTATACGAGTTATTTTCTACATATTCTTCAACCGAGTAAAAGCAATGTTCTACCAAGTACCTTTTCAGTTTGGATCTAAAGCTATTGACAGAGACCTGATTTTTTATACATGATGGAAGTAGATTGTATAATAGAGTACCTTTGTGCGTAACTGATTTATTGTATATATTTGTCCTATGTGCATGCAAGTGAATGTCGTATTTACTTCTTGTGTTATAACTGTGAATGTCTTTGTTAACAATAAATTCACTACTATGTTTTTTCAAATACATTAATATTTCGAACAAATACATTGAGGGAAGAGTCATTATTCCAAGTTCCTTAAAAATATTTCTGCAAGAAGAGTTCCATTTTACTCCTGCAAGTATTCTTACTACTTTCTTCTGTAGCCTAAAGATAGCAATACTTTTAGGTGCATTTCCCCAGAACATCAAGCCATATTTTATTGTAGAATGAAAATTTGAGTAATATATACACTTAGCTGTTTTTACATTAATCTTATCTCTTACACATCTAATTGCATAGCATAGTTTGCTTAGCTTACTTCTTACATGTTCTGTATGTGGTTCCCAGTTGAAATTATTAGATATTTTAACTCCGAGAAAGGTAGCAGTTTCTACATACTTAACTGTTTTATTATTTATTTTTATTATTGCATTGGCTTGATTACTTTTACCAATGTTAAAATTTAAGGCACATGTTTTATTTACATTAATGATTAGGTCATTTTTATTCATCCAACTTGAAAGTTGGTTCATTGCCGTTTGGCAGTATAAAGCTAATTCGCATTCATCTTTCCCACTAACTATTATGTTTGTATCATCTGCATATAAAGTCACACATGAACTATTAATACTTTCAGAAAGATCATTTATATAAAGAAGAAAGAGAAGTGGTCCTAGAATTGATCCTTGTGATACTCCACGATTAATAATTTCTTCACTTGATACACATTTTTGAATTTTATTTTTAACTATTCCTGTGATTTCAGTTACTTGTTTCCGATCTTTGAGGTATGATTCAAACCATTTATTTGCTAAGCCTCTAATACCATAGCAACTAAGTTTTTCTAGCAATATATGATGATTTACTAAATCGAAGGCTTTTGTTAGATCTAAAAATATTCCTATAGATAATTTTTTGTCATCCAGTAACTTTCTGCAGTTTTCTAGGAAATGAAAAATTGCTGTCTCAGTAGATTTACCTTTCAAGAAACCATGTTGTGCGTTGGATGTAATAGAATATTTATTAATGAAATCCATAACCCGATTGAACATTATTTTTTCCAGAATTTTACCTATAATGGGTAGCAATGATATCGGTCTATAGTTTTCTATTTCATTGCGTTTATCTTTTTTGTGCAAAGGTTTAACTTTAGCAATCTTTAGTTTATCAGAATAAATGGATAAATCCGTTTGAAGAAATAGATATGATCAATTTATCTACTGGAGCTGTGCCAACTCCAGACATTGTCAAAGACATGGACACAGCACATTAAGTAGGCCAAAAAGCTTATGAAAAATTCAAGAAATATCATCTGTCTGAAGATTCAAAACCAGAAGAATTTTTCAAGCTTCTCAAGAAGCAGAAGCTGAAGACGTTCTCTGATTTGAAAAAGAGAGTGTGAAGATGAATAACACTGAGTTCGTTTTCCCCTCTGGGACCTCTTCCATGGTCTTTGGCTACTCCTGATGGTTCGATTCGAAAAACTGCTAAGTCCAAACTGATGGAAGTCCTGACCGAAGACTTTGCAACTGATGGGCAAATTCCTAGTGACGCTGTTAACATCTTTGATGGAATGTGTCTTGTTCAAAAGCTGCCACAGGGACTACAAACATTTGGCGAAGTAGCTGACATGCTCTTTTCAAGAATATTACAAGAATCCGTATCTTCTCAGACAATTCACGTTGTCTTTGATACGTACAGACAAGTGCCTATAAAAAGTAGCGAACGAAAACATCGAGCTGTCGGTGATTCTATAAAAGTGAAACATATAACTACTGCCCATTCAGCTCGAAAATGGAAGCAGTTTTTATCTGATGACGAGAACAAAAAAGAACTTATACGTTTCATTTGTAAAGAGTGGCAGGGCGTGCAGTATCTCGATCAGCTGAATACACGAGTAATGTATGTTACTTGTGAAGAAAAGTGCCATAAAATTACAAGCAAACTGGCACAAGAAGCTCCTGAGTTGACATATTTCCAAGAAGAGGCGGATACCCGACTTCTTCTTCACGTACAACATGCTCTTCTTTCGGGATTTAGAAAGATAATAATTAACTCCGTCGACACAGATGTTGCTGTTATTACACTATTTGCTATAGAAGAACAGTTGAAAAAGTACAAGGGATCAATATTTCTAAAATATGGATCTAGTGACAGAGTAAAGTACTACAACATGAGAGATGAATGCTTTTCTAGGCAAGAAGTGTGTCAAGTATTGCCCGGACTTCATTCATTTACTGGGTGCGATGCATTAAGTGCATTTGCAGACAAGGACAAATCTGCAGCCTACAAGATAATGACTCAAAATTCTAGACTCAGAACCACTTTAAGTATTCTTAAAACTCAAGCTGAAATACCAGAGGAAACAAAGAAGCAGCTTGAGTTCTTTGTTTGCCAGCTCTAGTCTAGACAGCAAAAGTTCACTGATATCAATGAATTGCGTTACAACATATTTTCTGCTAAAAAGGGGTCTGTTGAACCTCATAGCCTTCCTCAATGTCGGAACACGCTCTATCAACATATAAGAAGAGCAAACTACCAAGCCCTCGTTTGGAAGAAATGTCTACAAGCTGATCCAGAGCTTCCATCCCCAGTGGACCATGGCTGGATTTCTACAACGGACAGTGAGGGAAGATCTTGTCTGGGAGTACAATGGATGGACTCTTCTGCCCCTGAAGCTGTTTTGGAACTGATGTCATGTTCTTGCCCAAGAAAATGTGCCATGCCTTCATGTGTGTGCCTTTCCAACAGCCTCAGATGTATAGACGTGCAAAATACAGACCTGTCCCAACTATGAAAAAGTCACTGATTTCGACGCTGCACTGTCATCTGATGACGACAGCAGTGAAGATGAAGGCTAACATGAATAATTTTTGAAGGAACTTATTAGTACAAATATTAAATACTTCAGAAATATGTATCTCGGTAAAATATTTCCAGGGAAAATAAGTGTTACAATTTAAAACAAGGCCATTTCTCCTTTAATCGCAAATATCTCCTAATCGATTGGTTCTAATAAAAAATATTACTGAACATAATATGTGCAAAATTTTATGCTCTTCAATTTCATTCCTCTTCATTTGCTCGATAAGAGGAACCGTTTATGAGATAAATGCGCAAAACCTCGTAAATGTAGAGACATGGCAGCCATTTTTCAACATGGCGGCTTTAAGCTACCACAAATTTCAGGGTATCATCATTTGATGAATACCTTGGACCACTGTGAATACAAAAAGATATATATCATCAAGTCCTTAGAGATGAAACCAAAAACCTATTTTTTTGGATTCTGGCTCAACGACTATTAAGCACACACGTTGATTCATTTTTAGGGCGTACGTGGAGGATTGCTATGGGAGTAGCGTTAGTAGAAGATGGTTGTAAAGAAATTTTGTCTTTAGTAGCTGAAGCATTCTGCTCTTCTGCTAACGCTATTCCCCTAGCAATCCCCCCCGCACGCCTTCCAATGAAATCAACGTGTAGACGATGTTGCTATTCCAGTAGTGCATTACAGTTGTGAAGGTTTCTTGAAACTGCAATGCAGCTCACCGAACACGTGAAGGCCGTATCACATTTGCACAGCTGTACAGATACACCCTTGTCAGCAGTAGTACGACTTCATAGATAACACTACTATCTAACATGGGGAGGTGGTAGAAAGAGTACTGAAAAATATTGATAATACGCTTGACGATGGTTGGAGATATGCACCGAGGAAAATTTGTGGCTTTTGGAGAGGAATAGTTTTTCTTCCCAGAACATCCCTTAAAATCATCACTGATCCACACCAGTGGCGAAGCATTCCGTAAACAACTGAGTAGACAGACACTACATACACTTATATATATTGTATTTGTAAGGTATTTGATTTTTACTTCTATTTTTAGTTTTGATATTTCGTTTTATATAAAGGATGCTGATATACACTAATCACTACGGTACTGTATTCCAAGTAAGATGATCAATGATAATTCATAAATATAGTATTAATATTCGAGTTTTCAATATTCTTTGCAATATGTGTTTACTCTGTTCATTTAAGTATAAAATTTTATAATTAGTTAAATTTGATGTAGACCTAAAGTACTTTTTTTTCTCCGAAGTAAGGATTTCTGAATTGTATCACATTTGCTAGAAATGGGGACATTACTTCCTGATATCCTCTTTAGGGATAGTCATTTCTAAATACCTTACAACACCTAAGCTGCACAATTAAAATCAGGTTTTGTCAAATCCGATTCCATGACCAAACCACCACCACACAACAAAATAATTTATAGACACACACACACACACACAACCACATGCCCAAGAAGATTGTGCTGTAAGTTTGGTGAGAAGGGTACCGTGTGTTATGAACTGCTGCTACCGGGCAGAACGATATACTCGGATCTGTACATCGACAGTTAGTATGAGTGCACCTGCTAACTCAAAAGAAACTGTCGGAACTGGTCAACAGAAAGTGCATCATGTGCCCCGCTGACAACCCCAGATTGTATTGATATTTAACGACCCGTCAGAAATTGAGAGAACATGGCTAGGATATTTTGATGTATCCATCGTATAGCCTGGACCTAGCGCCCTCAGACTATAACTTGTTTCGTCTCTGCAGAACTCTCTAAATGGTATTGAGTTAGTTTCAAAAGAAGCTTGGAAAAATCGCGTGATTTCTTTAAGAAAAAAGTTATAGCGACAAGAGTATAATGTTGCTAGAAAATTGGCAGAAGGCCATCAAACAAAATGGTGCATGTGTGGTTATATAATGCTATTTTATGTATTCTCAATTTTGACCTCTAAATGCTCAATACTTATTAGATAGTCTCGTAGTTTTTATTTATTGGGTCGATGCATAAGTTCGTGTGGTTTTCTTTTGGGTTGGCAACAATGCTGCGTGAAGCGATTGTTTATCGTTATTCCGTTGTTTTATCGTAGTTAAGAGTTTGTGTTGTGAAACACATGTTTTCTTGATTGCGAACGTATTATTGTACATATTTCAGACAAATTAATATGGAATGTGAAGTTGAGAAAAGTGATCATTTCCGTCACATTTTACTCTTCGAGTTTAACCGACGATCCAGTGCAGCAGAAGCTGCGAGAACAATTTGTGCAGTGTACGGGAATGAAGCAATTGCTGAAGAACACCACAGAAGTTTTTTTTTTTTTTTTTTTTTTTTTTTTTTTTTTTTTTTCAAGCAGGACGGTTTGACTTATCTGATGATCCACATACTGGAAGACCTTTAGAGTTTGACGAAAATCGCTTGAATGAGTTGCTTCATGAGAATCCTTGACAAACAACGCAGGAAATGGCGCAAATTTTTAAATATGTGATCAGTAAAATTTATGCAGTGTATTGTTACACCTGTAGAATATGTTAATGTTATGTCTATGTTGCATTTGTATTTGAATTAACAGAACAGCAGAATAAAAAAATAAAATATAAAATATAAGAACCGCACGAACTTATGCATCGACCCAATAGCTTTCATTCTTTTAGCCTTTTCTGCGTCCTCTGTTCTAATAAAGTTTTCTTCTTCTTTTTTTTTTTTTTTTTTTTGCTTTAATCTTTTAATTTGAAGAACTTATATGGTATACATTTTTTTTTTTTTTTAGAAATTTTAATGTACAACTTTTAAAATTTTAATGTACACCATTTGTCTGACATTGACTTTATCGTAACGAGGACAAATAGCCTAGCTGGTGACGTTTTCATGAAATCGAAATCAATCAATCAATCTGAAAAGGGAAAAATGACTTAAAAGCGAAGTTGGTATATGCAGAAGTGAACTACCATATTAGTGCGAATGAAAAGTCCACTTTGACATCTAGCGGGAAACTTGCGTTAGCAACACAACACAGGTCAACTGAGGTCACGCGTCTAACGTCACAAACTGAGCACACATCCAAAAAGGTGGAATACTCAGACACTCAAGGAACAATGCGTTGTTGAACAGGATCGTATGAAAGTACACTATGAAGACACAATTACGAAACGTTTTTTTCTTTACTACTTCAAACAAGGATATTCTGCAGAACAAACAAACAAAAGTACATTTGACTCAGGAATGGTGAATGAATGCACCAATAGCCGTTTCTTTGTCGAATTTACAATTGGTTAATTCTGAGTGCTTTTGGGATAAGCAATTTTTTTATGTATATTAAATTTGTATCCTATTATTTGAAGTAACAACTATTTGGTGTGTTGGGAAACTTATATAGTTTATAATAAGAAAGGGAATAGTATGTAAATATAATAATAATAATAATAATAATAATAATAATAATAATAATAATAATAATAATAATAATAATAATAATAATAATAATAATAATAATAATAATAATAATAATAAACTGCTTGCAGATTTATTAATAATGAGTACTACTGATTTTTCTTCCAGATGCAACGTACAGCGGAAACATGGGTCAGTCTTTTATGAGCTTTATTTTATTTCGAATTGTACTCCCTGTAACACTCACATACTGTAAGTAATTTTGATATTTGAATAATTCTTGCTTACATCTTTTCTTTAAAAAAAAATATTTCATCATGTCTGTATCCAGTGAAATTCAATAGCATAAATTTTTACTAAAGATTCTGAAAACAAGATATACTCCTCTTTTCCATATGTTCATGATACACGGGGCGCATCCAAAAAGTAACAGTTCCACGTGTCCCATAGCTAGGAAACTATATGTTACGCAAAGCGACTGCGTACACGTGAGAGGGTAAGGTCCTAGTATGGCGCATGCGCCAACGGAACCTCCCTAGTAACGTCGTGGCAGTGGTTGAATATGAACGTTCCTATTCCAGCTCCCGCCGCGTGTGAAGTGCAAGCAGTGATAAAGTTATTGAATGCACAGGGCATAGTGTTGATTGAAATCCATCTCACGTGCACGCAGTCGTTCTGCGCAACACACGGTTTCCTAGCTGTGGGACGCGTGGGAAAGATACTTTCTGGATGCGCCTCGTAATATTTGTCTTGTGATACAGTGCAAACTTGCTCCCGTTTTCTCCAGAATGGGTTATTGTCTTTAAAAAGAAAAAGAGCTGCCATTAGAGGGATATACCATGGCTTTAGACACAAGTATATCTAGTGCGTATTTAAGAATGTTGGTAACTTTCATTGATATGGTAATACAGTATTGGTATATTGTAATTCTCAACTAAATTTAAATTCTAAACTTAGCAAGCTTATAATAAATATAAAACTGTTTGACCTTAGGGTCCATTGGCAAGTTGCGTTATTCTGTAATATTTTGTTGACTGGCTTCTGCCAACTTCACCGTGCAGACTCTATCCTCTGAATTTTTGGACTGGCTATTTTATATTAAGTTTTTTTGACGTGTCAGAAAAAAAACTTGTATTTTTTATGTTAAGAATAAATAATTGTTAAACTTGTAGATAACGTAAATTAAAGAACCTAAACTATGAAAGCATCAAAGATGAAGATATTAACATAAGGTACAATATACATCATATGTAGTAATTTTCAAACTCTGAGTGTTGTCATAAGTAGCAACTTTATACTAGGTAGAGTTTGTGGGATATTTTACACTCAGCTGCTACAAAAATCTTGATATAGTAGTGTTACGTATGGGATTTATCTGATTATTGTAATTTGTAATGTAATCGTGCTTTATGTATACTACCTTTAGTCATATTTAGTTTGAAATCCTTCGTTCTGATGAAGTAGGGTTAAAATACCTTTTTCTACTAAGGACAAACCGTGTGGATGGGTTTGCTTAAGATTTTCTAGTTTCCTCCCACTTTTCATTCCACCATTTCATTCATTGGCGTTATCGCCGCCTCTTTTACATGGCATAGCCGTGGAACGTAAAATAGGAAGATTTCACATATTTTTTTCTATTAAAAGCCTGACATACTAAAGATAATACAAAATTTACCATTTTTATTTTGCTTGTTTTTCATAAGTGAAAAAAGATAATGAAATAACAAGTTACCACAATCATAGATAATGTTATTTTACAACAGGAAATATGAAGAACCTAAAGAATTTTCAGTGTTGCCATCCATAGAAATTACAGTGTTGCCAAAATAACATTTCCTCTAAAATCTAAGTTAAGGCAGTGACTACAGGAACGAACTTAACTTCATTTGATTATTATTTACCTTGTTTTGGTACCCAATGAAATACTTTTTAAATAACATTATTATTTAATTTTAATAATTATATGTTAAAACTATTTTGTTTATTACAAACTAAACACAAGTATCATTTAAGAAGTAGTTCACAGGATTCCAAAACAACATGATACATGATCAAATGCAATTGAGTTCGTTTCTCTAGTCGCTACCTTAACTTAAATTTTTGGGGAAATGTTATTCTGGCAACACTGTAATTTCTATGGATGGCAACACTGAAAATTCTTGAGGTTTATATTTCCTGTTGTAGAATAACATTATCTATGATTGTGGTAAGTTGCATTTCATTACCTTCTTTCACTTATCTTCTTTTCTTTACAAGCAAAAGAAAAATCGTAAATTTTGTATTATTTTTAGTATGTCAGGTTCTTAAGAATGAAACTTTGTGCCAAATAATATTTTTTAAAATCATATGGTTAGATTATCCTGAGTGTTTGGATAATCCTAAAATTGCTACTTGATTATCCTTTAAATTGGTTGGTTGTTGATTGGTTGCTTTGGAGTTTAGCGTCCTTTTCAGCAACGACGCTATATTAGACGTGGACCTACAGTTTAACGTGGGATCTGAACCACATGAGCTCCTATCGGGAATCGAACCTGAATCTTATCCTTAAACAAAAATAAAGATAAAATAATCAACAGTACAAAAGATTCAAGACCTTATTTGACTCTTACGTATAGCATATTACAGTATGGAAGAACCGGGAGTACGGAAGTTTTCTGCATCGGATTGTCATTTCACGTGAATCTGTTAAGATAATCATAAACAATTAGAACAATGATTGGATTGTAAGAATAATCCAGTATGGTTTCCTAAACCACCTCTCCACGTGGAAAGTAGTGTTGCTCGTATGGTGTGATGCGGTGGGACTGATACATCAAATGTTTCTCAGGCGAGGTGAAACCATCAATGTGGGTCCTTACAGTGCTGAACTCCATGAAATGCACCGCAAACGTGTTCTCAAGCGTCCAGCAATGGCCAACAAACATTGTGTCCTCATATTGCACGGCAAAATTGTTGCGCAAAAGGCGATGTAGGCCCCCCGATGAGTTGCAATATGAAACTATTCCCTCCTCACCGTATTCTCCCGATATCTCTCCCACTGAGTATCACCTCTCCCATCGCGATACCTTCTTGGGAGGGAAGAGGTTCCTGAGAATTTGGAGGC
The DNA here is from genome assembly GCF_964235325.1 of Thermobia domestica. NCBI lineage: Eukaryota > Metazoa > Arthropoda > Insecta > Zygentoma > Lepismatidae > Thermobia > Thermobia domestica. The sequence continues at coordinate 35,968,180 of NC_137455.1, read as the reverse complement.
GCATCGTGTGATTGACGACTTCTCGCATTGCAAGCAACAGGCTTATTTCATCACAGAATCTACAAAACCTAATGGTTGGCTGAGCGATAGAAAAAGTGTGTGGTTACAGACGACGACTAATTTATCTAACCAGATATAATAGTTTTCATTTTCTTTGCCTTTAGAGGCGATACACATTTTTCGCACCAAGCTAAATAAGTAAATAATAAAAATAATAATAACGATGACATTTGAAAATACTTCTGAAACTATTTTATTTTTTCTAAAGGTGCTGCTTCACGTCCTTGTGCTTTATCTCTGATGTATTTGATATTCCTTCTGATTTTACCTTTCATACCGTCACCTTCGGTATCAACATTGCATGGTAAGAATACCCTGTGAAAATTTATTTAATATCGTAGGAAGAAAAGCTTCAGTCATAAAATTGTTATTTTAAAAATTTAAGAATAAAACTACGGTACTTTGTTATCTCTGTATATTTGTCCTGTGAAAAATATCAAGGATCTTTCTTTTTCCTTTCTCAGTCAAGATGTATGGAGAAAAATGTTAACGCCAAATCATGTTTTCCATATAGCATGACCGACAAAAGGAACAGGAGGATTCTTGAAAATTTTCACAGGTAAATACACAGGAAGAATAAAGTCAGTTATATATTATTAAGGTAATAATATAATGTGCCATAAATTCTTCTTCTTCTTATATTTTTAAAATGTTAGCTTACTAGTTAAGTTCAATGACTGTTTACTTTATTTTACCCTCTGCTTGGAAAAATATTGTGAAAATTAATGTTTGTAAAGATATTATTTGATAACATTAATATGTAAAAGATGAACAATTAAATATGTAGTAAATGAAAGTACTGTACGAAGAGAGTAATTAAGTATATTCAAGTCATATATTAGTTATGGAATATTATTTTAGGACCAACAAAGAATCTGAATATTACTTTGGGAACAAGAATCTGAACACTGAAGACAATAAACTGCTTATTAACGTCAAAGTAGCCTCGAACACCTTGCTGGTAATAATTAATACCGGATCTTCATTATCACTTCGGACAAAAACGATTTACCTGCAAGCTGTAAGCTATCATTTGAAACTATCAAAGGAACCTCGAATAAAACAATCAAATTGAAGTATATCGTCTTTATCAAATTAAAAATTGGCACACTGTTTTTTCATTACTGTAAAGTCCCAGAACAGGGTCACTTCAACCCAATTTTTGGCCAGGAGTTATTAAAGCGATTATATATTAAAATTAATTTGGAAATCAGTACAGTGTCTGTATCCCGAAATCCATGAAAATAAATTTTTCCAAACGAAGAAAAACAAACTCAAGAAATGTATCAGAAAATTATACATTCACTATATTAGCAAACTTCAGTATACCTATTACCAACACGGGAGTTTGCTATCCTCCCAAAATCACATTTCTTTCTTCTTGTAATAATAAATAAAGAAATAACAAAGTATTTTACATCATCACAGTTCTACAGACATTGCGAGACCGATATGACCTTGAGGCTATGATAATGAAGAAGAAGAAAAAATAAAGAGGGGGTCAATAATCAACAAAACATATTTAGAACAAAGCAAGAAATTGAAGAAAGATTAAAGCAAACTGCTAAATTTTCCAACATTAGTCTCTTCGACTGGAATCCAAATTTGATAGAATTCCAGAAAACCACTAAAATAATGTATTATATAAGTACAGAGAAGTCTTTGCCTACTCCCCAGAAGACATAGGATATTTTAGGGGATACACACACAAGATACAAACCGACAGTGACAACATTCTATAACTGTTCTCTGGCCATCCCTCCAGCAGTTAGACCACAAATAGATAAACTTTTTCAACAACTTCTAGCCGCAAAGATAATAGAAGAAAGAAGTTGACAGCTCATCCTCTTCTCCGTTACTTATAGTCAAGAAACCGAATACTTCAGATTTTCGAAGCGTTCTAAATCTTTTAAAAAAATGTCAACCATAAACGAAATATTTTAGTATTTCATATCAGTCTAAAGAGGATACCCTACACATGCTAAAAGGAAAGACAGAGATTTCTACTATAGACGTTTCGTAATTCTATTTCCAAGTATTACTTCATGCCAAAACTACCAAATATATAACTTTGAAGCTAAATCATACGAGAAAATCATATCGATTTTTGTGCTGTGTCATGCGATGCTCTATTTCAGCGCAAGCTTTTTCAATCGTGACACGATAGATTTTGAAAGGATTAGCAAATAGAATAACTTCTTACGCAGATGACTGTAATTGAAACACACAATTGGAAACAACAAATTTAAGATTTAAAACTCATATTTCAATGCCTCGGAAAACATGAGTCCAAAGAAGACACGTATTCTATAATGAATTGGATGTACTAAAATTTCTCGTCTCGGGAACGTAGCAGAAACCCTGCAAAGATAGCAAAAGATTCGAAATTTTAAAAAAAGAAACTATGAAGCTCACATTGAAGAGTTTTCTTGGCCTTTATTTGTATGTAAGAAATCCTATAAAAGCTTCACAACTAAAATTGAACCATTGCTATTACTCCCTTTTTATTAAAAAAATTAATTAGGATTCCACACACGACAAACTTTTTGACAAGTTAAAAGAGGACTTTTGAAAGTTCTATTTCCTTAACATTTCGACAGTGACCTCGAGATAAGGGCGTACTCAGATACTTCCTCAGTACAAATCGGCGGGATCTTAGCTTGTTACAGCCCTAGAACAAGAACACAAGAACAGAATAAGTTTCTTACAGCAGTTGTCGATACGACGAGCATCCACATGGAAAAAAGTTTATACTCTCATTTACATTCTGCAAATATTTCGCCATTTCTTAGCAATTCCTAAATTTAAATTATTAATCGATGCCAAATAATTAACATAATTTAATACGCAACCAGATAAAGTGGAAAAGTACACAAGATGCGTGCTATTTTTAGTCGACTACCATTCTAACATTTGTCACGTCCATGCATGTAGCTGACATTGCAACCCGTTAAGAGCAAAGAGAAGCAATTAAGAAGAAGAAAGAAAAAAAAAAAAACAAGCAGAAGCCGACAATTTCTATGAGGTGGAAGACGCTCATGCATTACGGTCAAACGCACTAGAATATTTTATTCTTCAAGTAGAACACACACCGTCACTTCAAAATTTGGCAGAAGAAAGCCAAAAGATGATTGATATGCACATATTATTTCAGTATTAAAAAGCAATGAACCTACAAATACACCTACATTACATCTCGCAAAATATTTTCGTCTGAAAAACAACTTGCATTGCATCCACAAACATCTCCTTTATCTACCACACATACCGAGAACTTCGACAAACCAGTGGTTCGAATTAAATCATACACACCCAACAGTGCGACACTGCATTTACGAAGAATTTTAAAACTGTATTTATCAAATACTACATGCTAAACATGAAATCATTTCTGGTTTTTAACAGAATGTATACAGTGTCAGAAAATAAAGACTTCCGCAAAAACCACAGGCTGAACTATTACATTACCAAGTTGATTTCGTTGGCAATAAATTACAATTTGATGCATTAGGACCATTCTCAACGGAAAATAGGAAAGCAAAATACATGGAGCTCGTTACCAGGTATGCTTTCATATCCGTTACAGACGTCACCACAGACAACAGTTGAAAAATTTCTTGTTGAAAACATTATATTATGATGCGCCGCATTTTGTTATATCCAATTAGACCAACATTCAGTCCATAAAGCAAAACGACTACAAAATTGAGCAAAAATCTATTATTTCCAATACAAACTTTGCTCGAGCTACAATTACAGCGACATTGGGCTAGTAGAAGTCGTTAACAACTAAAATTTCTTTGTTCAAGAGTATCTATCACGATGGCGGAAGCAAATACAGCATGTGACATATGCAGCCAATACATTTGTTCAATCAAGAACTAAGAAATATACTTTCTTTTTGATGAATTGTTATGAACCAAGGACCCGGGTGAACTGCAAGTTAAATACAACACCCCCAACTACAAGTGGAATGGTAACTTCAGGTTAAAATAAGAGACAAGATCTCTTACAAGCGCATAAACACAAGAACCAATTCTTTGATAAAAGACACATGCAGAAAAACTTTCAACCTTCTGACAAAGTGTTTATTTACTTTCCTTTCCACAGAAAAGGAATAGCGTAAGCGTGGTCTAAAATTTATTATGGACCAACAATTTTAATTGCTAAATTAAACCCGAACTTAAATAGAGTGCAAGTGCCAAGGATGTTATAAAATAGAGGACCTGCCCATACGTATCTTCATCATATGAACTCAATGATGCCAAAAAACAACCGTGCATCGTCTGAGTCGCCATGTCTGATTGGCTACTCTCGTTTCCGCCAAGATTGTTGGCTCGAAACATTGCGATCTTATTGGTGCGGAGTGGACAGAGTAGGTGTGGCGAAGCTGTGACGTATGGCTTCACGATTTTGTTCTATGGACACATCCTATATTTTACAACATCCTTGGCAAGTGCCAGATTCCTTTAAGAATACAATCCAGAACATTTCAGTCGACCGTCTGAAAGCTTTTCAAGAAAGTACACGATCATAACAAAAAAAAAAAATAAATAAATAAATAAATAAATAAATAAATAAATAAAAATAAAAAATAATAAATAAATAAATAAATAAATAAAAATAGAAAAAGTATGGAAGAGATAGCGTAAAGAAAAGGAAAATGCTCTCTGCAGATGAAAAATTCATTTTGTTTAACAACACGTGACATGTAATCTTGTCTTGTAAACAGATAAAGGAAGATCAAAATTTCAGTCACTAAAAACTCACTCTTTAAGGACAATATCTATTTAAAAAAAGAGAGCGCGGAACATAGAAGAAACAAATAAGAAAGCACCTACCTTTAAACACCTTGAAACAAGTTGCTTATGTTCACACTTAGTTCACAACTATCTCTATTTCAAATCAGCTGCATAATTACAATTTCATTCAACGAACAAAATTGCAATCTCAACATTTTTTCTTTCCACACTAAGTCACAGATCTACATGTGATCAGCAAAAGTACTTCTTCGCTTCCTTGAAGCTGCCTACATGTTGTCAACATCATGCCCTAAAACTTATACAGAATGTCCAGAAAATCAGACACACAGGCGTTCATATCAGAAGAGGCTTACCAACATGTCGACACGTTAAACTCAAAATTGATTCGACTCAAATTTCCGATGGAATATCGCCATTTACCAGGCAATGCAATTATATTTTTGCAGCGGACGGCGAAAATTACTCTCGAACTTATTTCACCTTTTTAGGATCATCCCATTTCACTCAAACCCATTGTGTTCATTTTATCCATTTCCAAATTTAAATTTTCAAGTTTACTCGCACGTCGTAGAGTTCGTAGTTCCAAGTTTGTATATGCTGAAATGAAAGTTATAATAACTTTCTCCGTTGATGATTCTACCTGAAGTAGTCCCTACCCAGACATCAGAATGGGGGACCATTTTAGCTACGGAATATTATACCTCAGGAAGAACCATCATTATGTTTATTCTCTTTCATCCCTCCTGGTAAAAATAATATAGTATTCCATTTTCTTTGGACATCTCCATGTCGTTGACCACCTTGTGATTCATCCGTCCTTTAGGGCATTTTTTCCCTCCCAAGAACAAGAAGATGCCCTGACTTATACCCGATCATCCGCCCTCCGACGAGGCCATTGTCTCAGGTAGAGGTTAACTCCTTATTTCAAGAGACAATTGGTCTCCGCCTAAGTTGGCCACCTAAGACGTTGCCCACTTTTTCTACACCACATTTAGAAAGCATGAATTGTGCTATTAATCAATTGTAATTAATTGTGAAAACTCCTTTAATATTTTGAGTATTGTAATTAGCCCGAAACGTTAATAAATCCCCACCCAATCCTACTAATGGCTTACAAAAATGCCGAAAATTACCATCAATAGAAAACATATCCTACTGTTTAGAAACAACATCCAATATATCGGTAATATGTTGTTAGGGATTTTAATATTTATCTATTCAGTAATTTCTATTTATATATCTTGCTTCAATTTTGTTTTTAATCTCATCAATAATTAACAATAAGTAGACACACGATTTTGTGTTAAATAAGAATTCGTAATTTCGTTATAAAAATGTGTATAGCGGAATAAAATCGTTACCTTTTATTTCATATTAATTTCCACTCATAAATCATCATGACATGGGCTCATGTATTAAACCATATTTGAGTTTTTAAAAAATAACACTGAGCATCCTCATTGAATATAAACACACACAGAGGACATTAATAGAAAAAAATAACGTTAGTGTTCACTGTTTACTTATGCAAATAACACGGAAGCATTGTTTCAATGTTTTCTGATGGTAACTTTCTTCTTCCATCGGTATGTCATTGTAAGAAGAGAGAGCCCTCTCCACATCAACATTCGAAACCGATATGTGCATTAGTTGGAGATACTTTCCAGCGATTTCTGAATGCTCATCTAACATACCCCGCAACACTTCTTCCACACTATTCACTTCACCAATAGAGCTACCGTTTGGAGCTCATTTTGTAACTGCATGTAAAATTTCAAAAAATTCATGGTGGTTTATTTTCTCAAAAATGGAGAATTTTCATCACATTGCTAGTAATTGTTAATGAATCGTAAAAGCATCGAAAAACTGTCATTTTTGCGTAAATTTCGTGGAATATCGAGACTTGTTGCAAATTTCGCTAATTCGACAAAATTTCACGTTTAATCGCGAGCGTTATATGACCTGACAAATAGTGAAAAAAATATATAATTATTTGGTACACAACATTTTCGCACAAAACTGATACATTTCGTTTATTCGCATGCCACCACAAAATCGTGTCTCTCACAATAAGATTTTTTTAACAATAATAAATTACTATTTGTATTGATGTATGAATAGATCATTATTGCAACATTGCTAAATTGCTGATTTTATAACCTCTTTTCAGGATGTACTGGAAGATTTTTAAAGATAATTGCAATAACAAGCTTTTTGAATGTACTGGCTCAAATAACATTTCAAGTTGTGCTGATTGTAATACCTCGTTATAGGCATGCTCTCACCAAGTGTAAGTTTCAGTTTTAGTAACATAATTGTGAAAAGCTATTTGAGGTGTAATCGACTCGAATTCTGGTACCTGTAATATATGAGTAACGAGTGCTTAATTGAGTTCCCTAATAACAGTAAGAACAACTTCATTTTAAAAATTCTTCGTAATAAGGTGACTGGGTAGCAGTTTAACTTTAGTTGAATCAATACAAAATATTTAACTGATAATTGAAAATACAAGCAAATTATATACAGGGTGTTTCAAAACAACACCAACAACGTTTGGGATATGATTCCTGACATCAGTGGCGTAGGGAAGGGGGGCAAGAGGGGCCGGCCCCCCCAAAGAGTTCCGACAATGTACTTTGGTACTTTGATGTTTGTAATTTTTTATATATTTTTATGTTGATATGTTTTTTTTTTGTTTGTAATTTTTCTATATGTACCTATAACAGCACTTGCCCCCCCAAACACACATCCTGGCTACGCTACTGCCAAGATAAGACAAAAAGTATAGACCATCCTGAGTGCAGAAATCCGTCATTTCGGAGTTTTAGGCTGCCGAAACATGAAAAACTGAAATTTAAAGGTCCATAGCTGCAATACTATGGGACCTACCGTAGTCGAGTCAGGACATCAAATAACAACTAGTATGTGCCCTATCCAAATATCCATGTTTCAGAATCCTGCGGTACTTCCGCTACAATTTTTATAGAGGTAGTTTGTGAATACTTCAAATTATATGTCCATAGCCAAACTCCCTATATAAAAATTGTTGCGAATGTACCACAGGATTCTGAAACATGGATATTTGGATAAGTCACATACTAATTCCTAAGTGAAGTCTTGACCCGACTACGGTAGATCATACATAGTACCTAGGTTGGTGTATACTTTTTGTTTTATCTTGTGTCAGGAATCACCTCCCAAACGTTGACGGTGTTATTTCGAAACACCCTGTATAAATAGATCTATGTAGCAACAAAAAAAAATACATAGAGGATGAGCCAAAAGTCTTCAGTATTCTTTTATTTTGAAACTTGAGAGGAAAATATGAAATACATTAAGGGTACATGGGGCTGCAACTAGTACATAATTAACCATCACCGTCAACTTGAATACAAGTTCGAAATTTCAAATGGAAAAAAGGGGCCAGGCTGAACATCGTAATACCAACGTGAGCTTAGGAATCTAAAGATGTAATTGTATCTTTCATATCGTGTATGGTTTATTGTGAACAGTAAACTTCCTTAGTACCATGTGTTTTCCTTCATGAAATAGGTCCGTGTCATGAATTCATGTCCGTACTTACTCCAATAACACTTTATAACTTTCATTTTAATGCGTCATTGATCGAATGCAAAATTATTACAGTTCAGTGAATGAAAGATTCAACTTCTTTTCTCTTTCTTTCTTCACCTGAACAAAATAAATAAAATATTTCGATCTGAAAATTAAGACCTCTGTTTAGCGATGGGAGGCCAGCTTTTTCATCTACTTTTTTTTTTTTTTTTTTTTTTTTTTGCAATTTTCTACTCACATTTCGTAGTTTTATGTTTTAATACGCTAAATTAGGTTAGGTTGGGTTAGAGTAGGATAAATTAGGTTATGTTTTGTTCAGCTACAACAACTTTCCACTTAACTTTACGGTTTGTACAGGTCCCCTATTGCCTTCAAAAAATTGCGTACGATTCTTACGATTTTCTACTCACATTCTGTCGTCTTATGGTTCATAAATTAGATTAGAATAGCTTCAGTAACAAGTGTCTTTCCAGAAAATTCAACAGTTCACTTTATTTTCCCACATAAGTCACTGGGAAGGTTCTACAACACAGGTTCCCCCATATAGGTTAGTGGCTAGGTTGGTTCCTTTCTGTACTAAAGTTTAATATTTAATTCACATACTATTGCCGAACGAGCGTCACCGAATGAAGGAGGGTTAGAGCTCCGCAGGGCACGTTGTTCTCTGTCTTTATTACAGCTCAATAGGAAGGAAGACCTGTGTTCTAGAACCTTGCCTAACTTACTATAAAGTTTTTAAGATAGAAATGTCGCATGATACACAAGAGCTCGGCATAACTAACAAACGGTCATAACTGCTTTCACTTTCTTTTGTTTACAATTCGGTAATCTAGCGCTAAATTAGTTTAAATTTTTATCACAGTTTACCCAAACATCAATTGACAATCACTACTATCAATTCACATCTGTAAATCATCCTGTTTTTGGCCAGTGTTAGCCTCCCATCTTTAAACTGTTACCAAAATAAAATCTCGAAGCCTGTATGGAAATGCTATTTAATAAAGTTTTCGTTTCGATTTTGTAGGTGCTATTGTGGCTAAAATATTACGACATGTTGGATTTTTAAGTCTGGAGTCAATTAAAACAGACGATGGTGTGCGACAGGTACTACCAGATCCATTTGTGTTTATTGTTTCAACACTTGTGTATTGGATTTGTATCAAAGTAGAGGAAATGTTAAAGAAAGAAACAGAGAAATCAACCACTAAGTACCCAAGTTGGATTGCAACCCTAGATGAGTACAGCGCTATATCCCAAAACATGGGTATGTAAAAAATAACTAAATAAATAAAAAAAAATAGAATTAAACATTTATCTAATAGTTGAAGACAATGGTCTAATAAGAATGTATGTTACTAACTTGCACGATTTAATTTAATACTGTAAAACTCAGGAAACCTTTAACAAATAGGGCGCCAGACAAGTGGATATGTAAATTCTTGTTTTACGTTGTTGCTCTATCCGGATACACAGTAACAAATGTTAAGAAAAAACTCAATCGTCTTAAGTAATAGCTGATATTGTCAGAGCCGTAGCTAGAGGGGCGGTCGCCCTGGGCGCTGACAGCAAGGGGGCGTCGAACGAGCAAGAAGAAAGGAATAGTGTGGAATTGAGTAAATGCCGCGTCGCACCGAAAAAGAATTGGCGTCCTATTAAATCAATATTGACGATTTGCAAAAAGCTTGTAGATTTGTTAAAACATGTCTTGCTCACATCGCTCGCAACCAAACGTACCTTTAATAAGAGTCACAAGTTTTTATTTATTACTGATGATTCGTTAATGAATGTGATATACAAGGTGCCAAGTAATGACGTATAGAGTACGTAGGAGCGTTTTCAAAACCAGGAACGGTCAAAAGTACGAAACACGTGTTTAGCGTTTTGATGGTGATGAATTTGCTTAATTAATCACGCTTTTCTACCCAGTCAGATTAATAACGATGGTGAGAATGAAGGTATGTAAATGAGAGGAGTGAAGAGACACACCGCGAGCTGTTGTTTGCGCGGGAATATTAAAAATAAAGGTAAACTAGCAGAATAATAATATTTTCGAACTTCAAGCAGTTTTGCGTACGGATAGGTCTGACCCAAGCAGCAAAGGTCAGAACTTAACGAATTTCGTCTTTTACAAAGACGGATCACTACTAGTGTTTTTTTATTCCATTGACGTATGCAATGCTTCCAATTTGAATGAACTTATTGGGATCATTTCTCCACAGCTATATACTTGTATCGCCAGGATAATTTTTGTGCGTACGTATCTAGTTGTGTCATATTTTTACATATATATAGGCGCGGATCCAAGCTAAAATGGGCTTCAATCACACTGGATAAAGCGGCAAATTATGGTTTAACCCCTCCCTTGATCATATCCTGGATCCGCGGCTATATATATATATATATATATATATATATATATATATATATATATATATTATGTGTGCATATTAGGGTATTTTTAATATGTTAATTAATAATAAGTAACCTTAAATTCAGAACATTCATTCATTAAAAAAATTAAGTAATTTCTAAAATTTCAAACATATGTAGTAGCCAAACTATATTTTGAATTTTAAATACAAGCATTAAATATTTTTCACCTCCATCGATCAATAATGAGAAATCCGCAAAGAAGGCTTCTTCTGAATTCCGTTACATTTCACAAAATATATTTTACCGTAAAAGAATCGAAATTAAAATGCTATTTGTGTGATCACTACAGAATAAAATTACAAAAGTTTACAATTAATTAGTGGAAATCAATGCTGTTACGCATTTCGAAGATTTTAGAAGCACATAGTTTCTAATGTATTGAAATTTCATTTCTTACCGATAGTAACAAAAGTTGTAAATTTCCATAACTTTCTTGAAGTGGGTTTGTATACAACCAAAGTACGAAACCAAAGTCAAGTTTCACAAAAAGTCCAAAATAAACCTCTTGAAAACAGCTGTTATTTGTAAAAGAATACCTAATGATTGTTTATGGATGTTGCAATGGTCTGTCCAAGCAGCTTGATAAAAATTCAGCGTAGTATAATAATAAAAGCTGCTCCTCTTATATGTTAAAAAAGCGCCCGGTTCTACTTCGCCCCGGGCGCCGAAATCTCTAGCTACGGCTCTGGATATACCAGTTTTCAAGGCTTTGATGTAAACATACACCACACAATACTTGCTTTTACTTATACGAACAATCATTGTAGTAGTTCCACTCTTATCAAATCTCTTAAACAAGTCTTTCATGACTTCTTCCTCAAGTACTTGCTGTTACTTATACAAACAACCATTGTAGTAGTTCCATGCTTATCAGATCTCTCAGAAACAAGTCTTTCATGACTTCTTCCTCACATAGGATACGCTCTCCTTTGCGGGTGAAGTTTGCATCGATGCAGAAATGTCGTTAAATAACCATTAAGAACTTTACTTTCTACACATTGCAGTATGAGGTAAAATGCTATACAGACCCTCATTCGGCCGCACTCTTTAATTATAGTAAAATCTATAATTTGTAAGCGTATTAATTTACTGAGTCAGTATATAAATATTTACTGAGTTTAATATTTAATCAACTAGTATTTCAGTGTTACTTGACATCTTAGCAGATAGGGCAAATCACTGACAATACATCTTACTTCTGTCAGAATTTCCTTTTGCACTATTTTGTTAATATGATAACGTAAATTCTTTGCACTAGAATCCTTTTCTTTTGAAATTGTTATTGTTGTGATAAACTTAGGCAGATAATTTTTATGAACTTCTGTGTAATTTTGTGCTAGTTTGTAGGAACGTTGCTCACTTTTAACTGGCACTTTATGTAGATTCTGTTATAATTAACTATAAAACTATGTTAAAAGTTAATTGCATATTGAACTTCGTTGAGTACACATTTCGATAGTCTCGCAACGACCTACCTGACTTTATCTGTTTCAATAAGTGGTCTAAAGTGTATTTGTTATCAGCGCACATGATGTACCCCTCATTTTTTCTGATATGTCCTCCCAAATCAAGTATTGGCTACCTGTCAGTTTAATCAGTGTTTTTCTCGTCATTAGTGTTCATATGTTCCTTACCCCGCAAGCCATAACACATAAAAATTAGAAGAAGTAATTCTGAGAATTGCCCAGTTGGAAGTGATGAGTTTACCATCCCCGCAAATCAAACACTTATTTTCTGTGAAATAGTTATAATCACATCCTTTAGAGATGATATGAGGTGGTTCCAATGCCCTGTTATTTTTAGTTTCAGATGTAATTGTAAAATAATTTTAGACAGAAAATAAAATTAGTTCAAATATTTGTCCTCAAAATTACTCAGGACGTTCTGCACGTCATGATAACTCGTCTGGGCACCCCTGGTTGTCATTGGTTACGAGTACAAACCACTGCTTTTCGGCGTAGTTTATCAGGGTGACTCACAGCTTGCCTTTACCCTCCAGCAAAAGAAACAAGTGAAATGTGTCTGTAAAAGGGAAGTAATTCATTTGATAATTGAGGGTAATGCCATAAAAATTATAGCAACTGAATTCTACCATATAATTGCACCTGGGCAATCTGCGTTGTAGTATCTGAGAGACCAAGGTTTAACATACAATGCAAATAATATACCAGGTGCAGTAAGTATGATGGTGAAATGATGGAAGTGGTTAGACGTAAACGTGTAAAGCTAGTGCGCAGCATAAAGAATATGGGAGTAGAGGAAAAATGCATTCCTACTGAATATATCCTATTTGATCTCTATATCTGAGGTAGGTCACCAGTTGGTGATCAGTTTTCCAATGTGGTGGATGTATATTAAAAAGTACGTATAAACTCTTAAAACGTATTTTTTTTATAATGTTATATTTTCATCTTGTTTAAGAATCAATTTCTCATGTTTTGATCATGGTTCATGGACCGTAGGTTACATGTGAATGGCAGGTCACCTTTTGCGACAGTACCCATACTTCTTGAACTTACTCTAGTACTATAAAATACAAGTTACATCATATAGTAATATACTTATCTAACTATAACGAAGTAGCACTGTAACGGTTTCTCAATGTTTCTTTTTCTTCTTCTTCTTCTTCTGTTTATAAATTGAAAGATCTTTTTGTAGTTTGATGAATTTTTAAGTAATAACCAAATCTTGAAAATTTTGTTATTTGTTTCTAAACCATAATCTGAAATCCTAAGGGACGTGCTCGACTTACAGAATTACTAACATAGGTACTTCCGTCTTTTGTTTTAACCGTATGTAGATGCGACACATTAAGCTATTAAAGATTCCTATTTGATTATTAAAAAATATTATTAATAATGAAATCTCACTACCTATCCAAACTTCCCTTATTGAAACTTTAAGTTTGGGTTTTTGTTCTGATGAAAAATGACTATACACGGTTCTTTCAATGGAAGTCTACGATCTATTTTATCTTTTAATCTCTCCAATAATCTTTCTATGTAAATTAAAATGTTTGGAGAGTCCGGACACATCTATATTTCGTGCGTCTTTCACATTCTTAAATTCTGTTTTCTATTCCTTTTATTATTCCAATGTAATATTCAGAACATTCGCAATTTGCTTGATACATTCTTGGATTAGTAAATTTATCAACAAAATAATTTTCGTACTTACCCAACATTTTTTTTTCAAAATTTAACGGATATTTAATAGAAATATTGGTACTCATTCGTGGTATTTTTTGCAACCTAAAAGTGAGACCAGCTATTTTGTTATTACGGATTCTGAGAGTTTGAATATTCCATTTTTCTAACATAGTATGATTGTAACCGTTTATCAGTCCTTACATCAAAATGATTTTCAATTTATCTTGTAGTTTTTGTTGTAAAATTACCGGTCTGTAAGTTCTAAAAACAAAAGATCCAAACGTTAGGTTTATTTTTTGGTATGTGATGATTTTCTGTGAAAAAATGCTTTACAACTTGTAGATTTTCTGAATATCATAGTCGAAAATTTATTATTGGATCTGAAATAGGGAGATCTAAAAAAAAATCTAATCTGCTATTGGACCTAGTTCTGTAATAAATTTTATGTTAAGATAAGTTTTATTGAGTTTATTTACTACTAAGTTAGGTCTCAATCATTTTATATATAATTGACGTGTCATCTACAAAATATCTTATGAATTTATACTGATCTTGGTTTAGGATTTTGATTGTGTTCAAAACTACTTAGGCCAAAAGAGGTGAAATTGGGCTTTCCATAGCTAACCCCTCTACTTACCTGTAAATTTCTCTTAAAAAATAAAAAAAAAAACAATTCATGGTGAAACAAAGCTCCTATATTTTTACAATTTCACATATTTTAAAAGTGTTTAATTTGTTCATTTTGAGCCATTTTTGAATTCTTTTGATAGCAAGAAATAACTTAAAGTATTAATTTATATAAAAAAGGTGATGTAAATTTTAACAATACAATATACTGTGCTTGCATAGATATTGTCCAAGAAGAAAGAAGAAAAAATATACAATATTTTGACATACTAATTTAAACTACAAAAGATAGTCATAATAATAATAATAATAATTTTTAATCTTTTATTACGTATGTAATTCATTAGTACAGATAAAAAATATAAAATTTCATAAAATATAAAATAATTTTCGTTAAAAATTGTAATAATTACGATTTTAATGCTTATTAAATATGGATAATTAAAATATTTTTAAAGAAACAAGAGTCTTTAATACTCATTACTTTCAGTGCTATGCATAAGACAGTTCGTGTGTTACAAGATAAGATAAAGAAACCTAAGATTTTACTTAATTACAACAAAACAAATTTTTTGTCGATATTTTTGACCAGTTCATGCTTCACTCAGACTATATTCCCTTTAACATGCTGACCTTTAACATAAGATATTTGGAAACAAATTGTAAATAGAAAATTACTTTTCAGAAAGGGGGGGGGGGGAGGATAAGGACGTCATATACACCAACCAACAGGAAATTACATTTAGCACCAGCAGCTACAAAACCTTTTCCTGTCATCTCAAATATGTTTAAAATCTTTACAATATCAAGCAATTAGATTCTGATTACGTTCTTCTACAAAGACAATTCTTCTCAGAGTATAAACACCTCATCCAGTTCCTTGCCAGGTGGTAAAGTGCCAAGGACCGACGAGACGTTACCACGTTGGATAGAAACGGATATGCGCTGTATTAGATAGGATGTGGAGCGAACTTCGCCGGAAACACAAGAAATGCGTCTTCCTACCTCCCTAATGAATTCTAGACTTCTTGCACCCCAAGCACCACTTGTTTCAATAGCGATTAAAGTGAAAACAAACTTTTCGAGAAGGTTGTTGTATTTTCTTTGCTTTTCAGCTTCTCTGCGATTAGCAACAGCTCCAGCGTTCATTACTGACGGAGGGAGACTTGAATGAGCGTATGTATCAGCGCATGTGAAGTCCCACAATAAACATTTACCTCTCATCCATGGAATCAGTGTCATCCCATCCGGTCGCTTTCCATCCGAACGACAGCAACCAGAAGGTTCCCGTATTGAAGGAAATCCAGCTGTGTTGAGGGCTCGTAGTATTATATCATTTACCGAGGAATGTCGGGCGAATCTACCAGCGCTCTTCATGCATGAAAGGCCATGCAGGCCACGTTGGTTAACCTCATCCCCACAAGCTGGACAGCGATGAGGCTCACAAACTGCTAAGCCTAAACGTAAGGCTGCAGCAATTCGAAAGCTTTCATTTGACAAATGAAGGCCTAAAGGCGGAGAAGGTATCGCCATCAACCATGCACCCGCTTCGGGAGACGAGGCAGCAAGAAGCCTGGCTTTATCTTCTGGAACAAGAACAGATTGTAACAAATGATTATGTAATTGACATGCAATTGGTGTATACCAAGATGACTGATAACACTTTTTGTTAATCTCCGGAAGGCTTGTATCTGCTAAGTTTGCCCACTTATTAGAACCTTCTTGAACTGAACCATCTGGGTCTAAACAATAACCCTGTGGAAGGAGAGCTTCGATTAAACGCAGAGATCCGTGGTATGACGCTAAGAATGTAGGAATCGCCATATCCGCAGCTCGTCGAATACCAAGACCGCCCAAACCAACAGGTAAACATGCTTGTATCCAAGAGTTGTCATTTAAGGAGCAGTTCAGAATTGATTCAAGGCCAGTTTTTAGGACAGTATCATATTTTTGCAGCAAAGAACTCTCATGCCAAGATGGAAAGCATCGTAAAAAATAGGTTAGGCGAGGGATTGATAAAGATGCTCGTAAAAGGAAAAAGGCTGAATGGGCTGAAATTGAGGGAAGTCGAGACAAGAACAATTCTAAAGTAGATATTTTATTCAATAGCACGTTAGTGAGTGCTTCCGACGTGAGAGCAGCACCTAGAAGACATGCATTCTGGATTGTTAGAGGGCGTATGCCTGGTGCAGCCTCATTAAATCTTCTAAAGATTTCGTCGAATGCGGTTTCATCTGTTCCAAGACAACCCACCTCGCATTTAGAAAAGTTAAGACGCAAGCCAAGAAGTGATGTCTTCTTATTTATTTCTATTAAAGATGAAAGAACTATCTCGGGGTCACCACCAATTGTTCCATCGTCTAAGTACCAAATGTTTAATTCGGTATTCAGTGATTTAACTAAAGAGTGAATGGTTATAGCGAAAAGTGCTGGGCCCAGGGGATCACCTTGTTGTACACCTCTCTGAGAAGAAATAGTGTTTCCGTTGAAAAACAGATCACTTGGTTGAGCATAACATTGATAAACATATGGATAAATTGAAGGAAAATTATTCATCACTGCGGCAAGCATAGTATCCCGGCGAAGCTCATTAAATGCGTTACGAAAATCCAATTTTACAATCGCCTTAGTAGCACTGTGAGTAGAAGAGAAATAAACTCGGGCTACGTGAACAGCTGCCTCGGCACCATTAGGAACACAAACACCAAGCTGATGGGGGGATAAAAAGTTCTTAACTGGCTCTCGTATTCTAAAGCATACAATTTTTGCCGATATTCTGCGCCAAACATTCCCAACCGCTATGGGCCGAATACCACCATCCTTTTTTCTTAGCGCTGTAAGTTTGGCGCCGAAGAACAGTGGGCGAACTTCCGTTGGTACTTTTCCAGAAATGATTAAATTAAATAGATCACATAAGGATTTTAGCAGTTTTTCCTTCGATTCCAGTATTTGACAAGAAAGACGGTCTTTAAGAATTGAAGGACGAAGCCCATCTAGACTTCCCGCACTGCCTGACAGAAAGGAGTTAATTGCTTTTTGAACCTCCATAATCGAAACTCCTTGAAAAGTGTGTTGACCATCAGGAAGATCCGGCGCAATGAAATTGCCAGGGAGGGCAGGATGTTTTTCCAACAGGGTATCCAGTACAGAGGTATCCGGAGTCGCAACCGTATCATCAGAAATTAAAAGACGTGCTGCTCCACGGATGTCACCATCGGCAAGTTTATTCTCTACAACCTTCAAATTAGAAAATTTGTGATTTAATCGAGGTTTGTTCATCTTAGTTGAAGGCCAGGTTAAGGCGTCATGGCCAATATTACACCAGAGGCGAACTCGCTGCTTCACCCAAGTAGTTAGATTCTTAACTTTATCTGATTGTTTGGGAGCACTTAAAGCAACAAATGGAAACAGGCAAAGGTTGATCCAGTCTTTTGCATCATTTGAAGTTGTTATATGGTTTAACAGCTCTGCGAGTGCGTCAGCCACCGTTACACGAGCACCTCTTGGAACACGTCTTAATATGTGTGTCGAGCACCTTAGTGATAGTAATATCTTGCCCAGGTTAGAAATCGTCAAATCTTTCGTGTTAATACTGCTGTTAGTGTCGGCAGCATTTGCAGTTTTACTCTGAAGGCAGGCATTAAAAGTGACATCAGAGCAAACATCATCATCACGCACAACCCGATGTTTCTTACCAATATGTATAGATAAACCTCTGGCACTCACATAATGCTTTCCGCAATGAGGACAAGGCAATACATTAGCACTTTTAGAAGCATCAAAGGAACAGCTACCATTGTTAGCACTTGACACTGAGTCACTGATTGTAAAAGCTGGTGTCTTTCCAGCTTGTGAAGCACATCCGTCACTTGATTCCATTAATTTAATTTATTACATAAATTTGTTTCAATTATATAAATTTTAATTAACTTATAATGGCAATGTTTTAAAAATTCAACCGTTAATTTTGTATTCATTGTTGGACGATGCATATGTTTGCTTCTGTTCTTAAAACCAAATCAGTTTTTGGTAATTTTAGCACTATTTCTGAAGCGATTTGAAAACGGATTTCACCGCTTTCTTCTCCCAAGCTTCATGTTCACATTGCACACAGATATCTTTCACTATCACAAGTTTATCTATTGCTCCACACCGTAAAACCCTCAGAGCTCGTCAACGGCTTAATGAACGATTTCAACAACAAATAAGAAAAAAAAATAATTTTTAATTCTTCACTTATTATTGAGACAAATAAGATACAACTTGAACCTTTAATTGATCACATTAAAACAAGGAAAAGATACACGTGTTGAAAAAAGTAATGCAAAATATATTCTAGAAAAATTATAAACATGAAAACAGTAATAATGGTCAAAACACAAAATTTATGTAGAAATTGACAACACAATATGCTATGAATACAAGAATTGCCCTTGGAACACACATATATAATTAAATATTGCGGTCGCAGTTCGTTTAAAATTACGTTAGTATCCACCAAAACTTACCACCATAATTATTTCAATAAATTAAACTATTTTTATTCCTGTTAGACTTTGTATGTCCTTAATGTTTATCATTCATTTTGCAGAAATTAAAAATACACTTCAATCATCTATAGCTTCCTCACTTATTATATCTTTAACAGCATAAATAAAACAAGTTTAAACAAGTCTGGCCACAACATTTGATATCATAAGGTACGGACTATTGTCCTGGTTGCCCTATAACTAAATATACATAAATGTTATCGTTGCACCCTATAAAAAGACTTATACATCTGTAATACTCTTAAGATATTGTTTTTTTTTTTTTAATTTGAGAAAATTGTTTATTAAAAATATTAAAAGTTTATTATTAATCGTTTGAATATTTTTTTATAAATTGGAGTACCAACCAGATTACAGTTACAAGAGAAAAGTAAAAAAAATTCTAGGGTTATAAGATGGAGTTCTGATGTACAACAAATCGATTAGACCAATCTTACCATGAATTATACTGTGAATAAATTTGATCTGCTATAAATTTCCTCTTTCAACGAGGAAAATTGAATTGAGTTTCAAAAGAATAGCGTCATTGGTTAAAGTATTAAATTTAAATTTAAATCCAAGTCAAGCCAAAAAAGGAAATTTAAAGACTATCAATAGCTTGAGAGATCGAGATCAAATTCCTGTTGCACATCAAAGCAGCATATTCTAAGTGGGATCTAACATAAGCACAATATACAACTTTAAAGTCTCTTGCAACCCACTTAATAAGATCTAAGTTCCTTTCGGTCTTTGACAAAATATTATCAACATATTCATTAAACAGTAAGTTATTATCCATAACAATACCAAGATCTTTGGTAATTGAAACCATTTCAGTTTTATGATCATTAATTTTATACTAATAATTTATACTAATAAACTGAACCATTGGGTTTCCTTGAATATAATACTGTTTCAATTTTATTCATACTCAGAGGTAATAAATTGTTTTTAGATCATTCAAGATTGATTTAATATCTGTCTGTAATATTAAATGATTCTGATAATTTTGAATAGATAAAAAATCGTAAGATCATTAGCATAGAAAATAAAAGGACAACTCAAAGAATCACCAATATCATTCAAACACACATAAGAAATAAGAAGGGACCGAAATTAGATCCTTGTGAGGCCCTAGAAAAAATACTATACATAGGTGATTTACAACTCATATACTCAACCACAAATTTACAATCAAACAGATAAAAGACAAACCAAAATACTAAAGATTTA
Source organism: Thermobia domestica (assembly GCF_964235325.1). Lineage (NCBI taxonomy): Eukaryota > Metazoa > Arthropoda > Insecta > Zygentoma > Lepismatidae > Thermobia > Thermobia domestica. The sequence goes on along the minus strand of NC_137455.1, from coordinate 35,947,813 downwards.
GGAATATCAAAAAGACAAAGTTTTTTGAGAATATGATGAGAAATCTTATCAAAAGCCTTAACGAAATCAAAGTAGATAGTGTTTACTTGACCTTTAGTAGAAACCACAGGAGTAACAAAGTTAAAAATCTATTTAAATCCAACACAGTTGATTTATATTTTATAAAGCCGTTTTTTCGGAGACAATGCGATGATGAACAAAGTTGTATAATTATTTAAAAATAAATTGGTCAAAAGTCTTATGTATAACATCAAGTAAAGAAATTAGTTTATAATCTGCTATAGTCCATCAGTTTCAGGAATTGGAGTTACAGTTACCATTTTCCATACACTTTAATAAATATGAGAAGCTAAACTCGAGTTAAACAAGGATGTCAAAATTGGACTTACAAAAGCTTTAATATTTAAACCTTTTATAACCCCAACTATCTGTTCAATAATAACACGTAAATCATACATCACTACGAATCTGATTAACCATATCATCACTTTGATTTGAGTCATTCTTATGATAAACCGCTTTGAACTGCTTAGCCATAAATTCGGTCAATAGCTGTAGCTTAGATACAAGCTCATCATTAACCAACACCACCTTATTACTTTCCCTAATATTCAACTTATTTTTTGTAAACTTCCAAAAGTTTTTGGATTATTTTTAAACTATTTTTAATTTTATCAAAATAATATTTTTTTCGAAAGTTACTTCTTAAAATTTAGACGACATCTAGAAAAAGCATCATAATTATGTGCCAACTGAGTTCTTTTATATTTCTTATGAACATTAATTTTCTTGTTAAGTAACCTAATTAGAATAAGTGAATACTATCTTGAATATGTAAAAAATTTTTTAACTGCTATTGGAACATGTTATTAATCGCATCAACTATGCTATCATTAACCTTTTGTGCAATGAAATTAATATCTTTATTCATCAAAATATTAGTCCATACTACTTTTTGAATTTTGTTATATAAAGAAACAAAGTCACCTTTATGATATAACATTGAACTCTCAAAATCTCTGGTACCCTAGATGGACATTTAACAGGGATATCAACAGGAGCATGATATTTATGAAGAGAAACCATGGATAGAACATATTTACTATTTTAATGTAAGTGTTGTGTAAAATTAGATCAAAACTTGAGACCGTACAATTTATATTTAAGTTCATATCATTCAAAAAATTGAATAAAATTCTAGCTTTGGATGTTAAATAATAATTTATATCACCAGAAAAAAATCTAGTAGTCCAGTCAACTTCAGATATATTAAAGTCACAACCCCTATTACACCCGAAAATATTACAAATTCAACGCCACCGTAATTCTCAAACAAATTTGCTCTTTCTCTGATTCATATATCTCACTGAATTGCATCATAAATATAATCTTCACTCGAATCATCAGCAAACATCCACTGTCCCAACACCTATACCATTGTCATGTCTTGCAGGAATTCACACTTTACTTGCTGAAATTTGGTGGATTTACTAATCGATCCTAGAGCAGTCCATTTACTCGGAGCAATCGCGCAAAAAAATACTACTCTGTCCTACTTCCAATTTAGTGCCTATTTACTCCAGAGTAACAGCTTAATCTAGTTTGGAGAAACTCGTTCTATGGGTATTGAATTCTAATCTAATTCGTAATACTAAATCTGAGAGTAGATTTGTTTAGGATAATTATTTTGTATTATATTTCCCTTCTATATTCTTCCCTCAGTATTCCTTTTAACCCCTTTCCACTTTTTAACTTGACTAAAATTTCCGAGGGGGTCATGTCCCATTTCCCCCTTTGGCTACGTCCCTGCCACAAGTCTATTTATCTTTTCAATTAATTTTGCTCTTTATTTATCTTCCAGCAAGATATTTGGCCTTATCATCGTTATGCATCGCTGGAATTATGCGCCCGTCGCTATTCAACAGCATTTATTTTATATGCTTTCTTGGTGGATCTACATGGTGGGGCTATCGACTGAACCTGGGAAAATGTTTTGGATGGATATGTCGTTTATGTGCACTGTTTGTTGCATTTCATATTCTGGTTTTATTTTTATATCAGTTACAATGGGCACAAGAAATTGTTCCAAAAGATAGCCTCATTATAAGGTTAGTTTCTAATCTGGTGTAGTAATATTAATAATAATTAGTGAAATTCCTAAATTAAGATTTACACTTACCTTGATAGTCAGGAGAGGTCTGGGAAAGTCAGGAATATTCTTCAAAATATGCTGAAGTTGAGAAAAAATTCTATATTTAACAAGAGAATCAGGAAATACTTTTAGCTGCCTATAGAAAAGTCTAAAAGAGGATTAGAAAAAAGGTCGAAAATAGATAGAGATACTTGAAGAGCGCCTAAGGTGTTAAAACTTTAGGCTTTGAAAGAAGAACTTGAGGTTGTAAGTAAACTAAGATCTGAAATATCTCGCGATACTAAACTTCAATACATTAAATACGAGGGCTATCCAGAAAGTAGATTACGTTTTGGAATAAAAAATCAACAAAGTATAGGAAACAAATTTTATTATATACAGATGAAAGCCACACACAAATACTACTTTTCGACATAGTCACCATTCAAATTAAGGCATTTATCGTAGCGATGTACGAGCTTGGAAATTCCTTCGTCGAAAAATTCGGCCGCCTGCGACTTCAACCACTTCGTTACCTCTTCTTGCAGCTGTTCGTCGTCATCAAAACGCTGCATAGCCAGCCACTTCTTCATTGCTGGGAATAGGTGGAAGTCGCTCGGTGCCAGGTCGGGACTGTACGGCGGATGAGGAAACAACTCCCACTGAAAAGATTCAAGAACTTCACGCGTGACATTTGCCGTGTGAGGCCGGGCGTTGTCGTGAATCAACAAGATCTTAGAGCTCAACATTCATCTGCGCTTGTTTTGAATTGCTCTTCTGAGGTTTTGCAGAGTTTGGCAATACCTTTGAGCGTTTATTGTAGTGCCTCTTTCCAGGAAGTCTACCAAAATCACACCTTTTCTGTCCCAAAAAACAGTCGCCATCATCTTCCTTGCCGACATTGTTTGCATGCATTTCTTGGGTTTTTGGGGAGAACCTGTGTGCCCCCACTGCATTGATTGCAATTTCGTTTCACAGTTCACGTGTTTCACCCATGTTTCGTCACCAGTAACGATGCGATCGAGTAAAGAGTCACCATCCTTATTGTAGGCGTCCAAAAAGTGCAACGCTGCAGCCATTCGCTGATTTTTGTGGTCCTCTGTCAAGATTTTTGGAATCCATCTTGCACAAAACTTGTGGTAACCAAGCTTTTCGCTGATGATTTCGTGCAACAAACTTCGCGAAATTTGTGGAAAACTCAAAGAAAGTTCCGTTATTGTGAACTTTCGATTTTCACGGACTTTAACATCGACTTTTTCGACAAGTTCAGCAGTCACTTTGCTGGGTCTCCCACTTCGATCTTCGTCGTGAACATTGGTTCGGCCATTTTTAAATCTTATGACCCACTGTCGCACTCCACCTTCAGTGATAATGTTGTCCATACACTTCACACAGCTGCCGATAGATTTCTATCGGTTTACAGTTTTTTGCTGTCAGAAACCTTATTACTGCACGCACCTCGCAGCTCGCGGGATTTTCAATTGACGCAGACATTTCAAACCGTCACAGTATCTTAACGGAGCACAGCACGAACCTCTCACTAGCACGGCTAGATGCCGACTGAGCTGCGCAACGCTCTGACCCCAAGATGGCCGCGCTAGCCCCGCCCCTAGCGGACACAGACGAAAACGTAATCTACTTTCTGGATAGCCCTCGTATAATTAATTATGGTATGCTCATAGCCCCGTGGACCGTCTGTTGCTGTTAGGAAAGATAATTGAACTAAAATTACAAATATATAACTAACGCTACTTTAATATTTCTCAAGAAACAAAACAGATTTTCAAACGTAAAGTTAAGTATGATAGTTTAAATTCCTAAAAATAAATACATTTAGTTTTATTATACTGTAATAAATGGTAGAAACTTATTATTTGGTAATTTCTAGAATTTTAAATAAAAAAAGATTTTATCAATGTATACAATTCTCTTCGATATATGTATTGCAAAATAAATCAGCCGAAATACAGAACATTTATTTTTCTGTGCTGTTATTCTTAAAGTTCATGAAATTCATTAATAATCCAATTGTACAGGAAATCAGAAGAAAAATGTTCTGCGGTTATGAATTTTATCAGAAAAAATTTAAATAAGGAAGAATTGCGATTTGAATTAACATAAGAAGTAACTGTCCAACTTTACTTAACTTCCATTTTAAATAATTAAAAAAAATCTAAATCTGGTTCAAACCATAACGACATGCAAAATCCACTAGTAAATACAAATTTTCTTTAAATTTAAGAATGCCGAGATATTAAAGATATCGTTAGTGTATAATTATTGTTTCATATTGATGTTTTCTTGTATTTCAAATACAGGAAGTTTAGCTCCTAGTAATTATTTACAGTCAGACAGTAAGTTTATGTCGTATTTAAAAATGGAAAGGAGAGCGTTGGACTCCTTTGAAATGTGGAGGCAGATTGAAAAAGAAGTTATTTATTATTATTATTATTATTATTATTATTATTATTATTATTATTATTATTATTATTATTATTATTATTATTATTATTATTATATTTATTTATTTTTTGTTAACCTAACTATAGATGATAATGTCCAGAAGGCCGTATATCAGGGAAAGACTTAATCATAGAAAGTTAGGGAAATCAATACTAAAATTTCAATGTGAACCCTGCATATCAAGTTCAACAAACATTAAAGGATACATTTTTGATAAATAAATAGGTATAGTGTTCCTTTATGATGATTAACAAAATACAGTTTCAGTGTGTGCTAACACTTTTATTGATTGCTTCTAAGTGCTGCTGGACTGGAGACATATAAGTTCTTGCCTTTCTGTGAAATCTTTTCAAATGAATTTTTTGATAACTGTGATTCATTTTTCTGCCAGTTGCAGGATCTAAACACCAAAAAATCCGTGAAGAGTATACCGTTGACATGAAATTAATCTTTTCAGTTGATATCAACAAATATCATTGCTAATATTTTGGTTATTCATAATGTATCCTAAAGGCGTCTATTAGCAATTATGCAGTTAGGAAATATGAAACATAATATTCATAGACACATGTTATAACATTAAAATTATAACTATGTAAATTTATATTTATAAGAAGTAGTAGTATATTAGGGACCTTGTACGTATATACTGCTATGTACGGGTGTTTCAAAAAAAAGGCTGGGCTATGTGCTTTTAAATTAATTAGAAACGTTAGGAGTTACTAGAATGAAACAAATGCCATAGGAAAATGTCAAAGGAGATAGGAAAATGTCATAGGACGCATCGTGTATGTAGTGCCCTGTTTGACTCACAAGGCCCCTGTCATGAGGCCCCAGGGATTGCTCTAATTTTTTTTAAAGGTACTGGTATGTAATTTTGTACATTTATGAAAATTTCATGGAAAATTAAGCAACTTTAGTAGGAAAAAGTTTTCCGTGTAGGGCATTATTTACGAACTGTTCACCATTTAATTGCGAATTCTTGCATATTCAGATAAAACATCTCTACTTTTAAACAGAAATGACTGGAAATAAAGAATTGAATAAAGATTGAGATAGGACACATCAAATGGAATGACTTGCTTGACCCATGGGGGCCTCCCTGTCATGGGGAGCCTAAGAGATCAGCCGAAAATTTTAAATGATAAAGTATGCAATTTAATATATGGTTGAAAAGATAAAAAACATGCAACTTTTGTACGTGGCCTTCATTTCTTAAGAATTCTTGCATAGTCAGATAAAAATCAGTTAAATCATGGGCATTTCCTAAACTGTGCTCCAGACAAAGAAATTTTTTCTACAAAATTTATTTGATATTTATAATCCTTTTAATGATATATCGAATTACACATTTTAGTATTTGCAATTTTCTGATGTCTCCCAGGGCCTGTGAGTTAAGTAGAGCGCTCGATTCGATGGGCCTTATGACATTTTCCTATTTAAAGTTTTGCTTCATGCTTTTTTCTTCAGCCGTTAATGATTTATATATTAGGTTGGTACATAAATTCGTAGCGTTTTTATTTCGCGTGCTGGCACTCCGGTTGCTATGTGCTTATTTATTGATTGTCAATTTTGTTTTGACATTTGATTGCCGTGCTTGATTTTAGGTATTGAATTTTTCATTTTTGCAAATAGTGAGTGGAGCCGTGGACGCTAGAAAATGGATTGTCAGGTGGAGAAAGTGGAGCATTTCTGACATATTCTTCGCTTTGAGTTCAATGGAAGGGCGAAAGTAGGGGAGGCTGACCGAAACATTTGCGTCAGTATGGAAACAATGTCATAGGAGGGAGCACGACAGGAAAATGTTTTTTTTTTTTTTTCGTTTTAAAGAGGGCTGTTTTGACATAAGTGGCACTCCAAGTTCAGGAAGATTTCGGGGTTTGATGAAGATTATTTATAAACACATTAATACACAGTGATCTACATCAGTGTACCCAGCACTAGTAAATGTGATGAACTATGATGATAATTTCGCTATCATGTGACATTTGCATTCAATACACAAAACACAAAAATCAGCGGGTAGCCACATATGCATCTTTGCTTGCGCGTCATTATTAGTTCATGAACAACATCGACCATTCGTATCCAATATCGCTACTGGTAACGAGAAATGGTATCTTTATGCTATCATAAGGAAAAGAAAGGAATGGTTGAGTCCGAACAAACAAAGCAGCTCCCGTACAATATCCAGCGTAAATCCACAAAAGATTATGCATATGTCAGAAATATTTCACTTTCTCTACTTGATGCTCCATTTTCTAGCGTTCACGGCTCCACTCACTATCTGCAAAAATGAAAAATTCAATATAAAAAAATCAAGCACAATAATTGAATATCAAAACGAAAATGATAATCGATAAATAAACCCATAGCCATCGGGAATGCCAAGATGCGAAACAAAACGCTACGAATTTGTGCACCAACCCAATATCATTTTACGTTTTATCTGAATGTGCAAGAATACTCAACTGACTAGTAACTTTTTCGAAACAAGTGTCCCACATGAAAAACGTTTTCCTACAAAAAAATTTGTTTTGCATGATCTCTTCAAGCATTTTTTTTAAAACTTGCTTTTCCAAAATTTCGAATGAACTCTCACTTTATGTTTTAAACTTATCTCCCACCGTGCTTGACTTAAAAGCACTGTATATTTTATATAAAAACCCCATATACGAAGGTCAGTCAGAAAGTGAGTTGCACTGCTTAAGAAAATAAAACAAGATAGAAATTTTACAATAACTTTATTTGTATCGTAAATTCCATTCACAATCTACTTTCCAGCGTAATTACCTTTTAAGTATTTGTCGAGGCATGGTACAAATTTTTTTATGCTTTTTGTAAAGAAATCCCGTCCAATGCCCGATAACAATTCTTGGGCTGCAGCTTTCACCTGGTCATCCGAGTAGTATCGTCACTTTGAAAGTTCATGTATTGTTATGTGTCTGTTTGCAAGAATGCATTCATTCATGCGAGCAGCGATTTCCGGATTTGTCGCAACTGATGGTCTTCCCTCGCGCTCAGTATCGTCAATATCTATACGTCTGTTCTCAAACATGTTGCACCACTTTGCGATAGCTTTTCGTGACATTGCATTTTCACCATACACTCCATGCATCATCATCATCATCATAGGTATTCTGCCTTTATTGGCAGGTCACTTGCCGCAGCTGAGAAGCTTCCATGCTCCACGGTTCTCCGCTAACCTTTTCGTCTTCGCGTATGATCTTTCTGTTTTAATATCATCCATTAATTGTAGTCTCCTTCGCCCCCTCCCTCTCTTTCCCGCCAACATACCCTCTAGGACGTCCCTCATGATACAATCTCTTCTTAGGCAATGTCCCAACCAGTTTCTCTTCCTCTTCCTAATAATATCTAAAAGTGTTCTTTTCTCACCCACCATTTCTAACACTCTCTCATTCGTTTTCCGCTCGACCCAACTAATTCCATTCTTCTCCACGCCCACATTTCGAAGGCTTCCAGTCGATTTTCGTCACCTTTACGTAAGGTCCACGTTTCCGCCCCACTCCATGCAATCACCAATAAATTTCAGTGCAGTTACATCTTTTCACCCACAAAAACCGAATCACTGCACGAATTTCTAATTTGGACGCTATTTGCATCCCCCGAGACATGTTTACGACTGATTATCAGAACACTTCCACTTGCCCCGTGAAAGCCGCTACGTCACACGATACAGCTACATGTCTCGCAGTGTTGCCACACAGTTTCATGAAAATACCTTTGACCGAAAATATTTACGAAGTAGTGCAACTAACTTTCTGACTGATCCACGTAAATAACGTAGCCTGAAAAGTTTTGTTCACCCTACAAAGACAAGAGTTCACGAACCTAGTAGGTCCTATCGTTCATAATTTCAGTAGTACATAAGAGTATAAAGTAGATATGTAATGGAGTTTGATATTTTAAGAATTTTGTATTTCAGACTTTGTGGAATAACACCGTTGCTAGAAACGAACAAAAAAGACCCAAGGATTGTTACACTTCGAGATGTTGAATGGGATTATCTTGCGAATCCTTTTGTGATTATTTGGCTTTATATTGTCATGGTGTTTTGTTCTCAAGTATTGTGTAATGCATCACAAGAAGTGAGTTTAAATATTTATGTATATTATTTCAATAACTGAATATGTATCAATGCAATAAGTGTTAAGAAAGAATTGAATTCTCTGATTTTTATACTAAAAACATTGGAAAGCGTTCCTTAAGAAAAACTTCATTTCTTTGATAATAACTCAATTAATAAATAGAACATCTATTAATGTTGTTAAAATTAAAAGCTTTGTTGGACTTCTAACAGATATGGATATGTGATACAAAATAAATAGAGACCGGATGTTTAGGCATTAAAAACCTGGAAAATAGGCAGGCAGATAGACACCTAATGTCTAAAAAGTAGGCACTAAAATGTAACTGGAAATAATGAAGATAAATACTCAATAAAAATAAAAATAAATTCGAGTCGTAGATAATGTTCAAAGAATACAGAAATATGCATGTTTGTTAATATCTTCTTTACTGCAGTGATAAAAGTGAGGAGGAATGCGGGGGGACGCTGACCCTCACCTGTCAGGTTAAGGTGTAAAATATAGACAGCGTTCCCCCAGTTACTAAAAAATACAATGAGCAAAGATAAGCAGGGGAACGGCGTGACATCATGCTGCTACCTACCGTCCCCCTACCTTTTCAGATCCACTTTTACCCCTGCTTTACTGTACCCATGAAAACGCACCTGACATGTATTCCATGTATATTTAGTAAATACATTTTATACAGCACTTTATCACTACACATAAGTCCAAATTTTATACACTTTCTCAGTCCAAAGTTTTAGAGCACTTTATCAGTACACATAGCAGTCCAAAGTTTTAGGACATCTTATCACTACAAACAGCACTTATATTTCTCGGAAGGGGGAGAATCCTTTCTTGAAATACTAAATTATACATTATCCCCCAATAAAATCTTATTTTGAAGAAAATACATAGAATAGGCCACATTAGGCACAAGCAATTATTTAGACAGGAAGGAGCCAAATAGGAAATATAGGCAAAATAAAATTGGCTTAAATTGAAACTATAACCCCCACATAAATTTTAAAACTTTTTTTTTTATATATCTTCAATATTAAAGAATAGGCACTTTGCCTAATATTCGGTCTCTATTAATAAATCATCCATTGTTATTTCAAATCTTTTTTATTTATCATTGGCACTAGTAAAATTAAACATTTTTAGTAATTATAAGATGAACATTCAAAGCTTTCAATGTTGGTAAATCATAAAAATAAATAGAAATAGCAATTCAAGAATTGGAACACAAAAGGTTTGTTACACGGTCGATTACCATACGTCTTACCTTTTTGAATCTATATTATATAAGTTGATATATTTGCAAGTTCTAAAATTTTCGTTCGTCATCTGAAAGTGATTATAGAAAGTCCGTTTTCGTATAGCAAATGAAAGAACATTCAAACCAAAGGTTTTGAATCGCACTGTAGTAAGTAGTGTTTAAGCTGTTTAAGGTATGAAATGATTTGAAAAATCTTCCTAAAACGAAAATATAGAGGATCTAAAATGGTTAAAGACAAAGAACATTATAGTAAATGATTACGTAACGAATTCGTTTGATTTCAACCTTGTAGGCTGCTGTTCTAGAATAATTAGAGGCTGTAGGCTGCTGTTCTAGAATAATTAGAGGCAGAATTGTTGTATGAAATGAAACATCTCTTACTTATATTTGAATGGGCATCTTATATATATATATATATATATATATATATATATATTATATATATATATATATATATATATATATATATATATATATATATATATATATATATATATACTTTTTATTCAGATAAAGTACTTTATTTATTTGGTAAGTTTAGTTTTGTTCCGACTATTTTATTTGAAACTACTCTAATGATTTTCTTCGTACATAAATACTTGATTAACGTTTATGGCACACAAATAAGGCTCAAATCGAATTTCTCTTGCAACAATTCAGAAATGGTAATTTATTAACCCTTCCTTGTGCTCTGTTTTGACAATTTGTCAAGCTCCCGATTTCGACAATTTTGCTCAGATTTCATCAATGTATACAGGTTTATATTAATAATTATAATCTAATATTACTATTTTTTGCGTTCTCTACAATACTGTACGTTAACAGTACATCGTTTATACTTTAAAAATATACATATATTTCCGGATATATATAAAATCATGTGGTAAATTGTGAAAGATATAAAAGAAAAGCAGAGAAGATAAAAAAGGTAAAAAGATGGTGCATAGAAAAGAAAGAAAGAAAAATGTTTGTTTGTATGGGATTATGTGCACATCACTACATTTCACTAGTTATTGGATAACATCATACTTCTATTATTTTACATCAAAACACTCTTTTTACAGAAGAAATCCACATTTTTTCCTCGAGAAAATTAACTGAACTTTCGGGACAATCCCGATGAGTTTCTTGAGTTTTAAGCCAAGAGGTGATGCGAGTTTTAAATATTAAGTAAATGGTTAAAATAACTTTGAACGAACACAATTTTGTCTTCGCAGCTTGCTGAACTGTTACAAGAGATGTCTAAAGCGAAAATCGAAACAGCGGCACAGGGTTCAGTTAACAAAATAAATAAATAAATAATAAATAAATAAATAAAAATAAAAATAAAAAATAAAATAAAAAACATATAATACTAATAATATTATTAGTGATACACAGTACTAATACTATGTATCACCTCTGATTTTATTCTTTTTATTGCAGCCGTAAGTGATAGACATCGACTACCATTTCCGGTTTTAATGTTAATTTTCATAGAGCAAAAGAGTAAGACAGTGATTAATGGCTCTTTGATATAAATTAAACATTCGAGGAACGGGCTTTATCTTTGTCCTTATTCCTCTAGTGCAACCAGTAGTTATAGATGCACTACTTCAAGTTTGAGTATTAAATTTGCATAGTTTGTAAGTCTACCCTAGTTTCAGACTGTGAAACGAAACTCACTTGTTATTATTATTGTTATTATAATAATAATTTTCATTTCAGTCGCCACGTACTTCTATGGAATTAGAAATAAGCAAGGTAGCTTATAAACTTACTGTTTCCTTGAAGAAAAGTGTTGCAGATGAACATGAACTCGAACATGCTAAGGTAAGTTCTATGAGAATTTATCTAAACACTAGAGTAATTAGTCCCATGCTGCCAATAAATTTATATATTAAGCCATGAAAATGTAATAGTAATTACTTAATTTGCTGTTTCAATTTCAGAATATCTATATTAGTGCTCATACAACTGAATAATATTCATTTTATTGAGCTGTATTGGCGCTAGAAGCACAATTAGAATCTGTCTTTAACGTTCTGACGCAATTAGAAATGTTCTGACCCGAACTCTGTGCTCCGAACCGTTTAGTTCAGTGGCTATATAGTGGGCCTTGTTGGTGTCTCCGAACCAACACTCAGACAAACCTATTGTTATATAAATGGCCTACTCTTCATAGGGACATACGAGGTTGAATCCTATCATACAGAGACACACATTAAATCAAATTTAGATTATTAAAAACTGAACTTGAGACTCTGCGCTAAGCTCACTCTCCTATATTGAGTTTTAGTGAATAACTTCAACAAAACCGTGCATCAAAAATTAAAAAAAAAGAAAGAAAAAAGAAAAAGAAAAAATAAGATAGTTGGTATCTGCAAGACACTATTAGGAGAGCTAATAATTACTTTCAGCGTTTTGTATAGCGTATACATTTTTGTCTCCAGCGATTATGATGCCATAAGCTACGCACCCAAATTTCTTGTCTATAAGAAAACAGACAATGATATCATAACGGTATTTCTTGTCTTAATGCACAGTTACTGGTTCATTTAATAGCATTTTATAGATATTATATCGGCCATGCTTTACAGTTTTATGCTCTTAATTATTTTTAAGTTATTCAATAAAACTCATAAACGTGAATTGGCTTAACGAAGAATCATAAATAAAAGTCAAAAACGTGGATGGGCTTAGCGAAGAGTCATTAAAAAAACTCAAAAACGTGGATGCGCTTAGCGAAGAGTCATAAATAAAACCCAAAAACGTAGATGAGCTTAGCGAAGAGTGATAAATAAAACTCAAAAACGTGGATGGGCTTAGCGAAGAGTAATAACTTAAATGTATAATATAGCTAATTAAACTGGGTCTGTATTTCGAATGTTAATTGTATTCGTGTATTTCGAATGTTTATTGTACTCGGAAGTTGAATATGTTAAGAATAGATGAACATTTAGTAAAGCAGGGATGCAGCACTTTGTCATATACTTGTACTTCATTCAATATTATTGTAGAAAAATAGATAAATAATGACTATCTTTAATATGAATTAATAACAAGGTGAACTCTTATAATCTTAGTCACCAGTTCGATTGATTTCACATATTTTATTCGTAGTATATATATCTATTAGAATTTGTTACTATTTACTACGATGATAATTCAGATAATTAAACACTATTTCGATCACTTAGGAGCACTATATTAACAAATAATAATTGATAATTGCTTCTCAGCAATTCCGTACACTTCTAACTTATATGGCGTCTTTTTGAATTATCTATTAATCTTATTTATAAACAAAATCTTTGTAAAGGGAACTGCTACCACAGCAACCGGATTGGGACGTATATACGAACCAGGCCCGTATCCAGGTGGTCTAGGGGGGCTGGGCCCCCCTAAAATTTTCACGGTAGGCTTGCAAATGAACTATAATATGGTGCTGAACTATAATATTTTTGGATCGGCCCCCCGTAACTTCAGCCGGTTCCTTTACATTTTTGGGCTGCCTACCGGCCTGATATGAACATTGACCGGCATCAACACAAAACGCTCGACTCTGGCCAATTGGTTGAAGTTATGCGTTTCTCGCAACGTAGCATACATATAAGAAATCAAAGGCTGGCTTCTATCGGTTCTCGTAGCCGAGCCTGCTAGCGCAACAGGTTAGTAATCATAATCGCTTTTGGCGTGGGTTCAAACCCCGCTTAAGGACAGTTTTTTATTTTTAAAAAAATTTTCATGACACTTTTTTCATTAAAATAAGATGAAAATAATCCTCAAAAAGTTATTTACTTACGTTACGCATGCAGTTTTGCTATACGAATCCATAGTATAAGTAGTAGGAATAGGAGTAGGAACGGGTTAGAAGCCCCACAGGTCTCGTTTTGTTCCACCTTGACCCCTGCAACCAATCACAAACGTGTATTTAGTTCATATGGCAATGGTCGTTGGAGGTTGGCAAGATGGCGTAGAATGTTCTACACAATGGAGCGTCATGCTCTTCAATTATTTCAATTTCATTTTTAACAACAATTTCAATTTTGGACATAATTTAGTGCATTACAATTTTTATAGTGATTTACATCTTTTTTTGTATGTTCTACGCTTCTGCCTTCCTTTTTAATTCACAAACTAGTGTGGAAACATAACTATTTGAAACAGGCCAATTCGTCCATTTTGGAACGGGCCATCTTTTACAATTATCATAACAACAAAAATATTTAAAACAATTCTAGTGAAGCAGTCAACTTGGCTGTGACTTTTAATTATAAAATCTCCCGCGAGGGAGATGAATAGAATAGAATAGAATAGAACAATGGTCGAGCGTGAAAAGAAATATGAACATAAAACATTTACAAAATGAGATTAATCATGACATTTTTCTAAAATTTCTTCTTCTTCTTCTTCTAAATCGTAGCTATTGCCAGATAAAATAACATTTTTGCCCAAAATATTAAATAAAAATAAAAGTAACAAATACATCTTATTGTTGTACTCTGACGTGTAGTCTATGTCAATTTCTATAACACAGACGTCACAAATTACAAGTAAAGTTAAAAGCAACTGTATTATAAATTCTAAAGTAAAGTCACATTCTAAGATATACAGTTACTATAGGTTGTTAAAATTCTACAGATAAAAATATGTCTCCTACGATCAGTGGCGTATTTAGGGGGGCTTCCGGACTTAAGCCCCCCTTCCTGAAATCCAACTTACTATAGTAAAGTATATGAAATATCTTGCAGAATTTTCACGTTTTCAAGCAAAGTGCCCACCGAAAGTTAGCAAAGCCCCTCCCGAAACAAAATCGTAAATACGCCACTGCCTACAATGTAGTTGCAATAAAATTTTAGTCCTTGTACCATATATTGGAACTTTAAATTCCATACATAAAAAATATATTCTTAGTTATTTATAATATTATAGTTATTATTATTATTAATTATAACGGTAATAATATTAATAATAGAAAAGTACATGTTCAAAATAAAATTATAGGGAATGTGCAAAGATTAAAACAAAATGAAGTGACATGTGTATATACTAACTTCAACCATCAACGTAACATAAGAATTAAAATTTTTACTTTGGCATACAGTAATCTACAATATTAATTTTGTAGGAGCAACCAAGAAGGAGACGCGTAAGAAGTTCACTTCTATATTCACGTCGGCACAGCGACATTGAGAGTGGATCAGATTTAGCTCAGTTAGCTCAGAGAGATCATAGACGTAAGTTCTGGGATAACAATGGTTTTATCATTCATTTTTGTATTTCATTTGTAAAATAAGTATTTTGTCTAGTACACGTTTTTAAAATTCAACTTTTTATTTTATTTCTTATTTATGTTTTGTATGACCAAGGAAAGATAGGAACAACCTGAACCACAGTTTATTCAATAAAGTTAAAGTTTAAAGATTGTTTTCCTTGTTATAATTTCGAACTGTCACTCCGCAACGATCATCGAAGTTCATTTTTTTAAACTTGATACTATTTGACTACTTTCCACCCTCCATATGGTATTTGTCTATGATCTGCAGTTTATCCCAAAGATTAGTAGTAAGCTTCGACACCATATCAGTCCAGGGTGATCATAAAATTTTCACCCGGAAACGGGACAGGTTCCGGCTTTTTAAAAATCATGAGGAATGAGAAACAAGTCAGTGCGTAAATTAGTCCGTTTACCTTACCAATACCTATATATATATATATATATATATATATATATATATATATATATATATATATATATATATATATGAGCTATAAAATATATATGTTTCACTGACTTTTGCAGTGTTGCCAACACTCAGCCAACACCCTTGCCCGCCAGGTGCCAAGCTGCTAGCTAGCATCTCTCGCCATGCCCGTTTGGCGTTAAAAGAATTAACTTTAAATTTCCTCTATTTACATACAATTTATTTATAATAACTACATTTTTAGAGACGTAAGAATGAATATGAAAATTGACTCTAAAATGGCTAGAAGTGAAAGAATGTGGCTAGGATTGCTACTAGGACTGAATTAGCAACCCTGGACTTTTAGGCCTACCATTGTTCTTATCAGTGCCCTGATATCAGAATTTCCCGTCCTCTCTGTGTCTTTGCTATAGGGCGGGGTCAAGTAATTCAAGACTTATGAACAAAGAAAGACACATTGAAGTTTGCTAAACAAACAAGCAACTGCTAAAAACTCTGCCGCCTTTCGAGCAGTACTGCGAACTATAGATCATGTTTAATGTAGGGAATTTATGTTCAACTCTAGCATCTTTATTACTATTAATTATTATACCTTTACAAGGAGTAAAGGTTCTGGGTTTGTTATTCACTTCTTTCGCTTGCATAAAACGGGACAAATACTACTTTTTCGATGTACTGACGGGACACGCACGTAAAACGGGACGATCAAAACCGCCCGTATAGTCGCCCTATATAATTAGAAAGTTTCAGTCTGTACAAAATCTAAAATCTAATACTATGCCTAAACCATTACCCAGAGTGACTTTAAACGCAAACCAGAAGTACTTTCCGATAAATCAGTTTAGTTTCAGATTTTAGTTTAGCCACTACTAGAACATAACTTTTTCTGGCAAAATTTGAAAATTCATTTCTTAAAGTATTGTTTGATAAGCTGTATAAAAATTTTAATAAGTGTTACTCCAAGAAAACCTATATGTATAGATTTGCTTCCTAAAATCATGAAGATAAATTCTGAAAAGAGGGTTTTCTACTTTATTTATTCCATTTTCCGCCTTTAGAACTCTGGGTTCATGGCTTCGTCAAGATATACATTATTACAGTACAGAAATTAATTATATAAATATTATAGTTCAAAATATGTACGTAACAATAATACTAAACTAAGAGTGTATTTTTAAAAATTACCTTGTTTTATATATTTTTACATTCAAGTCAATCTTAATATTGATATTATACAGAAAGATCAGACTGAAGGTATTCCTCTAAACTATAGAAAAGATATTTATGTAACAGAAACTTGAGGTTTCTTTTAAACTGCAAGGTTGGCATTTGTTTCACACAATTTGACAATTTATTATAGGGTCTATAGTTTTATTCCTATGTGGTATAACAAATTTTGAGTTTTTGTTGAACGGAAATTTTGTATATGAATTTGATTGGTTGTTCTAATGTTGTATTGGCGTAGGTCCGAATTGAGTTGAAAGTTTCTTTTATTGATATGTATGAATGATGATGTTTCGAGAATGTATATACACGCCCATGGTAATATTTTTAGTTTCTAAAACAGTGGTCTAATTGGTGTATGATACGAAACTGATAGCATTATTTGTAGCACTTTCTTCTGCATTGTAAATACTTTTGTAGTGTGGCAGGTATTACCACAGAAAATTATTCAGTACGAGAAAATTGACTGGATCAAGTCGAAATAAGTAGTTTCCAATGTTTCCGTAGTTAGAATCTTACTGCTTTAAGTTTATATATAAGGTAGCTTCCTCAACAAATCATTCACATGTTCATCTTATGTTTACTTAGAACCTATTTTTAAGTTTCAGATACCTGCATGAGTTCCCCGTCTATATGTATTTGGTGTATATTTAAAGAGTTCATTTCCCTCATTAAAATTTATTATTATTGTTTTCGCTATATTTACGTTGAGTTGGTTTAATTTTACCCATTCTGTAAATTTATCTGTCGTTTTCTTAAATATGTATTCCTCGGAGCAAGGTTGTTTGGGATTTTAACTAAAATGTTTGTGTCGTCCCAAAAAGGACGCTTTTATTGGGAACTATATAAGTAGATTGGGTACCTAACTTCTGGCCCACTTTTCCCCCTACCCCCTAACTACCAAAAATTACATATCCGCCACTGACCATTACACTTTAACACAGAAGGATAGCATAAAGCGAGATTGGGTAATTGCACTGCGCATATGCTTTTATGACATTAAAAATCATAAAAACTTACATCTAAAACTTACAACTTATAGTGCTGTTTTTGATTGGAAAAATAGTTTTTGTTTGATCGAAATCGGTTCACAGATGGCTGAATGATGATAAGTTAAAGTTAAGTATGTTGATTCGCTGGCTACATTAGACGCGCATACATATATTCAGCTTACAAACCAGTTTTTAGTTCAGAGAAGCAAAGAGTATATAACCTCTCTCTTTCCTTCTCCTCACACCAACATACATATATACACATTAGCCGCTCTTCTTTCAACAGTACTTCTAGCTAGCACTGGACAGATGGCGCTCTTGTGACGTAGTCTCTTTCGGGGAGAATACATCATACATGACGTCATTGAATCTGTGACGTAGTCTCCTTCGGGGAGAAAACGTAATACATGGCGAAATATCTCTCGAGTTTCTTTCTTTTTCCTTCCCATCAGCACTGAACGACAGAGAGGTTTATGCAATAGAAACAGAGAGAGAATGATTAACGACGCAGTATTCTTCGCCTCTCACATAGCTCGGGAGCTGTATTCTTCGCTAAACTTTTCTCTCGTAACGATCAGAATTCGAGCGAAGAATGTTGCGCTGTTACGCGGCGGCCTTGTCGACAGAGACACTATTTAGTTCCAAAACGTACCACATGCTCGCGCTAGTGTTCCATATACAAAATGTATTTCTGACATTTTTTTCTCTCTCTTTCTCCCACACATCTCTAGAATTGAAGCATTTAGTGATACCAGATTTCAATAACTGAGTTGTATTTGTATATCCAAAGGTCTTAGCTTTTATGGCATTACCATAAAAACACTTATACACTTAAAACATATTTAAAATTACAAGTTCGGATACTGATAATGGAATCTTCTGTTAACCTCGTTCTCTATAGGAAACAACGACTTCTTAAACTCTGTCCACTGATCGTAATTCAAGCTGAATAGACAGCCGTTAATATCAAAAACTACTTGAACTTCGGTTTGCACATTTTTTACAATTACATTAAAGTTATTAGTAAGAATGAACTTTTTTTGAGGATCCATTTCTAACCACTCCATTTTTTACTTCTGACAACGTATTTTTGTTCATTTTTTTGGATTTACATACAGAACTCAACAGTTGGATAATTATCTTTTAAACCAGTGTATTTGATTTTTATTTCATCTTTAACGATCTCATCAATCATTTTATCTGTTAAGTGTTTTGTAAATCTAGGTGGAAGAAAAATCTTGAACTCCTCACACTCAACTAATATGCTCTTTCCATACTTAGTTTTAATCTTTTCCATTTTCACAATCTTATATTCTGTATTTAATTCTAATTCTCTTAATCCAATAACCTGTTTTTGTTCAAGACTTCCAAGCTTGTTTAAAAAATCAACGTGTTTTGCCATCGTATTTATTATATAGAAAATCAACACTCTTCAATTTTTATCCTCACCAAAAAAATTAATCATTTTTGTCAATTTCGTTTTATGGAAAAACTTCCATAAAACAATCGTTAATGAAAACAGTTTGAGGATGCAAGGGTATCTTTTCGATACCCTTTAAAGTCGCCTATGGCTAACTGATAAAAGGCCAGTGATACTGGCCCTTAGATCCTTGAATTGTTTTTGATATTTTGTTAACTATCTAAAACTCTTCTACCACTTTCTCATTCTTGGGATCATATGTAAAGTTCTTTCGCCCAATTAAAATCGCATAACATATAGTATCAGCAGCCACAGCTTCTGCAAAGTCTACCACGATCTTTATGTTTGTTCTCTCATTTACCGATACATTCTTCCTCTTACTACAATTAATCACATACATTGGTCTGTTATCTATAAACTCTTTAGGGTCATAGTACATTTCAGTATTGCCAGACGTTATTCTCTTAAACGCAGTATAATCTTCGTACATCTTAAAATAATCCTTGTTAGCAATATCTAAGTTTCTTGATTCTTTTGGAAATACCTCATTCCTCCCATTCTTAAGATAGATATTCTTTACCTTACAATGATCAAACTTACTTGCATCTGCCGTTTGTTTACCACTTCTATCAGTTTGGAACATTACAACTACGAAATCAGGCATATCAAATTGTCTAGAATTAAATTGAGTAGTAACATCAAACTCCAAGAAAGAACCTACAACAGTCTTCTGAACACATTGATAAGTATGGAATGAAAACATGATTTTAGGTTCCTTAAGAATATTCAACTTTAACTTGTTTTCATAATTAGATTCGTATTCAACAATAGGCATTCTTATCTCCATACTTTTTATTGTTATTTTTCCATCATGAGGAGCTGCCCCTGATCCAGTCCATTTGTACAAAACATCGTTATTGTTGTTAGCTTTTGTAAATGTTATTCTCAATCCACCTTTCCACATAACCTCTTTATAATCACTTAAAAAGCCTGGAATTAATCTTAATGGATACAAAACGCTAAAGTCCTTTCTTAGACCAAGTTTATCATCGGTTTCAAATCCTGCTTGTTTTAGATATTCAACTTCTGGTTTGGAAATCTTTAATGTTCCGACAGCTGTAGATGTTATTCCAGGTAGTTCAATCTTATCTATAACAACTCCATGCTTTCTAACCTCAATTTGAGAAAAGAAGAATGGGAAGAAGTTATCTACAAGTTTTATAGTATCATTTGCACCAAATGTTCCTCCCACTGATGCACCAACAATTTCAAAAGTCATATGACAATCTGCTTTGTGTGGATGTATAAAGCCATCGCCCACATTGAAATCAAACTCAATATCTTTGTTAGCTTCATTCAAATTATTAAATGTTCTTGTGTTAGCTTTAAAACTCTGTAACTCGTAACTCTCAACACTATCCATTTATTATAAAGAAAATCTTGAAACAACGCTTTGATGGGATATACCCATAAAAGAATCATACATAATAACAATTAAAAACTTATAGTCCCCATCCTAACTTAACCTTAGCATTCATAGCAGTACCAACTCCAAAAGCAGCTAATCGTTCACCAATTGGCGCATCACTACTAAATGCTCTTTTCCATGCTTTAGTTTCTAGTTCCTTATCTGCAATATGTCTTGACTATCTTTATTGTCTCTGTAGTATATATCATGTTCTTTACAAGCCTCATCTAATGGATTAATACCTTCATCACCTCTCTCTAACCTTTCTTGAAGCTTAGTCCCAGGCCCGCAAAATCTAAAACCTGGAATATGTAATTCAACTGGAAGTTTATTAATCAAATCATTTACTAACCCTTTCCCAAGCTTCTCATCATTCCAGAATCGTGGTGGTAATGTATTTAAGATCTTAATCAAATAACCTATACCTTTTGGATCATTAGGAATAAATTGTGAAAGCTTATTATTAATCATACTCACTATACCTACTTTCTCATTGTAAAAGTTATTATTGCCAGCCTTTTCTTCTCCATCTATAACAATTAGCCTATCTATAAGCTTTCTCACGTCATCCATCCATACATATTCTTTAGGTATCTCGGTATATTGTTTAATTCCTTCCCCAGACTTTGGTATTTTCTTTCTTGGTGGTGTTGGAGGTAAAGATGGTTTAATATAATTATCCCAAATAGGCTTGATAATATTAATGTACTTAGAACCTCTACTAGATGCTACCTTTTTATCTCGATTATATTTTTGGAAGGCAGCATCTGATTCTATTATTATTTCCTTGTACTGTTGAAAATCATCATCATCATAATCTTCGATGGTTTTATTAGTATTAACCGTTAACAATTCCCATAGACCTTCTGTTCCTTTATAAGTTTTACCATTAATTATCAAATCATCACCATTCACTTTAACTTCAGAATTTCCTATCTTATTTATTATTTTTCCATCTTCTTCTACAGTTCTTATTCCAAACACAGTATCATTTCTTTTACTATAATATTTCGTTGCAATCTTACCAAATGACTGTGCTGTTGTTAAAGGTTCTACTCCTTCCACTTTGTCTTTAATTTGTTTCCTCATTTGTTTTATTTCTCCCGTTATAGGCGTATCACTACTACTTGGAGAACTATCATAAGTTATCTTTTTAGGTGTTTCTAGTAGACTAGGATCTATTGAAGCCGTCTTATGTACAACTGGAACAAGTTCAGTTATTAGATTTTTAATTTGTTCTGCTACTTCTTTGATCTCACTTCCCAAGTTTTGAATAGCATCAATTACAGGTTGTTCTTGTGTTTTAAATTTATCATATATACCTGCTCTTTCTTTCTTCCAAGATTTGAAGCCCTTTATCAAGAACTCCTTTAACTTGATATTCTTATCAATTTCTTTCTCATCCATTTATTATATAGCAAACGAACAAACGTCAATAAATATCAATAAACGTCAATAAACGTTAAAGAACGTCAAACGTTAAAACGTCAATAAACATCAAACGTTTAAGAAGTGTTTTATCTTGTTCCTATACTTACCATTGTTTACCTTCCTTGTCATCAATTACTATAAAACCATAATCTTCTTGCCAACATTTTGAGCATATCTCTTTAAATTTATCATAAGACATATCTCCTCCAACAAACTCATTATACACATGTTTAAGATTAGTATCATCTTGTCTGAATATGCATAGGAAGTTAACGTTATCTCTTATAAGCTGTTTAGGCACTTTTGAATATGTTTGTGCAAGATAGAAACAGTCTAAATGTCTATGCCTACCTCTTGTAAAGTAATTTCTAACAGTATCTTGATTCTCTAAAATGTAATCATCAAACACAACGACAGAGTATTCTTCACATTCATCAATAGGCACAATAGAATCATTACCGCTTAAGAACGTCGCTATTTGTTTATTGAATTTTTGTTCTGCTTTTTTAAATCGATCTTTTAACTGCTCATACTTTGGCTGATTCATGCTTTTAGAATATATGTAGAAGTAATTATTGTTTAACCAACCTGGCTGTAATAAGAAGTTAAATAGCAAAAACGTTTTACCACACCCCGACGAACCTACGATAAGACAACGAATATCATCAGGTATAAGTTCTCCATTTCTTTTCTTAGCTGTTGTTTCTTTTATCATCTCTTTTACATCCCAATTAATAGTTTTCTTACTCATTTATTATAGAGAAAATCGTCACCTTTTATGATCTTATTTGTCTTAGAGTATTCACAACCTAGAAACACCATCCAAGATCATGTAGACGAAGAAGATAAGAAAAATTTTTCAGAAGTTAAGAGCGGCAATTCACCGCCCCACGTTGGGGGCCACCAGCACTGGCCCCCTTTCAAACAGTTTGAGGATGAACTGTAAGGTGAGCGTTTTGCTCACCCTTTAAAATCTCTATATGCCCGTTGATATTTTGTTCTTACATGATCTCTATATGCCTGTTGATGAAGGTTGTGTGAGGTTGTTCATTTGGAAGGGTGTCCGTAATGCGGACACCATTTGTAGTCTCCAGGTGTTACGTTGTCTTTAAGGGCTTGACTTGTATTTACATAGCCTATCTTATATCTTTAAATTGTTCTCTGATCTTAAGCAACGTATCTTTTATATATTCGCTATCCATTTCACCATTCAATGTTATTATCATCTCTAACTGTTCTTTAAATGAGTTAATACAAGTGACAATGGTTTTATATTCGTCTTTTCTTTTGCTTATGTTTAACTTCGAAGACAAACCTGTTATTATAGCACTTCCAGTTGCAAGAGACGTTGTTAATATCGAGTAAATTGTTACAGGTATAAAAATATTAATAAACCCAGTTGTTGCAGAAAGAATAACTGATAACGTGATCAAAGTGTAGTATGCATATTTAACAATTTGTAGTTTTTTCTTTTTCTTCTTTAAACTGTATTCTAACTTTTGAATGACATCTTCTATTAACTTGATTACTTTCTCTCTCGGAATATCTCTAGGTAAATCAAACTCATTCACTTATTATATAATAAATGGCTAAGGTATTTAAGCTAACGAGCGATACTTCTGTTTTAAAGAAGAAACTCCATTACGAATTAGACAACAGGAGCAACTATTTAAGTATATGACTAGTTGGGTTTTACAGTACATATCTAACTCCAAACATAACAACAACAAAAAAAAACAGTTTCTCATATGGTAATAGACAAGTTTTTATACCAGAAGGTCAATATAATTTAAAATCACTTAATGAATATTTAAAATCTCAATCCATCAACATAACATTATCAGAAGATCATTTAAGAAATAGAGTTAAAATTGAAACTGATAGTAATGATGTTACAATTGGGAGTATAGGCACTGTCCTCGGGTTTAATGTTTTTGAAGTTTTAGAAAAGAACAAAACACATATTGGAAGTAAGTTGCCAAAGTTTCATTCGTTTGATACTATAAATGTTCACTGTAATATAGCAGATGCCATGTTTGTTAAAGATACAGAATACGCACATAGAGAAACAGGGATCATAGCATAATTTAAAACAGATGCCGAGTTCAAACACAGTACTATTTACGAGCCTACTTATCCATTATTTTTCCCTATATCTAAAGACAAGGTTGACAATTTTGAGATAAGGATAACAGATGAGAATGATTCCTTAATTGATTTTGGTGGAGCAACAACAACTGTACTTTTACAAACTAAGATTTTCTCTTAAATAAATAGGAAGATGTGTTCTATTAAAGGTTGTATGTTTAGTGTTCCTTATAACGAACTAAAGGATCTAAATATTGATCATGTATTAACAAAGAAACAACTTAGTGATAAATCTAAGAAAATTAAAGAAGGTAAAGGAATGAATTTAACTTTAACTACTGCACAAATGAAAAAGATTAAGAAAGAGCATATGGGCGGTTTTATCTTTACAATTCCAGCCATTTTAGCAGCTTTAGGGGCAGTTGGTTCAGCAGCAGGTGGTGCAGCAGCGATTACTAAACCTGTACTGGATGCTAAGAAGAATAAACAAGAACTTGAAGAACAAAAAAGACACAATATGGCTATGGAAGAAAAGCAGGGAGCAGGTAAACCAAAGAAGTCAAAAAACTAAAACCATTGACCAACTTCGATATAGAGAGGTTGGCTAAAGAATTAAAGATAAAACGATTTAGAGGTGTATTTATGAGTGATGAACTTCCACAAAACCTTATGTACATGAGTGTGGTGTAGTTAACCTTGATAAATCAGAAAACATTGGTACTCATTGGATATGCTATTGGAAAGATAACAACATAAAGTACGTGTTCGATTCTTATGGTGGTGTTCCTCCTAAACAACTGACACAATATCTTGGTACTGAAAACTTATTTTACAATGACGAACGAATACAAGACTAACTCAGTTATATGTGGTCATCTTTGTGTTAAGGTTTTAAATCTTCTAAATCAAGGGTATTCTTTTAGTGGTGTTATGTATATGATTAAAAATGATTAAGTGCTTTTATGGTTTGTATCCATAAAAGTTTTGTTTAAGATAAATATGGAAGCTATACACTTTAGATTTTTAGATTATCTTGAGAAGCATGAGGATGAACTAGATGCACTAGATAGATTTAATTTTTATCAGTATTTTCAGGATGTTAGTGAGATAGACTTAAAAGATAAAAACAAGGTATATGATGTTATTGATTTGTGGAAAATGTTAATACCAAAATTTTTGTACACGGAAGAAGAGTTGGAAAAGTTACGTCCAATAATTACGTTAAAGGAGTTGTCGAATTATAGCTCTAGACCATTAGAATGCAGTAATTGTGGTAGTAAGTCATTAACAAAAGGTATGAGTAGATACATTTGTGATGATTGTTCTGTAGAGAGTGGTTGGGTTTACAGTACTTGTGAAGAAACGAAAGCTGCTTGTGCGAGAAAACCATGGTATGATACTACAAAAAGATTTAAGTTACAGTTATCTCGTTTGCAAGCTTTACAGGATAGAATTATTCCCGAAGAGGTGCTCAAGGTGTTAAATGATGAATTTGGAGATATGCCAAAACATTTAATATCAACAAAAGATGTTCTAGAAGTACTAAAGAAAAACAAATACACAAAATATTATGATGATGTCTATTTAATACACTATCACCTTACCGATCAAAAACCATTAAAATTACAACATATGGAGGAAACACTTATAAATGAGTTCGAAAACTTACACGAGGTCTTTAGGGAGCTGTATCCGGAAAGAGCATTGTTTATTAACTTGAAATGTGTATTGTACTATCTGTTGAAAAAGCACGATGTTCATGTTGATATTGATTTTAAACACTCACCTAAACAAATAGAGATGTTAAAGAAATGTTTTGAAAAATTAGGATGGACATTTTCTGTATAATAAATGAGTATGGATATATTTGGTAATGTTAAAGATAGAAAAGATAATGTTGATATTAGCGAAGAAAAATTGAAATTGTTGGAGAATTTAAATGATATTGTTAGCGTAAGTCAACTTAGATCAATAGAAGCTCAATTAGAGAACGATAGAAAACGATTTGAAGATGCATTAGAAACGTTACAAGACACATACATCAAGAAAGAAGATTTTCAAAAGGTTAGGATGGATACTACTAAACTGATTATGCAAAAAGAAACCATGTCTCTACTATATCGATTAAGAGCTAAAAACGTTAAGGAGCCAATCTTTAGAATATTTAATCTCTCTAACGGTTACAAATTTCTCTATAATGGGAAAATAATGCACATGGACTTAAGTTTGGATAAATACTTTCTAGATATATATTTGGGTGATACTTTGATTAAAGAGATACCCTTTGACTTTAAGAAGAACGATATAATTACGATTAAACCAAATAAAAATTCTGCTACGGAAGAAGGACAATTATTGTTTGTTGTAATGTACATAGAAAGAGAGCTTTCCTAAAGACGTTTGCTATATAATAAATATGGATATCTTTGGTAATGTTAAAATGACATCAGAGTTAGATAATAAAGTTGTGAGAAAAGATATTGCTGTGTTAAAAGAAGAGCTTAACTTCATCAAACGGAGTTATGTTATAGAGCTTCCAGGTCGATTGATATCAGAAAATGTTGAAAATCCGTTCTTTTTAATACATAATCAATCTATCGCATACAAATTTCTTTATAAAGGTAGGATAATGCATATAGAATCATCTTACAATACGTATTATATAGATATATATTTAAATGGTTCTCTAGTTGAAACTTTTCCATTACACTTTAATATAAATGATCTATTAGCAGTTAGGCCATCTAAAGATTCTGATCTGAAACATGGTAAATTACTATTGCTTCTTATGCATGTAGAAAGAGAAGACGAAGATAGTGATGATGATGGTGAGAATGTTGATAGCATAATATTAAACAGCGATAGTTATTGATTTTCTATATAATAAATAGGATGTATTGTGTTAAGTGTAAGAAATCGACAGATACGAAGAAAGATACTATTAGAATTGAACAAACAAAGAATGGAAGATATCTAAAGAAAGGTATTTGTTCTGTATGTGGTGTTACTAAAACTCAATTCGTTAAAAAGCCTGATTGACTAGAAGAAGGTAAAGGTGTTAGAGAAGACATTATAGAAGAAATTCACAAACCATCTAGAAAAAACTTTGACAGATTAAGTGTAGTTATAAAAGGTATCGATGATCTTTGGCAAGCTGATCTTGTAGAAATGGATAGTGGTGTGTTAAAAGGTGTTTCCAAAATAAATAAAGGTTATAAGTATCTGCTAACGATTATAGATGTGTTCTCGAAATATGCGTTTGCTGTTCCTGTTAAAGATAAGAGTGGGAAGAATGTTACAGAAGCATTCGAATCCATATTAAGAACGAGAAAACGTAGTAACTTACAAACTGATCAAGGTAAAGAGTTTTACAATAAAGAGTTTAAGAAGTTGATGGAGGAAAATAAGATTAATCATTACTCAACCTATAGTGGTAAGAAAGCTTCTGTTGTTGAGAGATTTAATCGAACACTTAAACAACATGTGGAAAAGGTTTACAACACAAGGGAATTATAAATGGATAGAGATATTACCAACACTAGTTAAAGAGTATAATCATCAAATTCATAGAACAATTGGTTTAAAGCCTATAGAAGTTAATAAGAAGAATGAGCGATCAATATTGGAGAAAGTGTATCAAAAAGAATATAAGCGTGTTAAGCCCAAATACAAGTTAGGTGATCATGTTCGTATAAGTAAGTCGAAAGGGTTATTTGAGAAAGGATATACACCTAATTGGTCAACAGAAGTATTTGTTATTAGTGAAGTTATTCCATCCAATCCGCCTACATATAGAATTCAAGATTTAGAAGAAGAGGATGTGCAAGGTAGATTTTACGAACCAGAACTATTAAAGACGAAACATAAAGATGAATACTTGGTAGAAAAGGTGTTAAGAAAGAAAGGTGATAAAGTATATGTCAAATGGTTAGGTTTTGATGATTCACATAATAGTTGGATAGATAAGAGTAATGTTGTAGTGTAAATATAAATGTTTGTCTTTTATGGAATAATAGCCATAAAAGGATAGTTCGAATGAGATAAGGGGGTAACGAAACGATACCCCCATAACATATATTTCCAGGGTCGGTATTCCGGCTGTGGAAATTATCAAAAAAATAAGCGACTCCTCATATACGAAGGGTCGCTCCAAGACAAAGTTACATACAAACAAATACGAGTCCTCGAAACGGGGACCCGCGTTAATCCACAACCACCTCCTTTTATTGTTTTGGTAATTTCATTTCCTATAATTATAGGAGATGGGATAAAACTTGCAGGTAGTTACAGGACACTTCAATGCTACTAAGCTGTGTCAGAGAGTGGTGGTAAGAGGTTTGACAACTGGCTGAAAAATAAAGATTCTAAAGAATTATTGAAATACTACAATGAAAAATTAGCTTCCTATAATTGTAGGAGGCTAAATTTAACGTATTATATAGAACCAAAAGGTACAAACAGCGATCAACGATTTGCAATAACAAACTAAGTGGACCGAATTCGGGCTACTTTGAAAATTCATCTTACACAGTAATGAAACGTTACTCTCATAACATATATTTCCAGCGCTAGATAGGGGTAACGAAGCGTTACTCTCATAACATATGATTAAGAGGTGTGATGGATTTGTACCTTTAGATGCGAGAAAATACTTAACAGATAGGGAGCTCCGATCGGTGCTACCAAAAATAGCTGTGTGGGATTTTGCACATGGGGAAATCTTATTAAACATAGTCAGAAGATCTTTTGAATTTTCAAGACGGTTCCAATCTCTTAACTCCTTACCATCAATAGGCGACCATGTAAGAAAAAAATTTCAGAAGTGCGGCAATTTACCGCCCTTACCAAAAACACATCCAGATACAATCTTCATCAATGAGTCTGGGCTACTACAACAAAATTCGAAGTTCCTAGGATTCTGGGAACTTCAGAAACTCATCTTAGACAAGGTTAGATAAATCAAAAGATCTCCTGCGATATTACAACAAGAAATTAGGTGGGCCAGATCTGCACCACCAAAACCCAATTTACATAGTTGAGTCAAAAGGAAATAATAAACAAGACCTGCTGGTAACGAAAATGAAGTTAAAAATCAACATTTTCTATATAATAAATATGAGTACTATGGATAGTTCTCTTAGTTTAAACGATATTTGCTACGAACAGATTAAAGGTAATTATTGGTATGGTGTTTTTGGTGATTTCAAGTTGATTATAGATAAGAGTACAGGATACTTCAATGCTACCAAGTTGTGTAAAGAATGCGGAAAAAGATTTGATCATTGGTTAGAAAACAAACACTCAAAAGATTTATTGGATTATTATAAGAGAAACCTAGCTTCCCAGTTTTCCGGGAAGCTGCAAAACCCATTTTTACTATGTAGAACCATGTGGAAGATGGGATATGTCAAATTTAATTTCTGGCACGTATGTATACAAAAGAATTTTTCTATCTATTGCTTTTTGGTTATCACATGACTTTTATGAAAAATGTTCTGTAATCATAGAAGACTATTTCACTAGAGACTTTAGACAATATAGAGAAAACCAAGAAGAATTGCAATCAAGAGTAGAAGAGATAGAACAAGTAATGGAAAGATTAAAAATAAAAAACGAAGAACAAACACAAGAAATCAAAACTCAAGTCAATAGCTGCAGAACATACAGAAGATCCAGGGAAAGTACACAAACTAGTTATTGTTAAAAAGAACCTCACAGATAGTCAGCTTCAAGACATAGTAGACAAGTACGACACAGACAAACACGATCAGGTTAGGCGTTACGAGTCATACAAATATTGGGTTGGAAGGGTTCAGCAGCGCAACGTCAAAGCGAGACTTCAGTGTCTCAGAGAAAAATATCCAAAAATGTCAGTGTTATCAGAAACCAAAGATCCAAACTCGGTCAACCTCCTAAACAAAGTCAAAGAAAAATACAGCTGTGTTGTTTCGTATGGTTGCCATGTGGATATTGAAGAAGAAGACGACGAGTTTGTTGTTGATTTGTTTTTGAGTATAAGAGACAATTAACAATAAGTTGTGTGTTTAGATATTTGTAAAGGTAACAACTTTTATGGTTTTCTATATAACAAATATGGAAGCACATTTTGATTTATTACATGATAGACTTGAACTAATTCATCATGATCATAAACTCTTAGCAACACTACTAGAGAAGCAAATACTGTTGAAGGAAAAAGAATTATTAATAATGCAACAAAAACATCTGATTTGAGTAGTGATGATGAATATAAATATGGTAGTGATGATGATGATGATGATGATGGTGATGATGAGTAAGTTTACAAAAATGATTTAATTTTAATATGTGTATATGTGACTTTGATGGGTTATTCCCATGAAAGCCGTGTTCTGATACAACGCGTAATATGTAGACAATGGTAGGAGTGTACAATGTTAAGCGTTGTATTAGGACAAATGAAAATGAACTGAAATAATCCTGTGAAGATAAAAATTGAAGAGTAATAAAGATTTTCTATATAATAAATAGGATGAATAATTATAGTAAATTTACCGTAGTAGAGTTAAGGCGACAATGTAAAGAGAAGGGAATCAGAAGATATTCCCGATTAAGAAAAGCAGAACTGATAGACCTTCTTAAACAATATGATGATGAACAAAGCAGAAGACAGATTAGAAATATATACCCATTCCAACAAGAAGTATTTGAAGAACCAAGAATCAAAGTTGAATCACAACCAATCGATGTAAAACTTAAAAGCACAGCATTCAAATCAAGATTAGAAACATGGAGATTTACAACAACTTATAAAGAACATGATCCACTAGAACAATATATCACCTCAACATCGAAAGCTTTAATAAATAGATTGAACATCAGCTTACAAAAACATGGATCGTTAAAGGCTAATCTCCTAATAAGCTGTCAATATAAGAAAGGTAAAGAGATTCAAGACATTTACTTCAACATTAATAACAAAGAGGTATTCCAATCAACCAATCTAAAAGAATTCTTAAGTGATGCTAAACAAATATTACGAGCAAGAATGGATGAGTTCCAAGCTAGAGGTTCTGGATGGGCTCTTACAAATATAAACTACTTAGAATTAGCTCTTAATAAATATGCACCATATAGAGGATCATCATACATAGAACTACCAAATGAAATTAAAAGGAAAAAAGCTGTTATCAATGTAAAGAACAAAGATGAAAAATGTTTCTTGTATTCAATTGCCTCTGCATTGCATCCTGTTGAAAAACATCCACAACGACCACCAAAGTACAAGCAAGTTGTTAAAGACTTACAAGTAAACCTTACGTTTCGGTGAATCGAGTTGCTGGCTGAGACACATATGAGAAAGTAGTACTAAATGTGGTCAGTATTTCAGTGAATTTGTAGGTGCGAAGCTCCAGGGGTTTAGGAGATACAGCTACCAGAACATCACATGGAAGTACAGAGTAGTCTTCATACAGTTAGAGATTAAAGCTCTGTAAGACCTCTTGTAACGACAAAAGGTGAATAACAAATATATAGGTACATATTAGGACTAGGGGGAAGTCGTATAGTAAAGGTATACCTGACGGCGGCCATCTTGAAATCCGCCATTTTGAATTAAGGTTAAGTTTTTAAAATAGGAATAGGGTCATGTGATACATGATTTAAGGCGCAAATTTAATCAGAAGAACAATGATGACGTTAATTTTGATTTACGCGCAATTGGTAAAAAGTTACAGGGAAATTAAATATTGTTGCAGCATATGTATTAGTCCTTTACCCCACTTTGTAAATTTTGTGTTAATGATAATAATAAAATAAAAGGAGGTGGATAAATATTAGGTCTATGGTAAAGGTTGCCTTGGTGGCGGCCATGTCCAAATCTGCCATTTTGAATCAGACAGAAGTTTTTAATAGCGAGGGAGAAATAGATGTGAACAGGATACAAGAAAAGCAACGAAACGGCATGCAAGTACAGCATCAAACAACTAACATTGTAACGCCACCATTGTATTTCTGATTAACTTCTAGCCCGAAGTCATCTATTGCATTACACTATTCCCATTTAATTTTGTGCTGGTTAATGATAAACCAAAAATGGTTATACCGTTGGATTTATGGTAAAATTTGCTATTAATAAGGTGTCACTGTTATGCGTTTTTTTTAAAATTTTTGTCTGATTCAAAATGGTGGATTTGAACATGGCCGCCACCAAGGCAACTCTTACCATAGACCTAATATTTATCCACCTGCTTTTTATTTAATTATTATCATTAACACAAAATTTACAAAGTGGGGTAAAGGACTAATACATATGCTGCAACAATATTTAATTTCCCTGTAACTTTTTACCAATTGCGCGTAAATCAAAATTAACGTCATCATTGTTCTTCTGATTAAATTTGCGCCTTAAATCATGTATCACATGACCCTATTCCTATTTGAAAAACTTAACCTTAATTCAAAATGGCGGATTTCAAGATGGCCGTTGTCAGGTATACCGTTACTATATGACTTCCCCCTAGTCCTAATATGTACCTATATATTTGTTATTCACCTTTTGTCGTTACAAGAGGTCTTACAGAGCTTTTACCTCCAACTGTATGAAGACTATTCTGTATTTCCATGTGATGTTCTGGTAGCTGTATCTCCTAAACCCCTGGAGCTTCGCACCTACAACTTCACTGAAATACTGACCACATTTAGTACTACTTTCTCATATGTGTCTCAGCCAGCAACTCGATTCACCCAAACGTAAGGTTTACTTGTTAGAAACAATATTAAAAGATATTCATTTTCCTGTAAAATTAAGTGACATCCCAAAAATTGAAAGACGACTCAATATATCATTTAACGTTTATACATATAGTGATGATGGAAAATATACAATATACGTTTTATATCATACTAAAAACAAGAAAGACATCCATGTGAATTTATTATATGCAAAAGAACAAAATGAAGACCAAGTTAAAACACACTATTGTTGGATTAAAGATCTAAGTAGATTAGTAAGCAGCCAAATAACTAAATGGAGAGCTCGAAAATACTTATGTGATAGATGCTTGTTATATTTTTACTCACAAAGTGCATTAGATAAACACGAAAAAGATTGTTCCACTCACGAAGCTGTTAAGATAGAAATGCCACCAAAAGATACATATGTTGAATTTCAGAACTATCAATATACAATGAAAATGCCATTTGTGATTTACGCTGATTTTGAATGTCTGCTACATAAGGTTATGGGATGTAAACAATGTTATCCAGAAGATGAGTCATATACCAAAAAATATCAACAGCACAAACCATCTGGGTTCTGTTACTATATTGTAAAAAGTGATGGAAGTAAAACTAATCCTGTTGTGTATAGAGGTAAAGATGCAGCAAAAAAGTTCATAAGAATGTTAAAGAAAGAAGCTAAACAAATATCAAACATATATAGTCAAAATAATGAATTACGATTAACACGTAAACAGATAAAAGAGTTCAACCAATCCGAATCCTGCTCTTACTGTAAAGTAAAATATACACCAGAAAACCATAAAGTTAAACATCACGATCATATAACAGGAGAGTTTGTAGCTGCATTATGTAACAACTGTAACTTAAAAGTTAGAATACCTAAGTTCGTACCAGTGATTATACATAACTTATCTGGATATGACTCTCACTTGTTTATAAAAGAGCTAGGATGTAATAAAGAACAAATAGAATTAATACCTAATAACGAGCAACGCTACATATCATTCAGTAAAAAAGTTGGAACTATCAAATTAAAATTCGTAGATTCATTTAGATTTATGGCATGTAGTTTAGACAAATTATCATCAAACCTAACGAAAGAACAAATGATTCATACACAACACTTCTATCCTGATGAAGAACAATTTAACCTTGTAAGAAGAAAAGGTGTTTACCCGTACGATTATGTTAGTGACTGGAATAAGTTTAAACAAAGAAAATTTCCTTCAAAGAAAGCATTTTTCAACAAGCTTAACAACACACATATAAGCGATGAGGATTATAAGCATGCAAAGAAAGTGTGGAAAACATTTAAAATTAAGAATCTCGGACAATACCATGACTTATATCTAAAAACCGATGTGTTGTTATTAGCAGATGTGTTTGAGAACTTTAGAGAAACATGTCTTAAAGCTTATGGTCTCGATCCAGCTTGGTATATGACAGCACCAGGTTTAGCTTGGGATGCAATGTTAAAGATGACAACTATAAAACTAGAAAATGAAATCTTTAAGTTTTACGTCCCACGGTTATGCCGGTTAGGCTAAAGGAGACGGTGATGATGAGAGATGAGCGAAATGGTGGAATGAAGAAAGTGGAGGAAACGGGAGAACCCCGAGAAAACCCACGAGCACCGGTGTTTGTCCACCACAAAGTTCACTTGGCGGGGGCTGGGATCGAACCCGGGACCCCAAGCACCAGAGGTGAACGCTCTACCACTGAGCCACCGCGCCCCCAACTATAAAACTAGAGTTACTAACTGATTACGATATGGTATTGATGATAGAAAAAGGTATAAGAGGTGGGATTAGCCAATGCTCAAAAAGATATGTGAAAGCAAACAATAAGTATATGGAAGATTACAATAATAATAAAGAAGATTCTTACTTAATGTATCTAGATGCTAATAACTTGTATGTTTGGGCAATGAGTCAATATATGCCGTATAAGGGATTCAGATGGTTAAGTGAAGATGAGATAAGAGAAATAGATTTCACAAATATACCTGATGATTCTGATACTGGTTACATATTAGAAGTTGATCTTGAATATCCTAAAGAATTGCATGACTATCACAAAGACTACCCATTAGCACCTCAAAACATGTGTCCACCTGGTTCAAAACAATCAAAACTCTTAACAACCCTATATGACAAAGAAAAATATGTAATTCACTATCGAAACCTAAAACAATGTCTTTCACTTGGATTAAAACTTAACAAGATACATCGAGTAATAGAGTTCGAACAATCAGATTGGTTAAAGAAATATATTGATTTAAACACACAGATGAGAACTAGAGCAACAAATGACTTTGAAAAAGACTTCTATAAGCTCATGAACAATTCAGTTTTTGGAAAGACTATGGAAAATATTAGAAAGAGATGTAAACCTATAAAAATAGAATGTGATCCAACAAGAGTAGAAAAACTAATTGCTAAACCAAATTTTAAAGATAGAATTATTTATACTGAGAATCTATGTGCGATCATAATGAATAAAACAAAATTAACTTTCAATAAACCAATATATGTTGGAATGAGTATCTTAGATCTATCGAAATATTTAATGTACGACTTCCATTACAATGTGATGAAACCAAAATACCAAGACAAAATAGAAATATGTTATACAGATACTGATAGCTATATATACCATATTCAAACAGAAGATGTGTACGAGGACATGAAAAACTACATTGATTACTTCGATACCAGTGACTACCCTAAAGATAACAAATATAAGATACCGCAAATCAATAAGAAAATACTTGGTAAGATGAAGGATGAGATTAAAGGTACAATCATAGAAGAGTTTGTAGGTTTAAGAAGTAAGATGTACAGTATAAAAGCACCTCAAATAGATTTAGCAGATAAAGACTTTAAAGGTAAGTTCGATAAAGAAAAGTGTTGTAAGAAAGCTAAAGGTGTTAAGAAGAGTATTGTGTATAAAGAACTTTCATTTAACGAATATAAGGACTGTTTGATTAGCCAAAAAGAATATTATAAGAAGATGAACTTGATTAGAAGTTATAAGCACGATTTGTACAGTATAGAAGTAAATAAGCTAGCTTTAAGTTGTGTAGATGATAAGAGATGTGTTTTAAAGAATGGGATAGATACTCTACCATGGGGACACTATAAGATAGAAGAGTTGTAGTTTTAGATGTAAGATTTTAGATTGTAAGTTTTTAGATGTAAGTTTTTATGATTTTAATTGTCATAAAAGCATATGCGCAGTGCAATTACCCAATCTCGCTTTATGCTATCCTTCTGTGTTAAAGTGTAATGGTTAGTGGTGGGTTCATAAATTTTTGGCAGTTAGGGGTGTGGGGGGGAAAAGTGGGCCAGAAGTTAGGTACCCAATCTACTTATATAATCGGGAATATCGTTAATATATATATATTAGGAAAAGTATAGGAAACAATATTGATCCTTGTGGAACTCCGTGCCGTATGTGCCTTATCTCTGAGTGTGCCGCGTACTTAAAAGTAATAGAAGTGCTATGAACTGTAAACACTGTAAAGCATATGCAAACTTGTAATAAAAGAAAAGTGAATATAAGCCTCCAATATTGAAATGTGTACCTAATGGTTGCGTTGAATTCAATAAGTAAATATGTATATTGATGTACATATTAACAAATGTCACTATTTAAGTATGTCATAAGAGAAAAACATAAAATAAATCTAAATATCAATTTCCAGGTATAAATTTGGATTATAATTTAAATTATGAGGCTCGTCCATATTATTTTGGCCAAGTATATGTGTTTATTTAAATTGTGTTCATTGTTGACCACAATAACAACCCACTAATAACGCTATGTAATGCAGCATTTTATAATTTAAATTATTAAAAAAAGAGAGATTAAATATAGCATGGGAAATTCCTTACACCAAAACATTTATTCAATCATTGACATGTCAAATGAAAAAAAAAAAGAAACTAAATGATATTTATTCAAATGAAACTAAATGAAACTAAATGAAACTAAATGATATAGCAGTCATGATATTAATTTTGTCACATGTGGTAGAAACCTGTTAGCGATGACAAATAAGCACGTTGCTAGAGTAACTAAGAAATTAACAACAAGGATCATGGTAAGAAAATAAATTAAACCTTCATATGCGATAAAGAGTCCATTGTCAAACCTTTCAATATTTGTTAGCCACAAAATAAAAATTCTACACAATAAAGATACGGTGCAACACGATGGCCTCGACTTTAACAGTGGAACCGTACGCTGAGACACTCAGTGCCCCTGAAAAGAGTTTTACAAAAGAAAATGCGTGGACATAAAAGAATTAGAAAGAATTGGGAAATATGAGGAAATGTGCAGTACGAGGAGGTGAAATCTATGGAACTTGGGACGAAAGAAGGGTATATAACAACGGCAGTAGAAAATAAGAATGGAAAGAGTCAGCGAGAGGTGAAGTCTTAGGAAGATGGAAATAATATCCGCCCGCATTACTCAAAGTACCTACTGTTTCTGTTATTGCCAATATTTTGCTCTCCTCGAAATGAGATGAAATGAAATCTTTGTTTTACGTCCCACGATTATGCCGGCGAGGCTAAAGGGGACGGTGATGATGAGAAAGTTAAATGGTGGAATGAAGAAAGTGTGAGGAATCGCAAGAACCCAGAGAAAACCAATGCACACAGTGTTTGTCCACCACAAAGTTCACTAGGTGCGAGCTGGGATCAAACCAAGGACACCATGCATCAGAGGTGAACGCTGTACCACTAAGCCACCGCGGTCATCGCTCTCCTGGAAGTCTAGAGGCATCTTCCTTTTTCATAGATGTTGTTAATTAATGAAAATCTTGTAACATTTCGTCGTACATATCATTTTACACACCTGAGATGTTCCCGCTTAGAAACTTTTTTTTTTAAATAAATATCTTTATTGCCAAGCCTATTCTGGATTTTACATTTTGCTTGTACCTTTTATGTTTGTTGTTTTATTTCCTAAGTAATATAATTCCTGCTTCTTTTCCATCTAGTTTGATCTTTATTTTTCTTGTTTCTTTTCTTTCGCATATCATAACTTTTTTTTGTTGCTCTTTGCGAACCTCATGTTGAATTCACTGCTAAACACTTTTTGCATTACATTTAGATCTGTATCTAATTTTTCTGATTATCTGCGAATAGTGCAATATTTGTCCAGGAACTTTAGTCAAAAAATGGGTGTTTCTTCGGAAAAATTAGAAGCCAAGGTTTTTCTTCACAAACATGTTCATTAGGTCATTCTAAATGACATATCAAAAGTCCCCGACTTTCTGATGTACGCTTCCCCTTTTTTCAGGGGGTGGAAGTGGGGGAGGAAAACGCAATTTAAAATACAATCAAATTCAGCTTATTTACATGTTAACCTAAATATTCCGAATAAGAAAACAAAATTTACCGGTAACGCTTAGCACATTTGCTCGTAAATGTTTCACAGGAAGTCCCAAAGAATATCGGGTCGGGTTTCGGAAATATGACGTAATCAAAATGGCCGACACCAGAATTTGTAGTGTTTTGTGGGAATGGTTATAACTTCCCGCAGAATAGTGGTAAAACCGTCGTTTTTGTTTCAGATTGAAGATAATTAATTACTAAATGTACGGAATGAAACGTGCTGTCTGCATTGTTAATTTCTTTCGAGATACAATAACAAAAAAAAATAGTTTTTGAGTACCTGGTTTTCAAGTGTAAATGCAAATAACTCAGTAATCATAAAATATTTCAAAATATATCTTCAAGTAAAGGTTGTAGAACATTATAAAGCCTTTAGTTGCGTTTTTTGTAACTAAAACTAACTAAAAGGAAGAGATCCAACTGCACAATTATGGTACCAGTATTTAGATATGGTGTTAATCCGTTATTGGGGCAGAGAGGATGGGTGACTGGAAGGCATATCTGTCTGCCGTGAAGATGATGATTCCGTATTTCAGCGCCGTAGGACATTTTTTGTACGCTAAAAGTGCCAACTTGTTTGTACAAGACATGGTAAAGTTGGAGAACATAATGGATGGAGAAATCTATAGAAAATTTACTGCAGACTTTTTCACTGTTAAGCGATCAGACAAATTTTTTAGTGGAACTCCAACAGATATGGTAACAGAACAGTCACTCATGAAGTCTTCAAAGATACGAGGAGGCTTTGTGCATGGAAGAAGTACAAAAGAGAATGTTTTAACTAAGTTTGTTGTTGGTTTGTTAAGTACGAGCAACATTTCTGAAGGACTAGAAAACTTTTGTGGGATTTCGTTTGCAAGTGGAGAACAGCATGTAGATGCATGAGAATCTCGAATCAAACGGGACCAAGAAGATGTTAGGAAAGTATCAGAGTGGTTCAATGCCCACAACCCTTTCCCAAATGTACAAGTGATCATGTGTATAGCAACAGGGGTTACAAGTAATGTGGAGAAAATAAACTGCTACGATGCACTGAACATTGGAGCAACCATGATGGAAAGAAAAGTTGGTGACAATTTTCATGACATAAAATATTCTTCTACTGATAGGGTTCTTTCTCTTCAAACAGTGAACAGTCACCTTACGGTACATGATGTTACTGTGCCAGTCGATCCACTGCTGTTGTTTCAACGATTCAGCGTAATCAAAAGACCAGATGATGACCTTCGAGCATGTTTAAATTTCGAACTGGATCCTTACCCAATGGCTCTTTTTGATGCAACCGGAATGAGAAAAACGAAGAAATCATCCTTATTCAACATGTTCATCCTGATCTCGGAAACGCAAACTACGTCGTTGATGGAGGGTTCCTTCTTCATCGAGTGGTGTGGCGTCAAAACGATTCTTTCATGGATATTTGTGATAAATATGTGGCATATATGGAAAAACGCTTCGGTGAAAACACTGTCATCGTATTTGATGGATATGGTAATCCTCAGAAAAATGTAAAAGGCATGGAGCAACTTCGACGGTGCTCGAAAGCAGCATCAAAAACAATTATATTTGATGGAAACATGGTTGCGACTACGAGCCAAGAAAACTTTCTCGCCAACGCAAACAACAAAAGTAAGTTGATTGGTTTGCTAACTGATAAATTCAAGGCTGCCAATATTGATGTCAAACAAGCAGAGAATGCTGCTGATGTCCTCATTGTAGAAACCGCACTCACGATATCAAAAATTAATTCTAATTCTACAGTTATTGTTGGCGAGGATATTCATTTGTTAGTAATCATGACAGCTCGATCTCCGCCGAATTTAGAATTTTTTCTTGAAGCCAGGAAAAGGAAAGACAGTGCAGAAGATTTACTCATCAAGGAGTTTAGAAGGTGTATTCAAAAATTACATTTTATTTCTACAAGCTTTTTT
The DNA here is from genome assembly GCF_964235325.1 of Thermobia domestica. NCBI lineage: Eukaryota > Metazoa > Arthropoda > Insecta > Zygentoma > Lepismatidae > Thermobia > Thermobia domestica. The sequence goes on along the minus strand of NC_137455.1, from coordinate 35,907,482 downwards.
AGGCTGTGCTGCCATTTTTCAGAAGGGGAAATCAGCTTGTTTGAAATTATTACAAAAACGTCAATATTTAAAACATGTCGTAGAAATTTTTAATCGAAGTAATGTTTCCCATCCAGAAATAACTGAAAATGGCATACAGTTTTTTTTTTGGGGGGGGGGGTTATACGGTGCATCTGCAAATGACATTTCACTAAATGATTACCGTTATCATTATTTCACCAAATCCGTGAAGAGAAATAAGTCTGTCGATTTAAAAGCCATACCACCGACTTCAGCTGCAGCACAACATTTGTTTCGGGTATATTACCACGTACAAACATGGCTCGGAAACCAACTAAATCCTGAGGAGTGGGGTTGGGTTATGAAAGACAATTTGTTAGTACCAATTCGATCAACGCAGCCACCTGCTCCACCGTCCCTTTAAAAATGACGTTCTGTTCATGATTTAAAGGATGTGGCAATGTGTGTAGATGTCGAAAGCTGGTTCTGTTCTGTTCTCTTGCTTGTGCAAATTGTCACCTACAATCCTGTTTGAATGTCACTCCAACGGAAAGAATCTCTGAACGTGAAATAATTATGGACGCCGAAGAAATAGAGGCCGAATACTTATTGAGTTCCTTTGCTGATTGATAAATAATAATTGTAATTATAGCATGTTCCAAACCAGGCGGACATGCTATAATTACAATTATTATTTATTAATCAGCAAAGGAACTCAATAAGTAAATCATTTCAGGTAAGTTGAATAGTTTACATTTTTTATTCATTATTACTATGAATTTTACATTTCTCATTCTACAAACGATAAGAATCTATCGCCGAACGTTGTAAATCCTCATTTTTGTATCTGTGTCTGAGGTGTGTGTGACTTACGGATTCTAATGCGATATTGAATCTTATATCCGATTTTTTTCAATTTTTTTTTTAAAAAGTAGGCTTATATTGTCTTTACAAGAGTCGGTCTATTAAATAAAACAACATACCTTCCTTACATTTCAAAATACAAAAAAATGCAGGTACAGGTACCGTTGGAAAGGCTTTATAATGCCCTACAACCATTGTTTGAAGATATATTTTGAAATATTTTATGATTACTGAGTTATTTGCATTTACACTTGAAAACCAGGTACTCAAAAACTATTTTTTTTTGTTATTGTATCTCGAAAGAAATTAACAATGCAGACAGCACGTTTCATTCCGTACATTTAGTAATTAATTATCTTCAATCTGAAACAAAAACGACGGTTTTACCACTATTCTGCGGGAAGTTATAACCATTCCCACAAAACACTACAAATTCTGGTGTCGGCCATTTTGATTACGTCATATTTCCGAAACCCGACTCGATATTCTTTGGGACTTCCTGTGAAACATTTACGAGCAAATGTGCTAAGCGTTACCGGTAAATTTTGTTTTCTTATTCGGAATATTTAGGTTAACATGCAAATAAGCTGAATTTGATTGTATTTTAAATTGCGTTTTCCTCCCCCACTTCCACCCCCTGAAAAAAGGGGAAGCGTACATCAGAAAGTCGGGGACTTTTGATATGTCATTTAGTATGACCTAATGAACGTTTTTGTGAAGAAAAACCTTGGCTTCTAATTTTTCCGAAGAAAAATGCTAAAGTTCCTGGACTATATTATCCGCAAACCTAAGCATGTGCGTTGTCTGTCCACTAACAGTAATTCCTGAGACGTGAATACACTTGATTTCTTTTATTGCTTCTTTCATGTTGAAATTAAACAAAATTGACCTCAATATTTCCTTATGTTCTTTGTATAGGTTATATATTATTCTTAGCTTCTTATAGTTTATTACTCTTTTCTTCAGAATGTTTCATTTTACATTATCAAATGCTTTATCCAACTCTACAAATGTTACATACGTTGCTATTCCTACTCGATCAGCTTAATGTATTCCTTCTCTCGTCCCAGTATTCTTTCTTAAACCAAACCGGTCCTGTGCTAGTACTTCTATCTTGGCTTCCAATTTTCTGTAGACTATTTTTTTTTTTTTTTTTTACCAAGATTTTGAAGTACCGTTTGACAGTGGTGCTATAACAACCGGTTCTCTTTCTCTCTCTCTAATAATTTTAATGGCAGAGCTTTTCATTACAAACTGCTTGTATTTTGAATATATTTGTAGGGTTTTTTCGCCAAGAAATCAAAGTATTAGAAAATGACAGTACCGTAATAATATTTTAACTTTAACCCCATAAGATTGTTCAATTAACCAGTCTTAATTCTTTGAAATTCCATACTGTCGTTTTTCCAAGGATATCGCACACAATCTCTTAGGTCACCAATGATTATCAAGGAGGAAGTGCTGCAGGAAGATTCAGGTGAAACGATTTAGAGAATTGACATTGACCTCGTTTTTCTGGAATCCAGGACGGTTCCTGTATTTGAAGTTTCCCAGTGTCGACGATACAAAGAAGTTCTCTTCCCCGTAGATCACAGATTCGATGTGGCTGCACATCTGAAGGAGCAGAGACATCTCGTTTGTGAACAAGCTTTCGGCCATTTTCTTTGGACTTCAATTTACCCCTTTTCAAATTATTCTTGTCCTAAATCAGTGACAGAATGCGAATGAACTCGATTTCTTTTGGAAAATTCAAATCTAAAGATAAAAAATTCAGCATGAGATGAATATCCGACGAATTCGATTTTTAATATCTAATTTTGCTTGAATTGTTGAAAAGTACAGGCGTTTTCACTAATTTGTCTGGCTTCTTTCTTTCAGTCTTTGTTAGGTCGTGCGTATGTGTATTTTATGTCTGGGTATAACAAACGGTTCTGCGAACTCGTAATATTTCAACAACCGGTTCTAGGGAACCGGTGCGGGCTGAATAGCATCACTGTGGTTTGCGTAAGCAAAGTTATCGTTCTGTGATTCCCACATTTTTTTAAAGCACCTACTGTTTCTGGGATTACCAGTATTTTGTTCCCCTGGAAGTTTGGAGGTAGCTCCCTTCTTCGTAAATGTTGTTAATTAATTTATACAACTTGTCCTGAACGTTTTATCTCGAACTTCGTGTGATTTTTCTGCAAGTATACATCATCTATACCTAAAGATTTCACATGTTTTAGATCTTGCAATGTTTCGTCGTACTCTGACCTAAGTATGAACTCGCCGTGTGCGTGGCTTCCCTCGGGATTCTCCCTCTTCCTCCCACTTTCTTCATTCCACCATTTCATTCATTTCTCATCATCACCGTCTTCTCTAGCCTAGACGCATAATTATGGGAAGTAAAACTTAAAGATTTCATTTCTGAGTATGAAGTCTCCTCTTCTACTTCATCTATGCTTTTCAGTTCTTCTAATTGCTTTGTCGCTTCCATAGAATCTTTCTAAATATTTTTAGTGTGTTTTCTGCTTTACTCAACGGTCTTCATCTTTCAGTACATTGCTATTTGCTCTTCGTAGTTTGAAGTTCCTTTTAATCGTCTTATAAGCACATCTACTCTTCTTGTGTCAATATTTGTCTATATTATTTTCTATTTCTTCCCATTATTGTCTTACACATTCATCTTGGTAAGTCTACATTTTCGAATCATCTCATTTCTTATTCTTTTATGCTTCTCCTTAGCCTTATTGTTATTAATATTCTTAACTTTCTTTTTCTCATTCATTAATTCAGTTTTCCTGATGATCCATTCTTTCTTTCCTATTTTCTCTTCATGACCTAATACTTTCTTCGCGGCAATAAGTAGTCCAGTTGTTATTTCTGGTTAATTTCTTCCATCATTGTTTCTGTGTTATCTTCTGTATTATCTTCTTCGCACAACTTTTCCTGCGTTCCTTTGTTCTTCAGCTTGCCTAAGTCTTCTTTCTTCCCAGTTTTTTTTTAATTTCAGCTCACTCTTCATCACTACTTGTGGTCATTGCCCAATCCCCTCATGGGTAATTTCCACGGTTCTTTACTTGATTTTTGAACCTTTCCTTTCCAAGTATGTAATTTATCTGGCATCATTCTATCATTTTCCAAATATAAATAATATGTTTATACTTCTTGAACAAAGCGTGCTATTAAGCTGTGTAACTGCTTGTTCTTCGTACAAAATTCAGTCAGTCTTTCTTCTCTTTCGTTGTGTTTTCCTACTTCATATTTTCCTACTATTTTCCTTTCTGTGTCTTTCCCTACGATCGCATTTCGATCTACCAGCATAAGGTTTTCTTTGTATTTTACACTTTTCATGACGTTTTCAGTGGTTTCATACATTTGCTCTATTTTTATCATTATCGTGTGCTGTTGTTGGCATATATACTTGGATAATACTTGTATTTCTTGGTTTGGTAGTAAGTTTTACAGCTATGACTGTCATTTACTATGTTGTAACTTCTTACTCGTCGCCCTATCTTTTGATTCATTATAAATCCAACTCCAGTGACTCCGTTTTTTATTCCCAAGTTGATAATTATATAGTCATCTGACCAGAATTCATCTTCTTCTTCCCATTTTACTTCGCTGATCCCCAATATATCCATGTTCAATCGTTCTATTTCTTTCTTCAGGTTTTCTAACTTACCTGCTATGCTTAAACTCATGACATTCCATCCTCTGATGTGATCACCTGTCCATACGTAAGCGACTTTTCGCTCCCTCACCCCACTCCCCAAATTTCCGGAGCTGTCTACGTTTGTAGTATGAGATTCTGAATGTTTTGCTCTACCCATTTGGGGGTACTTCATTTTAAAAATCGTCATTACCATGTTGCGTGTTCTTGGTAGAGACACGGTGATGGTTTCCCGTTGCCTTTTACCGGTTAGGAATGAACTTTTATTTGCTGATACTGTATTGATTTTCGTTTTTACTCATTGCTATAGCAGGCACTCATAGGTCTTTTCTGTAGACCTGGCTTCTCACTGCGAAGACTGCTCCACAGGCCAGAAATTTAATTGCCAGAACTCGCCCCTAAGAGGCATATGCAGTGTCCTAATCCACCTGAGCCCAAATTCCAATATAGCATGAAATAAACGATTGGGAATTCTCTGACTCTTATACATCTTTCAGCATATGCACCATAAATAAAAGTATTTGAAGTTTATTTGTGTATTTCTATTCAAAAGTAGATGCATTACATGAAACAACGATAACTTTACTTTTACAGTAGGGATGGCAACATTTTTCGAAAAATGGCTTTTTCGGAAACGAAAAACGAATTTTTCGAAAAACGAAATTTTTTTCGGAAAACGAAAAACTAAAATTTTTTCGGAAAACGAAAAACGAAAATTTTTTCGAAAAAACGAAAAACGAAAAAATTTTCGAAAAAACGAAAAAATTTTCGGAAAAGCGAAAAACGAAAAATGAAATGTCCGAAAATCGAAAAACAGATTTTTCGAAAAAGGCCATACCTTTTTTTTACAGACGCATTACACACTTCGAAAGACCTTATTTATTTTGATAGTCTCTTCTTTTGTTCGAACTATTTTTAGCGGACTTAACAGAAATCGGTTGACGTAACGCATCAATTAGGTAATAGTAGAGAACTCAGCGAAAAGAAATTCACTCATCGCTATGCTATGGGATCTTATTTTTTGCTTACCAAATTATAGTAATTTACTGGGTTAGGATTTTTAGGTGCAATTTTCATGGCAAAAAGGGAGGGAAAAGGTGCTAAAAATAAGCTAAAAAAGGGAACAAAAAGGCACTCTTCCTCTTTAGCCCTTAGCGCATTATTTATTAAGAAATTGAAAGTTTAAAAAAGTGAAAACATGGTCGTATTTGTAAAGCAATAGTGTAAATTAAAAACCTGTTTACATTCTAACTCTATCCATAATATTGCTTTATCACAACTAGTAAACGTAAGATAGCCCTAAAAAACTGAACGACAAAAAGTTCTCTTTCTCCTACTTAAGATAATTGAAATAAATTCATATGTTTTTCCACACCATTGTTAATTATTGATCAGAGGAAGGAAAAAACATGAAGCTGTTGTACCTCAATACATTAAGCATCTCTATGTTCTTAAGGGTAAGTTTGTTCGTATCGGGAGATAAGACGTCTTTATAGATGCTAAAACTTCTTTCCACATCCAAAGACACAAGGGGGCAAACTTCGTGTTCACTCGGCATGGTAACTCTGTAGATGTAGCAAACTCCACAACATCCGGATTCTTGTGAAGACTAGCCTCAAGCTTGTCTCTAGCAAAACTATCTAACTGCTCCCTCACCGATGTAAATATTTTCCACTGCTTTTCCTTCTCGAGACCTTCTTCTTACAAACTTTTAATAGCTACTGGATTATACTTGTAAGCATGGACACAAAATAGTTCTGTCTGTAAATCTTATATCTTCTCCGGTAGCAGAAGTTGTTGTGTCTTAGAGATAGCATCTGCGTCAGTTGGATCCAAAGAAAGCACAAACTCCTTAATCTTGTCAAAATTCTCACATACGAAAACACCACACTCAATCCATGTTCCCCAGCGAGTAATGACCGGCAATTTTGGGAGGGGTAGGTCTGTGATTTCTCTGTAGACAACGGTACGACTCGGGGCTTTCAGGAGAATTTTCTTCAGGCCAGCGATGAAATGATTCACTATGTCGTATTCATTCCTAATAGATTCACAAACCCTATGAAGTGCATGGATCAAACAGGTTACATGCTTCAACTTGGGAAACAATGTCTTCAATTGGTTAACTGCTGAAAGCATGTATGAAGCCTGGTCCATAATGACCAGGACAACTTTCTCGAACTGGGTACAATTGGGCCAGAGCTTTTGACAAAAATCCAGAATGACTGCATGACTGTACTGGCATTGGCTTTCTGCAACTCATACATCTTGAACAACATTGGCTTAACTTTTTCACTTGCGAGGGGAAAGACCACAATGCTCAAAATATATCGATCCATTGTATCTGTAGTTTCATCCAGCATGATTCCCATATCGAAATCCGACACTTTCTCATTGATTCTTCGTATGGTTTCTTGATAAACAGGTTCAAGATAGTTTTTTTCTTAAAGTACTCTCATCGGGAACTGACGTTCGTGTATACTTTTCAAGAAATCCTTTCAAGGCCGGATGGTTCACCTTATTGAGTGGAATTCCTGCTTGAGTTAAAGCTGCACACAAATCAATGCTGAATTCCTTTAGATTTTGGACCTTTTGAAGAACACTGCTCAATAGCGGCTGTCGGAATTTGTTAGTTTGAAGAGACTTATTCTTTTGATGCTTTAAACTAGAAATGTGTTGCAGGATATAGTCTCGTTGATGTTTTTCATCCAATGTGATTCCTGAATCACAAACAGTGCATTGAATAATGCTCCCATCACTCTCGATGAAATCCTGCTTGAACTCCTGAGACAGGGCCAAATATCTGAATTTGGACACCTTCGGCATGGGGAATTCTTATATTGAACTTGTTAAGCAACAAACAACTTCGATTCAACAACAGAAACGTACTGGGAAAAGGTGTAAGTTAATTTTTATTCCCTATTACTAGATTTAAATTTCAAGCTAGCTAAAACTCAACTCTGACTGTTGTCAGCAATTAGAATGTATAAATACACTGCTACTGATTCAATATAAATTAAAAGAACCCAATGAACTAATGTTTTCCATTGTTGCAGGTGTGCTGTATTTGTATTTCTTACAGTCCGGCGTTCACTGAAAGGAAACAGGCGCAATAATTTCACGTTCACGGCAAGGTGACGAGAAGTTATATATATATATATATATATATATATATATATATATATATATATATATATATATATATATATATATATATATCTTATGGATTGGAAAGTAAATAAAATGGTAAAATGTGCTGTAGAAAAATGAAGAAGTAGAAGAGAAAGACCAGAAAAGGGGGAAAGAAGGGGATTTGAACAGAGTGAAGAAAAAAAAGGATAAAGGCTACAAAAAGGGGAAAAAAGGTGCTGGAAAATGACCCCCATTCTTAATTTCAGGCAAGATCTCACATATTGGTTTCTTTCAGAGAGCTCTAATTTGTCCTTCAAAGAAAAAGTGCGCACCTAAAAATCCTAACCCTGGTAATTTATATGGTAACTACAAGAAGAGAGTCAAATATATTTTTTTCAGTTATGTATTTATGTTTTCTTTTTTGAAGGACAGACTAAAAGTGAAATGATAGAATCTCAAATGGAACTACCCCATTTACAAATCGTTGCGGATACATTTGCAACTTCACTGAGATTAGCGTATGCATGTTCATATATTGCAACTAATGTGATTATGATTGTGAGTATCTTTTTTTTTGTTTATTTTTCTCCTTGTTAATTTTCGTAAGTTCTTTTATATCAAAATGACACGAAATCTTTAAGTTTTACGTTCCGCGGTTATGTCTAAAGGAGACGGTGATGATGAGAAACGAATAAAAATGGTGGAATTAGTAGAGTAGAAGGAAACGGGAAAATTCCGAGAAAACCTATGCACACAGTGTTTGTCCACCACAAAGTTCACTTGGCGCTAGCTGGAATCGAATCAAGAACCCCATGCACCAGCGGTGATCGCACTAGCACTGAACCACCGCAGCCCAAGTTCTTTTATAGTTTTTATTTAAATCTTGGTCTTTTTTTCTGAAAACTTCTGGTGAAACTTATATCTTAGTACATTTTAAATAAAATAACTGAAAGCGCATATAATTTCCATATGCTAGTCTTGGTCGAGTATGGACTTTTGAATTTTGGGTAGAAGAACAATGAATTTCGAAAAAAGCTTTTATTGAGGCTTAACACTCAACATGTATTACTACGCAAAAGTAGGTGGGTTCCCCAATGAGGTTAGGGGGTACCATGCGGTACCTAATTTCTGCATTTTTGAATATTTTGAAATATGTCTCTGAAATTTTGTAAAGAACGTTATTGGTATTTGTTTACCGAAAACAGTAACTCAGTACGTCTTATGGTTACAGAAATATAGGAAAATAAAGACCAACACCATAGATGTGTGGGGTTTGCGTACTAGATGGTGATACTTTTTATATCATCCTCGTTCATGTACCAATGTGCCTCAATGGCAGAGCCCTCGCCTCGACGCATGGGGTTCCTGGTTCGATCCTAGCTCCACCAAGTGGATTTTCTAGTGAAATATCGTGGGCGTGGTTTTTCTAGGATTTGGCACCAGCAAATGTTGTACTCAGTTCTATTGATAATGAAGCTGGTAAACTTTTTAGAATGAGCGGACAGTGAAATTGATTTCTAGATTAAGCATTATCTGTAGTTGTAATTATGTATAGTGACAACTGACATGGGGAAGTCGGTGCTAATCAGAGTTGATCATATAAGTTGTGTTGTAAGATTGCAGATCAATTCAGACAATGAGCAACGTAAAGAAATTGTTAAAATTGTTACCAGTAGCTCTGAGTGATTTGTTTGGTAATATAACTATTTCTAGCAACGATATATATGAGAAAGTTACTAAATTGTTCATCTAATTTTAGTTCTAGCCAATGATACTTCTGAAAGATGAAGTTAGGTTATTCTTACAACTAATTAACTTAACGTTAGAAGTGAGAGTTAACATAGCAGCTAATATAGACAAAACTGAGTCGATTTTGAGATTAACGTCCTTTTCAGCAGCGAGGCTATATGAGACGGGACCTACTGATTAACGTGAAATCCAAACCACATGAGCTTCCGCTGGAAATCGAACTCAAGTCTCCCATACCAAAGACGCCTACGCTAACCGCTTAGCCACGAAGGAGCTCATAGCCCAAACTGAGTGAAATTACAGTGAAAATTTCACTCTGCCGCTGACTCTAAAAACTTTACTAGCTTCATTATCGATAAAACTGAATGCAACGTTTGTCGGTCACTTTCTTCAGTACTATTACATCGAAAGAACACCACTAAATATTTCTTAGGCCTATAGAGTTTTTTTTTTCTTATAAACATGTTCAACATTTATAATCATTTTCAGTGTAACCATATTCAACTCCTCTAAGTTTAATTCAACAATTCTATAAAATTTTTATTGATCTTCAGTTAGACAATCGTAATGCTATGTAATAATTTTTAATGAAATAGACGGTTAAATCAATACTAAATTAAAATACGTAGTATTAGTTTCATTAGATGTAACTATCAGTGATTTCAGGTTTTTCTCTTTATGTAACACAACTACAGTATAACTCACATGGCTTTAAATGCTAATATTAGTTATACAGTGACTCACATTAATATTCGGGCACCATAGATATTACACATAATTTGCTTGCTGTACATGTAAAAAATAATAAATGGGAAACCAACGGAAAACAAGCAAAAAGGCAATGGTTTGGTCGAGCAAATATGCTATCAGTTAATTAAATTATGCAAATTAAGTCCACTTTATGAGCACACAATTGCAATATACCGTATTTTGGACGCCACTTTAATATTCGAACGGTTGTTTTGACGTTTGTTTACCAATACTGAGCGAGACAGTGGAAGAGTTCCAGTTGCAGTTTAAGTTGTCCCGAGACAAGGCATGTGTATCTGCTTAGTTTACGAGTGATTAGTGTGACCGAGAGAAAGCATAAAAGGAAAATGGGGCAGAAGGGACCAAATACAACGTTTAAGCAAAGGCAGTTAGTAATTTTTCACCATGCAAAAGGTCTATCGTACAAGGAAATTGCAGATCTACTCAATATTTGCAAAAGCACGGTTTTGACATTGTACAAAGATTTAATAGAGATTTTGAATCGAGTCAGTGCCTCAATAGGATCGACCTGTGAAACTGAATGATGTGAAACCTGAGAAAAAAGCAAATTGATTCAGAAAGTGAAGCAAATTCCAGAATAGGTGCGCTGAAATGAACAGTAGAGATGTATGAAGACACAGGTAAGACAGTGCATCCTGAAACTGTGCGGCGAGTGTTGCGAAGTGAAGGGTTTAATGGGAAAATAGCTAGAAAAAAGCCTTTTATTAGTAAAATTAACAAAGGTAAAAGAGTTAAGTTCGCTAAAGTTCATATTGAGAAGCCCGGAACTTGATGGAATGTCGTGTTATTCACGGATGAATCAAAATTCAATCTCCATGAGTCCGATGCCAAGGTAATTGTGTGGCAGAAGCCAAATACAGAGTTAGATTCTGCAAATCTTCAACCTAAGGTAAAGCATGGAGGAGGAATTGTGATGGTATGGGGGTGTATTTTTGCATCGGGAGTGTGAGAACTGGTATTTGTTTAAGGGATTATAACAAAGGAGGTTTATTTGAATATTCTCCGCAAAATCTCCACCAAAGTGCTGAAAAATTAGGAATTATGGGGATGTTTAAATTTTACCAGGATAATGACCCGAAGTATAAAGCGCATGTGGTGCGCGAATGGTTGCTGTATAATTGTCCGAAAGTGCTTGAAACACTACCGCAGAGTCTCGACCTTAACCCTAGAGAGCATATCTGGGATGAGCTACAGCATAAGGTCAAACGGGTACAAGTAACGTCACGAGACGATTTGAAAAGGGCTCTCCGCGCAGCATGGGATGACATATCGCCCCATTCTACCAACAAACTTGTTGAAAACATGTTCAACCGTTTACAGGAAGTCAGGAAACGTCGTGGGTTTCCCACTAAGTACTAGTGAAGCGTTTGTGAGGAAGCAACAACACACACAAAACGTCTATGTAGTAGGTATCCGAATATTAAAGTGACGTTGCAAATACACAGTGTCATCAGTATCTGTAAGTTCTTTCTGCTTCTTTCGTTCAAGACACCGTATTTGTACTTCTTTTCTTTCTGTAAGTATATGAATATCTAAATACCTAATTTTTTCACTCACACGGCTCTCATTTATTTCATAATCCTTCCTACTTTTAACAAAATGCAAGTGTCCGAATATTAATGTGAGTTACTGTAGTAAATTTTTATTGTTTTTGTTCATTAATCATAAATTCATTAGTACACATTTATAGCTTGAGTGATAGAGGAAAAAGAAAACTAAGTTTTAAAAATGTGTATATTGTATTATGATGGAATTTCTTTGTTTTCACAGTTAATTTTAACATGGCAACTGAAAAAATAATACATTTAAAGAAATAAAAAATACAGTAGACTCACGAGTATTCGGCCTAATATGACGGAAGAGCAGGTATGATAACAAGAAAACCAGATAGGCCGGAGTTATATGAAATCATTTCTTTGCCCCACCAATACCAGAAGACAACATTTTTATACCAAAACTCACTGTTATAATACAGTACGTATTTTCCCAAGAACAATTTACGAATACCGTACTGTACGTAACAGGAATTATCTAGAGGGGGCCCATCTCTATGGTTGCAATATTACGTCTGGTATTTAATATATGTGGTTTGCTATATTACTCGTGATCCAGAGGGAACCCGGGCCCCACCTTCGGGCGCCCATGGTACGTACTGTATAGTTATAATCAGGAACAGCGGCAAGCGTACTGTATTGAGGTCCGTTACACACTGACGAAACAATTAACAAGGAGCAGAACGTTGCTCTTTTCCTGTCACAACTTGTATTTTGCACACGACACGTAGGAGGATCGTAGCAGACGCCAGCTTCTAATGCCTTGGCAATGTTGCCAATGCAACACCTTGCAAAAGAAAACTAGACCGGATAGTCGCGAGCCGGATACTCGGGAGTCTACTGTAAAATAAAACAACAGAAAATTATTGAAAATTGATATTACTTTCATTAATATACAAAGTTGAATTTTATTTCTTTTCTCTGTCGCTTCCATTTTTGGACAGTATTATTTTATGTGCTAAAAATCTTTGATTGACAGTATTAACTAATTAATTGCTGGAAAATTTTAGATTATTTTTTTTTTCAAACTTTGTTCGCTGTATGTAAACATTTAATGCTTTGTTCTTTAGACGTGGAGCATTGCCTACCATAGTTGGCTGACATTTATTTGGTTACTTTGGGCAAGTCTTTGTTGGCTCATGAGGAACCAGAGACAATTTACGCTACTTTGTTCTCCGTTTATTGTTTTATACGCCGAAATTCTACTTATAGCAGACTATATTTATGGACTGGATTTAACAGAAGACCAGTTGCCTTCGAACCTCGAAGGAGTTAACCTTAGTCAGATCGGCCTTATTAAGTACCGTATACCTTTTGAGCCTTTGGTGATTAAAGTAAGTATGTTGCAATGTTCTGTAGCTAGAGTCTAAATAATGTACATCGGAATTTAACACTTCATCCATTTATTATAAAATGTCTTATAAAACTTTACGAAGTTTTTCTAAATTTCTATGTCTTTTTAAATGAAGTTTTTGTAAATTTCTATATCTCTTTAAATGTTTCCAATGTATGGTAAGAGTGAAACCCCTCGGCTCACCATGTGGCCTCAGAAACTAAAGGATATTTATCTTAGTCCAGAGCGGCCTCAGACGGAATCGGTTATACTCCGTAGCTCATAGCAGCCCCGGGATTAGGTATTAAAGGATATCTCCGTTGCTCATATCAGCCCCGGGAGTAGGTATTAAAGGATATCTCCGTAGCTCATAGCAGCCCAGGGAGTAGGTATTAAAGGATATCTTCGTAGCTCATAGCAGCCCCGGGAGTAGGTATTAAAGGATATCTCCGTAGCTCATAGCAGCCCCGGGAGTAGGTATTAAAGGATATCTCCGTAGCTCATAGCAGCCCCGGGAGTAGATATTAAAGGATATCTCCGTAGCTCATAGCAGCCCCGGGAGTAGGTATTTAAAGATATCTTCGTAGCCCATGGCGGCCTCAGGAGAAGGGTATTGTAGGTTATCAATCAGCACTGGCACTGGTAACTTCTTCGTTCCGTCATTCTGTTTTATAGCCATGTTCTTGGAGGGAGGACTCATGGTGGGATATCGGCTTTTTTCGTAGTTTTCCGAATCTTCATCGTTTCTTCCTGTAGTTATAGCCTCCTTTGGTCTACCACAGTTTGTTTATAAATGTAAAAGCATGTATTTGTAGTGAACACATGTGGTTTGCAGTACGTGTAGGTATACGGATCCTTGCACTATGTTCAAAGTTTAGAGTAGTGTAGGAAACAATGATAGAAGAAATATTTGTCACCATTAATATGAGCTGCTCGAAGGGTTGTATGTATAAAGAAATACCAAAAAATATTCTCTTATTTTCTCTCTCTCTCTCTCTCTCTCTCTCTCTCTCTCTATATATATATATATATATATATATATATATATATATATATATATATATATCGTTTTTCTTGTTGTTTTGAAGTTCTGGTTCTGATTCTGATTCTGATTGAAGTTCTGACAGCGTAAATGTTCTATGTGATTTGTAGTATGTTACTTATAAATGGGATTATTATTGTGCAGTACATATGTATACTGCAGTATAAATAACAGATCAAATATCTGTTACTACAGGTTAGTTAAAGAAAATTTCAACCTGGATGTACTGGCAATGGATGTAAGTAGTTTTAAGAAGTCTATTAATTCTGTAAGACAAACGTAATTATTACCAATAGCTTTATTAACCTATATAATCTGTATAACGTATATACTATGTAACACTGTAATTAGGCCTGTGCCTGTTGTGTTATATGTCAATAAATCAAAAATCAAAATCTTCTGCTACTGTTCATATATAGGCCTATAGATGGGGGCATCATTCCCTTCTGTCCAGATTAATGTTATTCACCACTGAATTTTGATTTCTTTGAACGAAAGTGGGCAGCTTCAAATTTCTATCTTCTTATAAATGATTAAGATTTCTTAATGTCCTGTACTTCCTGAAAATAATGTTTTACATCTTTAAACTATTTAGAGACTTGGTTTAGCGATGTGTCACTCGCGAGTGAGCCGGCTCTTCTGACCGACTCTTTTGAATGAATAAGTTAGTCGTGGCTGACTTGAAATGAGCAACTACTCTTTAGGAGCTGGCTCTTCGGGAGTCATTGTTCTTCAAGAGTCGGGATTCTTCAGGAGTCGTAGTTGTTTTGGAACCACTGTTCTCTGGGAAGCACGATTCTTTCACTCATAAATCGCTCTTTTGTTTCACGATCTTGGTTGATTTAGTCAGTTGCTCCTTTGGTTAGAGAGGTGGTTTCGCTGGTTCTTACTGGAGTGAGCGCCACTTCAGTCTAGTTCAGTTAAGTGTGCGTTACCATAGATGTTAATGTATGTAGGCTACATGTATGTGTAAATTTGACATTAATAAACTAAAAATAGTACCAGCGGCGTAGACTAAATCTGGACCTGAGAAGTAGAGTAGTATAAGTCACATTTTATTAATTTTACAGGAGAAGCAAAAAACTGTTTTGAAGACGCTATTTTGGTTAATTGCGTAATTTTTTTATTGAACATTTTAAAACTGTCACATAACTTTTCTAACATGGTCTTTAAAGTAAACATTTTTGCTTTATTCCGTGTCCTAAAGTTGTATTTTGCAATGTTAGCAACAATGTTTTATGTGTTAGTGCAAAATGACTTGTAATATTTTACCACAAAACTTTGTTTTCGCTATATACTAGCAAAGTAATAACTGCAGTTTAAAATGAAAGAAACATTGTAAAGTAGTAATTTCAATGTATCACGCATGTGGTACAATGATATTATTGTTTTACAGGGTATTTACTCATAGAAATAATTGAGATTTCAATGATTACACTGAGAATCATTCATGTTCCATATCACTTGAGTCCCCGTCAGCATTACGATGCGGTAGGTTTCTGTAGTACTCATGCCAAATGATGGGGACCCACGTTAAAAGTCTTTGAATATCCTTGTACTTAGCCGAACTGATGGGCTTCAATGAATCACTTAATTGGGGAACTTCGTCCGGCCACACAGCATATCGCGTAGGTTTGTTTAGGTCAACACTTTGAAAGTTTTCACCGAAGTTCTCCTTGTAGTATAGCACTCCAGGACTATCTTTTCGTACTTGCATGTGGACCATTTTTGATATAAATACATCTTGTTCACTAGTATCTTTTCTAGAAAGACGCAAAGGACTTGAGCGTTGTCCACACAATGCCTTGAAATTCTTGAAATGTTCAAGCTTCATGTTAACAACTATAAAAGGTTGTTTGTGTCTGCAACTTCTAACAAGTTGTTGCCAATCCCATGGTGTCATTATCGAGAAATGCGGAAGCACTTTCCTTGCCTTCTCAATCACAGCATGTTTGGAATTCACTTCCAAGTGAGTGTGACCTCTTAGAAGAAACTTGTGGTTGATAATCTTCAAGTTCGGAAACTTTCGAAGCAACCACATGTATAAAGACACAATCACAAGATTCCGGTTTTGTCCACTGCAATTGTCAGACCAAACTGTTATCACTTCAACATCACTGTTGGTAAGCTCTATTTCTGCCCACCTGTATAAACCCGAAGCCATTTCATTGGCACCTCTCCCAGACTTTGTTTCATCCCACATAACACAGTAAGTTTTCTGGGTAGTACTATCAAAAATAGTGTAATTGAATGTCCACAATTTCCGTAAGTAAAAACTTTCAGAATTTTTAAGCAGTGATGTTTGGAGATACTTTTGTAAGTCAACCATAAGAACCCGTTCTTTACAATTGCCTCTTGCTCTGTTCTTATCTTCCCATTTCAAATTGTATCGTTTATTAGCCTCTTCCAAGTGATTATCATAATCGAGTTGGAGCTTATTTTTGTCTTCTTCACTTTGATTCTCTTTCAAGCTGGCAACAAAACTGTCACAAGTGTCATTTTCGGGCATTTTAAATGATAAGTTGAATTCTGAATTGAACACCGCTCTATAATAAGACTCTTTCACAACGTTTGCTTCCGGTACACCATTCTGTATACATTCCTCGCGATACAGTTTGTACATTTTTGCTAAATTTAATTCGGAACCCAAGTACTTTACTGATTTTTCACGGGAATAGTGACTACTATGTGTTGGAAATCTTGAAATGTGGTGTATTACTTGTGCACGTACTTCTGGAGATATTTTATTTGGAGGCTCATGTTTTCCCCTTCTATCTTCCATAACAACACCTCCGTCTTGCAGTTTTTTTAGTGCAGTGGTCACAAACTGGGCAGAAATATCGAGTGTCGTCAAAAAGAAGCGTTTACAAATTCGTATTTTTCGACCTTCGATTCGAAAGCTGTAGCAAAGACTTGTGGTCCTTTGCCCACTCCTTTGGCCACTTCTTTCCCTCTGACTTTGATGGGCACCTTCTCCACACAAGACACTATGAACTGCCGTTTTTGATTGATCATTACATTTGAATTCCAAAAGTTTTTATGGATATGTTTCCTTTCACTCTCGGAGATAGGTTGAAAGCAACGCCGGCGACAATTCCCAGGACAACCAGGTCGTACACTTTTCGCGGCCACGATTTTATTTGTTCTAGAAACATACTCCTCTCCTGCTGCTCTCTTCCTTTTGAGAATTTCAGATTTTCAAGTAGATTTATCTCTACGTCTCTTCCTTGATTTTTTAGTCTTTGTAGTTTCTTCAGGGGGTGAATCTGAAACTGATGAAGGTTCTTCATAGTCGGGATCATCAATATCATCAACATCCAAAAGATCATCCATACTACATACATCGCTTGGTGCAGTAGGAGTACACTTTAAGCCACTAGGTCCTGGCACACCAGCTCCATCTGAAACGATAAAAATTTTTAAAAAATCAATAACACAAGTCACAATATTCTGAGAAGCATATTCATTAATCTCTGTAGATGGACAAGTAATGTTTTAGTGTGTAGGTTGGCTATACTGGCTTTCAGTGTCAGCCTCTGAGGAATACGGTATCATTGAATCACTAAATCGCTTGTAGTGAACATTTTGTAATATTAGAGAAACAGCCGCGAGAGGGAAGCAAGAGGCTGGCACTGAAAGCCAGTCTAAAAATTTACATACAAAAATATTACTTGTCCGCCTACAGGGGTTGTAACTTTACGGATATGCCTCAGCGTTTGCTTTTGTATCCGAAACTTTTCGGAATCTAAGGGAGGCTTGTTGAGTCCTGCCGAGTCCAAGGGGTCTGGGGAACACAGATGAAGAACCGCTGATCTGGACTGAATGACGATCAAATCCAAATAAACGAATGCACAAAGTGAGTTCGAAAAACAAGATTACAATAATCTACGTGTTTTATTCAAATTATTAATCCAGATGTTTTAGTGTGTTTACACTTCATTAAATACTAGTCTTTGTATTCTTACTTTTCGAACTTGCCTCGTACATTTCTGTATTTGAATTTGTTGTTCAGTACATATCAGGAGTTCTTCAACTCTTCTTCGCGGACTCCATGGATTCGGCAGGACACTCTTAGTACTCCAATTAGGTTCAAAAAAGTAATTAATTAATGAGACAACAGCTTCTGATCTTACTGCTTTGAGAGCGAACAAAAAGTAAACATTTACGGGATTATGTACGACATAAAAGAAATAAAATTAGATTGGCCGAAAACCTAGACACATGCATCGCAAGTTCTCACAGTAGCATCATATGTTCTAGCTTAGAACTTCCTTTATAAGCAATGAGAATAAAAATATGTGAGTTTTCATGTATTTTCCCCATCAAAATAAAATGAGGAATGATTAAAATGAGGGTTGCAATATTAGAAAAAAGTATTATGCCAATTCCGTGTTAATTTTCGACGCTTCCCGAGACTGAGTCTTTGCAGATTCCTGATATGCGCCGTTTCAAAATTTAAATAAAAAAAAAAATGTGGATGGACCAGATACGTTTTGCGTGAGTTGCATCGGTCTCGTTGTAATGTATTGGCAAAATCCTCTCCCTGCCCAGCGCATACTGAAAGAATACCACGAAACTTGTATTTCTGCATATAATATCCCCTTTTGTTTAAAAAAAAAAAATATTTCCAAATAACTTTTTCTGAAAGCAACTCTGGAAATACAGATTTTTTATTTCTGATTAACTCTTTTTAAAAAGATGGATGAGTGAGATTTAATTATTATCTATTAAAAGAGATTAAACCAAAACGTCCTCTCTTTACTTATTCCTTCTAAAATTAAAATAAACAAGTACTTACCAATATCTTCCCTATCATCTTCAATTGCTTGTTTGTGGACCATTTGCAATATCCTATGATTTCTCTCAGCCATTTTGCAGTGCGTCTGCTCGATTCAACAACCGCATAAGACTAAGCACCCGCTGTTTTATTTTTTTTTTTATATAGAAGCTACATTGTCGCTTATTGTGGTAATCGATTATTGCGCTCCAGAGAGAGTGAATTTAACACCTATGTGCTTAAATACACAAATATGATAAGTCAGAAGTAAAAGATATAATTATATATTTTTGAGAGGTATAAGATTTCAAGTCTGACTTAGAATATTATTATTTGACAATAAAAAATATTTTTATATGTTCTTGCAAGGTAGACTATTTCAAGTCTGACTTAGAATATTAGTATCTGAATATTTATATCGAAGGATAAGCTAAGTGCACATAGCATTCTTTACCTCTTACACAAACTGTGACTTGGATTAGTTTACAACTGGCTATTTCCGAAACTAGCTGCTTTTGGATCTAGATCAATTTACCACTGGAAGCATCGTGCTAATATAAGTAAGAAAAAGATGATAACTCAATTTCGACCAAAAAGTGACTTGGCATAGTCTACTTCTCAGGTCCAGAAATGTTTTGCACTTTAATGCGACAAGTTAAACAATGAGAACATAAATGTGCACAGTGCATCTGCAGTAGCGCTAAAAAAATGACTTCCATAAAGTTTTCAAATGTTTAAAAAAATACTTTAGGGGTCACTACCATGTTTTACAATTTCAACATAATCGAGTTCTTTTATTGAAATTTCTATTAAAATTAATCACACTTGTAAACATGAAAACGAAATAGCCTGCAAAATTAAGGTTACTAAAAAGTGTTTAAAATATATTTACTCATCTTTATGTAGTTTGGTACACTAATTCCAAAAACAACATTCATATTTCTGTATCGCGTAAGGTTTCTATATAAAAGAGAGTCATACAAGGAAAAGCAGCTTTTATATTCTTACTTTATGAACATACTTTATGAAAAGTTTACAGTTTACCTTTCAGTTTTCAAATAAAACTCGATCAAATAGTTTACAGGTCCTCATGTTGCCTTTTTTACTTAAAAACTCCATCTGATAGTGGAAGATCTCTCTGCAGCATCAAACAGTAATCTGCTAGCATGTTGACGTTCCATCTTCTCTGGTACCTTCACTCCATATCCTTGATACTTTGATCGAATTGCTCCCCCTGCTCGTTACTTACTGCACTTAGATTTTCCGCCAAGTAATCTAAATATGATTTAAGGAAGTGCAGTTTTAAATTCATTGAGCATCCCAAATCTTTGATGAATTTTACTCGCATGTTTTCTACAATGAGCTTGAAGTCAAGGTCCTTAAAGTTACCAAGAAATTTGTGAACGACTTTTTTAAACAAACTCCAAGCCTCTTGCAGGTACGGTCATCATATCATCGAACTCTATATCTTTCATTAGTTTTCTGATGTCTGGACTAATAAATACACCCTCTTTCAATATAGCTTCTGAAAGTCATGGAAACTTTTCAGTCAAGTATCGAAAACATTCTCCCTCTTTTGACAGATCTTTTACGAACTGTTTCATGACGCCAAGTTTAATATGAAGTAGCAGGAGCAGGATTCTACTAGTATCAGCTAAACTTTCCCTATTATATTTTTACCTGTAAAGAAAGAAGCAAGAGAGAGAAGAGAGAGAAAAGGACGTTTGGAAAAAGTGAAAGAGCGTGAAGAAGCAAATAAATGATTACTTTTCGAACGAACATCAATTCCTCCAGATGCATGTGAACAAAACAGTTTAACTGAAAGTGAAAGTAGTTCGGTACATGAAGAAGTGGTTTCATCTTATGATCCACCTCCAAAGAAAAGAGGTAGAAAGAATATTCGAGACAGTTACATAGCTGCAAGCCTTGATACAGCAAAGTTAAGTGATAGAAAAGCAGCTGTTGTTTTGACTAGTACACTAAAAAGTGAGGGATGCTACCCTTCCGAGCATAATGTGAACAAATCTTTTGTTCGCCGTCTTAGAATCAAAATCAGAGAAAGGAGAACTCAAGACTTAAAAAGTGAATTTTCAGCTAGTGTACGTTTGACCGTTTAATGGGACGGTTAACTCTTAGAAAATATTTCAGGTAGTGAAACGGTTTATAGATTAGCAATTATTGTTTCAGGAAATGGCATTGAGCAGTTACTAGCTGTTCCAAAACTTCAGACAGGAACAGGGAAAGCAACAGCTTGTTCTGTTAATAAAACATTGGAATAGTGGAGAGTTACAGACCAAGTGAAATGTATGTGTTTTGATATAACATCAGCAAATACTGCGTTACGTAGTGAAGCATGTGTCCTTCTAGAGCAAAATATGAGAAAAGAAGTTCTTTATTTGGCTTGCCGACATTATATTCTCTGATTATATATATTCAACAAAAGTTTGAATTGCTCTTTCATGTGATGTATTATTTATACTTATAAGTTAGTTGTAATAAATACTACAAAGCCTTAAGGCTTTCCGATATTCATTTTGAAACACCCTATATATATATAAATACGAGAATAATCATTTTGAGAGAAAAATATTTTATTTTATATTTTTAGAGTGCTTGTACAGTCATATTCTGGCTGACACTGCGAGTATACATACGAGAACGTCAAGAAAAACAGATGTTAAGAAGTTCCGAAGGTGGAGGTGAGATAATATTTTGAAATGTTCTTTCTTCTTATAAATACAACAATTTCAAGAATTTACTATTTGCCAAGCAATGTTGACGAAACAATTTTCTTGTTTTCTTCTGATATAAATAGACTTTGTTCATATTCGGTAATCAATATATTTTTTTAAAGTTCAGTTTTTAAATGACAAAAGAAAAGAATTCGCAGATCACAAGTGATAATAAACTATTGAACATTAAGAGGTGAAATAAAGGGTTCAAATATTTCTTTAATTCAGCGCACTAATGAATAATTAATGTATTAACTTGGACTAATCTTACGAGGGTGATTTAGAAAGTAATGCCTTCAAGTCCACTACTTGGCCAATAATACGGCAAACTTTCTGAACTGTTTGTCATTAATGCGCTGATGTTTAAGCTATAGAATGTCACTTGTTTCACCTTTCTGTCTCTTGTTCTAGAGTAATGGAGCAATCTATGGTATTCAGTGGTGAGGGTGACGTCCGGTTGAAGCAGCGGGCTGCCATTGAATTTCTGACTGCAGAAGGTTGTGCGTCCATGAATGTGGAACAAGAGCGCCCTAGACAATATTATTTTACATGAGAAACCGTTATCACGATTCACTTATCTGCATTCGATTTCGAGCCATTTTGAAAATCGGCATTTATTTTCGTGTTTCTAAACAGCTGAAAACGGAAAGCCACTAGGTGACTTGTGATAACGGTGCCTCACGCAAAATAATATTGTCTAGGGCGCTCTTGTTCCATATTAAATCATCTTTTATCTATTTGAAGATATCACATAATTACTGTAAAATTAGCGGTATTTTAATTTCGCCGGGATGAAGACACTTAAGGGCTAACGCTGTAGTTGTGACGCGGAGGCGGAAGCAGTAGTTCGGTAATGGTGTTACTAGCAGCAGCAGTCACCACAATTCTTCGCCGACGGCATAAAAAGAACCTTGTTTCATGTTGGCGCAAGATATTGCCCGTAACGGGGACTATGTTGAAAAATGATGCCATCATTTGTAGCTGACATTGCAAGCTTTCCATTGATACCTGTATCATTATCTGTCAAACACAAATAAAGGTACCATCTTGGAGGCATTATTTTCTGAATCTTCTTTGTAGTATTCGTCTCTTTAGTCTAATTGCCGAAATCCGTCCCAAAGTTTCACGGGATGGATTTCGGCAATTACTAAAAAACACATGAATACTAAGATTAGCCTAAGTAAAGTTTTGCAATTCAGTTTCTTAAGCTACTATGTAATTCCATAATTTACTATTAATAGAAAAGTAGTAATTTCTGATACATAGGCTAATAGAAAAGTGATAAAACTTGATAATATATTATTTTGACTTTCTTTTCTATCAAAATTGTTGTTATTGTCTTAAATTATATCCTGTTTTACAGAATCGACGGATCTGGACTCAGCAAAAAGAAGAAAGAAAATAGCAGATTGGGCACGTAAAATTTCTACTGTATATAGAAGACTAATGGCTAAAGTTTGGATATTTGTGGTAACAATTATGTTGGTTGCAATAGGACTACAAGGGACAGAGATTGTTGTCTTCAGAGTTGTATACGTAGCACTCTTTCTTGTTTTTGTGCTACTTCTGCAGGTGTGTATGTTCTTGTTGCGTTGGTAATTTTCAGGTATTTTACTGCGATTAGTAGAACTGGTAGACATCCAGTTTGAGCCCTCATCCAGCTTTTAGTGTTCCATGTGACATAGAACATCTGATATATTAATACAATTTTAGAGATAGTATAGTAATAGGAAAACAGAGAAGCGATTGATAATAGTGAATCCCAAAATAAGTAATTTAATTTTTTTTCTTGATTCCATTAATTTTCTGTTGCCGGTTATTTTACTTGTATTTAGATGCCCCACAATTCATGATTTCAATATTTCATGGAATAGAAATAGACGAAATTCTTCTCAAATGTTATCATTTATAATATTGATTTGAAAACTCAAAAGCAGTTCGCTACAATCTATTTGCTGATCATTTCTTAGGGCAGAAGTGAAAAGTTAGCAACTCATCTTTGGGAGACTACAAGGAAACTAAACAGAAATGTAAATATGCTGAAAAGAGATTACCGTATCTTTTTTATACTTGTTCCATCAAGATTCTAGAATGAAAGTATAATGTCATCCAATTCCCTAAGTTCAAGCAATACAGTTAGTAAACTCTAGGTGGGAAATTATTAAACAAAGGCTCTGAAAAGAGAACTTACCCTTCCACTGTTCTGGACGAAGAAATACTGTAAGTCTTTAAAGTGACTGAGGCATTCCTGATACAATTTGAAATCTTATTGGACCTCAAACATACTTAAAAATCTAGTTACACGATTAAAAATAAATTAATTATATGTCAATAAATTTAATTAACTTAAACTAGAAATACAAATCGCTGAGCAAAGCAACGTTTATTTAATAATAATAAATGTGTAACAGTTACGCCAACTAACTGAACATGTTGGCTTCATCAGACACTGTAACAAACAAGAGGGAGTTGCTTATAAATATAAAAGGATCCTAGAAGTTAGTTCTGAATGCAGATTGGCTGGTCAGAACTGACTCAACCAATCGTAATAGAACCAATCAGCGTTCAGAACTAGGATCCTTTTATATTTATACGCCACTCCCTCTTGTTTGTTACAGTGTCCGATGAAGCCAATATGTTCGGTTGGTTGGCGTAACTGTTACACATTTATTATTATTAAATAAACGTTGCTTTGCTCAGCGATTTATATTTCTAGTTTAAGTTATTTAAGATAGCTAAGCTAGTATGAGTTATTACATTTAATATACATATCTTTTGTTATAAATACAGTATGGAAATAACAAATTATTAAGATATAAACTCATCAAAGTTGTGTTCTGTTTCTAGTTTTATTAGCGGATAGTGATAATATCGTCGAGTTCTGTATACTGCTACCTTTGGCAAAGCATTTAGATAAAATTGATTAGAAAATTTGAGGTATTTGTTTTTATCTTCTGTGACACCTCAGTTCCCTAATTCGTCCTTTCTGGATGTTCTAATGAAGGCGATAGTATATTAAAGTCACCGAAATTATAAACTATTATAGTAGATTGGGTAGCTAACTTCTGGCCCACTTTCCCCCCCACCCCCTAACTAACAAAAACTATGAAGCCGCCATTGACCATTACACTTTAACACAGAAGGATAGCATAAAGCCCCCTAACTAACAAAAACTATGAAGCCGCCACTGACCATTACACTTTAACACAGAAGGATAGCATAAAGCGAGATTGGGTAATTGCACTACGCATATGCTTTTATGACATTTAAAAATCAAACAAAAATGAACTAAGTATTTTGAATATTTTATATTTAATAAATCATGAAGAAGTGTGTAATTTGCGGTGAATTAAAACAATACCAAGAGTTCTCTAGAAATGGTAATACAAGACGAGATGAGTGTAAAGCATGCCGGAATAAAATGAGCAAACAAAATGATGAAATAGAAAAAATGGGCGCGTTTGCTTATCATGTTGTAAATCCTGAACAATTATCTGAAAAAGAATTTAGAGACTTACAAAACGAATTGAATGATATCAAACTAATGTTTTTAGAATTTTACATCGACTACAAGAATGGGAAAGCTCAACTTGATGAAAGAGCAAAATATCATCTTAATAAAATACACGAGCTGTGGAATAATGCATTACCCTATAAGAATTTAGACTACTATTTTAGTTTTAAGAACCATCATATCTTTATTAATCATATCAATAATAAGAAGTGGAATGATTATATAAGTGCATTTTTGAAATGGAGGGTAAGGATGATGCCTTATTCAAATTGGGAGTAAAGCTAAATAAACATTTGTTTTATGAAATTACTCATAAAACGCTTACATCTAAAACTTACAACCTAAAATCTTACATCTAAACCTATTTCTCTTCTATCTTATAGTGTCCCCATGGTAGAGTATCTATCCCATTCTTTAAAACACATCTCTTATCATCTACACAACTTAAAGCTAGCTTATTTAATTCTATACTGTACAAATCGTGCTTATAACTTCTAATCAAGTTCATCTTCTTATAATATTCTTTTTGGCTAATCAAACAGTCCTTATATTCGTTAAATGAAAGTTCTTTATACACAACACTCTTCTTAACACCTTTAGCCTTCTTACAACACTTTTCTTTATCGAACTTACCTTTAAAGTCTTTATCTGTTAAATCTATTTGGGGGGCTTTTATACTGTACATCTTACTTCTTAAACCCACAAACTCTTCTATGATTGTGCCTTTAATCTCATCCTTCATTTTACCAAGTATTTTCTTATTGATTTGCGGTATCTTATATTTGTTATCTTTAGGGTAGTCACTGGTATCGAAGTAATCAATGTAGTTTTTCATGTCCTCGTACACATCTTCTGTTTGAATATGGTATATATAGCTATCAGTATCTGTATAACATACTTCTATTTTGTCTTGGTATTTTGGTTTCATCACATTGTAATGGAAGTCGTACATTAAATATGTCGATAGATCTAAGATACTCATTCCAACATATATTGGTTTATTGAAAGTTAATTTTGTTTTATTCATTATGATCGCACATAGATTCTCAGTATAAATAATTCTATCTTTAAAATTTGGTTTAGCAATTAGTTTTTCTACTCTTGTTGGATCACATTCTATTTTTATAGGTTTACATCTCTTTCTAATATTTTCCATAGTCTTTCCAAAAACTGAATTGTTCATGAGCTTATAAAAGTCTTTTTCAAAGTCATTTGTTGCTCTAGTTCTCATCTGCGTGTTTAAATCAATATATTTCTTTAACCAATCTGATTGTTCGAACTCTATTACTCGGTGTATCTTGTTAAGTTTTAATCCAAGTGAAAGACATTGTTTTAGGTTTCGATAGTGAATTACATATTTTTCTTTACCATATAGGGTTGTTAAGAGTTTTGATTGTTTTGAACCAGGTGGACACATGTTTTGAGGTGCTAATGGGTAGTCTCTGTGATAGTCATGCAATTCTTTAGGATATTCAAGATCAACTTCTAATATGTAACCAGTATCAGAATCATCAGGTATATTTGTGAAATCTATTTCTCTTATCTCATCTTCACTTAACCATCTGAATCCCTTATACGGCATATATTGACTCATTGCCCAAACATACAAGTTATTAGCATCTAGATACATTAAGTAAGAATCTTCATTATTCTTATTGTAATCTTCCATATACTTATTGTTTGCTTTCACATATCTTTTTGAGCATTGACTAATCCCGCCTCTTATACCTTTTTCTATCATCAATACCATATCGTAATCAGTTAATAACTCTAGTTTTATAGATGTCATCTTTAACATTGCATCCCAAGCTAAACCTGGTGCTGTCATATACCAAGCTGGATCGAGACCATAAGCTTTAAGACATGTTTCTCTAAAGTTCTCAAACACATCTGCTAATAACAACACATCGGTTTTTAGATATAAGTCATGGTATTGTCCGAGATTCTTAATTTTAAATGTTTTCCACACTTTCTTTGCATGCTTATAATCCTCATCGCTTATATGTGTGTTGTTAAGCTTGTTGTAGAATGCTTCCTTTGGTGGTAATTTTCTTTCTCTAAACCTATCCCAATTGTTAACATAATCGTACGGATAAACACCTTTTCTTGTTACAAGGTTAAATTGTTCTTCATCAGGATAGAAGTGTTGTGTGTGCACCATTTGTTCTC
This sequence comes from Thermobia domestica, assembly GCF_964235325.1. Lineage (NCBI taxonomy): Eukaryota > Metazoa > Arthropoda > Insecta > Zygentoma > Lepismatidae > Thermobia > Thermobia domestica. The sequence continues at coordinate 35,880,197 of NC_137455.1, read as the reverse complement.
TCGTTAGGTTTGATGATAATTTGTCTAAACTACATGCCATAAATCTAAATGAATCTACGAATTTTAATTTGATAGTTCCAACTTTTTTACTGAATGATATGTAGCGTTGCTCGTTATTAGGTATTAATTCTATTTGTTCTTTATTACATCCTAGCTCTTTTATAAACAAGTGAGAGTCATATCCGGATAAGTTGTGTATAATCACTGGTACGAACTTAGGTATTCTAACTTTCAAATTACAGTTGTTACATAATGCAGCTACAAACTCTCCTGTTATATGATCGTGATGTTTAACTTTATGGTTTTCTGGTGTATATTTTACTTTACAGTAAGAACAGGATTCTTATTGGTTGAACTCTTTTATCTGTTTACGTGTTAATGGTAATTCATTATTTTGACTATATATGTTTGATATTTGTTTAGCTTCTTTCTTTAACATTCTTATGAACTTTATTGCTGCATCTTTACCTCTATACACAACAGGATTAGTTTTACTCCCATCACTTTTTACAATATAGTAACAGAATCCAGATGGTTTGTGCTGTTGATATTTTTTGGTATATGGCTCGTTATCCGGATAACATTCTTTACAACCCATAACTTTATGTTGCAAACATTCAAAATCAGCGTAAATCGTAAATGGCAATTTCATCGTAAATTGATAGTTTTTAAATTCAACGTATGTATCTTTCGGTGGCATTTCTATCTTAACAGCTTCGTGAGTGGAACAATCTTTTTCGTGTTTATCTAATGCACATTGTGAGTAAAAATATAACAAGCATCTATCACATAAGTATTTTCGAGCTCTCCATTTAGTTATTTGGCTGCTTACTAATATACTTAGATCTTTAATCCAACAATAGTGTGTTTTAACTTGGTCTTCATTTTGTTCTTTTACATATAATAAATTCACATGGATGTCTTTCTTGTTTTTAGTATGATATAAAACGTATATTGTATATTTTCTATCATCACTATATGTATAAACGTTAAATGATATATTGAGCCGTCTTTCAATTTTTGGGATGTCACTTAGTTTTACAGGAAAATGAATATCTTTTAATATTGTTTCTAAGTCTTTAACAACTTGCTTGTACTTTGGTGGTCATTGTGGATGTTTCTCAACAGGATGCAAGGCAGAGGCAATTGAATACAAGAAACATTTTTCATCTTTGTTCTTTACATTGATAACAGCTTTTTTCTTTTTAATTTCATTTGGTAGTTCTATGTATGATGATCCTCTATATGGTGCATATTTATTAAGAGCTAACTCTAAGTAGTTTATATTTGTAAGAGCCCATCCAGAACCTCTAGCTTGGAACTCATCCATTCTTGCTCGTAATATTTGTTTAGCATCACTTAAGAATTCTTTTAGATTGGTTGATTGGAATACCTCTTTGTTATTAATGTTGAAGTAAATGTCTTGAATCTCTTTACCTTTCTTATATTGACAGCTTATTAGGAGATTAGCCTTTAACGATCCATGTTTTTGTAAGCTGATGTTCAATCTATTTATTAAAGCTTTCGATGTTGAGGTGATATATTGCTCTAGAGGATCATGTTCTTTGTAATCTGTTGTAAATCTCCATGTTTCTAATCTTGATTTGAATGCTGTGCTTTTAAGTTTTACATCGATTGGTACTGATTCAACTTTGATTCTTGGTTCTTCAAATACTTCTTGTTGAAATGGGTATATATTTCTAATCTGCCTTCTGCTTTGTTCATCGTCATGTTGTTTAAGAAGGTCTATTAGTTCTGCTTTTCTTAATCGGGAATATCTTCTGATTCCCTTCTCTTTACATTGGCGCCTTAACTCTATTACAGTAAACTTATTATAATTACTCATCTTATTTGTTATATAGAAAATCTTCGTTAGTACTCTTCACCGGGTTATTTCAGTTCATTTTCATTTGTCCTAGTACAACGCTTAACATTGTACACTCCTGCCATTGTCTACATATTAAGCGTTGTATTAGAACACGGCTTTCATGGGATTAACCCATCAAAGTCACGTATACACATTTAAAACTGAATCATTTTTGTAAGCTTACTCATCATCATCATCATAATCATCACTACCATATTTGTATTCATCATCACTACTCAAATCAGATGTTTTTTGTTGCATTACTAATAACTCTTTTTCCTTTAACAGTATTTGCTTCTCTAGTAGCGTTGCTAAGAGTTTAAGATCATGATGAATTAGTTCAAGTCTATCATGTATTAAATCAAAATGTGCTTCCATATTTGTTATATAGGAAACCAAGAAAAAAATGAAATAAATTTAAAAATCTAAGAATAAAAACAAACATGACTAGTGCTAAGGAAATATTATCTTACAAACCTATATTTGATTGTGTATGTAAATATTTAGATATTGGTTGTTACAATGATAAAGACAAAATAAATTTTAGCGTGTCCATAGGTATGTTAGATCATCTGTTCAAGAAAGAACTCATTTCTCATACAAAACATTCTCTATGCGAACGTTATGAACTTGTCTGATGAAATATTAGATTCACTGACTGATGAACAATGGCTATCTATAGGCTATGATGATTATGAGGAGGAATATAACTATGATCACATTACAGAAGACTTCATACGCAAATATCTGCAGAAAGTTAATTTGAGTGAAATATGTTTATGGAAAAATTTATCGGAAGAGTTTATAAGAGAATTGGCTGATAAAGTTGATTGGGAGATTATTTCAGGAAGTCAAGACTTATCAGAAGACTTTATAAGAGAATTTGCAGATAGAGTTGATTGGAAAGAAGTATCGTATCACCAAAAGCTATCTGAAGAATTTATTAATGAGTTTATAGATGAAGTTGATTTTGATGCTATATCTTACAAAAACGAACTCTCTGAAGCCTTTATACGAGAACATGCAGATAGAGTTAATTGGTGGTACATATCTGGAACTCGTCAATTATCAGAAAACTTTATAAGAGATTACGCTGACAAAGTAGATTGGGAAATGATTTCAATGTCTCAAAATTTAACAGAAGAATTTATTGCAGAGTTTGAAAGCAGAGTTCAATGGACTAACATTTCAACTTATCAAGACCTATCTATAGACTTCATATATGCATATAAATATTTTGTGGATTGGAGAGCTATAATAAGAAAATATCATAATAATCCCAATTTAGGTGATATGTTGAATGTAGCATTCACTGTTGCAGCAGAGGGTTAATGCATAACTAATTATCTTTTATGGCTATTATACCATAAAAGTTGTATGTTTGAAAGGGGTCCAGTGCTGGTAGACCCCCAGTTGTAACCAAATCTTCTTCTTCTTATAAGAACGTACGAAACTCATTGCCTTTTACCTTTTTTACGCCTATTCATCTTTTAACTCCAATCCTTTTAATTGTTCGATTACTTCATCATCTTGAATTTCTTCTATAACTTCTTTGATCGTGTTGAGTTCACACTTGAAAAATTCACCTTTGTATTTAAATTCATCTAATTGTTTAGGTACAAGTGACTCTAACTTTTTAGCATCATTTGTCTTATACGTTTCTTCATAATAAAATAGCTCGAAGTCAAGTCTAAACTCATTAAACTGAGCTAGGCGTTGTTCAAGGTTTTTTGTATAACCCACTTTATATATATTCTTCTCTTGGTGCTGTTTGGTAGTTGCTATATAAACAAAACCTGATTTATCATTATCTTTTTTCAATTGAGACCATCTTTTTATTTCTTGGAACAAGTCTGGATGAACATATGTACCCGTGATTATCCTTGGTCTTCCTCCTAAAATCATGTAATATATTTTTTTAAACTGATACTTTTCTTCTAATTTTTTTATTAGTTCTTTTGATTCTTTATTTCTCAACCAATCTTTAAACGGCTTACCACCATCTTGACACAGCTTAGTAGCATTGAAGTAACCAGTCTTCTTATCTATAATCAGTTTAAAGTCGCCAAACAAACCATACCAGTAATCATCTTTAATTTGCTCGTAACATATATCGTTTAAACTAAGAGAACTATCCATAGTACCCATATTTATTATATAGAAAATTTTTATTTTTAACTTCATTTTCGTTACCTGCTAATTTTACTGTGTAAGACGAGTTTCTGAAGTTCCCCCTTTAACAATCTTAAAGTCATCCCTACGAATTCGTTGCAATGACGCTTTTTCTTAACCAGTTATCAAGCCTTTCTCCACCTTTGATTGTGTACATAGAGCGGTTGGTAGAATCGTCCCCATTGCCTTTTTTTTGATAATTTCTACAGCTGGAATTCCAGCGCTGGAAATGTACATTACAATCGTAACCAGCGCCAGATATCCCGCACCGGCTTTGGGGGTTTGTTTGTTATAATACAACGCTTCGTACTTTGATGGGCTAACCCATAAAAGCAATGGTATATTTAGTTTCTCGTATTTTTATACTTAAATGTCTCTTAACTGAATAAACCTGTCAACAAGATCTATATCACTTAAATCTGTGTTCATATGCGAACCGTGCCAAGTTATTCTATCATCATAGCGTTCTTTAGCTCTATTGTATAAGTTGATAGAGTTTGGATCGTCGACGTTAAGCAGAATACTCATACTTGGATACTTAAGTTTGAGTTGTTTAATCCTACTTTCGTAATTGCATGTTTGTACTCTTCCAACCCAATACTTATATCGTTCTATTCTTTCTTTTTGATCTCGTTCTTCCTCGTCATAGTAAAAGAGTATATTCTCAAGTTGTTCTTTAGTAAGGTTTTTCTTGATAATGAATAGCCTATGTATCTTTCCTGGATCTTCTGTATATGGTGCTGCAACTGTTTTAAGATAATCAACTTTGCTTTCTAGTTCTTGATTGTACAATCGTAATTGCCCCATTTGTTGTTCTATCTCTTCTACTCTTGATTGTAATTCTTCTTGGTCTTCTTGAATCTGTTTAAAATTAGAAACGAAATAGTCTTCGATGATTACAGAACATTTTTCGTAAAAGTCATGTGATGTCCAAAAAGCAATAGCTAGGAAAATTCTTTTGTATACATATGTGCCAGAAATTAATAAATCTTTCTCGTTTGTACCTTTTGGCTCTATATAATACGTTAAATTTAGCCTCCTACAATTATAGGAAGCTAATTTTTCATTGTAGTATTCCAATAATTCTTTAGAATCTTTATTTTTCAGCCAGTTGTCAAACCTCTTACCACCACTCTGACACATCTTAGTAGCGTTAAAATACCCTGTACTCTTATCTATAATCAACTTGAAGTCACCATACAGACCATACCAATAGTTGTCCTTGATCTGTTCATAGCAAATATCATTTAGACTAAGTGAACTATCCATAGTACTCATATTTATTATATAGAAAATCTTTATTTTTAACTTCATTTTCGTTACCAGCTAGTTTTACTGTGTAAGATGAGTTTCTGAAGTTCCTAGCTTCGGAGGAACTTATTTCCCCATGTGCAAAATCCCACACAGCGAAACCAAACGAAGCAAGCAGATGGTACTAAATTTCAGAAAATTTTTAGCCCCTCTGTATTCGGAGGTCCAAAATGGCTGATGATGATCCCCGGTTTTCCGGGAGCCATGCTTTTTCTCATAATATTCAACTTGTTTCTTAGATCGTTTATTTTTTAACCAATGATCAAGCCTTTCTCCACCTTTTGACTGTGTATATAGAGCGGTTGGTAGAATCGCCCCCATTGCCTTTTTTGATAATTTCTAAACCCGGTATACCGGTACTGGAAATATATGCTATGAGAGTAACGTTTCATTACTGTGTAAGATGAGTTTCTGAAGTGGCCGGAATCCCGGTCACTTCGAAGTTTGTTGTGTTGTTAATTTTCGATAATTTCATCGGGCCGAATTCGGTCCCTGGAAATATATGCTATGAGGGGTAGCGTTTCGATACCCTTATCTCATTTAAACATTTATATTTACACTACACTAAGGAATACAGACCAGACTCGTTGATGAAGATTGTATGAGGATGTACACTTGACAATGTCCTGGAAAACGGGACCTTGATTTGTTTGTATGTAACTTTGTCTTGGAGCGACCCCTCGTATATGAGGAGTCGCTTATTTTTTGATAATTTCCACAGCTAGAATTAGATACGTAAAGCAATCACTCATATATGGGGAGTTGCTTATTTTTTGTGTTGTTAATTTTTGATAATTTCATCTCCTATAATACGAGTGCTGGAAATATATGCTGTGAGTTCTTTTGATTCTTTATTTCTTAACCAGTTATCAAGCCTTTCTCCACCTTTGACTGTGTACATGGAGCGGTTGGTAGAATCGTCCCCATCGCTTTTTTTCTGATAATCTCCACAGTCGAAATACCGACCCCGGAAATATGTTATGGGGGTATCGTTTCGTTACCCCCTTATCTCATTCGAACTATCCTTTTATGGCTATTATTCCATAAAAGACAAACATTTATATTTACACTACAACATTACTCTTATCTATCCAACTATTATGTGAATCATCAAAACCTAACCATTTGACATATACTTTATCACCTTTTCTACCAAGTATTCATCCTTATGTTTCGTCTTTAATAGTTCTGGTTCGTAAAATCTACCTTGCACATCCTCTTCTTCTAAATCTTTAATTCTATATGTAGGTGGATTGGATGGAATAACTTCACTAATAACAAATACTTCTGTTGACCAATTAGGTGTATATCCTTTCTCAAATAACCCTTTCGACTTACTTATACGAACATGATCACCTAACTTGTATTTGGGCTTAACACGCTTATATTCTTTTTGATACACTTTCTCCAATATTGTTTGCTCATTCTTCTTATTAACTTCTACAGGCTTTAAACCAATTGTTCTATGAATTTGATGATTATACTCTTTAACTAGTGTTGGTAATATCTCTATCCACTTATAATTCCCTTGTGTTGTGAACCTTTTCCACATGTTCTGCTTAAGCGTTCGATTAAATCTCTCAACAACAGAAGCTTTCTTACCACTATAGGTTGAGTAGTGATTAATCTTATTTTCCTCCATCAACTTCTTAAACTCTTTATTGTAAAACTCTTTACCTTGATCTGTTTGTAAGTTACTAGGTTTTCTCGTTCTTAATATGGATTCGAATGCTTCTGTAACATTCTTCCCACTCTTATCTTTAACAGGAACAGCAAACGCATATTTCGAGAACACATCTATAATCGTTAGCAAATACTTATAACCTTTATTGATTTTGGAAACGCCTTTTAATACTCCGCTATCCATTTCTACAAGATCAGCCTGCCAAAGATCATCGATACCTTTTATAACTACACTTAATCTGTCAAAGTTTTTTCTAGATGGTTTGTGAATTTCTTCTACAATGTCTTCTCTAACACCTTTACCTTCTTCTAGTCAATCAGGCTTCCTAACGAATTGAGTTTTAGTAACACCACACACAGAACAAATACCTTTCTTTAGATATCTTCCATTCTTTGTTTGTTCAATTCTAATGGTATCTTTCTTCGTATCTGTCTATTTCTTACACTTAACACAATACATCCTGTTTATTATATAGAAAATCAATAACTACCGTTGTTTAATATTATGCTTTCAACATTCTCACCATCATCATCACTATCTTCGTCTTCTCTTTCTACATGCATAAGAAGCAATAGCAATTTACCATGTTTCAGATCAGAACCTTTAGATGGCCTAACTGCTAATAGATCATTTGTATTAAAGTGTAATGGAAAAGTTTCAACTAGAGAACCATTTAAATATAGATCTATATAATACGTATTGTAAGATGACTCTATATGCATTAACCTACCTTTATAAAGAAATTTGTATGCGATAGATAATGTATTAAAAAGAACGGAGTTTCAACATTTTCTGATATCAATCGACTATGAAGCTCAATAACATAACTCCGTTTGGTGAAGTTAAGCTCTTCTTTCAACATGGCAATATCTTTTCTCACAACTGCATTATCTAACTCTGATGTCATTTTAACATTACCAAAGATATCCATATTTATTATATAGCAAACGTCTTTAAGAAAGCTCTCTTTCTATGTACATTACAACAAACAATAATTGTCCTTCTTCCATAGCAGAATTTTTATTTGGTTTAATCGTAATTATATCGTTCTTCTTAAAGTCAAAAGGTATCTCTTTAATCAAAGTATCACCCAAATATATATCTAGAAAGTATTTATCCAAACTTAAGTCCATGTGCATTATTTTCCCATTATAGAGAAATTTGTAACCGTTAGAGAGATTAAATATTCTAAAGATTGGCTCCTTAACGTATTTAACTTTTAATCGATATAGTAGAGGCATGGTTTCTTTCTGCATAACCAATTTAGTAGTATCCATCCTAATCTTTTGAAAATCTTTCTTTATGTATGTGTCTTGTAACGTTTCTAATGCATCTTCAAATCGTTTTCTATCGTTCTCTAATTGGGCTTCTATTGATCTAAGTTGACTTACGCTAACAAGATCATTTAAATTCTCCAACAATTTTAATTTTTCTTCACTAATATCAACATCACCTTTTCTATCTTTAACATTACCAAATATATCTATACTCATTTATTATACAGAAAATGTCCATCCTAGTTTTTCAAAACATTTCTTTAACATCTCTATTTGTCTAGGTGAGCGTTTAAAATCAATATCAACATGAACATCGTGCTTTTTCAACAGATGGTGCAATACACATTTCAAGTTAATAAACAATGCTCTTTCCGGATACAGCTCCCTAAAGGCCTCGTGTAAGTTTTCGAAGTCGCTTATAAGTGTTTCTTCCATATGTTGTAATTTTAATGGTTTTTGATCGGTAAGGTGATAGTGTATTAAATAGACATCATCATAATATTTTGTGTATTTGTTTTTCTTTAGTACTTCTAGAACATCCTTTGTTGATATTAAATCTCTTGGTATATCTCTAAGTTCATCATTTAACACCTTGAGCACCTCTTCGGGGACAATTCTATCCTGTAAAGCTTGCAAACGAGATAACTGTAACTTAAATCTTTTTATAGTATCGTACCAGGGTTTTCTCGCACAAGCAGCTTTCGTTTCTTCACAAGTACTGTAAACCCAACCACTCTCTACACAACAATTATCACAAATGTAACTACTCATACCTCTTGTTAATGACTTACTACCACAATAACTGCATTGTAATGGACTAGAGCTATAATTCAACAACAAGTCCTTTAACGTAATTATTGGACGTAACTTTTCTAACTCTTCTTCCGTGTACAAAAATTTTGGTATTAACCTTTTCCATAGATCAATAGCATTGTATACGTTGTCTTTATCTTTTAAGTCTATCTCGCTAACATCCTGAAAATACTGACAAAAATTATATCTATCTAGTGTATCTAGCTCATCCTCATGCTTCTCAAAATATTCTAAAAATCTATTGTGTATAGCTTCCATATTTATCTTAAAGCAAAACTTTTATGGATACAAACCATAAAAGCACTTAATCATTTTTAATCATATACATAACGTCGCTAAAAGAATACCCTTGATTTAGAAGATTTAAAACCTTAACACAAAGATGACCACATATAACTGAGTTAAAGTCTTGTATTCGTTCGTCATTGTAGAATAAGTTTTCAGTACCAAGATATTGTACCAGTTGTTTAGGAGGAACACCACCATAAGAATCGAACACGTACTTTGTTATCTTTCCAATAGCATATCCAATGAGTACCAATGTTTTCTGATTTATCAAGGTTAACTACACCACACTCATTTATATAAGGTTTTTGTGGAAGTTCATCACTCATAAATACACCTCTAAATCGTTTTATCTTTAATTCTTTAGCCAACCTCTCTATATCGAAGTTGGTCAATGGTTTTAGTTTTTTGACTTCTTGGGTTTACCTGCCCCCTGCTTTTCTTCCATAGCCATATTGTGTCTTTTTTGTTCTTCAAGTTCTTGTTTATTCTTCTTAGCATCAAGTACAGTTTTAGTAATCGCTGCTGCACCACCTGCTAATGAGCCAACTGCTCCTAAAGCTGCTAGAATGGCTGGAATTGTAAAGATAAAACCGCCAATATGCTCTTTCTTAATCTTTTTCATTTGTGCAGTAGTTAAAGTTAAATCCATTCCTTTACCTTCTTTAATTTTCTTGGCTTTATCGTTAAGTTGTTTCTTTGTTAATACATGATCAATATTTAAATCCTTTAGCTCGTTATAAGGAACACTAAACATACAACCTTTAATAGAACACATCTTCCTATTTATCTAAGAGAAAATCTTGGTTTGTAAAAGTACAGTTGTTGTTGCTCCACCAAAATCAATTAAGGAATCATTCTCATCTCTTATCCTTATCTCAAAATTATCGACCTTGTCTTTGGATATAGGGAAAAATAATGGATAAGTAGGCTCGTAAATAATACTATGTTTGAACTCGGCATCTGTTTTGAATGATGCTATGATCCCTGTTTCTCTATGTGTGTATTCTGTATCTTTAACAAACATGCCATCTGCTATATTACAGTGAACATTTATAGTATCAAACGGATGAAACTTTGGCAACTTACTTCCAATATGTGTTTTGTTCTTTTCTAAAACTTCAAAAACATTAAACCCGAGGACAGTGCCTATACTCCCAATTGTAATATCATTACTATCAGTTGCAATTTTAACTCTATTTCTTAAATGATCTTCTGATAATGTTATGTTGATGGATTGAGATTTTAAATATTCATTAAGACTGTTTAAGCTGTATTGCCCTTCTGGTATAAAAACTTGTCTATCACCATATGAGAAACTGTTTTTTTGTGTTGTTATGTTTGGTGTCAGATATGTACTGTAAAACCCAACTAGTCCTATACTTAAATAGTTGCTCCTGTTGTCTAATTCGTAATGGAGTTTCTTCTTTAAAACAGAAGTATCACTCGTTAGCTTAAATACCTTAGCCATTTATTATATAATAAATGAATGAGTTTGATTTACCTAGAGATATTCCAAGAGAGAAAGTAATCAAGCTAATAGAAGATGTCATTCGAAAGTTAGAATACAGTTTAAAGAAGAAAAAGAGAAAACTACAAATTGTTAAATATGCATACTACTCTTTGATCACGTTATCAGTTATTCTTTCTGCAACAACTGGGTTTATTAATATTTTTATACCTGTAACAATTTACTCAATATTAACAACGTCTCTTGCAACTGGAAGTGCTATAATAACAGGTTTGTCTTCGAAGTTAAACATAAGCAAAAGAAAAGACGAATATAAAACCATTGTCACTTGTATTAACTCATTTAAAGAACAGTTAGAGATGATAATAACATTGAATGGCGAAATGGATAGCGAATATATAAAAGATACGTTGCTTAAGATCAGAGAACAACTTAAAGATATAAGATCATAAAAGGTGCCTCGCTGTATTCGAATGTCCAAAATGTTCTTAAGAGTGAGCAAAACGCTCACCCTACAGTTCATCCTCAAACTGTTTGAAAGAGGTCCAGTGTTGGTGGACCCCTGATTTTCTCTATAATAAATGAGTAAGAAAACTATTAATTGGGATGTAAAAGAGATGATAAAAGAAACAACAGCTAAGAAAAGAAATGGAGAGCTTATACCTGATGATGTTCGTTGTCTTATCGTGGGTCCGTCGGCGTCTGGTAAAACGTTTTTGCTATTTAACTTCTTATTACAGCCAGGTTGGTTAAACAATAATTACTTCTACATATATTCTAAAAGCATGAATCAGCCAAAGTATGAGCAGTTAAAAGATCGATTTGAAAAGGCAGAACTAAAGTTTAAGAAGCAAATAGCAACGTTCTTAAGCAGTAATGATTCTATTGTGCCTATTGATGAATGTGAAAAATACTCTGTTGTTGTGTTTGACGATTACATTTTGGAGAATCAAGATACTGTTAGAAATTACTTTACAAGAGGTAGGCATAGACATTTAGACTGTTTCTATCTCGCACAAACATATTCAAAAGTACCTAAACAGCTTATAAGAGATAACGTCAACTTCCTATGTATATTCAGACAAGATGATACTAATCTTAAACATGTGTATAATGAGTTTGTTGGGGGAGATATGTCTTATGATAAATTTAAAGAGATATGCTCAAAATGTTGGCAAGAAGATTATGGTTTCATAGTAATTGATATGACAAGGAAGGTAAACAATGGTAAGTATAGGAACAAGATAAAACACTTCTTGAACGTTTGATGTTTATTGACGTTTGACGTTATAACGTTTGACGTTCTTTGACGTTTATTGACGTTCTTTGACGTTCATTGACGTTTGTTCGTTTGCTATACAATAAATGGATGAGAAAGAAATTGAGAAGAATATCAAGTTAAAGGAGTTCTTGATAAAGGGCTTCAAATCTTGGAAGAAAGAAAGAGCAGGTATATACGATAAATTTAAGACACAAGAACAGCCTGTAATTGATGCTATTCAAAACTTGGGAAGTGAGATCAAAGAAGTAGCAGAACAAAATAAAAATCTAATAACTGAACTTGTTCCAGTTGCACATAAGACGGCTTCAATAGACCCCAGTCTACTAGAAACACCTAAAAAGATAACTTATGATAGTTCTCCAAGTAGTAGTAATACGCCTATAACGGGAGAAATAAAACAAATGAGAAAACAAATTAAAGACAAAGTGGAAGGAGTTGAACCTTTAACAACAGCACAGTCATTTGGTAAGATTGCAACGAAATATTATAGTAAAAGAAATGATACTGTGTTTGGAATAAGAACTGTAGAAGAAGATGGAAAAATAATAAACAAGATAGGAAATTTGGAAGTTAAAGTGAATGGTGATGATTTGACAATTAATGGTAAAACTTATAAAGGAACAGAAGGTCTATGGGAATTGTTAACGACGAATACTAGTAAAACCATTGAAGATTATGATGATGATGATTTTGAACAGTACAAGGAAATAATAATAGACTCAGATGCTGCCTTCCAAAAATATAATCGAGATAAAAAGGTAGCATCTAGTAGAGGTTCAAAGTACATTAATATTATCAAGCCTATTTGGGATAATTATATTAAACCAACTTTACCCCCAACTCCTAAAAAGAACACGACAGCTAAAAGGACTGGTGAAGGAATTAAACAATATACCGAGATACCTAAAGAATATGTATGGATGGATGACGTGAGAAAGCTTATAGATAGGCTAATTGTCATAGATGGAGAAGAAAAGGCTGGAAATCATAACTTTTACAATGAGAAAGTAGGTATAGTGAGTATGATTAATAATAAGCTTTCACAGTTTATTCCTAATGATCCAAAAGGTATAGGTTATTTGATTAAGATCTTAAATACATTACCACCACGATTCTGGAATGATGAGAAGCTTGGGAAAGGACTAATGAATAAGATTTTAAACATGAAGGGAATACCGGAGTTACATATACCAGGCTTCAGATTTTGCGGACCTTTTACGAAGCTTCAAGAAAGGTTAGAGAGAGGTGATGAAGGTATTAACCCATTAGATGAGGCTTGTAAAGAACACGATATATACTACAGAGACAATAAAGATACAGAGTCAAGACATATTGCAGATAAGGAACTAGAAACTAAAGCATGGAAAAGAGCATTTAGTAGTGATGCGTCAATTGGTGAACGATTAGCTGCTTTTGGGGTTGGTACTGCTATGAATGCTAAGGTTAAGTTGGGATGGGGATTATAAGTTTTTTGATTGTTAATATGACCTTCACATGTGAAGGACCAATGATTCTTTTATGGACATATCCCATAAAAGCGTTGTTTCAAGATTTTCTTTATAATAAATGGATAGTGTTGCGAGCTACGAGTTACAGAGTTTTAAAGCTAACACAAGAACATTTAATAATTTGAATGAAGCTAACAAAGATATTGAGTTCGATTTCAGTGTGGGTGATGGGTTCGTACATCCACACAAAGCAGATTGTCATATGACTTTTGAAGTTGGTGCATCAGCTGGAGGAACATTTAGTGCAAATGATACTATAAAACTTGTAGATAACTTCTTCCCATTCTTCTTTTCTCAAATTGAGGTTAGAAAGCATGGTGTTGTTATAGATAAAATCGAACTACCAGGGATAACATCTACAGCTATCGGAACATTAAAGATTTCCAAGCCAGAAGTTGAATATTTAAAACAAGCAGGATTTGAAACAGATGATAAACTTGGTCTAAGAAAGGACTTTAGCGTTTTGTATCCATTAAGATTAATTCCAGGCTTCTTAAGTGATTATAAAGAGGTTATGTGGAAAGGTGGATTGAGAATAACATTTACAAAAGCTAACAACAATAACGATGTTTTGTACAAATGGACTGGATCGGGAGCAGCTCCTCATGATGGAAAAATAACAATAAAAAGTATGGAGATAAGAATGCCTATTGTTGAATACGAATCTAATTATGAAAACAAGTTAAAGTTGAGCATTCTTAAAGAACCAAAAATCATGTTTTCATTCCATACTTATCAATGTGTTCAAAAGGCTGTTGTAGGTTCTTTCTTGGAGTTTGATGTTACTACTCAATTTAATTCTAGACAATTTGATATGCCTGATTTCGTAGTTGTAATGTTCCAAACTGATAGAAGCGGCAAACAGCAGATGCAAGTAAGTTTGATCATTGTAAGGTAAAGAATATCTATCTTAAGAATGGGAGGAATGAGGTATTTCCAAAAGAATCAAGAAACTTAGATATTGCTAACAAGGATTACTTTAAGATGTACGAAGATTATACTGCGTTTAAGAGAATAACGTGTGGCAACACCGAAATGTACTATGATCCTAAAGAGTTTATAGACAACAGGCCAATGTATGTGATTAATTGTAGTAAGAGGAAGAATGTATCGGTAAATGAGAGAACAAACATAAAGATTGTTGTAGACTTTTCAGAAGGTGTGGCTGGTGATACTATATGTTATGCGATTTTAATTGGGCGAAAGAACTTTACATATGATCCCAAGAATGAAAAAGTAGTAGAAGAGTTTTAGTTAGTTAGCAAAATATCAACGGGCATAAGGGTATCGAAAAGATACCCTCAAACTGTTTTCATTAACGATTGTTTTATGGAAGTTTTTCCATCAAACGAAATTGATAAAAAATGATTAAATATTTTTTGGTGAAGATAAAAATTGAAGCGTGACCGTTGATTTTCTATATAATAAATACGATGGCAAAACACATTGATTTTTTAAACAATCTTGGAAGTCTTGAGCAGAAACAGGTTATTGGATTAAGAGAATTAGAATTAAATACAGAATATAAGATTGTGAAAATGGAAAAGATTAAAACTAAATTTGGAAAGAGCATATTAGCCGAATGTGAGAAGTTTAAGATTTTTCTTCCACCTAGATTTACAAAACACTTAACAGATAAAATGATTGATGAGATCGTTAAAGATGGAATAAAAATCAAATACACTGGTCTAAAAGGTAATTATCCAACTGTTGAGTTCTGTATGTAAATCCAAAAATGAACGAAAATGAACTAAAATATGTCGTCACAAGTAAAAAATGGAGTGTTTAGAAATGGATCCTCAAAAAAAGTTCATTCTTACTAATAACTTCAATATAATTGTGAAAAATGTGCAAACCGAAGTTCAAGTGGTTTTTGATATTAACGGCTGTCTATTCAGCTTGAATTACGATCAGTGGACAGAGTTTAAGAAGTCATTGTTTCCTATAGAGAACGAGGTTAACAGAAGATTCCATTATCAATATCCGAACTTGTAATTTTAAGTATGTTTTAAGTGTTTTTATGGTGATAAAGCCATAAAACTAAGACCTTTGGATATACAAATACAACTCAGCTATTGAATGCTTTCAACTCTAGAGATGTATGTGGAGAAAGAAAAAACGAAAATGTGTGGAGAGAAATACATCTTGTATATGAAACACTAGCGCACGCATGTGGCACGTTTTGGAACTAAATAGTGGCTCTGTCGCCAACGATGCTCACAGCCAAAGTCCGCCGTGTAACAGCGCGAAATGTTTCGCTCGGTTTCTGATCGTTACGAATCGTTAAGAGAGGAAAGTTTAGCGAAGGATACAGCGCTCGAGCTATGTTTAGCTGTTAATTTCAATACTAAGTATATGAGAGGCGACGTATATGCCACCGTTAATCATTCTCTCTCTGTTTTCTATTGCATAAACCTCTCTGTCGTTCAGAGCTGATGGGAAGGAGAGAGAGAGAATGAGAGAGAAAAAAAATTGGCAAGCGTCCAAGTTTTACTTCCTCCTTCTTCCTCTTTGCTATATATGCATATGTGTGCTCGACAGCTGATATTGTAAATGTGTGTGTGTGCGATTGAGCGGGAGTGTATATACATATATCTGTAGTATGCAACATAGTAAACTTTATCTTATAATTCAGTTATTTTTGAACCAATTTACACCAAACAAAAACTATTTTTTCAATCAAAGACAGCGCTATAAGTTGTAAGTTTTAGATGTAAGCGTTTTTATCATTCTAAATGTGATAAAAGCAAGTGCACAAGGTACAATACTCAATCTACTTTGCGCTCTGTAACTTTGTTAAAGTACAATGGTCAGTGGCGGCTTCATAAATTTTGGTAGTTAGGGGGTGGGGGGAAAAGTGGGCCAGAAGTTAGCTACCCAATCTACTTATTATAATTGGTAATACAACATTATGAGTGTATACAATCTTCGTTCGGTTTTATCAGAATCTATCAAAAGTACTAGATTTGAGTAATTCAAAACTTGAAGTATTGCTATAGAAGAAACAATTATATGAAGAACGTTGCATCTACTTTTAATTGAAGATTTTAACGCTGATCCTTCACTACTTCTTTTTATATTGACTAATTTGTTTCTGTGATTGCAATGTTTGAACAATTTAATTCCCAGTCCCAGAACAAGTTACCTTGTAGTACTCTTCTCGTTTCTTCGAACTAAATTTCTTTATTTTATTTGTTTCGCATGATATCCCATTCAATCTTATTTTTTAAATTTATCTCTATTGTTAATACAGTGAGACCTATTATTAACAGTATTTCACGGCACCATATTCTATTTTCGTTGTGGCCAGGTTTCCTCGTAATATAGATCTCATTAAATTTTAACAAAAAAAAAAGAATGTATCGAGCACATATCGTCATACAACATCTAAACATACCTTAATGAGGCTTCAACAATTGATTGAAGGTTTAGACCAGGGATGGCTAACTACGGACCCACGGGCCACATTTTCGTGCAGCCCTCGAGAATATAAATGTTAACCATTTTTAAATATATTTTATTGAGTAGATAAAAATTCTAAAAAATAGTTAAAATGTAATGACTTGGACTAATACATAAGTGAATGTATGTTTTAGGTGCGGAAACAAAAATTAAATTTAAGGCTAAAAATATTTAGGTTAGTGTTTTGGGTACTATTTCTGTTCACGCCACAGCGTGAAAAATATGTGGTTGTGAATATTCTTAAACGTCAGTACCATTGAGGGCAGGTTTATGTTTTTACTTTCGATTTAAAATATTTGTTTTCTATTTCTTTCATATGTTTTCATGTTTGAGAAATTATCCAATATATTTTCATCCAACCTTGATAGTGTAAATATATTTCTAAGACCCGTTCGAGGGATTTCGTCATTGAGAATCTGGCAAATCTGAGTCTGTGTCTGAGACTGATACGTTACATCTGCATACTTCAGAATGCAAGATGATTCCTCAAGAATCACATTATTTTGAGTTGTCTTTTGAGTTAGTGCTATTGCGGACTGAAAGTTTCAAGATAAGTGGGAAAGTGAATTTCTTTTCATGGACAATCAAGATACTGAACTACAGTATCTTGTGTGTTTATAAGGTATCTCGTGTCACAACGAAAACTCCGCAAATTTGACGATTTCTGGGGTAGAATGTCATGAGTATATGCTGTAACAATTATAACCTATTATTTTTCACGTTATATTCCAGCCTACAGTCCGTGTAATTTTTAGTTATGTCAACACTATCAATTACATTAAATCAGACACGACTACTTATATCACTATTACCTTTATTCTCCAAACTCTTCTTTTTTCAGTTGTCATAGCAACGTTTAAATTAATAACTATCTGATGTTACGCAGGCACGTAGCCAGGATTTTGCAATAGGGGGGGGGGGTCCGTGACGAAATACTGTGGTTATTACACTAGAGGCTCGATCATTCTAAACAAATTACTGGCAACATATATTTGTTCGTTTACCCGGGATTTCGTAATGGTGTGGGGAGGGGAGTGACATAAAATACTGTGGTTACACACCAGGGGATCGATCAATCTGAACTATTTTACTGGCAACATACCCATATTGTTTTTTTTTTTTTAGAACAATAAAATGAGGATATGTTAGTAAGTACTTTAATAAGAAAAACTGTGAAGAAATCTTGAGTAAAAGAATAAAAAAAAGGTATTGAAAAACATATAGTCCTCCGAGATCATTCGAACTCGGTTCTATTTGTCTTCTTGTTTTTCTTATCTTCGTTTAATGCAGTCAAGGATAGCAACGAGATCTCTTTCTGGGGTAAAGACATCCTATAAATGGATTAGTGTTGCCGCGAAATTCAAAACGGCTCATATTATTGGTGATTCTGGACATTTCTTAAGTTCTTCCTGAGAGTCTATCTTATCGTACCGGTTTATCGATTGTCATTTGTAGTCCATAGGATTAGCATGAAAATAGATGGAATTCAGAATGATTCGTTACAATAATATTCATTTTCAACTTGACTCCCCCCCCCCCGTTTCCTCCACACAAAGCTCCTCATATTGGGGCGTTTACACTTAGTCGATTTGCGTTCGATTCAGTTGAATTGACGTCACTTTCAACTTAATCGACCGTGTAAACGGGACTTCAACTTAATCGCTTGTTGATCGAAGGCGACTAATCGACTGGCAACTGAATTGAAAGACGTTCTATTTTCTGTGGTTGAAATAATTGAACACATCCATCGATCTGATTCGGCCTAGTTGCTTCGATTTAGTGGCAAATGCAGCGAGTCGAATTAGTTGTGCGACTAAATCGACCAAGTGTAAACGCCCCATAAGAAAGAGAAACCAAACGCTTGCTGTAGCTTTATATTTTTGACCCTGATTCATCTTTTTCTCGTTTCTTTTGTTTCATCTTTCCTTAATATTTTCATTTCTGGATCCGAAGGGGGGGTTCCGGACCCCCCGGACCCACCCCTTGGCTACGTGCCTGTGTTACGGTAACTAAAAGTATCGATCATACATATATATCAACATACTAAGATTAAATCTTATTTCTTTATATTTAGAATCAAAATCTAAATTCTTCTTCTTCTTCTTCTTCTTCTACACGACAGGTTGTGTACTTTTAAGCACCGTTGCCCAAAACCAAGATATAAAAATAGAAGAAATTACAAAATAGATATATAATATCGTTGTAATACTATAAATGTAAAGCGAAGTATCATATGTAGTTGCGGCCTTCACTACATAGAAATTTCTATGATGCGGCCTTTTAGTTTAAAGACTTTGGCCACCACTGGTTTAGACGACTATATTTCGAAGAATTGATATCTTATTTTTATAGAAAAGAAAATATCTTGAACTGCTTGGGTAATTATAAAGCATCGTATGTGGAATGATCCTGTTTCTATGATACATTGTACTTGAAAACTGTTAGACAAAACTAGAACTCTAGAAGTATTGTATGTTGTTACGCCTATTAACATAATACTGTCTAATCTTAGCTTTCCAATCAATATCTTCTTTAATAATACCTCTGTTCAACAAACTATGACTTTTTGCCAACATTCAACGCTTGAAGAGACAACTTTAATTAGATATCACTGCCTAACAAATAAACACTTTTTTAATACCTCAGAAATCAAAATAGGTGATTCTTAAGGAAATAGTCACGCTGATCTCGAAAATCACCACAAGAATGTCCTGTCACGCCAGGTTCAAAACATATGAACAGATTTATTATTCGCACTACCTCGATTATCCGACATACTTTTCGGGATATTTCTCAGTCCCTGTTCAACCAATTTACAGCAAATTTGGAGGGTAAGCTTTTAGGACTATCTAGTTATGTCCCTCAAAATTTTGTACAGATCAGTTGAATAGGGGCTGAGAAATAACCCGGAAACTGTGTAAGATAATCGATGTCCTACTGTATTATACGTACCGGTACTTCAAAACGTTTCGATACAGACAGGGCCGCTGCGTGAGTTGTAAGCGCCCGGGGCGAGAATTCCAAGGCACCCCCGCAGTGTGTTGATGAGAGTTTATTCTGTACTCCTACATTTAAATATGGAATGTAAGATCATAATGTTAGATAAAAGAAGTTGATATGATGTCAATTTTTAAAACTGAATGCCTTTCGTAGTTAATGAAAACAGGTTTTGAATTATTGAAATCTAGTGCAATTCTTGTTTATTTTGAACTTGATACACATGAACATGGTAATAGCATAGAATATAAGTATACAAATAACGATACAAATATTAAATTTCAAGATTTAAAAAAAAAAACTCACAGAGGTCTGGAGAGAGTTCCAGTTGACTAATCCTAGACAATGTTTTACATTTCCGGTAATTTTCAAAATCAATACTCAATCAGGAGTCCATCAAGGATCTAATCTAGGTACCCTGTTGTTTCTTCTTGTTATTAATCATATTCCTCTCTGTATTAAAACTTCTCAAGTTCTTCATTTTACCGACAATCTCAAATTATACTCGAAAGTAAGTTCAATTGATGACTGCATGAAACTTCAACAGGATCTACAGAGAGTTCAAATATGGTGTGATAAGAATAAATTAGTTCTGAATGTGTCCAAATGTAAACCTGTGTCTTTCACGAGGAAAGAAAATCCAGTTAACTTCACTATACGATAAGTGGCACTTTCTTGTCTACCACAAATACTATCAAAGATCTAGGAGTTATGTTTGATAGCAAATTAATATTTGTTCAACACATTGACACAATAACGAGTAGTGCATATAGAAACCTAGGTTTAACTTATAGGATAGGACAGGGTTTCTACAAAGACTCAACATTTTTAAGGTTATATTTTTCGTATGTGAGGTCAAAATTAGAATACTGTTGTACAGTTTGGACACCAAATGTCACTACATACTCTAATGCAATAGAAAATATATAGTTTAAAATTTTTTAAATGCTTGCATACAAGAAAACCGGTTTCTACCCAAAGTAAGTCCCCTATGAAGACTTAGTAACGAATTTTAGTTTTCAAACATTAGAAAAAAGAGATGGGTGTTTGATATGCAGTTCTTATCAACCTAAATTATTAAACGATAAAATTGACTTTCCAGAATTGTTACATGGTCACACTTGTAAAATCATGTAACTCTCTTTTTAAATCAGCCTACTAATGTAAATAGGTATGCATGAAATCACGTAACAATGGCGAAGGAAAGAATTGATAAATTTTGGGGTGCACGGAGATAAGATGTTTATAAAAGGCCTTGGAAATATATATATATATATATATATATATATATATATATATATATATATATATATATATATATATATATATATATATATATATTCGAATTTTTGATGTTGATTTCATTATTAAGTGCCCCCCTTTATCTACATAATTGGTACCTTATACTGTAACGAAATGTGCTTCTTACCTCCCTTACAAACGCTTGTGTTTGTGCTGCTCTTGTAATCCTGTTTCTTATCGCACAGAAGGAACCAACAATAGTCTCTCATAATTGCAGGATCCTTACGACATTGGTATCTCTTCTCAATCACGGAAATGTTTTGATGAAAAAAACCTTTCCCCTTATTCATCACTAACATCTCCTAGATTGTCAAGGAAAAAGTCTAGTTGTGTGAATGAAGGAAGTGAATTTTCAAGGACCCCTGTTTTTGTAGCATTCTAACAAATTTCTGACCAATGTTTCGTAATTTTCTTCTTTTTCGTTTCCGAGAAACCCACGAACGACGCTTGTAAATGACTGCCAAGCTACTTACTGAGCTCCTTGTAGAAGATTTTCAAACGCTTCGTCAAAATGACTTTCCTAGTTTGGAGCCCAATAAAAATTCCTTTTTTCAATTTACCGTACATAATCTCAATAAGCATATTTTTCAGGTACGTCACCATCTTTGTTGAATGCCTTCACAAAGTTCTTGATATACCCAAATTTTATATGCAAGGGAGGAAAAAGAGGAATCAATGGTTTGCTTTTATGTTACATATTCCTGGGATAAATTCTTCGCGTTTCTCCCAATGTTGCACCACATAATGTTTGTCTTTTGAACGACTGTTTCACAAACCAAATCAGAATGATTTAGTGAAACCACTTTGTAATCCAAGCAACAAGCCAATCACTTTCATTTCACCACATATTTTCCAACCATGATCCTTGTATTTTGTACCAAGCAAAATGACAGACATTTTCATGGGTTTCTTTCAAGCCAGCAGCACGGAACACCGGAACCTATGGCAAAATATTACTATTATGAAGCAATACAGCTTTAATAAATTTTAAGGAATCGATAAACAATTGCCACGCATCTGGACTGTATAAAACATCTATTTTGTTCATCAAACCAGTAACATCTGTACAGAAACACATATTCCCCTCCATAGCAAAATATTGTGCAAAGGATTGATGTCTGTGTCGAAACTCAGAAATTTTTGTACCAGGAGCAAATAATTTCCATTCCTGTAGTCTAGAACCTAGAAGTTCGGATGCTTTTTTCGACAAATTTGTCCCATGCTAAATCATTTAAGTCTTCCTGCTCTATTAAATGTATATTACTGTCAACATGTATTGGTATATATTCCGGATCTTTTGACACAGAAGCCATGAAATGTCAGTTCATTCCAGTCACCTTCTCCCACTGTCCATGTGTCAGGGGCAGGGGCGTCATTTAGGGGGGCAGGAGGGGGCAATTGCCCCCCCAAGAGTTTGAGGAATACATATACTTTAATAGATTGCCTACTAATATACTAGTACAAAACGTGAAAGTCTTACGTCGGTGGTGCTCTTGCCCCCCCCCCCAAGCAAAGTCTGAAATGACGCCCCTGGTCAGGGGGTACAGGTATTGGTAAAATTGTCACTGTGAGACACAGGTTGTATGACCGAAGAAATATCAGGATACTAGATGACGTATTTACTTTTTCTAGACATGCCGGAGATCTTCGTCATGCAGAAGTAACAGTCATTAAGGTGGTTCGTTGGTATCATCCACACCATCGGTATAGCAAACTGAAGGCTTTTAGTTTCCTATGTAATTACAACATAATATTTGTTGCAGAAATTTTACAGCACTGTTACGGAGCCCGTGGCTTGTCCTGGTCACCAATTCGACAACCGAACTACAAAGAATATGCAAGTTTTTTACGGTTATGTATTTTTTCCTTTGTGGTTTGGGTGTAAATCTACCACACACATAACAGAAATTCTAGAACAATATGCTTCAAACATTTATAGTCCAGTAAATAAGTAAGGAAAATTAGGGCTGAACCCCCAACTAATTGCAAGAAAAGCTTTTTTTAGTTTTTCTGGTAGAAAAAAGCATTCTGAACAACATACCAAAAATTAGCAAAAAATAGACGTCCATTTGGCAGCCATTTTGGATTTTGTTACTAAACACCTTTCTCGGAAAAAGCAATTGTATCTTCTCACAGAATTAAGATAGAAACTCCGTTCTTGTGTCAAATTAATTGTAATAGATAACATAACCTAGGAAAGGTGGTGAAGTCTTGTGATGATGCCGCCATATTTAAATATGGCGGTCGTTCTTCCAAAAAAATCGTTATATTCGGTTCGTTATGTCTTAATTGGTATATAACTATGAAACCGTTAAAGTTTCCAAAAAAACATCTGAAATGTTCTTTATAGAATAGAATGTCCTCTTTCCATTGACAGCAAAATCATTTCTGTATCTTAAAAACTAAGCGAGCTAGACCATTTTATGTGGCGAGAGTGTTGTCTTTTATAACACTGAACTCCGCCATGTAAGGCAACATGCCTTTTCTTTATTTTTTTCTCATTTTCCTTTTTTTAAAAATATTTTCAAATATCCTTCTGATAAGTGTTCTGTAATTCCCAAGTATTTAAATTGACAATGTTACCAAGTTCTGTTCATATAAATTAATATAATGCATTTTTCTGTACCACTTAGAACATAGAAAAATATGTAACTGAATTAAGTACCATCGTACTTTTTAAAAATATTTATATTTTAATGATGTAATGCTGTATCTGTATACCGTAATATTTGTCAGTATAGTTTATTCTTTGTATAAGGAGCTACAGATATGTTACAGATTCCATAAATAAAAGGTTCTATGATTTTTCTTGAGGCTTTTGTCATTGCCCTCTCAGCATTTATTTCTGCCTCTCAAAAAAAAAAAAAAAAAAAATGGCTACGGATCTACAAACACCGGATCAGTCGTAAGTAATAAGGCAGGTCCCGAAAAGGTATGGTTGTTACCCATCCCCAAAACCGGTAAACTGGAGTGTAGTAGTCACCCACGTTATCTATGTTCTTAAACGTATTTCCGCTAGTACCGTATACATACGCTTTGCTAAATTTAAGATTTGAAATGAAAGTCAGTAGTGTAATAAATAAAATATTCATAAATGAATTGGATTTTAAATTTCAGTTTTCGTATAATGTATGGAGGAAGATAGTTTTTGGCTTTTGGGTGGTGGTGATTGTGTACTCAATGGTTGTTTTAATATGTATTTATACATACCAATTTGACGGATATGATGCTTATTGGGAGCAGATGGGTATTCCAAAAGATGTGTAAGGAAGAGTCAATAGTAATTAGTCTTAATTTTGTACTATATATTTATTAGAATAATCTTGTACGTAAATAGATGATAGTAAAGATATTAGGATTGTTTATATTTAATATGGATTTCCAAATATTAAACAGCTAACTCACATAATATAACTTCTTCTTCTTCTTGTTCACCTCAACCTTAAGTTGGTGGGCAACATGGAAATTTTAAAACATTTCTCTCGCTTTGGGAGAGCTGTTTTATACTTTGATAAGGCTTCTTCTTCGTAACTGAGTTTAGATATTCTATCCTTGATCTTCCTCTTGCTGGTTTTCCTTGTCTTTACTTCTATCAGCACGGTGATCCAATCGGAGTGCCGAATAAGATTGCCAAACATGCTGTTTCTTCTTTTTCCTATTATCTTCATGATCTGTCGTCCTTCATTTGGTTCCTTTAGTACGTCTTCATTCCTTTTCTTTCGGTCTATGTTATGCGCAGCATTTCGCGCCAACACCGCATTTCAAATGCTTCCAGCCTGGATATTTCAGCTTTTCTCAATGTATACGCCTCTGAACTGTACAGCGCCACGCTCCATACAAATGACTTAATAAATCGTTTACGATCGTCCAACGACACATTTCTTGATGTTAGTAGTTCTCTTTTCCTATTGAATGCTTTTGTAGCCTGTGCTATTCTGGAACTTACGTCTTTTTCGCTTCTTTCGTCCGAGGATATTAGACTTCCTAAATAGGAGAACGTCTTAACGCCTTCGATTTTCTCTCCATCTAGCCATACATTTTCCCCTACCTGTCTTGTGCACTTTATCACTTTGGTTTTCTTCTTATTTATCTACATTTTGCATGTTTTCTTCCAGTCGGTCGTTCAAGTTTGAAAGTGCTTCCCAGATCCTATATAATATAGCTAGATCATATATATATATATATATATATAGGGTCTCTCTCTCTCTCTCTCTCTCTCTATATATATATATATATATATATATTATAATGCATAGAATTATATGTAATGCAGTATTAATGAGAATAAAGGTTCTCCCAATCATAAATTAACGGAGCGTAGCGAAACTTCCTTCATTTGAATCGATATAGTCTTGTGGCCAATACAGGTTCACTCAAGTCTTAGATCTCAAATACTGCTTTAGTTTATATGATTCATAGTATAAAAACTATAAATTGATAAAATGATTATACGAACACAATGAACGTCATTTATCAACGTTTAAAGATACGCAAGTCATTACAAAATGTACTTCAATTTTAAAAAAATATGATTTAAATGTTGTCATATCGCATTCTTCGTGGACTTCTCGTGATCTGGAAGGATTCTAACTTCTAAATGAAATTACGAAAAAAAATCAGAGTACGTATAAATTGTTGTACATACATTTATGAAATGAGGTGGAAAATTTCGAGGCGAGAAAGAATCCTTCGAGAATCGAGACGAGACGAGAAAATCTTATTTCTCGAATTGCCTTATTGTTTCGTGGTCAACAGTATTAGTTTTTCCAAAAAAAAAAAAAAAAAAAACGCAATTTGTTATACAGTGAAACCTGTCTTCAGCGGAATCGAGCGGGACTCGCAAAAATTTCCGTTAAAGACAGGTTTCCGCTTAATGGAGATAGACCTTTCCGTTAAAAAAAAATATATGCTTATAACGGACATAATGAGAAAATATATTGATGTACGCAACTTGTTCAATTACAGTACTTTTTCCTTCTACGGATTAATACCCAAAAAAACTTAAACACAAAATATGCTGTGCACACTTTCCTTTATTTTTTCCAATAGTCAAGCAGGATTTTTTTGCATACATTGCTACTACTTGGCTGCGATATACTTCAGGACACAGAAAAGCTTTCTCTGGAATTTTGAAAGTCCTCTGAGTGAAGTCTTTCCTCCTTGTTTTCACGACACGTGATGGAGATATATAACTTCTGCTTTACCTCAATTCCTTTTTTCCAGAACTTTGTTTTGTCAGTTTTCTTCTCATTTTTGTTGGCTGTCGCTAGTTGCTACACAAGCGGAACAGAAGTACGCCTACAAAGAAGACTGACAGCTGACATGCTACGTAGGACTAGCGAAAAATTGTGGGAGCTGAATATGAGTAGTGATTGACGAAGGTCAACACTGCCCATAAAGATTTAACAAAAGAACGAAGTATTTATCGCAGACAGTATGGGCCTTATGCAGAGTCGTTCTGATACGTGATTAGTGCCGTACTAAAGAGTTCGAATAACATATGTTTCATGCAGTATCCAGGCCTTTAGTATGTCGCTAATCATACTCCAAAACGACTCTGCATAAGGCGGTATATGTTTACCCTCTCACAGGATGTTTAAAAATTTTCAAAACGATGTAGTCTGAAACTCAGAATTTTCCGTTAAAGGTTTATTTTGCTTTCCGTTGTCCGCATAACACAGTTTCCGCTTAATGAAGGGACTTTTACATGTCTTTTACTCCAAAATCCATGGGACCATGAAATATTTCCCTTTAAGACAGTTTTCCGTTTAATAAAGGGTCCGTTGAAGGCAGGTTTTACTGTACTTACATCTTGAAATGTTTTTCATTAACCCTGGTAAGTAAAATCACAACATTGTAATTTTTGTAGAACTAACTGTACACATACCGTAAACTGGGTATACTTTGGGTATACTTTTTTAAATATAAATTTTCAGAATTCCCATTCTAATATCTCCTAAGATTAGGCAGGTAATTTATTGACATTTCTCTTTGTTAAAATGCAATCCTTTGGCTTTCTTTTGAAAGCTTTGAATGATCAGTGTGACCAAGAATGATAATAATAGTTCCAATTTTTTTGATGCCATGCAAGATTTTTCATAGTTGAGGTAACTTTAGCCCAATTGTCAAAATGACTAGTTAATACACGAAAGTATTATTGTAACACTGTATTTAAGAAACAGAAGAAAAGAATAACCATGTAGGAAAAAATGAAATCTTTCTTTTCCTTTGGGCAAAGTATGCCCAGTTTTCAATAAGCAATCAAGAAATAAGTGATGCAAAATATTTTTAAAACTGAATAGTACGTATCTTAATAGTTTATTAGAAAACTTAATATTTACACATAAAAGCAAAAGAGAAAACTTTACTTGCAGAAACTGAAGAGAACAATGATTTACTAGTGTTACCAGCATGTCCTTTGAACTTCTGTGACGTAAAACAATGTTCTCATCAGAGCTACCAACTTCAGAGAACAAAATTATCGTTTTTCGTCTTTAAAATTATCGTATGTTACAAAAAAATATCGTATATTTGTTATGCACAGGATAATTGTAGAAACAGGAATACTACTACTAATAATAGCAATAATATATAGTAATCTTTAGTTTCGAACTCCAAATCATCATCACTGTTCTTACCCTCTTGTTAAATCCTTATTAACAGTACTACTCTGAATAACAACATTTCTACCCCCTTGCAAAAGCAATTGAATATATAAAAAATGAATGCAGGGTTGCCATTTGCCAATTCTCAAATCGTTATTGATTTATTTGAGAGAGAATGACTATTAAAAACCTACATGTGTGTATTTTATAATTATTTAATGCACATCTACAGTTTGTTTCCACATTCAAAAACTGTAAAAAAAAGTTTGCGTTCTAAAATTATAATACCTAGATATATTTGAGAACAAGATCCTGAGACGAATATTCGGACCCAAGAGGAACGGGAATGGGGAATGGCGGAAACTTCATAATGAGGAACTACATAAGTTATATGGTTTACCCAACATTGTTAGGGTCGTCAAGTCTAGAAGGCTTAGGTGGGCGGGTCATGTAGCTAGAATGGAAGAAAGTAGAAGCGCTTTCAAAGTCTTGACTGGAAGACCAATCGGAAAACGACCATTAGGAAGACCTAGGCGCAGATGGGAGGACAATATTAAGATGGATCTCGCAGAGATTGGAATACAAAGTAGAAACTGGATCCAATTGGCTAAGGATAGAAGTCAGTGGAGAGCTTTTGTGAACGCGGCGTTGAACCTCCGGGTTCCATAGGCCATAGAGTTAGTTAGTTAGTTAGTTAGTTAGATATATTGACCTATTTACCGCAAGGGCATTATCGTATATAACATTAAGACTTAAATGATCATTTTATCAAGATAAATTATTGTGTGGTTGACAAGCCTGGTTATGCAATTTAGGGCTCAAATTTGAACGAAATGATGCTAATAAAATATTAACAAAAGAACACTGCATATGTAGTCCATAGTTTATTCGCGATAAAAATATAAAACAAATTGCTATACTCATCATCATTTATTCAAGTAAATATATAAGGTTAAATGTGTTGATGGTTAAAATTACTTTTGAAATTACAGAACTATTTTCTTTCTTTTTTCAGGCAACCAGATATTGGACTTAAAGTTTATAATACAGAAAGCTTATTTATTAATCTCTTATTGCCTACAGTATTTGTCATAACTGCTGTAATACAGCTGCAATATTTTCATAAGGACTTTATAAAGGAATATGATTTAAAGAAAAGGTACGTGTTAGGTCTATTGTTCTAAAATTACTGTATACAATATCTGTAAACAGGGAACATTTTTTTAAGGATTTTTATTACAAAATGCAATCATTCTTCTCTTTGTGCCTTTGTTTTCATCCTTCTTATCACCTTAACGAGTTTCGTGTTTTCTTTACATAGGCTCTATTTATTATATTTTCAAACACTTAAGTTCTAGCAATTTTAAATACTTTAATATTTCTTAAATTTAATTGGACTTATGCAGAGTTGTGCTGATGCGTGATTAGTGCCATACTAAAGAGTTCGACTAACATATGTTTCCTATAGTAGTCAGACCTTTAGTATGACGCTAATCATACGTCAAAATTACTCTGCATAAGGCGGAATGTGTCTTTCCAAAACTCTTGTTTATGGGTTTATATAAGAAAATTTAAATAACATTTACATCGCATGTGTTGAACACAGTGGGCCTTATGCAGAGTCATTTTGACGTATGATTAGCGTCATACTAAAAGCCTGACTACTGCAGGAAACATATGTTAGTCGAGCACTTTAGTATGGCACTAATAACGCGTCAAAACTACTCTGCATAAGGCCCAGTATGTTTTAAATATAATGCTCCGTATATGGTCGACACATATTCCTAGGTTAAATTTATCCATGAATTACTTTACATGGAATTTCGGAAGAATATGCACTCTCTCTCGTTAGCATATCGACGAATTCTTTATTTTAATGATGAAATATCTCTTAGTGGTAAAGCACTCAAGAATACTTTAAAATTTTAGTAAACTATGCTATATACAGGGTGTTACAAAAATTGTCAATATTATGGGAATAAATTCCTCATATCAAACTTAAGGAAAAAGTTCATATAGACCTGTGGTTGGAAGTGCGTAGTTTTCTAGTTATAGGGTGAAGAAAATGTGAAATGAACTTTAAAGGTCCATAGTTCCGCTACTATAGGGACCAAGACATAGCCGGGTCAAGACATCACTAAGAAATTAGTATGTGAACTATCCAATATCCATATTTCAGAACCTCAGGTACTTGCACAATCATTTTTTTAGAGAAGCTGTTTGAGAATAGTTGATCACTCTCCACCTACATCTCTAAAAATTGGTGTGCAAATACTGGGACACAGGACAATCCTATCGAGCTACACCAGCGTCCATTCCACAACAACAAAGTTATTCTTTGGTGTACTATGTCATCATACGCTGTGATGGGCCCTTATTGTTTTGAGGACGAGAATGGCCATGCGATTACAGTCACATCGAGTCGTCGTCGCCATGCTTGAAACCTTTGTTGTGCAACAACTACAGAGATTTGTGTAGACATTCACACAGCCTGGTTTCAACAAGATAGATCAACGTCCCACACAGCACGAATATCGATGGCTGCTGTATGCCAATTGTGTGGGATACGTGTAATTTCGAAAAACGTTACATTCAATAGTCTCCCAGATCCCCTGATATGTGAGCTTGTGATTTCTTTTTGTGTATTCTAAAATGGCATTATTTTTACTATTAAATGGTATATTTAAAAAAAATGTTTTCATGCACTTATTTAATTTTCAAAATTTTCCGTTTTTTTGGAATCACTCTGTACTTTAAAGGTCAACCAAGTGCACTGGCGAGAGGTGTCAAGGTAAAACGAAGTACTCTAATAAGGATAAAGGCGTAAATAATTATTGTTTTATGGATGTATTATGGGTACGTGTACATTTCGCGACTGTGCTTGTGCTTCGGGTCTTTTGCCACCTCTCCTTCTTGGAAAAAATTCTTCTGGCTACCCTGGACATTATTATTATTATTATTATTATTATTATTATTATTATTATTATTATTATTATTATTATTATTATTATTATTATTATTATGAGTAGTGTTGTTGTCTGTAGCAATAAGAAGTTATTCTTCTTTTTCTAACTTACGTTCTTTGGAATGACAAGTTGAATAATACACTCTTTAGTATATTAAATATTTACTTCACTTACTATACAAGGCGTTTAACTCAAAACACTGCATATTGTGTCACAAGAATCAAATTGTCAATTCCAAAGTTCATTTTGTTTTGTTGCACGTAGTTTGCAAACAGTTCTCTGACAGTTTGTCACAATAGAACTGTACTGTGTAACTTGCTTCATGGCAGTATACGAATTAGATAATTTATATTGGGGGGAGGGATAAAATTAGCCAACAGGACGTAGAGTCTGAAGGAGGAATAATTCAAAATGAGACAATAATGCCTTACGACCCCTCCGTCCACACATAAATATGATATGACATCTTTAAAGAAGTAAGAGATTTGTTAATTAAATAAATTTACTGACAATAACTATATATATATATATATATATATATATATATATATATATATATATATATATATATATATATATATATGTCTGACATGTACAGTGGGCCACAGAAATTCTTGAGGTACAAAATCCGTGAGATAGGCAACCCAACTAACGCCCGCTCCAAGATGAATTACGCCTGGTAGTAGCTAGCACAGCAACGTGAAGTTGTCTCCAACTGTTGAAACCACAAATCCTAAAGAGTGATTTTGTGTAGAAGTGGAGCGAAACGCTGGCTGACGAAATGACAAAAAGGAGTCTTTGTACTCACAATAAACAGCACAATACCAGAAAAAAATATACGGACACCAGAGGCGTCGATGAGAAGATAACAGTCAGGGAACTTAAATAATCTTATAATTAACTCAAATTAGGGATTATATAACAAGTTACTTCAAATGACTATACATATATGGTATCAAATAATATACGGATAGATTATGCGGTATATGTAGGAGGTTATATTTTAAAGTAAACACAAAGCCTTGCGCTGACTTTTGAAACTATTAACAATAGTCCTACCTGCAAATCAATTAAAGTATGGATCGATCATTCGGAAGAAGAGCCCAACTTTGTTGATCTGTTTTATTAATTGGTCTCCAAACTCGAAAAAGAGGACAAAAGCGCGTCCGGCCTGGCTACAAAGGCGGACATCAATTTTTATGTCCAAAAGTCGGACGGTTCGGCTAAAAGCCGGACTTCTGGCAACCCTATTTGTATCTTCCTCCGCCAAAATTCTCTGCTCTGTTTGGAACTATATTTCTGACGCCTTAGTATTATGGGGCGTCTTGAGTTATTTTACTTGGGAAAAGCTTCGAAGCATCGGGCAAGACCACGCTAGTTCCGCTCCCGAAAACATTTTGGATTTCGAATGAAAAAAAACAAGCATTATTAAGGTAAAAAAATGTTTTAGTTAATAGTGAGGAAGCATCTGAGAGTCTCAACTGAGCGAAATTTCACTAAAACAGTCAGAAAATCGGTGAGATATGGAATCTCAAGTCAAGGACGTCATGTTTACATCAACAAGTTGCTGTGGACAGCAGTGAAACAATAGTGTCTTGGTAATCTGGTGTCGTGAGCTCCCCAGATAGGGATAAAGTGATTTAAAACATTTAGGATATCCCTTTTACCCTTCCGAATTCATTTAGGGTACGATAGTCTGTCCACGTATAGTTCTCTATGTGTAGTAGTATGTGATTTTTTTTACATGGAAGTAGGTATAGGTTTCTTTGTAGTAGAATAATTACCATTATGTTAGTGTAAGTTAGCACAGGGACTCTAATTTATTCCTAAATTGATCATAGCTTCCAACGTATCATGGGTTAAAAAAGTAATTCAAAAGGGTTATTTTCCCCTTAGGAAAGGGACCTATCTTTCTTTTTCTTAATAGTTTCAATATGTCCCTCCCAGGGCATTAATATAAGTCTGTAATTGGAAAAATGAATTAGTTTGATAGAAGGCCCATTCCGGCTCTGACTATTCCCTTCCTTTTCAGTTCCCGATCCGGTTTAGAATGGGGTAATGTTAGTGATTTGTTTGATTTACATGTAGTAATTTTTTTGTGTAATAATATGGATTAGTATGTATAGTGATATGTGTTAATATGCGCTTTCTTAGTTTATGTGTGATATAGCATGTATGTGTGTAATTTAGTACATGGATAGTAGGAATAATGTGTGAATGAAAGTATGATTTATTTATTTAAGGACAGTGTATTGTTGTTTGATTATTCACCTCGTTTGGTCGGTTTAAATAAGTAAATTAGTCCGTAATGCAAATTTATAGTATTTTCGTACCGTTATTACATAGTGTACTACTTATAGTTAATCGATAATAAAGTACAAAACGTATTTAGTAGTGCAAAGTTTGTTTTCATACTACCAACGCCATCTCGAGTCGGGCTAAAAACTACTCGCAGCTACTGTTTTGTTCCTCCGAGACTTAAGAATCTAGTCAACTCGAAAATTACTCTTCTTTTGTAATTATTGATGCATAAATATTAGTTTTGGTCCATATGAATGGATATGTAGACGAATTACGTTATAAATTAGCTTTTCTGAAAAGCACAATACGTTATATAGTTTCATAATTAAATGATTAATAAAATTAAACTTTGCGTTTATCCTTAAACCGAAGTTTGTCTATATAGCACTATTTTGTCGTCAGACTGCAGTTTCAAATTCTCTCTTTTCGTTACGTTCTGTGAACGATCGGATTGTTGTCGTTTTTAAAATATAATCGCATTTAGTTAAGAGGATAGTTAATAATATTCAATTCACATTGCATATACAAATAATATGAAGACGTGAAGTGTAAATATACTTTGGTTTGTACAGAAAGAATCTAGTGTTAATTCATACAAATTCTCAAGTATCGATCATGTAGTAGCTTGTTGATTTTAATATATATAAGAAGACTGCTTTGAACAGTCTACGGCAGAATGATGGAATAGGGTGTCTATAAAGGAGTTTATGTAATAAATGAGAATAAATATAAACGAATAAAGATAGTGATTATATATATATATATATATATATATATATATATATATATATATATATATATATATATATATATATATATATATTGTAGTGAGTGTGAATAAATAATAGGACACCCGTGCATATATGTGACCAGTTGTAATTTTTGCCACAATGTATTGACTGTATTTATATATAATAATTATAAATGTTTCGTGCACTGACCATTACGTCAGAATTTTGTGTGATGATAGTGTGTCGTGTGAAAATGATGGATTGTATTTTCACTTCGTGGCTTGACATTTAGTAGTAACCGTACATACTAACTGCTCATCTGGTCTGACGATGCGAATAGGGGTCATGCAGCAAATGATCCCGTTTAGTTCCCAAGTAATCACAGAACAGAATACTCGTTTGCAGAATTGGTACAGTTTAAATATGTGCGTTCAGCTTACATTTGCGATACTACTCTGCAACTTTGATTTTTTCTTTCCACGTCACCTGATTAAACCAAGTTCATCACTGTTCGCAGAGGTGACGAAGTGGATAGGAGTAAATAACATAGTAAATTTATTACAGTAGTATATCGTTATTCCGTATCCGGTGTCGATCCTCCCTCCCATAAATATTTTCATTTTCCTTAGTTTTTAAACTAGGTAGTGATTGAAATTAAATGACACCTCAAGATGTAGCGAATCTTGCGGATTTGGAGATACTAGTAAGATTTGGCAGACAACTTACTAGTACAAAATTTATTTTATTTGTTTTTTTTAAATTTTGGCAAATCCCTGTTAGAATTTTCTATTTATTGATTTTATTCTAGTTTTCCATACTTTACTCGAAACTCTTCTCAGTTTCTGAGGGGTCAGATAATTTTTTATTTAGAAATTCTAAATTAGAGACTACACCAATCTTCCGGCTGGACCGGCCATAATCTGAGTGAATTGGTACCGGAAACACTTAATAGTAAATCATTCCACAGGGCTTATTCCTTGTGAGATGGTTGCCTAGAAGGCACGGACTCGTACTTAGGCACTCAGAGACCCCGTTGGGCCACTCATTTTAGTAGGCCACCTGTTTCGGAATATAAAAGTATATTTGGCTGTGGATTGTCATATGTCTAAACTCGACCACTTATCTTTGTAGTATTTACTGTTCTACTGTATTTCCCTTTGGAACGCCGCTTTTTCCTTTTCTCTTCTCTATCTATCTCGCTATTCTCCTCTTCAAGAATTTTTATTTTTCAACCTCCCTCCCAGTTTTGAACTTGACAAATATCAACCACTTGACATATATCATTTGAACCTGAATTAGCAACTGAGATGTCTCGAGACACGATTCGTTGAGGTATTTGTTGATGTCGAATATCAAGGGACCGTTTTCCATCAGCAATTTGACCCACCGCGATAGTTCAGTGTACGATTCAATTTTTCCTTCGTCTGTTTTGTCATTATCCATTTGAAATTCTCCGTTGTACAGTCCATTGTTTCTACCTTTGTTTCTGTTGATTACCATAGAGATGAATGTTGTGTAAATTTTCGGCCCATAAGTATTACTAACATTGATGGTCATTAATATATATATATATATATATATATATAGTGTTTACGTGTCTGCCTTGTACATTAAATGTCCACTCTTTTAAAAAATGTTTGAGAATAGAAATGTTTACTATTATGCGCGGTTAATTAGTCGAATTTTGTTATATAGTTGGATTTTTTATGTGAAGTGTTGCAACCTGAAAATGCTATTAATCGGGGTCATTGATTTGAAAGATTAAATGATAATTTAGCGTATGTATGTTGAGATATAAATATGTGTTGAATATAAATGTGATATTAAAGCAAAATGCATAATGTTGACTTAGATAAATATTTGTAAGGATCTTGGTACCTATCCCGAACGGTCGTTGGTTGCCATAGTTTCGAAATATTCGACGAATATAAAATGTTAATTTAAAAAATACTGCCGCATGTTAGATATTTTCCTTAATCTTTGTAATATTATTAATTAACATATGTAACTATTAATATCGATCGTCTGTTATTATATTAACTTTTATTATACTAACGGTGACTGAAATTAAGGCAGGTCGTCGTATCCCTAACTTATTATTAAAACTTTACCCTCAAGTTCACAAACCTGGAATCTTTCTGTGCATTTGCATTCCACTTTCACTCATCATATACCAATCCTTGAAACTAAATAGTGTTCTTACTTCATTAATGGTGATTTCAATACAAAATAAAACCTCTTTGAACTTAGAAAATTCTCGTTTCCTATATAGTGTGCGAATATAACTATAATTATGTGCACCTAATGTGGTACTATGTGATAGTGATTCAAAGTGCTAGTAAATGGACGGGATAATAAATGGAATAACAAAGTGACGTAGTCACTGTGAAATTAGTGACAAAACTTTCCTTAATCTCTCAGAATAAAAAATGTATGAATAAGTAAGTTTACGAACTGAATATGTTTTTCTCACAATTTATAAATATTATTTCATGTGTGCATATCGACATAAAGTGCATTTAAGTACATGAACACCATAAGGCTGCCTTACGAACGTGCGATAGAAAAAGTTATTTGAAAGTACGAGAAAGGACTCGTCGAATCATCTTTTATTTTAGTTTTTTTTCATTTAATACAAAAGATTATAGAATGTAACTAGATTTTTTCAAATGTACATTTTATTTTATCAACATTTAAACTATGCTTTTCTTATTATTTGTATTTCTCTCATCTTTCTAAATTCATATTGATGTAATCCAAGATTCTATGTGGAATGATACTTTTATATGTGTATTCAATTGCACATTATAAATATTTTCTTTATGTTTTAAATTCCTAATAGATATAATAAATGTCGACCAACTGTAGTTAGATTATAGTTTCTTTTTAAACTGAACCACCTATATCAATACATTGTCCTGCATGTATGTGTGCGTGAATGAGTGATAAATTTAGCTTTAAGTAGTAGCTTTTAAGCTTGATTTACGACAATAGTGTTTACAATACACGTGTAATACTATATTATATGTGTATTCGTGCATGACCGAGGTCATGAAAGATAACTAACTGTAAATTATTCTAAATCGGCTCTGAAAGGAAAGCCAAAACAACAGGATGAGGTTGGATAACGACAGTCTGTTCAAAAAATCTGGAAAACTTCTATTTGAGGAAAATATATAAATCACTTTGATTTTTTTCTTTCTTTGGCTAATTGAAATGTGTGTTCGATCTCCACTATGGAAATTCAGATATTGGATAAAGGTTATTCAACATTCGCATATAACAGACAAACGATTAAATTAAAACTTCTCATCACCTGGGCTGTCAGGGCTACTCCCACGTGTGCAGTTGCCTGGATCCAGGTCAGAGCAGTATGAGGGAACATCTGTCTCTTCGGGATCACTTCAGAAGAGATTCTCAAGTAATAACATTCGGGTATGAATCACCTTTCCAATAACAATTCAAGTTTCTTTACCATATTTCCATCATTATCCAGTAATCCTTCATCTCTTGTTCCTTCTTTCTTCCTTTCCTTCTTCTTCTTCCTTCTTTCCCTCTACCTTCTTCTCTTCTTCCTCACTCTTCCTATTTTATTTCTAATAAAATTGAAGAGGGGTCGTAACTGGGAGTCGTCGCTACAGATACGGTCATTAAATTCTTTTGATGTTCCTCTTCGGAAGTTCTATATAAATTACCCAATCCTAAAATATACATACAAAACAAAATATCAAAATTAATTTTAGTTTATAGTTTTTCTAAATTATGCAATTAAGTTCGAGATTAGCAACCTTCCCAATCACGACAATTCGTCTTCATCGTATATGTAGCAAATTGCACACGTTTACAATAACGACGATACACACTGATTTCGGTTATGATAAAATACTATAGTCGACAAACTTCAAGTTTAAATTACAAATCAGAAATAGATATATAGTGCCTCAGACCACTTTCGTTTCAGATTCACCGAATGTATTATATCTCCGTAACTTGTCTTTATTATACTTAGTAATACTCGTTTTACAGTTATTTTAAGTGACCTTGAAGGACAGGGGCACAAACACAGATACATCGAGGACATAAAATTTAAAAGGATGTCCCACCGGAAATTGAACACAGGACTGCGAGCACAGAACTATCTGAGGCGGTGATGGAGCAGGAGATACGTAAAATGAGGCAATATGTGTTTCGTATACAATATCTGTGCACAATTACATTCACTTCAGTCCGCTTCTTCTTGCCTATAGGGCGTCAACTTTCACAATTTTGGGTAGGAGCTTTTGCACTCTAAAACAGTTTTTCCGCAGAAAATGAATATTCGTTTCCTTTTTGCGTATTAGCCAAAGTTTCGTTGCAACTCTTCATGACATACTGTTATTAGCAATTTTGATATTTCATAATCAAAGGCTTTCCGGAGTCCCTGGCCACCCAACCCTTTTTCCAGGAAAATATGAAACATATTCCCTCATTTCGGGTCTAGAATATCTGTGCACAATTCCGTTCGCTTTGGTCCACTTTTTGATTTTCGGGCGTCAAATTTCAAATTTCAAAATTTTGGGTGGGGGCTTTTGACCCCTAAAACCGTTTTTTCTGCAGAAAATAAAAAAACACGTGTTCGTTTATTTTTGCGTATTGTTCGTACACAAAGTTTAGTTGCAAACTCATCATGTCCCTTAGGCACTTCTGACATACTGTTATGAGCACTTTTGACATTTCGTGATCTTTTTGTTTAATGTTCCACGACTACGTCTGTGAGATTAAGAGAGACCATGATGAAAACAAGTGAATTACGATGGACGAATAAGTGAAAGGAGAAAGTGGGAGGAAATTAGAGTGTCCCGAGAAAACCCACGAGCACGATGTTGTTCACTTCAAGCTTACTTGCCTTGGGAGCGAACCAAGTACCCCACCCTCAGATCAGAGTTGAAGTGGGTCGGTGGGTCAGTGCACCGTATTTTCTGAGTAGATCAGTGGGTCGAGGGTCAACAGCATGTGACCCACTGCGACCCACCACCCACCATGACTCACTGCTACCCACCGACCCACTCTCATCTACTGACCCACTCTACTTATTGCATTGTAGACAGTATCTTCTGAACAGTATATTATTTTCACCCTCGACACTAGCCATAGAAAATAATTACACGTTTCTGATTGGTTGCAGTTTGGGATTGTCCAAAACTGCTGGTGTATGTATTGTGTATTATAGTAATAGAAGGAAATTGTCACTTTGTTGGAATTAAAGAAGAAGAAAATTGTAGAAGCACCTGAGGTTAAATTAATATCATGACAGTCAAACTGGAACGAAACGAGCCCTGCGGATTTTCTGACCTGTTGTTACTACTACTACTACTACTACTTATACTTATGGATTCGTGTAGCAAAACTGCATGCGTAACGTAAGTAAATCACTTTTTGAGTATTATTTATCTTATTTTAATGAAAAAAAGTGTTATGGAAACTTAATTAAAAATAAGATATAAGAATTAAAAAAGTGTCTCTGAGCCGGGTTTGAACCCACGCCAAAAGTAATTATAATTACTAATCACTTGTGCCAGCAACCTCGGATACGAAGACCAACAGTGGTAGGTGGTTCATTTCTGCTGTTTATGGTACGTGGCGAGAAACGTATAACTTCAACTAATCAGGACCGCGTATTTAGCTCCTATTGCTAGCGTCGAGCGTCCTTAAAAATATGCTTCTGAACACTGGTGAATTTGTCCACATTTTACTTTCAAGGCCTCCATTACCCTTCCTTTCTAATTTGTTTCTGTTTACTTACATCAGATGAGTATCTCTAAGTGAAAAAAGAACTTCAGGTATTTTTGGATATTGATATTTGTAATTGCAATAATAGCAATAGGACTTATACTATACTTGGCTTTCAAGATACACAGCCTGAGAGCTTTTAGAGGAGCTTACTACTGCAAACAATACATTTTTGAATCACTATAATATATAAATTATTATATTAAAAATGGATGTAACTATGTGTGCCTGATCATCACGGTCAAATTGCAAAGTCAAATGAAATGACTTTTGGTATATAGTTAGACCTTAATCCAAACAGGGATGCCATCATATCACTTTCGTTATAATAATATCTTAAGGGAGTAGTTTGGATCCATATTTTTGCGAAGAGAATTGAGTATCTCACAAGCCGTTAAACTTTCGGAGCTGAAATGCAGTATATTAACTCTTCATCGAAAATGAACAGAACATCTCATAGCATTTTTTAAAATTCTTCTTTATGAGGGAGGCACTTTCTATATATTCAAAATTGATAGTGGGTTGATTTGTAAAAATAATCGAAAACGATCGATATTAGTTCAGAAACAAATTCACAAACAAATTGAGAAATAGAAACCATGCGCTTTCTATTATAATAATTGCTGAAGCTTACGTTTATTATATGGAGCGCTTAGGGCACAGGGCAATCAAGCAATAAAGTTGTGAGAAAAATACACAAAATTTGTAATGTACGCTTAATTACACAAAAATTTTAAGTTTGGATTGTACGTTAGTCTACTTACCTTGTTTTGGGACTTCCAAATTTCATGCGTTTTTCCACTGAAAAGTATCGATAATTCAACAAGGAAATAAATATAATGATAATTTAATTGAAATTCATCGAAATTTGGCATATGACAAACACTTTACCATTTTATATCGTAAAGGTCAGATCCACCAGTATTGTAACAGACCGGTGCTTGAGCAAGTGACCGTAAAAATTCAAACTCTGATTAGTTACAATTTCACAACCTGGTTTATTACAAGTATAAACTCTTTAGTCGGTAAAGAAGAGGCTGTGTATCATATGTCAGAGTTGATAACCATGTGTTTTGGTAGGTGGTGGGTCGGAGCGGGTCGGTGGGTGGTGGGTCAGAGTGGATCATGATGGGTGGTGGGTTCGAGTAGGTCATGGTGGGTCAGAGTGTGTCACGGTTGATGGAGGGTCATGGCGGGTCATACTGTGTGATGTCAAGTTTTCATTGACCCACGCCATCACTGCCTCAGATAGTTCAGTGCTCGCGGTCCCGTGTTCAATTCCCGGTGGGAGATGCTTTGAAATTGTATATGTCCTCGATGTATCTGTGTTCGTGTCCATGTCGTTCAAGGTTACTGGAAATAACTGTAAAACGAAACGAAATGAAATCTTTGAGTTTTACGTCCCACGAATATGCCCGCTAGGCTAAAGGAGAGGGTGATGATGAGTAATGAATGAAATGGTGGAATGAAGAAAGTGGGACGAAACGGAAGAACCCGAGGAAACCCACGCACACGAAACTGTAAAACGGGTATACTAAGTATAACTAAGTAGTATACTAAGTTACTACTAAGTATAAGTATAAGTATAAGTATACTAAGTATAAGTATACGCATACTTTCGGTGAATCTGAAAAGAAAATGGTCTGAGGCACTATATGTCTATTTTTGTTTTTTTTAATTTAAATTTGAAGTCTCTCGACTATAGTATTTTATCATGACCGAAATCAGTGTGTTTCGTCGTTATCGTAAATGTGTGCAATTTGCTTCATATACAAGTGTTTTTTGACGGTTACTTAACAGCAGTCTTAGAATAGTGGCTTGAACATTCGTTTCGTAATTTAGGGGTCCCTGGTTCGATTCTCGGTGCTGTAAGTTGTTTTTATCAACTACAATACTCATACTTCTGATGTGTAATAAAATGAAAAATACTAAATTTCTTTCGGTCTTACAAGTTATAATAAAAATGAAATGAAATTTTTGAGTTTTACGTCCCACGGTTATGCCGGTTAAACTAAAGGAGACGGTGATCATGAAAGATGAATGAAACGGTGGAATGAAGAAAGTGGGAGAAAACGGGAGAACCCCAAGAAAACCCACGCACACCGTGTTTGTCCACCACAAAGTTCACTTGGCGGGAGCAGAGTTTGAACCCGGGACCGCAAGAACCAGAGGTGAACGCTCTACCACTGAGCCACCGCGGCCCGATTACAAGTTATAGTGGAGACGGTTTTCTTCACAATGGAAATACTAGGAAAATGACGTTACATGTCTGTCTACAACCTTGATTCGTACTGTGTGTGGAAACGTAAATTGTTTACCAAGCAATTCATGAGTACGACCCCTAAGGGTCATGCTTAGAGCCTAGTAAGAGTCATAAATTTGTCTGAAACGATATTGTTTCCGTGCAATTATTCCGAGCAATTGTTCCACTATTACTCCTAGTGCTAGAAATA
The DNA here is from genome assembly GCF_964235325.1 of Thermobia domestica. Taxonomy (NCBI): domain Eukaryota; kingdom Metazoa; phylum Arthropoda; class Insecta; order Zygentoma; family Lepismatidae; genus Thermobia; species Thermobia domestica. The sequence goes on along the minus strand of NC_137455.1, from coordinate 35,837,941 downwards.
ATAATTTTTTGTTCGCCATTTCCAACACGTTCCATGTATCCGTTCAACCAAAATTTGTAAATACGTACTATTTTTCCTTTATTATATTGGTATGTATATTTTGTTAAAATATCAATATAACATATACGTAATCCAAAGTCTTTTAAACAAAGAAAGCGTGTTACTATGTATCTTAATGAAGACAAATCCTACTTAGTTTCTCTTTAGGCATCCGAAGTTTCGATAATAATATTGTCCAGGAGCTGACACCTTCTTTCTCCCCTCAAGTTTCCTTTCTGACACTAATCCCTCGAAAGAATCTCTTATCCTTTCTTTTTCTTTTTCTATCATTTTCAGTATGCTTATTTACATTGCAATAGGACGTAAAATTGAGGTCTTAAATTTTCAGTAATAATAATAATAATAATAATAATAATAATAATAATAATAATAATAATAATAATAATAATAATAATAATAATAATAATAATAATAATCTTTATTTTAGTGCCGCGAACAGCTTTTGGCAAAAATACAGCACTTGGTATCAGAGTATGCGATGGAATAATAATACTACTAAAAATAAATAATAAGAAAGAAAACAATAAGAAGAAGGGTACTAATATAAAACACAATGTAGCTAAAAGTCAGCTAAGCAGAAATAATTCCTTGTCAACGCAGTAAAACTTATCAAGTTTTCCGTCCATCTAAAACAACAAGAAGCTAAGAACAGCAGTCATAAAATTACATTTGGCTTAATGTTTCTAAACGTCATTGATTAAAAACTATCAGTCAGATCACATAAAACTTTCACATTGTTTGATACAATAAGTCTAAAATGAGCTTAAAGAATATGTCAATCTTTTTAAAATTTCACATTTCCAATTCAGAGGAACTAAAATCATGGTATTTCTTATGCTATGATTTGGCACTTTAAAACCTATGTTTTGTAAACAGTATTCACTGATATAAATGTTATCTAGTATTTTTTGCATGCATACTCTGTCGAAATTTTTTCGTCTATTCATAAGGCTTTCTAAACCCCAATAATCAGTCCAATATTCATAACTATGTGAGTAATAGCTCATTTTCATTTTAAAACATAGAAGTCGAATAAAACATTTTTGCACAGATTCAATCTTGTTTGTCAAAGTTTTATAAATGCTGTTCCAAATTACCGAACCAAATTCTAATTTTGGTCTTACAAGTAATTTATATAGAAATACATACGTTTTATCTCTTTGAAATACAGACCACTGTTTAAAAATAAAACCTATTATCCTTCTGGCACCTTGTACAGTACAATTTATATGATTAGAAAACTTTAACTGACTGTCAAATGTAATACCTAGGTCTTTAATAATGCTTACTTTCTCAATTTGTACACCATTGACCTCATATTTACTGACATAATATTGAGTTTTATTGGTGTATGTCATAAATTTTGTTTTCTTATCATTAATTTTTAGAACATTATTTCTACACCACGTGTTTACTGCATTTAAGACTTGTTGCAGTAAATAATTATCGAACTCATTGTTGACTAATCTGAACAACTTCATATCGTCAGCATATAGGAGAATTTTAGAGTATTTTATTTTTTCTGTCAGGTCATTTAAAAATAAAGAAAATAAGAGAGGGCCCAAGGGCGACCCTTGTGGTATTCCGTTTTTTACATAGCCTACACTAGAATGTACAGGTCCGATTTTAACTTCGTAAGTTCTGTTTGACAGATAGCTTTCAAACCAGCGAATGTACAAAGGTGACAAACCAATATTTGATAACTTGCTAATGAGATACTTATGACTGACAGAGTCAAAAGCTTTTGATATATCTATGTATATTACATCGACTTGCAATTTATTTTTCAGTGCGTTATAGGTAAAGTCTGTAAAATGAATTAGATTTGTTACAATTGACTTGCCCTTATAAAAACCATGTTGAGACTCATTTAAGATATTTCTTACATTAAAATATATGTGTTTATGGACAATTAGTTCAAATATCTTCGAGAATGCATTGACAAGAGTTATTGGCCTGTAGTTGCTTGCAATCTGTCTTATCACCTGATTTATACACCGGAACAACATATACTTCCTTCCACATTGAACAGTAAGTACGCCAGAAATTTTTACTTGGGGGGGGGGTGTTCGAAATAAAAGGGGGTGTGTGCTCTCAACTCAAACAAGAAAACAGTATATTTTGTTACGCAACTATTGCAATACTACTACTACTACTACTACTACTACTACTAATAATAATAATAATAATAATAATAATAATAATAATAATAATAATATCAGCTCTTCGCAGTGGTAGGTTCAATAAAGTAAGTTCACACATTTGAGAATTTATTATTATTATTAAACTTAGGAATTATCCTCCACTATTTTACCCAGTAATTACATGAGAATTGATTACATACGAATTATTGTAGTCTAATTATTTTGCAAAATTCTGCTATTATTTCAATTTATTCACCCCAGCAAGTTTTAGTGGGTGATTTTTTTTTTTCAAAATATTAATTGGAAAAAAAAATCCCTCGTCCCAAGCTGAAATCACATTCGTTTAGTAATTAATACTATACATAGTTCCAATTTCATTATTTTAATATTCTAACCCTGTTATTAACGTTAACTGTTGTAATATTATTTGATCTCTTAATTTCCGTTCCTGCTAGAGCCCGGCCCGAGCCCAATCCGGGCCCGACAAGTTTTGGAGATTTTCGGCCCGAGCCCAGCCCGGTCCGATAAGTTTTTAAAATTCTTGACCCAAGCCCGGCCCGGGCCCGGTAAATTTTAAAAGTTTCATTTTGTAACATTTCTCACGGGCACACTTCTTCAACATTTGCCTTTATTCTAATTATCGTTTAACGATAGTCGATAATTACTAAAGAATTGCAATTAATCGGCCCCAGCCCGGCCCATGCAGGTCTCTAATTCCTGCCTCTTCCTGGCTACGTTATTGGCTCTGAATGTCTTTCATAAGAAAATTATTCATTGATTTAGTTGTTTTCCAGAAATCCAGTTTTTCAATTTACAAATATGTTGTATCTTTCTGTTTTGTCTTCTTTAATATATCCTAATTTTAATAATCCCAGGGCTCATAGTGGTCTGATCTCTTGTAAATAGTTGAAAAGTGACCAAAAATGGCCAAAAGCACACGGAAAAGTGACCAAAATCTCATCATGCCCCTTTTTTCCCTTGTCAATTTCTCCATCACCTCTTTCTTTGTTTGTTCTTTTGTTTCTTCTTTACTTCTTTTTGAGCTTCCTCCTTTCCTAGGTTTTCAAAGTATTCTTTGTAGCTACGGTAGGCAGACTTAGCAGAAGTAAAAAGCTTCTAAGTAAGTAGAACCAGTTCTGGCCTATTTCCGAATTTCTTCATCCCAGACTTTATATTTAACTTCGCATTAAGAGTTTTCAAAAACGGGAAATATTCAAATTCATCACCTACTCTTAAGAAGAACATACAAGAAGCATAACACAAGACGAACATGATGAACCACACAAACACATACACACAACGTTGAACGGAGCGTTAACTATTAAAAGAGAAAACTAAAAGATTATTATGATAGAAGAAAGAATAAACACAGAAGGGTTCTCAACCTCACCTTGAGAGCTTAAGCATCCACCAACCTTCCACTGTGCTTTAGAAAGAATAGAAGCCGAAGTGAGAATAAAGCTGTTTCACATATGGCAGCAAGTACTGAAGCTTTCAGAAGAGTTATGAGTAACAAGTTTCTGCCTTTTTCCATTTGTTTTTATATTTTTCTTAGCAAACTGTCAATGCGAAACAAATCACACGAAAAAGTTACTTTACCTCTAAAAAATGTAACTCTTAGTGAAAAAAAAATAACTTTTAGTGACCAACTTGAAAAAAAGTAAATTTTAGTTAAAAAGTGACTCGCTATGAGCCCTGTTCCGCTCAATGAATTTACGTAAATAAAAATATACTTTACAAAAATTAAGCTAGCGCCAAATGCGTTCCTGCATAACACTAGACTCAGTCTAAAAAATATATAATTCTTACTTCGATCGATCTCTTCATTTCTAAAAACGTTTTGACTACACCCTTCTAACGTCCATCTGTTGATACACCACTTGCAGAGCAGGCTCGAAACCAGCCACAGAGCTTTGGGGTCCATGAATATGTTAGGAGGGGACAAGTCATTAAAAATTCTCTTACAAATATCTAAATTGTGCATTTCGTATTGAGGTCTGGAGGGGACATGAAAAATTTAGGAAGGGCCAGGCCCTCCTTAGCCCCCCTCTGGTTACGAGCCTGTTGCAGAGTAGCACTTGTATACCAAATGAATATGGTATAGGCTTATTACTATATTGTCACATTTTTCCTTATTGAGGAGAAGGTAGGTGAATGACCGCTCAAGACTGCCAATTTCAGTCATCTGCATCTGTCCATCAATCTCTTTTCTCGGAAACGACCGCGGAGCCCAGGAGGGTAGGTATCCGCGGTCTGTTTTGTCAACTGTTTTGATCGAAATATCGCCCGAAACAATTAGGTCATGTGGTTCTCGAAGCCGTACATGAGAACGAGGTCGCTTCGTATTTTGAAGTGAAATAAATAAATAAGAATATTGTCTTCTTTCCTAAACGCTAAACCTTTTTTAACTCGATGTAATAAATAATCTATATGATACTGATTGATACAATTGGATTTGGGGGAGTATTCCTTTTCCATCCAGGGGTGTGTGTAAAGAAATTTGGAGGGGTGTTAGGGGGTGTTGGGGGTGTAGATTACTCCCTGCACATTGAAGGACATACACCTGTACGTAATGAAACGTTAAATATATTTGCCAAACTAGTTGAAAGTTCAGTTGCACAAGCTTTTATTACATACTAAGGAATATTATCTGGACCTGGAGTAGTGTTCGGTTTAATTAGTTTAATTGCTTCCATTACATCTAAATCAGTAACGGTAGGAATTCCGATTAGAGCACTATTACTAACGATATTCTCAGGCAATACCTCTTGACCTACTTCTAAGTTAAAAGCTTCATAAAATACACTCTTAAATGCCTCAGCAATTTCGACAGTGTCTTGAATTAGCATACCATTACAATTTATTTGCTTCGGTACTTGTTTACAGTCAGACTTTTTAAAAACGTTCCAAAAATATGAGCTGTTCTTATAAATACTATTTTCTAAACCTGAATAATAAGATTTTCTTGCTTCAATGTATTTCTTTTTTACAAGTTTCCTTAGGTCTTAATATCTCTGATACCATACGTCATCATTTGTTCTTTTGGCTTTAACAAAATATTTAGTTTTTTTTGTTTATTAGTGCTTTCAATTCTCGCGTAATCCATGGACCCTTATATTTTTGTTTACAACCAATTGACTTCTTAGATACATGCTCATTAAATACAGAATAAATTAAATTATATAAATGGTCAGTGGTTTCATTGACACTGTTACTGCAATTATTTATTAAGTCAATTTCTCTAATGCCCTTGTAAATACCTAGGAAATTTGCTTGTTTGATAATAATAATAATAATAATAATAATAATAATAATAATAATAATAATAATAATAATAATAATAATAATAATAATAATAATAATAATAATAATGGTATTAAAATTTTTAAAGTTGCCCTAAAATTACAGATAAGTCGGGATTTCGGTGACCTCCAGGACACACCTCTGCAACTACCAAAATTTTAAACCAAAGCGTTCCATTGAAGTTTCATGTAGAAAGTATTCTAGTTTACGTTTTGAGGAAAATAACTGTAATAAAAATAACCGAATATCACTGAACAGTAAGGCATATAATAAACTAACTTTTAAGATATGCCGAAGTAATTATAAAAGCTTTGCTACAAAAATACCTACACAGACCATAATAAATTCAATGAGCTCCGAAATACAAATTTAGAAACGAGATGAGAAATTCCTCTTCTCGTGGGCAACACTAAACAAAACCGAAATATTATTCCCAAATGTTACATTTCTGGTTGTAATGGTATGCCCTGAGCTATAATAATCTCCTAACTTTTAATCTTCTGTGAGATAATAATAATAATAATAATAATAATAATAATAATAATAATAATAATAATAATTATTATTATTATTATTATTATTATTATTATTATTATTATTATTATTATTATTATTATTATTATTATTATTATTATTATTATTATTATTATTATTATTATTCCTGAGGATTTGATAATTCAAGTATTGAAACAACCGAGTATTCAAATATCTGAAGATAATAAAACGTGTGTCATCGCCGATCAATCGCCACAAAAATTCTAAAGTAAAAAAAAGTACTTGTCGTTCGTAGATCCGGTTTGATTCGACTACCTTGAGATTATTGGTCAAGCGCCTTGACCACTGAACAACGATTACTGCGCAGCAATTGATTCGTCTTTAGCTTGTTCACGAGTTTAATGCACGCGCCGTATTTGGTTCAAAATAAAGGAGTTTTGTATTTTGTTTTAAAAAAATATCTCATGTTGATAATTTAGTGAATACAGTGATATAATGCCCTCCGAGTTCTCAATTACATATTCCTGCGTTTTGCCAATCAATCTATTAACAACCAACTGTTTTGAGAGAACAGAAAAGGTTCTTTAGTTAGGTAAACCGGAAGAAGTAACGCTTTAGATGAGTGGTTAGCGTTGTATTTTCGTAATACGGCCATCCGTGTTCGATTCTCGCCTTCGCCGTTTACACTTTTTAAAATGTTTCATTTACAAGACTGAGCTCCAGTTGGATACTGCTAAATGAAAGATAATCTCCAGTGGAGAAATTCAGTGATGATGTAATCCTGAAAATAAAGAAAGAAAATGAATGGAGAAAACGAGTTACACAGTTAATTCTGTTAATGGTTCTATATTTGATATTAACCGTTAATTTCGTGCATTTTTAAATTGTTGTTTATTGACACTATATTCTCCTCTTTTCTCTTTGTGTCTCAATGTGTAAATTTGCTCAAATATTAAACAAATCACGAAACCTCAGTTATATTTGTAACCTAAGGGGAAATACGCTTAGTACGGATAAGTTCTCCAACTCGTTTAAGTGTTATCGAATTTTCATTTTTTTAATATTTACAAATAAATTACTGCATAACAATATTTAGCATTTTCAAAAGTCAATTAACGAATAATGAAATCAGTTCTTCTTTCGAAGTAACATTACGTATTAATCAGTGGTGCAGGAACCAAGGACCTCAGGCTCTGTTAGACCCTAACATTTTCATTAAGGGCTGGGTTCTTCCCCTGAATGATCAGTCCATACTTTAATTGATTTGTAGGTAGGACTACTGTTAATAGTTTCAAAACTCAGGGCAAGGCTTTGTGTTTAGTTTAAACATTAAACTAATACATATACCGCATAATATATCTTTATATTATCTAATACGCATATATGTATAGTCATTTGAAGTAAGTTAACTTGTTTATATAATCCCTCATTTGAGTTAATTATAAGATTATTTAAGTCTCATCGGCGCCTCTAGTGTCCGTATATTTTTTCTGGCGCTGTATTGTGTACTGTGAGTACAAGTATGCAAAGACTCCCTTTTGTCATTTCGTCAGCCAGCGTTTTGCCTCACTCCTGCACACAAACACTCTTTACTATTTGTTCTTTTAACAGATGGGGGTAACTTCATCCTGCAGTTCTAGTTACTCTACCAGCCGTAATTAATCTTGGAGCGGGCGTTAGTTGGATTGCCTATCTCACGGATTTTGTACCTCAGAAATTTCTGCGGCCTACTGTACACACCACACCTAAATGAATATGTCTAAATGTTGTTCTCCCTCTTGTGCTCGTAGCTCTCTAGGGTTTATTTACTTAATAATTAGGCTCGAGCGATAGCCATGATCACAAGCATAGTCAGTTTTTCCGATCCTATTGAAATCTTCCACTTTGCATTATTACACACAACCTTTCAAAAAAAAAACTACTTCAGTATTACGAAAACAGCTAATATTATGTTAAACCAGACGTACTTAAAAAAAAAAAAAAAAAAAAAAAAAAACATCTACGTATTAGTCTATCATACGAGAAATGGATTGTTGCTGGCCCCGATTTCTGGTATCAAGGTCAAATCGAAGACCAAATATTTAAAAACTTTCAACTCAAATTTCGAACTTGCTCTTCTACTACTCGCTAAATCTGTGCTTTTCACACTTTTTAAAAAAATAATATTGATTCCGTGAAGCTCAGGAAGTAAACACTTACAAGTACTTTACTGTTAGGTTCAAGCTGAGTTGATTCACTTTGTGCTACGTTATCAAATGAAATATAAGCATTGAAGTTTTCCAAACAGCATTATTGGCGTGAACAACAAACTGTACAGTGAAAGGAAAAATAAGGGGTTAACTAAAAATCCCGCTGCAGTTGAAGTGCTTATACAGACACGGACAATGAATGACACGGAGAATCAGTCGTGTTAGCAAATGCTGAAACAAATCTTATGCGCTTATTCACCTTCACTAACGTGTCTGCTCACTACGAACGCATCCCCAGCGTATACGTTAACATAGGGCCACAAGAGACTATATAACTCAGATTTTGAGTACAGTTTCAAAAGTTCACTTCCGTAAACTGTAAAAGGCAGTGATATCTAGGCAATAATAGTCCACTTGTGTTCTATTAAGTCCACTTGTTCTATTTATTGGATATCATGCAAACAATTAATAGCAGTTTGCATGATATCCAACATGATATGATATTTTAACATAAATGGTGTAATTCTTTACCTAACGAAGAACTCTTTCCTGAACATGAATCTAACTCTTGATCACACTACTGACGATTGTGAGTTTTTATTGTAAAAAACTGCATTGAGTAGGGTCGGATCTACCGTGCATGGTATACTTCAGTTGATGTCTTTGAGGGGGAACAAAATGTGATTAAGGGGGATTTCCCCCACGATAATTCGCATCCTGCTTCATGGCATGAATTATATATTTATGTCTTATGATGTAAGCAGTGTTTGTATATTGCCGTCTATTATGTCTGAAAGTAATATTTGTGTTCTGGTATTGATGTATTCAAAAGTTAGTTTTTATGAATCTGTTCGTGTTTATTTTCCAGGCGCCCAAAAGGACAGCATGAAGAATTACATAGAAAAACAATTTCGTTTGAGAATGAGAAAAGAGTAACATTTACAGTGCCAGCTGGTGGGCATACTAGAAGTACGTATGAGAAACTCTCTTTCTTTATTATTCAACTACCTCTAAGCACCACCATTGGTGACTCTTTAATTCAGAATTTCAGTTAAAAGAGACAAGAACACAGTTCTTACTACGGTACATTTTCCGGAGTTTATCCTATGCTGTTATGTAAGCCCGCACAACCATTAAGTAACGGGGTTGCATACACACAAGTCGTTCGTAGATACAAGGATCTTATAAAATAGAGGATCTGCCCATACAACAAAATCGTGAAGCCATACGTCACAGCTTCGCCACACCTACTCTGCCCACTCCGCGCCACTAAGGTCGCTACGTTTCGAGCCAACAACCATGCCGGAAACGAGAGTAGCAAATCAGACGTTCCGGTTCAGATGATGCTTGTTTATTTTTTTTTGGGGGGGGGGGGCTTCATTGAGTTCATATGATTAAGATACGTATCGGCAGCTCCTCTATTTTATAACATCCTTGCTTAGAAACTATGAGAAAGTGCATAAGTTTTCGCACATATTTTCTTGCCTCCAAGCATCCCTCGAGCTGAAAATCGTAAATTGAATTTCATAGAGTAGGAGTCTCCGAACTTTTTAGCCTAAGGGTTACACTGACTTCTCTATAAAGTTCCAAGGGCCAAGCCATAGGTCATAATACGACCATTCTATAGCTTCAGCGCCATCTTGTGGAGAACAGCAGAACTAGAGCATATTCTGGAAAAGTTCTGCTGCGCGATCACTTGTTTGGAAGATTCAAGTACTTTCGGGTGTTTTTGAACATGTTCTATGCAACGAGGGCGCGTGATATAAGTACGGAAGACAACCGAGAACGGACAGTTCCAAATTTTGAGTTCGGAGTGCAGATGCGATCTGAAAATGGAAATATGGTACGACTAGTATGTTTTGTGACTATAATTTCTTACAAGGGAAGAGAGGGAGATTATATATCGAAGTGGAAGATAGTTTATATACCAATCGAAAGCAGTAATAGCATCTATTACAAACCTGTAATAAAAATTTTCTGAATGCATATACTGTGCTAGTTATATGAAAATACAGGGTGTCCAGAAAATCCGTTTCCACCCCTAGAAATCGCAAACAATGAAGCAGATGCCAAAACAGGAAAACACGTGTTTGATCATTTTAAAAGTACAATGTATCAAAGCAAAAAGTGTTGTCCCAGGGCCACCTGCAGGGTCCAACTCAAAAATTGCAAAAGATCAGGGGATCAAGTAGCATATCGTTGGAAATCTGTTGGAAAATGAAAAAAGACGGAACAAGTTTTGACTCTCTAAAATTACCCCGTGCAAAATGGCCTCCGTTCAAAATGTCAGCAAAAACGTCATTGTAAAATCTATGGCCACCCCCAAAAAACCTGAAACGTCGAGACAGATGTAAAAACAGGAAAGCATGTGTGTCATCATTTCAAAAGTACAATGATTAAAAGTAAAAATATTTGTCCCAGGATCCTCCACAGGGTCCCAGACGGGGTCCTACTAAAAATTTTCAAATGATAAAGGGGCTCAAGTAGCACATCGTTTAAAGCTGTTGTTCGGGCAAAGACAGTGTGTTTTAGTTCTTTTTTTCTGTAGTCGGGTTTTAGTTTATTTTCACTTTATTTTTTGTACTCAACGGAAAGAAAGAAAATGCCTCTACTGTGGGATTCTGCTCTTTGGGCCTAGTAATGTTTAAATAAATAAAAAATATAATAAAACAAAAGCAAATTAAGAAATAAAGAAAGGAAAAGGAAAGACATAACATTTGACATCTTTGAATATAGATTTGACTAGTTTATAATGTGTATACAACCATGAACATAAATAAGTAGAGGTTGGAGCCATAAGAAATAAAGACTCTTTCCTCTACTTTTTTGTGTTAGTGACTCTACAATAGTGATACTTATGCTTGTTGTTTGGATTATCAATTATAAAATGATTCAAAAAAATCTTGCAGCAGGAATAGTGAACACTTGCAAATGTCTCACAATGACAACAAGTGCCGATTGCAAATTGGAAAGTGAATGCGCTCGGAGAATCGAAATGAAGATGTACATTTTGACCGACCGCCATTTTACACAGGGTAATTTTAGAGAGTCGAGACTTGTTCCGTCTTCTTTCATTTCCCAACAGCTTTCCAACGATATGCTAATTGACCTCCCTTGCCATTGAAAATTTTGAGTAGGGCCCCATAATGGGGCCCTGGGACAAATATTTTTACTTTCAATCATTGTACTTTTGAAAAGATGACACACATGTTTTCCTGTTTTTACATCTGTCTCACCGTTTCAGGTTTTTTGGGGGTGGCCATAGACTTTACAATGACGTTTTTGCTGACATTTTGAACGGAGGCCATTTTGCAGACATTTTAATTTTAGAGAATCGAGACTTGTTCCGTCTTTTTTCATTTCCCAATAGATTTCCAACTATATGTTATTTGATCCCCTTACCTTTTGCAATTTTTGAGTTGGACCCTGCAGGTGGCCCTGGGACAACACTTTTTGCTTTGATACGTTGTGCTTTTAAAATGATCAAACACGTGTTTTCCTGTTTTTAGCATCTGTCTCATCGTTTGTGATTTCTAGGGGTGGAAACGGATTTTCTGGACACCCTGTATTTTCATATAACTAGCACAGTATATGCATTCGGAAAATTTTTATTACAGTTTTGTAATAGACGCTATTACTGCTTTCGATTGGTATATAAACTAACTTCCACTTCGATATATAATCTCCCTCTCTTCCCTTGTTAGTGAAAAGATAGTGTGTTTGATTGTGAGTTGATACAACCAGTGCATTCTATTTATTCAGAACCCCGGCTTTTAATGGCATTAATTAACATTATTATTATTTGAAGCTATGTACCTTTTCTGTGCATTTGTATAATATGGAAAAGAAACGAAAGATAGATACTAAGTAAATGAAATCTTTAAGTTTTCCGTCCCACGATTATGCTGGTTAGGCTAAAGGGAACGGTGATAATGAGAAATGAATGAAATAGTGGAATGAAGATAGTGGGAAGAAACGTGAGAAGACCGAGAAAACCCACGCACATGGTGTTTGTTCACCACAAAGTTCACTTGACGCGAGCTGGGATCGACCCAAGAACCCCATGCGCCGGAGGTGAACTCTCTACCACTGAGCTAGATACTGACTGAAGACATTTAAAGAATAATAGGTATAATATTTCGTAATTGAGTCAAGTAATAAGAATAATATAATCTGTATGAAGATAATCTGTAATAAGGTAATTAAGATAGTCTGTCACGTAATAACAGTAAGATAATTAGCGATGAAACAACATCATTCCGCAAAAAAATATAAAACGTCATTATGAAACTAAACAGTCAGAAGTACTCCAAATTTACAGGAAGCCTACGGTTAGAAAAAATATGAATATTTGAAAAGCAGGTTGAAATCTCAGCGATTGTTGTTTAAGAAAGTTAATGCTGAACAAGAAGCAGCAACTCGTGCTAGTTACCGCGTCGCAGTGGCGTAGGGAAGGGGGGCAGAGGGGCCGGCCCCCCCAAAGAGGTCCGACAATGTACTTTGGTACTTTAATGTTTGTATTTTTTATATATATTTTTATGTTTATATATTTTTTGTTTGTAATTTTTCTATATGTACCTATAACAGCACTTGTCCCCCCCCCCAAACACACATCCTGGCTACGCTACTGCCGCGTCGCTTATTCAATAGTGAAACATGGGAAACCATTTACCGACGGAGAATTAATCAAGGATTACATGGTTGCAGGAGCAGAAGAAGTGTGCCCAGAGTAAGCTAATTTATTTAAAACTAGGGTTGCCATAATTTTTTGATCCAAAATACGGACAAGCCTTAAAATGACGACTCATCAAAGATACGGTGTCCAAACACAGAATAAATATTATCAAATTTCTTACCTAAAAATCACCTTTTTAGGTTATCAGATAATTGTTTACAGTAACTCTTAAAACACTTTTGGAAACTAACATATTTTATATTTTTTTCGTTAACACGAATATAATAAATCATGCCATTAGATTACGTATATCAAATCTAACCAAAAGAACCCTGGAATGGAAAAATGAGACACTTTTTAAAAAGGTAACCTACTTTATTAATAATAACTAAAATATAAGTTACCGTATATGATGAAAACACAGTTCTTTTCGCCCGAGATTTTAGTGATTCCCGACTCGGAAATTTTCGGGCAGCTCCAAAAACTGTCAAATAGGGACATTTTCCTATCTCAAGCTTTGTACGATACGGACACGGACCCAAAAATACAAACAGTCTGTACAAAATACGGACATATGGCAACCCTATTTAAAAGCATATGTTTGTCAGCACACACTGTGGCTCGAAGAGTAGATGACATTGCAGAAGAATATCTGACAGACAGTTGACAATTGACAATAGTTCTCTTTCGCTTTGAGTAAGTCAAAGAAGTTTCAGATACTACTTTTATTCAAGGAATAGATAAAAATTATGAAGTATATGAAGAGCTTCTTGACATTCATAGCATTCACAACACAACCACTAAAGAAATGTGTTAAAAGAAGTTGAAAATGCTGTTTAGAAAAACAATCTTCAACGGGAAAAAAATAAAGTGTACTACTGCTGATGGTGCCAAAACATGTGTGGAAAAAATAAAGGTGTTGTTGCTCTTGTATCAAAGGCCATACAAAATGACGGGGTTCAAAACCATTAACCGTACTTTCGATCATTAATCAATAGTTTTTGTACAGAAAATGGTAGGATATGTCAGAAGTTTTAAAGCCAGTCATGTCAGCTGTTAATTATATCAGATCATATGGGCTCAATCAACGTCAATTCCGCGAATTTATTGAAGAGATTGGAGAAGATAACTTACTATATTATACTGCAGTATATTGTCTTAGTTGCAGAAAAGTTCTAAGGAGATTTTTCGAGTTCCGAAGAATAATCGAAATTTTGTTGCGTTAAAAAATCGTTCTCTGGCTGAGTTACACAACAATAAATGGTTATGGAAGTTAGCATTTTATAGGCTACATATTTAACTAAACATATGAGAGATCGTAATTTAAAATTACAAAAAGAAAACCAGCTTTTGCCTGATTTGTACATTCACATTAAGTCTTCTCGACAAAGAAAATTGTTTTGTGACAATCTCGTTTTTTTTAAAAAAAAGTTTCACGCATTTTAATACATGCCAAACATTTAGTCAGCAAACTGAGACTGGATTACCAGTAGATTTTGCAATTGAAGCTTTTGGTGCTTTCAAAATAAATTTTGAGTCTCGTTTTTCAGAATTTCATGTAATTGCAAATAACATCAATATTTTTCAAAATCCTTTTAACTCCGACATAGAAGCCCTTGCCCCTAGAGCTTCAAATAGAAATGATTGATTCGCAGTGTAACGATATTTTAAAAGAAAAAAATATTTAAATTCATTATTGCTGAAATTTTATAAAAGTCTTCTACTCACACAGTTTGATCAGTTATAACCAGAGATGTGCGTCTACGCGTAAAAAACGATAGTTTACGTTTACGTGTCAACTATGCGTAGACAATGTAAACAACGTAGACTATGTAGAATATGTCAACAACACGTAATTTAATATGGCATCGTGGACAATAAAGGAGCTTTATTTTGTAGTTACCTTGCGAAATTGCGTACAAAATAAAATGCCTAGACCAGTGAATAGTAACTTTCAAATACTTAGTTTCGTCTTGATGAAGGAAAATGAAAAATATTATGCATTTTGTAAAATATGCAAGAAAAAATTGGCAAATACAGCATATTCAAGACTGAAAGCTCACAGGTGAGAATTAGTTTTGTAAATTTCATTATAAAAGCAGTGCTCGAAGTGGAAAATCTAAGGAAGTGGTATGTGTAGAGCAGAGTAAACATACAGATTAGATAATTCACTCTACTTTTTATATGTTACTCGTTTCCCTAATCTTTCGCTGCACGCATATTTGCGGATCCCAAACGTTTCACATATCCTCTGATCTGATTGGTCGATACAGATACGATATCACAGGACATGATCTACATATAGCACAAAGTAAACGGCAGATGGCGTCGACTCGGGTAGCCGAGTGGGCTAGCGCAACATGCCAGTAAAGAGAATGTTTTTGGCGTGGGTTCAAATCCTGCCTACGGACAGTTTTTTCTACTACTTTTAAAAATTTTTATAAGACTTCTTTCGTTAAAATAAGATTAAAAATAATATTCAAAAAGTGATTTAACGATCATTTTTTTTTAAATTTTCATTAAACTTCTTTCATTAAAATAAGTTTGCCCTTGTACTGTATAGATCCACAGCAAATGTAGTAGTAGTACGTTGCCCTTGTACTATATACATCCATAGCTAATGTAGTAGTAGGAACGGGTTAGAAGCCCCGCAGGGGTTGTTTGGGTTCTGTTCTCGACGTCAAATCGGAGAATGCTGAAACGTTTGGGTTCGGCAAAAATGCTCGCTGCACCGAAGCGAAACAACTGAATGAGGAAATCTGAACAAACGAGCAACGAAATTGTTCCTTACATTTGATAGTGGTTGTCTACATAGTCTACACGGGAAAAGGTGTAATGTAGATTATGTATAGATTACAGTAGACAATCGCGTAGACGTAAAATTATAGTTTACGGCACATCACTGGTTATAACCACACTATGCCTCAGTTCGTATATATGTTTTCATGTAGCTATTTTTAGTTTCTACGAATATTAGCGATAACTTCAGGAAAAATACACCAGTCTCAAATTCTCAAAACACTATATTTAACGAGAATAGCTTGTTTTACATCATACTTCAAAATTATATGTTTAACTATCATGGCGACACACACTATTATATATCGTAAACATTTTCTTGACAATGGTTAACATCACCATGCAACGTAGAAACAGAAATTATATATATATCAATCTGCAGATATTGCTTACATTATTTCTTACTTCTTCTATTTTATGACACTGCTATCCTAATTACGAACAAAATATACAATATACAACGATATTGTTGTACAGTTCTATAAATTTGCTCGTGGTATTCTTTCCACTTTCGGAGTGAGAAGAGCGCTTCCTTGTGGAATGCAGGAAGATATGAGTCATTAATGGTTCAGTTGTAGAAGTGAAAGGTGGTTTGTGTAGACAGTCGTCAGGGAGTGGAGCAAATACGAAAACCGTGTTGCTGTAATAGCACTAAATGTAGTAGAGAAGGCAAACGGATAGATGTTCAGGCTTCTTCAGACGATGAACACCTCTAGGAGAAACTGAACTGTGAAAGATAGCATTAGACAAAGAAGGAGACAAACAGTGCGGACTCCAGAGCTTGTAAAAGCGGTAGTGGCACGTGCTCGAAGAAATCCCATACGAAGGCAATCAGTGATGACTCGTGAACTGCAAATTTTTAAAATATCTATCGCGTGTGTTAAGGTGTGACCTGAGACAGCAAGCTTACAAACGACGTATCGGACAACTCCTCGTTAATGATTTAACACGTCAAACAGTCATAAAAACAAAGCGCTTGCTGAAGCGTTACGTAGCAAATCCGCACAGACGAATCTTCTGCACGGATGATAAATTTTTCATTGCTCAAAACAAGAGAGTTTATACCATAAGGTCACTTTAGAAACAAGTTCACTTCTACACTTCTGTTTTGCATGGCCAAATCTGGAGCTTCCAGCAAGATTCGACACCCAGGCTAAAAGCATTTCTGAGTAGTTGGAGAGGAATGTACCAGACTTCATTGCGACATCTGATTGGTCTTCTGTTAGTCCAGACATCAGTCCTCTGGACCAGGGTGCGAATTGGCGGGGGGGATGCCAGGGATTTCCCCCCTGACAAAAATCTTTCCCACCCTGGAGAAGAAAAATTTTTATCCCTGGCAGGGATAACTTTTTCCCCCTCTGGAGTATTTTTAAATGGACATAAAGATAAGATAGAAAAAGGGAACAATTCTTACTTTGCGTAGCTAACCTAAATATTACTTTAGTGAAAATTTATGAAAGATCTCACATCTCAACTGTTTTGTACTTGTTAGTATATATATATATATATATATATATATATATATATATATATATATATATATATATATATATATATGTGTGTGTGTGTGTGTGTGTGTGTGTGTGTGTGTGTGTGTGTGCGTGTGAGGACTGGATGCGCATATGGGTGAAATTCATCCCCCCCTGGGAAAATTTTTCAATTCGCACACTGCTCTGGACTACCAATTGTGCACTGTACTGCATGAAATCGCCTGCAAGGAACGACACAACAAAACTGGCACATTGAAGCTCTCTATTATTCAAGCAGTAGCGGATTCCTGTGAGGAAACTGTTTAATGCAATTAATGCGTGGTGACAAAGACTTAAGACTTGTGTGCCGGCAAAAGGTGCTCATTTTGAGTAATGATAGATGTTTTCTGTTGACAATGTATTCCGTATGATTTAGTATTCAGATATTACAATATCTCTCATCATATTGTATCCGTTTATTGATTACTTTGTGACAGTATTTATTGTAGTACAGTGGAGTCTCTTTAATTCGAAGTCCAAGAGGACACGAAAAAAAATCGAATTATACAAAATTCGAATTAACCAAACACACTCATTTTTAAGTAAAATCAAGGGAACAAAATAACTGCACTGTACATGAAAAACTAATTGACATACAATGCAATTTAGCTTCAAAGCATCACATTTTCTGCGTAATCCAATATTGCCGCACACGAACAAACTTATATTTACTGTACTCACATAAATTAAATAATCAAACGTATAATGGAAAACATATTTATATATACACACACAGCAGTACCACATACACAAGTGACAACCTTAATTATGTGTTATTCTCTCACTTAAAAAAAGTTCGTGATTTTCATTTGCTTTCTTTTGTTTGTTTTCACGCGGTCAACAAAATCGTCAATTTCATTAATCGCGTTAAATACGTTCTTAGTTACATTTGATTGAAATTCAATAAATTGTTTTAACTTTTGAACGATTTCGAAAAATTCCGATGATGTAGGTACACGTTCTTGCGTTACTTCATCGCCGATCTCGTATTCGTCTTCTTTATCATCATCAAATGAATCGTACTTTTGTGTCACTTCTTCAGAACGGAAGGGAGTCCAGCGGAGATGGTATCAGCAAATAAAGCTTTCTCTTTCCCACGGTCGTCTCTGGATAACATATAAACAAAAACCAGCTGAAATTGCATTGTTCTGTTTGCAATCTGTCGAACACTTTAAATTTTTCTACTATAAGTACTTCGAATTAACCAAACAGGAGATTCAAAAGTATTCGATTTACTTACGATTTTTTAACCATTGTTTTTAATACAGTTTTCAAGGGAATAAACTTTTGTTCGAATTATTCAATAAATCGAATTATCCAAGTTCGAATTAAAAAGAGTCCGCTGTACTAGGTATGAACATTTATATTGAGGTTACTTATTGAACTTATGGAATGCATTGAACATGGTTGACGTGTTAATTAAGAAGAAACTATCGGAAAGAAAATCGTAAAACATAAATAAGAAAAGGGTATTGGTGAATTAATTTACTGCACTAACAATAGGGTTACGTATATTTTGTTATGTAGCAAAATAATAAGAGCAGTTTATAACTATCGGGAAAGCCAGGCGACAATAAGTATCGCTAAAATCTAAACAATATTCATAATTATCACTGTTGAGACCCGTAAACACATATAAACAATAGGAAAATCATATTGTAATACGGATTTAAACCATTGTGTGCCCTTGTGGATGAGTCACTGAGTGTTTCAGTCGAAATATTGAAGGAAGGTTATGAGAAACGTTACTACAGTCCGGCTCAAACCTCCTAACGTTTAAGGCGTGTTCTCCTTTTCACAATACCCAATGCAAGTTGGGCGACGTTGTATAATAGCTTTGTTCCTGGATTAGGAAAAAGCAATTTCAAAGCTACGTCCTTATAATATATGTGACTATAGAATTAATACATTTGTAAGAACAAATTTGTTTTTCAATATCTTAACTTCTCGCGTTAATGTTTCACGTTATGCCTACACACGAAAGGAAGCAACAATGCAGCACCTACACACCATTCGCTTTTGACAGACATCAAGAGGTTTAAGCCGGACTTTAGGTGAGTGATTTGAGGTATTTATATTGCGAGTTTAATGTACTATAAATGTATCCTTGAGGAAGTTGGTAAGTAAGTAGCGAAACTATCGAAACTAAAAATTAAAATAAACACAACGTAAATGCTTTTAAAAAATATTGTTTAATTCTAAAGAAAATAAAAAAGTATTTGATTCATTTCTTTTTTAAATGAAAATTGTTGATTATATCTCAATGCTCAAACACTAACTGCATCGTAGTTAACGTTTGAAATATCTATAATATATTCTAAGTACTTTGGGCAAGTAAATTTATTCAAAACAAATCTTGCTTAGTTATCCAAATATTAAGTATTCAATTAATGTTGCGTAGTTATTCAAATATTAAGTATTCAATTAAAAGAAATGTAATTGATTCTTCAATTTTCTCTTTTAAAGCTAGTGTCAGCTTGAATATAACTAGAGTTAAAGCAGTGGTCAAAAAAGTAGCCAATATACTAACAGATTTAATTTTTGGCTTCCTGGAGGTTCATATATTAAAGATAATATATATCTCGATGATTATTTTTGCAGCTTATGATGTAAGTACTTAATTATATTTATACATTTGTATGAGTGGTAACCAAATACTGTTAAATCAAATTTATTTCAAGTTAACACACCTTTTTGATGAACAAACGAACCTTCGGTTAAATTGTCTGAAGATCCAAAATAGTTGTTAACATTTCCTTTCTCTTTTCGGGATTTCCTTAAATCATTAAGAAGGAGCATACTACAGCGGCGCAAATTTGTCTTCAACATTGGGGGGGGGGGGGCAGAGAGACGGGTAAGACCGTTCCTATAATCTTTTTTTTTTTTAAGCGATGTTCAAAATATTTATGAAGTTAAAAAAATGCTATGAAAGATTAGGAGAGCAGAGCTGTCTTCAACATTGAGAAGCGGGATGATTTTAGACTTATTCTGGGGGAGGGAATCAATTTCATCTCACTTTCCTTTGTGGCAATCGGACACAAATCATCACATTTCTCCCTCAAAAATAAATAAATAAATAAATAAATAAATAAATAAATAAATAAATAAATAAATAAATAAAAATCAAATCGGATTATTGGGGGAACAGTCCCCAGTTCCAAGAATGAAGGGGACATGTCCCCCTCATCCCACCCAGGATTTGCGCCAGTGGCATATTATAAATATCCAGATCTAACTAATTAACTCTATGGCTTATGGAACCCGGAGGTTCAATACCGCGTTCACAAAAGCTTTCCACCGACTTCTATCCTTAGCCAACTGGATCCAGTTTCTACTTTGTATTCCTATCTCTGCGAGATCCATCTTAATATTGTCCTCCCATCTGCGCCTAGGTCTTCCTAATGATTGTTTTCCGATAGGTATTCCAGTCAAGACTTTGAAAGCGTTTCTACTTTCTTCCATCCTAGCTACATGACCTGCCCACCTAAGCCTCCTAGACTTGATGACCCTAACAATGTTTGGAAAACCGTATAAATTGTAGTTCCTCGTTATGGAGTTTCCGCCATTCTCCATTCCCGTTCCTCTTGGGTCCGAATATTCGTCTCAGGATCTTGTTCTCAAATACTTTCAGTCTCTGTTCTTCTCTCAGAGTAAGCGACCATGTTTCGCAACCATATAGAACAACAGGCATGATTATAGTTTTATATATTTTAAGCTTCAAATTCCTCGACAGAATTCGCGACGACAAGAGATTTTAAACTGAATGATAACACTAATTCCCTGCTTTTAGTCGACATTTAATTTGTTCGTGAATATGATTTTCATCTGTTAATATTGATCTTAGATATTTGAAAGTGTTCACTTTATCAAAAGTATTATTTGCTATTTTAAAGCATCCATAATTTGCCGTATTACGGTCCCGATGCAGTTTCATGTATTTAGTTTTTTCAGCATTTACTTCTAAAGCCATGTCCATGCAAGCGTTTAATAAGATCTCTGCATTTTTTCCTATTGTTCTCCTGTCATCTCCTATTAAATTTACATCATCAGCATACGCCATAACTTGATGAATCCTCGTTCAACTCTAGGTCCTGGTTGCTATCTTTGGTTTTCCTTATAGCGTATTCCAGAACGAAGTTGAATAATAATGGCGACAACGCATCTCATAGTTTCAGGCTATTCTCAAATCACACAATAAGCAGAATTTCAGCTTTCCAGCTGATTACAACTAGAAATCCAGCATATTCCTAAACTCACATGATCATGCAACTGAATACATATTTTGTTTTGGTTTCTACCTGATCGAACTCGAATCTCTCGCACCAAAAGATTGAGATGGCCACCTATTTGGTTATGCAGGGTTTTCAATTAAGTATTTAAATCATAAAAACGTTAAATGGTTGGTTTGGGGAAAGTTGCTAAAATGTACAGTTACAAGGTTAGCTATAAATCACTCTTTGATACTGAAAAAACAGTTTCCTGGCTTTTAATAAAGTACTTCGTTAATAAGTCTACCCTTGCAGGAGTCTATGAAAACATCTGTCATAGTGAAAATTCATATATTGGTAGGACCAAGATGAACAACATTATCAGAAATCATGAATATATCAGAGATTCTAAGGATTAGCATTTTTTCAGTTGTTTCAGGGTTGCAAGAGCATTTAGGTGTGTCCAACTATACAGGGTGTTACAAAAATATGTGAATATTTTTTTGGGAACAGATTCCTAACATCAAAATAAGAAAAAAAATTGATATGGACCTGTGTTCAAAAATGGATAGGTTCGGAGTTATAGGGTGCGAAGATATGAAACAAGTGTTCTTTAGAAGTTCACAGCTTCACTACTATGGGACCTATCTTAGTTGGGTCAAGACGTCACTGAGAAATTGGTATATGAACTATCCAAATATCCGTGTTTCAGAATGCCCCAGTACTTGCACACCAATTTTTAGAGAGGTTGGTGGAGAGTGATTAAGTACTCCCAAAGAGCCTCTCTATAAATGATTGTACAAGTAGGTTCTGAAAGGTGGATATTTGGATAGTTCATATACTAGTTTCTCAGTGTTGTCTTGACCTGACTACAATCGGTCCTATAATAATGGAAAGGTGGACATTTTTTCACGTTTTATTACTACGCAGTCTATTACTACAAAACTATGCACTTCCGACCACATGTCCATATGAACTTCTTTTTTTTAAGTTTTTTTTTTTTTTTTATGTGAGGAATCTATTCCCATAATATTGTAACAAATTTTGAAAAACACCCTGTAGAATTAGGCCACCAAGCAACTTCCCCAACAGAAAGGAATTGTATGGATCTTATTGTAATTTGTATTTTAGGCATTGCTTTCAGACAACATTTACATATATGACTTGCGGATAACTTCTTTAGATAGTTGTAATTCTTGTCAACAGGAGATTCAGTACTGTAGATTGTAATTCTTGTCAACAGGAGATTCAGTATTGTAGATTGTTCATATCCCAAGTGCGCAAAACTTTGTTTTATTTGTTGTTTCTTGATCTGTAAAATGATATTTCAATGTAATTGAGAAATATTCCAAATTATACTTGACGATATTACAGGTAACGTTGCTAACTAAAAACACAAGATTAATTATTTTAGAGCAATGTTGCTTGGAAGTAAACATCTTGTATCTTTTTAGCCACAATACGAATATACTTTAAAAATTATGAAATCATGGACAAGAAGACGTGTCTCAACCATAGAAACAAACCAAAAAAAAATTTCACGGGTATATCTCAATTCTTGCCAAATAAAGGGTTAAACCTGGATAAGAATTTGCAGTTATCACCAACAGCTTTGTCAATTACTTTATAGTTTATCACTGCTTGCTATTCTGAGAAAACTAATTTTCAAAGATGTTCTTTCCCAAAATAGTAACTGGACTTGGGGGGGAAAATGAAGTACAACTTTTATTATGTTTATATTCCACGAGTTGTTATTTGTCAGTGAATGCTCATCATAGGTTACATTTTCAAATATATATATTATAATTTTATGTCTTCCACTTTTTGACAAATTATGTGAGTGCTTTTAGATACTGTTTATACTCTGTTGTCATATCACGAAATTATAAAATCTGTGCAATTGTTTTTGATTATCAGGAATGTGAGTTTTGTATTGGCATTCGTTTTCCCTCTTTTCGTCGTGATCGTCGAAGGGCATAGAAGAGTCCTTGAAAACCTTCACAGGATAAGTTTGCAGACATAATTGAATCAGTTATATTATAAAGTTCAATCAATTTAATTTATCTTTGAACAAAAAGGTCTACGATGACGCAAATTAACTATTATAAAAGTTTTGCTTGGTTCTGCGATTTATGGATTTGTTTCACATTACGGAGCTAATTAACAAAGTAATTTTTAGTTAATCAAATAATCGTCATATTTGTATGCAACTTAGTGAGGGGTCAGTTGTGTGATTTTGTATCAAATACAACAAATTCTATCATTTATTTTATTATTTATTTATTTATTTATTTTTACTACTATTTACTATTTATTTATTTACTGATTGTAACAACACAACAAGCATTCTGCCCATTTACAGTGTTTGCTTACATGTATGGCAAAGAACATAATTTTTTACAGAATAAAATACAGAAATCTTTACTGTTTCAGTAACTAATTTAGTTTATCAGATTGCAAATTATATTCCTAAACACTCTTTCAGACATATTGAATATATCTATCACTTTACACCTTTCTTCAATTTATTATAGTAAGAGCTCATTCTCCATAAAGTGGCTTTATATAGGATGTTAATACGTGCTTTCTTACAGTACAAGATACTACTATTGTTCAACCTCGTTTTAGACGTTGGATCTTGCATGAATATATTAGAAGTTAGTTCTATGAAATAGATTTTATTGTTTATTATTTTATACAGAAAAAGTACCTACGTTGCTCTAATGTCAGTATATTAAAGTTGTTTGCTAGTTCTAGGTATGATATATATGCGGGGTAAAATCCAGTTTTTTTTTTTTTTTTTTTCATTAATAGTTTCAAAAACGTGCACTGTACTCTTTCAATCATTTGGGTATATTTGGGGTATATTTTGGGCATCATGACAGGATTCCTACTGGTCAGGGAAATCAGGGAAGTTAAGGAAAACTCAGGGAAAATTGTGCAAGTCAGGGAACTTCAGGGAAAGACTGCAAATCAGGGAAAGTCAGGAAAGTTTTATAAAATATATGTTTTCTAACAGTAACGGTAAAAAAAATTTCAACTTAGCCAACCATTATAACGGACGTTATTAACATTTTTATGGGAGGTAAGTGGAATGTATATATAAGCAATTGAGTACTTTTTGTCTCTATAGAATAAATGTTCTCATATATAAATATTCACCGTTATTTATTTCGTATTTATACATGAACGTCAACCGACATTTGTCAGGAAAGTCAGGGAATTTCCTGGAAAAGGTCAGGGAAAGTCAGGGAGAAGTCAAGGAAATAAATTTCTCCTGATCAGTAGAAACCCTGTATGGGGAGTCCAAATAATATTATTATGAATATATTGAAAAAATGTTTATTTGCTGCTTGACAGACTAAAATTTAAACACACAGAAGAAAAGAATGTATTAATAAGAAATGATAACAATATTGTTTACTCGATGCAAGAAATAACAAGAATAAACAATAGTTAACGAATGTATATTGACAATTAAAATATTTTCCTGAGTACGTTTTATTTTATTTGTTTACCGGCATTTTTGATAACTCTTGGCTGTTATTTTTTGCGAGGGATAAAAATTCGATGAAAAACATGATTCCACTTTGAGCTTGTCTATTCTGGGTGTGCCCTCGGAAAATATCCGAAACATACTTCGGCCCCACCCCCGCCAGTCTTTGTCAAAAAAATAAGAAACCCTTAATTTGCTTAGGGAAAAGAGAGGAATGATCTCAGCTGTGTTGCCAATATGTTATTCTGTCATTTGGTCTTGACGAGTGAAGATCGTAGGTTACTTTGAATGGCTAACAAGACAGAGTACAGTGAAATTCGTGGATTAGTTCATTATGGCAACGCTTCTGCATCCAACAATTGAAAGATCTCGGCCGACGGGAAAACACACATCGACAGCAGCACCAGAAGGGACACAGTTAAAATAGAAAGGCTCTAGTATGATTCCTCTTTTTTACCTTGATGTTTCCTCTCAAAAATTCTTAATTTACTATTCCGTTGTTGGTGTTTTTTTTTTTTTTTTAATTCGCTATAAAGTTGTATTTAGTTGTTATTTCCTGTAATATTTAACGCAAATAATGAAAACAAGCTGAAACTACGAGGACCTTGAACACAATTTCTTCCTTGTAAAAGGTAACAGCCAAGAGGTACCAATAATTTGGATGAACAAATAAAACAAGGCATGTCAGGTTAATATTTTTGTTTTATTTATCATTATACATTAATATACAAGTATGTTATGTAAACGAAAATGAATATGTTAACGTTTTAAACATAGTTGATGATTATCGGAACACTAGCAACAATTTCCCGCTTCGCTGGATTAAATTTAAGATATATATATATATATATATATATATATATATATATATATATATATATATATATATATATATATATATATATATATATACATATATATATATAGTAATATAATCCGCTAGTCAGTCACTTTTTACTATTACTAAAACGCTCTCTGATATCGGCCTTTTTCGATCATTTTGAATAATATATATGGATTTAAACGGGATCGGAAGTGTCACTGTTAGTCTCAGCGACCCAGAAAACTATGGATTCGACATTAATATTGGTTATTTTTATGTATCTCCCTCTCTCCCCAAGTTGCGGGCCTCAATTTGGATTAAACGGGATCGGAAGTGTCACTGTTCAACTCAGCGACCCCGAAAACTTTGGATTCAACACTAATGCTGTTCATTTTTTAATCATTTATATATATACTATATATATCTCCTCCTCCCTTTTCCCCAATTTGCGGGGCTGAATTTGGATTTAAACAGCATCGAAACTGTCACTGTTCTTCTCAATGACCCCGAAAACTATAGATTCGACATTAATATCAGTAATTTTCGATCATTTTTAAATATCTCCCCCTTCTCCTTTTCCTAAGTTGCGCCGTCAAAGTGACATGATAAAAATCCATGCCAAATCCAAACCTCATCTATGTTGAAAATTTGTTTGAGATAAGTCGGGTGGTTTAAGACTGATGAAGTCACAAAGACAGTCACTTTCATTTTCATTTTTTTTATCTCTCTCCTCCTCCCCCTCCCTTACGTTGCACCGTCAACGTAAAATAATGTAATCCATGTCAGCCGTGAACCTTCTCTATGTTGAAATTTTCATCGAGGTCGGTCAGGTGATTCAAGAGTTATTAAGTTTTATTCATGTTTATATATCTCCTCCATCCTCTCCCCCCGCCTACGTTCTACTGTCAAAGTGGAATAATAAGAAACTTCCCAGGCTCGAAGCTCATCTATGTTGAAAATTTGATAGAGATCAGTTGAGTGGCTCAAGTGTTATTAACTCACGTACATAGTCACTTTTATTTTTATATATATTGATTTTTGTATATCTCCCCTTTCTCCTCCTCCCCAATATTACTCCGCGAAACTGAAATGATAAAACACATTCCAGATACGAACTTCATATATGTTGAAAATTTGATCGAGATTGATAGTTTGGTTCAAGAGTAATTAAGTTTTATTTATTTTTTATATCTTTCCTCCTCCCCTTCCCCTAAGATACACCATCAAAGTGAATAGATAAAAACACTGCCAGACCCAAACCTCATCAATATTGAAAATTTGATCGAGATCGATCGCATGGTTCAAGAGATTAAGAGTCACATATATAGTCACTTTCAATTTCATAATATAGATTAAGTAGACTCTTTAAACCACGACACTATAAAGAAGAAAGAAAGTATAGGAGAGTAACAATGGATTATAAGAAGGTGAGTGTTTGTCGGGACTTAACATTTTGTATATGGTCGAAACGGAAACGATTTCCAAACCTTCTTTTAGTTCTACCAGGCATAATACTACAATGTGCCAGACATTGCTTGCAAATAGTGTACGATAATTTTAGCTTTTTTTTTCTTTCTCCATAGGTGTGTGTCATTCACTGGATTATTGTTTTTCTCACAGTAATTGCGCAGCCTTTCAGATATAAAATGAAGTATTTTATCTGCTGTATTTGCTCGTTCTTTTTGTCCTGTTTTATGTTAGCAAAGATGTTTTATCAGCTCCGACACATAGTTCACACAAAAACCGATGTAAATTGCACAGTTAAGTAATATTTACTTATAAATGTAGCAAAGATAGCCGTAGTATTTGTATTATATATTTTATTCTTAGTGTGTTGTGGCTTTTAAATTGTAGCTCTTACACAAATATGACGTTTTCTCTTTTTTCTCTTCAGTTTTACGTCCCACGCTTATGCCGGCTAGGCTAAAGGAGACGGTGATGATGACAAATCAATGAAATGTTGGAATGAAGAAAGTGGAAGGAAACGGGAGAATCCCGAAGAAACCCACGTACACAGTGTTTGTCCCCACAAAGTTCACTTGACGCGAGGTAGGATCGAACCAGGGACCCCAAGCACTAGAGGTGAACGCTTTACCACTGAGCTACCGCGGCCCCTTAATATGACGTTTTGTTTTAGGGTATATCGCATTGTTTTCAAATTTCGAAATTCAGTAACATTATGATACCCTAACTTCTCAAGCCAATAAAATAAATACATTTCAATCGACGCCTATGAGCATTGAAGTTTTGCACTTTTCTGATTTCAGAAGAATGTATTACACAGGGTGTTTCAAAAAGAATGACCTGATTTTAAAAGTCCATATGTATTGGTAAAAACATACCACAAAAATGAGATAAATTGCAAAATACTTACAACATTTTCAAGTTTTAGCTATGCTATTAAATGCTCTATGTGTCCACCAACAGAGCACGAACAACATCTAGACGATAGCTATATTCTACCATTTCATCGGAAGAGCGAGGCCGACCTGGACTCTTACATTTGCACAAGCATCCTTTCTCTTCAAATTGACGATACTAACGAAGAATGTTTTTGGGTGTAGGCGGATCAATGTCAAAATATCGCCGAAAAGCCCACTGGACGAAATCACTGAGTCAGTGTTTGCGAACTGCAGCACACAGAATGCCTTCTGTTGAGCGGACACCATCTTACTTCTGGATGACTGCAAACTGAGAAGACGCATTGACTGACATCTAACGGCGATTTTCTGAAACCCTAGGCTACGTCTATTCAAACAACTCGCATTTTCTTGCCGGCACATTCCATGTTTCGTAATTATTACCGTCCAAAATCAGGTCCTTCTTTTTGAAACGCGCTGTATAATCCTTCGTTTGTTGTTAACTGTAATTTACTCTGATTTGTTCATTTGATATATTTTTCTAGATCTACAAGAAGTGAATAAAAACTAGTATTAACACTGCTACAATGTTTTCCTTGTTTTATGGATAGATTAAATACCAGTTATTCTACTTCAATGTAAACGTCCGCCATATCTATGATCTTCTGTCACGCCCGTGGGAGGCGTCGTAGACTCTGTGCGTGTGTTAATCTTTGTCCATATTTCGCAGGGGGCGCCCTATATCACTAATGGTAGCTTCTCTTGTGTCACAATGGTTATCATAAAGCGCTTGTTTCATCTTGGTAAAAAGACTGTAATCGCATGGAATCATTTTGGGGAATATAGATGATGTTTGAGTCTTTCTATCGCCAGTTATGCAAGAAATCTTGCACAGTTCTAACTGCGTGACACCTGAAATTATTATAAGAGTGCCATTGCTTTTTCCTAAAAGTGAGATGAAGGCGAAGTTCTACCTGTGACATACAGAGTAGTGAAGGATTATCCATGAATGTAGTCTATTATAATGAACATCACCTTCACACTACGACCTTACGTAGGATACATTGTCTTTGACCGAGAAGATTCAGAATGTCTTCATTCATTAGGTTAGAGTTTCAAGCGTTATTTAAACGAGCAAATCCAGGTTTTGTCCGTCCAAGCCAAAATTATCACTTTTCCTCAAATAATGATGCAGTATGTCTTATGTACTTGCATAGAGTTACCTTTTTTGCACCTCAGTGACTTGATAGAGTATCCACCACGCTGAAATTTTGCGGTACCAGAGAAAGTGTAGAATGTGAACCACGATTTTGTAGTATACGCCTACGTCCGTCACTGAATCACGTACAGCCTCTCAGTGATCGACTTCATGTAGAGAAGCAATGAGTTGCAATTGTATGATTATCAGTTTGAAAACGTTCTGAACAGGAGTTGTCCTGAACTGCATCTTCCTTTACACCACAGTTCGGTAGGATAACGCTTTGTCTTATTATGTTTTACATAGTCCCTAAAAATACTCCTGTCCGCTCCTACCACATGGTACTTCAATTTTGATCAACGCACATTACTCCCTATAAGCACTTGTTAGGGCTCTTGGACTCTTTAATTAAAATTAAGTGTTAATCTTGTATTCCCAAAAAAATGTATTAGATTTATTAAATTAAGTTATTTCTTGAGACCGGATGTTAGGCAAAATGCCTACTCTTTAATATTAAAGATATGATCGAAAATAACGTTTTAAAGTTTATATGGGAGGATATAGTTTCAATTTAAGTCAATTTCATTTTACCTATTTTGCTTATTTCGCTCATTCCTGCCTAAATAATTGATTTAGTGCCTAATGTTGCTTATTCTATGCATTTTCTTCAAAATAAGACTTTACTGGAGAAAAGTATATAATTTAGTATTTCAAGAAAGGATTCTGCCTCTTCCGAGATAAGTGCTGTTTGTAGTGATAAGATGTAAAATTTTCGACTACTAAATGTACTGATAAAGTGCTGTAAAACTTTGGACTGCTGTGTGTACTGATAAAGTGTATAAAATTTGGACTGTTATGTATAGTGATAAAGTACTGTAGAAAATGTATTTACCAAATATACATGGAATACATGTCAAACTTCGTTTTTTTATACGTATATATATATTTGGAACTTGAATTTATTTTTTAATTGTATTGAGTATTTATCTTCATTATTTCGAGTTCTGTTTTAGTGCCTATTTTTTTAAATTTTAAGTGCCTATTTTCCAAGCCTAAACATCTGGTCTCTAGTTATTCCAGACTTGTCTGGAATGTGCTTGATTTTAGTTTAGAATGTGTATCCTATAGCTTACATTGGCAAATGCTCTTGAAGTCTTGTTACCAGCCTTCCTTATACTCAGCCTATGTAAGACCACAGGCGTCTCTGGCGGGGGGAAGGGACGAGGGAGACGTGTCTCCCCAATATTTTGAAGTGCAAAATATTCAATATTTTATTCTAAATTTATTTATTTACTAACTACAGAATAACATATAAATAATAATAATAATTATATTTATTTGGAATATAATATTCATGCTGTGAAACGATTATAACAGAGTCCTTGATATACCTCAGGAGGTCCATGAAGGTAAGCAGAAAGATAAAACGGAATCGAAGATAATAAACAGATTGGGCTAGATAATACCATTTAAATTACTTTATTTGATGTCCCCCCAAAATTTTACATGCCAGAGATGT
The DNA here is from genome assembly GCF_964235325.1 of Thermobia domestica. Classification (NCBI taxonomy): domain Eukaryota; kingdom Metazoa; phylum Arthropoda; class Insecta; order Zygentoma; family Lepismatidae; genus Thermobia; species Thermobia domestica. The sequence goes on along the minus strand of NC_137455.1, from coordinate 35,807,143 downwards.
CAGTGTGTAAGACCATTCAATTTTAAATTATATTTCATCTGTCTGTTTTATTTCCAGAATTTAATTAATGTAAACAACCTTATGAATGATGTTGCTTATATTGGATTTACGAAATCTAATAATTTTGCTTACCATTTAAGAGGATATATGGGTAAGATCAACAAAAAAAGTAAATTAATTTATCTATAAAAAAATGTTCAAGTCAATGTCAAGATTTTTCATATACTATAGTTAACAAAAATTAAGGGATTCTTTTCATGATAATTGTGGATTTAAATGCTGTGAATGTTTATGTTAACGAAAGGAGAGAACAACCGATTTTCAACACACCAAATCCTCTGTAGGAGCGAGGTTAATGTTACACAAAGAGTGAAAAAGTGCATGAGTAAATTGAGACTCGGTTGTATAGAAGTGTTCTGTCAGAGGTGTTCTGAATATGGACACTGGATTGTCCAAGCACAACAGGAGGTTGTGGTACAAGCCATGTGGTTTGAGTGAAAGAATACCGATTTCAAGAGTGATAGGGTGTATGGCTGTTCTGAGAACGGACTGGGTGGCATGGTGGTTTAAGAGGCTGACATACTGAAAATAATACAAAATTTACCATTTTTCTTTTACTTCTTTTTTATAAGTGAAAGGAGATAATGAAATGCAACTTACCACAATCATAGATAATGTCCTTCTACACCAGAAAATATGAACCTGAAGAATTTTCAGCTTTGCTATCCATAGAAATCACAGTAAGTTGCGTTTCAGTATCTTCTTTCAGTTATGAAAAACAAGCAAAATAAAAATGGTAAATTTTGTACTGTTTTTAGTATATCAGGCTCTTAACGCATGAGCACGGATCGCAGAAGATCCGGGGATCGAGCTTTGGTCCAGTCATGAACTTTTCACTCTTTGTGTATCGTAGATATTAATTTTTTTCTTTTCAACTTATTTATGAATACGGTGATTCCAAATGCAACCTTAAAATTTGACTATTTATTTGCTAAGAACTGTGGATTATTCTTGAACTAGCATCAAGTACCCGCTTCACTGGGTTAAATTAAGAAAAAAATAGTAATATGTTCCGTTAGTCAGTCACTTCTTACTATTACTAAAGCACTCCTTGATATCGGTTATTTTCGATTATATATATATATATATATATATATATATATATATCCCCTCTTCTTTACATTTTGCTGGGGCACGGTATCAGAAGTGTCATTGTTCATCTCAGCGACCCTGAAAACTATGAATTTGACACTGATATTGGTCATTTCGATCATTTTTATATATATCCTCCTCTCCCAAGTTACAGGGCTGAATTTGGATTTAAACGGCATCACAAGTGTCCCTATTCATCTCAACGATCCCAAAAACTATAGATTCGACACTAATATCCGTAATTTTCGATCATTTTTAAATGTCTATTCCCCCTCCCTTCCCTTAAGTTACACAATCAAAGTGATATGACAAAAACCATCTCAGATTCGAACTTCATCTAGGTTGAAAATTTTATCGAGGTCAGTCCAGTGGTTCAAGAGTTATTAAGTTTTATTTATTTTTATATATCTCTCTCCTCCACCCCCCCTAAGTTCTATTGTGAAAGTGAATAGATAAATACCATCCCAGGCCTGAACACCATCTATGTTGAAAATTTGATCGAGATCGGTCGGGTGGTTCAAGAGATTAAGTGTCACAAACATAGACATTTTCAATTTTGTAATGTAGATTATTAATTGCTGAAAGCTAATTGACTATTGAATCTATTTACCCTTATCTCAATAACTAAGTTATGATATATATATATATATATATATATATATATATATATATATATATATATATATATATATATATATATATATATATATTAAATATACTCCAAGTTCTGGATAATCACAATAACATTTTAAAACACATTTTTCTGACCAGAACAAAATGAATTATTTAATAACTATACGATTTTTGTTAAAGTTTCAAGGACCTAACGTCCTCTTCATCAGACATTGAGAAAAGACAGATGACAGCAAATCTTATATCTTCCTCAGCCGTTAGTTAGAAAAAATGCAGTGTACAGTATGGTTAATAAGATATAGTCCAGTATATGGTATAGTTAATGAGATATAGCTCAATATACGATATGGTTATTGAGATATAGTCCCAAATTATGATTAACTCTGAAAATTTAATTTTTGCCTATCTATGATATCTAAAGAGTTTGGAACACCCTGTAGCCTTTTAGCGACACTAGCGCCAATGAGAATGTACGTAAATCAATCTTCAGTTATTTGAATGTAATCAGACTCTTGATATAATAAACATTGCTGAAGTTTGCAACACTGCTTAAATCATGTACTGTAATTGCGAGAACTTGTAATTACAGCTACTAAAAGCTATTGCTGTAATGCTATAAAAGAGAAGAGAAACAACAGTCGTTTTAAATATTTTCCACAAATACGCTAATTTCACCAATGTTGCGAACTTTATCAATGTTTATCACATCTCCGGAAGGGTTTGAGATATTCAAGTGCTGTAAACGACAAAATAATTTGTACGAAATCATACAAGTAACTAGATATGATACTTATCTAAGCCTTTTTTTTTTAACTATACATACTATAATATCCTTACTATAAAAATACTATAATAACATACTATAAAAATACTATAACATCCTTAGATTGTAACACTGAACAATAAATGTGATATTTTAAGTTTTCTTTGACATGTTATTTGAAATATATAATAATCAGACGTAGTGCCGTTTGAAAAAATATAACTTTATGTTAGGTTGGCAACACTTCATTGGGTTTCCTGTTTAATAAATGTAAAGATATACCTTCTTATAGTTGCTTCGTGCAAAGTTTCGCTTTTCTCCCTCTTTTCGTTTCTCCATTATCACGGTTGGACATTATAAATGGTGCACCCTATATTTATCTATCTATTTATCTATTTATCTATCTATCTATCTATCTATCTATCTATCTATCTATCTATATCTATCTATCTATCTATCTATCTATATATATATATATATATATATATATATATATATATATCAATTACTGTATTAAAATATCTCTCCTAGTATTAATTATGAAAAAGAGTAAAGCTTTCTTGTGGGGCTAAATGATTAGAATTCCCGTCTACAATACAGGCGATCTGAATTCGATTCCCAATATTTTGGTGGTTCGGATCTCACATTAAACTGTAGATCCATATCTCATGTAGCCTTAAGGCTAAAAAAGTTATATTAATCTCCAAAATGTAAAAATAGTGAAGAAAGTAGAATTAATTAGCTATGGGAACTAATTGATCTTACAGCAAATCTAAAGATCATTATTTTCAGAATGTTTTATTTCTAGTATTACTTTGCTTTTACGGCATAATCGTGGAAAGTAAAACTCAAAAGATTTCATTTCGTTCATTTTTTTTATTTTATTTATTTATTTATTATTATTATTTTTTTTTTGGCTTTGTTTTCAGGCTTAATTTTTACTATGGCACTACAAGCAGTTGTGAAAGTTCGTCAGGCACATGCAAGATTAGTCAATAACCATAAAAAGCCTAAACCTATGGTTTTATTCCCTAATGTTGAACGCAAAGATGCCGACAAAAGTATTTTTTTCTGTTTTAAATTCGTGTGCAATTTTGGCTTCTATAAATTTGGAGTCGAGGTATGTTCTTAAGGATAACTTTAAATAAATATAGTTGGAATTCTTAGTATGTTATACGAAGAATAGTTAAGTTGTATAAAGTAAAAATCTAGAATTGTTCTGTAAAGTTAACAAGAAGTTAAAATTTAGTCTAAATATGCCCAACACGACGAAGGCTATTTATTATATTAGATCATTACATTATTTTAAGCAGAAGTTTCACCTATTATTGCTGATTACTTGTGCTGAGGTGTATCGTGTAATTAAATGATTTTTTAAAAAATTATACCTCTTCTATTTTACGTGGGTTATAACTAAAGTATTGACAAAGTAGTGCAAAGAAGTTGCTGAACGGACATTGACAATAACATTACATGCCTTTGATATAATCTCCTGCGTTACTTTACACTGCTTTCCAAGATCCGTGGTAGTCGTCTTACGTTATTGGTGAAGTCATTTTTTGTCGATCTTGACCATGGAACAGTAGAAAATACGGCATGTAAGAAGATCGGAGTATGTGGAAACTTCGCGCCTGGAAAGGGTTCTTTCAACCGTATAAATAGGTCAAAATCGCAGTGGCTCACATCTGAGGCGTATAGAGGATGTTCCAAGGTCTTCTAAGGCTACTTGGCCAACACTATACCTGCCATAAAACGAGCGTTGCAGTTTTTCCTTCAGAACGAGCCACACAGTCTCATGACTAAGCTCAACTTCTACCCATGATTTCTCTAACAGTGATGATCTATTTCAAGAACACCTGATAACAATTACACAAGCTGCTCTGTAATGGATAAACGACCACTAAGAGTCCAGTCTGCTGCCTTTTCCAGGCCAGGCCTGAATGAAATGCCTTGACCCATCGTGCAACCTTCCAATATGGAAGCGCATCGTTGCCATTCTCTTGTGCTACCATATCAAGCCACTGATATGCATTGTCGCAACAGACTAACTGAATTTTTAATCCAAAAATAGTATTTAAGTTTCGTAAACATACTTTAGGGCACTTCACACACCACTGGCCACTTCAACCACGCACAGTATCACGATTATTCGGTTTCCTAACTGTTTAGGCTATGGTACTATATATCTCGATAATGTTTCAATGTTTCTAACTAACAATTTTCAATTCCTTCTCACGGACGATCGATCATACGTATACTTGCTTTCGACAGTGTTGCAGTACTTTATTTACAACCCATGTACTAGGACTGCCAATATGTTTTACTTTTTGGATCAAAAGATCCAATATATTTCAATCAAAATTTTTTTGTACGTCTTATATCTGGAGAACTACATACAGTGTAGCCAAACGCAACCTATCATTAGGGCACTTCACACACCACTGGCCACTTCAACCACGCACAGTATCACGATTATTCGGTTTCCTAACTGTTTAGGCTATGGTACTATATATCTCGATAATGTTTCGATGTTTCTAACTAACAATTTTCAATTCCTTCTCACGGACGATCGATCATACGTATACTTGCTTTCGACAGTGTTGCAGTACTTTATTTACAACCCATGTACTAGGACTGCCAATATGTTTTACTTTTTGGATCAAAAGATCCAATATATTTCAATCAAAATTTTTTTGTACGTCTTATATCTGGAGAACTACATACAGTGTAGCCAAACGCAACCTATCATTTAACTCAGTATGATGTGCTTATTCCATAGAAAATACGAAAACTCGATTTAGAGTCCGTTCAAAAAGTTTGTGGCCCCTGATCCAAAAACTAATTATTGGGCAAGATCACAATATTTTGATCCATTTTTTGTTTTCCCAATCCTTGTTATAGATATAATTCCGTGACATTTCTACTTTTTAAATTTCAAATTTTGTCAAAAACCAATGTTTGATATATGACTATTTTCCACCTATTGAATGATGTAATAATTAAAGGGCATTCAAATTGTATATACATTGCTCATGTCTCCTTAGCACATTTTGGGCAAAAAGTTCACTACGAAATCCAAGTTGTAATATAGTCCTTCATTTTCGATATTTTGAAATTCTAGTTTTCTTTTTGTATGTTTTAAAAGTAAATTAGTAGACGTTCTCTCAAAATACATATATATTATCTGCTAATTTCGAAATATTACAAAGAAATTAATAAAAATTAGGAACTCCAGGAGATAAAAATGTATCTATTTAGAAGTAAAATAAAGTTGGTAGTACACAAATAATAAGTTTGTTAATGTAGTTGATATTTTAAATCGTAACTGTTTAATAAGAGACTGACATACTAAAAATAATAGAAAATTTACCACTTTTTTTTTGCTTCTTTTTCGTAAGTGAGAGGAGATACTGAAATGCAACTTAACACAATCATATATAATGTTTTTCTACAACAGAAAATATGAACCTGAAGAATTTTCAGTGTTGCCATCCACAGAAAATACAGTTTTGCCAAAATAACATTTCCCCCAAAATCTAAGTTAAGGCGGAGTCTAGAGGAACGAACTCAACGGCTTTTGATTACATATCATGTTTTTAATATCCTGTGAACTACTTTCTAAGTAACATTATTATTTAATTTTAATAACTGTATGTTAAAACAATTTTGTTTATTACATACTAAAAACAACTATTATTTAATAAGTAATTCACAGGGTTCCAAGACAACATAATACGTAATCAAATGCAGTTGAATTCGTTCCTCTAGTCGCTGTCTTAACTTAGATTTTGTGGTAAATGTTATTCTGGCAACACTGTAATTTCTATGAATGGCAACACTGAAAATTCTCCAGGTAGAATGACATTATCTATGATTGTGATAAGTTACATTTCATTATTTCCTTTCATTTATGAAAAACAAGCAAATGAAAAATGGTAAATTTTGTATTATTTTTTAGTATGTCAGGCTCATAATGTAAAACTTCCAAAAGAACCTTTTCTTTTAATTTCAGATATGTTTCATTATTTCTGTAATCGTGATTGCTATCAGAGCAGATATAATATCTATTTATTATGCAATATGGCTTGCACTACTCTTTAAACGCAAACGAAAAGCTTTAAGAAGAGTTTGGTGGATTTATATGATATTTATTGGTTTGTTGATATTGTATCAATATTCTGTATGTATCGGCATTCCTCCAAGTTTTTGTTACGGTAAATAGAACTATTTATTTATAATATAATTAGGTACATGTAGACATTCTCTTTGGATTTTTTCTATTATTATCCTATCCATTCTGTGTTTTTTTTAAATATTGTGTACAATTTTCTTGATGCGAAATTTCTTCAACACATATACAGGGTGGCCACAAAGTCCCGTTATCTCTGAAAATAAGTAACATAAACCACTTAACGTACTTAAATCATCATGATCATAGGTATTCTGCCTTTGTTGGCAGGTCACTTGCCGCAGCTGAAAAGCTTCCATGCTCCACGGTCCTCCGCTAATCTTTTCGTCTTCGCGTATGATCTTTCTGTTTTAATATCATCCATTACTTGTAGTCTCCTTTGCCCCCTCCCTCTCTTTCCCGCCACCATACCCTCTAGTACGTCCCTCATGATAAAATCTCTTCTTAGGCAATGTCCCAATCAGTTTCTCTTCCTCTTCCTAATAATATCTAAAAGTGTTCTTTTCTCACCCACCATTTCTAACACTCTCTCATTCGTTTTCCGCTCGACCCAACTAATTCTTTCTATTCTTCTCCACACCCACATTTCGAAGGCTTCCAGTCGATTTTCGTCACCTTTACGTAATGTCCACGTTTCCGCCCCATACAGTACAACACTCCACACGAAGCATTTTATGAGTCTTTTTCTCAACTCTTTGTTCAAGGTCCCACAAAACAGACTTTTCTTTCTTTTAAACGCTTCTTTCGCCATTTCTATCCTTGCTTTTATTTCACGTTCGCATTTCATGTCATTACTAAGAATACTACCAGGTATCGAAAACTACTCACTTGTTCTATTTTCTCCCCTCCTACTTTTATATTTGACACAGACCCCTTTGTTCCAATCACCATGGCTTTTGTCTTTCTAACATTTATTTTCATCCCATATTCTTCAAAGCCCTTTCTCATTTTTCCTAACATTTTATTGATTTTCTTTTCAGATTCTGCAACAAGCGCCATATCGTCTGCAAATCTTATGCATCTAATCATTCTACCTCCTACCGAAATGCCATCATCATCATGTAGGCTCTTTTTCACTATCTCTTCTAGATAGACATTAAATAGTGTTGGCGAGAGGCAGCATCCTTGTCGAACTCCCCTTCCAATTGCACTCTCTTCCGTCAGTTCTTCCCCTATCCTAACACTTACTTGTTGGTTCATGTATAAGTTTCTTATGAGTTTTCTATCTTTCCATTCCAACCCTATCTTTGTTAGAACTCCCAACAACAATTCCCAATTCACGCGGTCAAAAGCCTTTTCTAGATCAATAAATACAACATACACCTCTTTCCCTTTTTCTATAAATCTTTCACCGATCACCCTTAATAATCCAATAACATCTCTTGTGCCCTTGTCTCTTCTGAACCCGAACTGCTCTTCCTCAACATTTTTATTTGTTCTTCCATATAACCTTCTGTTTAGTATTCGGAGTAGAATTTTATCTGCATCAGATATGAGACTAATAGTTCTATAATCCTCACATCTCTTTGGGTTCGATTTCTTAGCCATCGATATCATGATCGTTTTCAGAAAGTCTCTTGGCCATTCTCCTTTTTCATATATTTCATTGCATAGTCGCCACAATTCTTTCTTTCCCATGTCTCTTATATTTTTAATGAATTCGTTTGGTATGTTATCTATTCCTGTTGCCTTTCCATTCCTAATCTCGGATATAGCCTTTTCAAACTCATCCCGAAGAATACTAAATCCTTTATCTTCCTCGCCTACTTCATTTTCCACTTCAACATTTAGGCTACACGGTCTATCCCTACTCTCATATAAGTCTTCAACGTACTTAAATAACTACACGTAAAGAATTGGATGACATGAGTAACAAGCTCTTGAGAAGTTTTATTGAGATAGGAAACATTAAGTGTCGAAAGAATCAGTCTATCACCATCATTCTCATGACAAAGGATAATATGCAGTGCCGCATTTCTCATTAGTCCAACTAGGCCCGTGCCTAGAGCTCAAAATTTTTGAAGGATGCAAAATTTAAAAATTAATCCTTATTTTAATTCTTTTTCGTGTGAAAAACTTAAAAAAATCAAGAGCAAATATACCATTTCATGAACAATCCTTTTTTTCTATTCTAATATGTTTCACGGTAGCGTAAGAAATCTAAAAATAATTCAGAAAATATTTCTCATTTGTTATTTTTTGTTTCGTAGTTGTAGCTGTAGCATCTAGTGAGTGGTATTTAACTGTAATAAATTGTTAATTCACTAGTTATGGATAATTTAGTTGTATAAGTTTTATTTTTAAGTTAGGGATGAAGGGATGGTGAAACATGTAAATTATTGGGGGCGCTGAGCTCCTAAATGCGTCACTGATAATATTATTGCAGGTTCGGTATAGGTACAGACCATAAATGCCATACATAAACCACTTGGCCTAACAGCCCTTTTAAGGGCCTGAGCCACTCCAACGCTATTGTTAGCGACTGGCTGAACTACGTCAAACCCCTAGCGACGTAGTCAGCGCGCTGCGTCGTCCTGTCACTAACCGGCGTATCGGGAGTCTTTCATTCACACGACTCCCCAGTTTGCCTCACGACGCTAGGTGGGCACCGAAAACATTGGGGAAGCACCGACCGGGAATCGAACTCGGGATCAAGTGGACGGAAGTCCAACGCTCTAACCACTAGACTATGGTATTCCCTAATATCTTGAATACGATGCTTTTGTATGCAGTGTTGTCAGATTCAGAGTAACAGACTGCCCCTTCAAAGCCCTGAAATTTCCCGATCGCCTTCAAAATTTCCCGCCAAGAATGAATATTAACCTAATTAATCATTATATTAATAATTTCAAATTAAAATCAAATAACAATGAACAATGAATCAGAAGTACATTTTTTCCTATGTACTTTCCTACGGATAGGAAATCTATTATAAGGCTATCCTTCTATTTTCTATCTGTAGTTTATTTGGTATAGAGAGAAATATATCCTTTGTATATATATATGTATGTGTGTGCTACTTCCAAGCATTATATTCTTCCCTCCTTTCCCTCACTTCACCTTAACATTCCGTGAATGACTAGCCACAACAAATATAGTAAGCAAAGGGCCATAAACCCTCTCTCCCTTCTTTCTTCTAGCAGAAAATGGATATCGGCGCAATTAACTATCACTTCCATTTGGTTTGGTTTATAAACATTTCTTGCTGTTGTGGTTCTTTTGTTTTTTCGACATATTATTCCATGTACAAAATGAGTTAGAAAGAGATGACATAAAAAGGAGAAAAGTTTGACAGAATTTCCCATTTTTAACCAGCATTACCGCCAACGCTAAGAATTTCCCGTTTTGCAGGAAATTTCCCTGTGTCCCACGTATCTTAATACTTATTGAAGTTTCAGTTTACACAAGAATATAATGAAACATCCTGTGTTTTCTCACATGTACTTTTAACAATTCCATAACATACAAAGTTAGTTAATAATTAACTAACAGTGATTTCTTTAATTGTCCCACTTAAAAGAAAATTATTAAAAATAATAAACAAGATATCTTTAGTAATGCTATTTTGCATTACTTACCTTATTATTAAACTCAAAAGAGTAGAAATATATGATATGATAGTACAAAAGTTTTAGAAATAAACAAATCTTGTTACTTTAGACGTCTAAATTGGTATTGTGAGCTGAACTTTATCACAAATCACAAATTTAATCTAATTTATCATAATCACAAATTTAAAAGTCTAAAGGGATAGGAACTCTTCATTCGTGGAAAATGTTGTACTAACATAAATCGTATAATTTATTTCTAATTCTGTTTTGTTCAATAATAAGTTAAGTACATACAACTGCAAATTGTAAATTATTTTTAAGTATATTTTTTCAGCATGATATTTCTTCTTTATGTCCAAAGTTGTAACAAACAATGTTAAGGGAATTCAATAATGAACTTGTATTCTTGATTTTTAACTACCATATTTCGACTTACTGAATTCTCTCTCTCTCTCTCTCTCTCTCTCTGTGTGTGTGTGTGTGTGTGTGTGTGTGTGTGTGTGTGTGTGTGTGTGTGTGTGTGTGTGTGTGTGTTATTTGTGAATTTTTCAATTTTGAGGCGTCCATTTGATAGAGCATCAAAAACTATCTGAGAAAGTGATGCAACTTTTCACGTCACTCTTAGTGTTTCCGAGATATTGTCCAAAAAAAAAAAAAAGTTCCATTTTCGGGAGATTTAAGGAGTCATATCCCGGGAACCGTTCAGTCATAGACATGATCTTTTCCGAATTTTTCAATTTTGAGCTCTCCATTTTGAGGATATATCTTCGTAAAACAACATATTATAGAACGTTTTAATAGATCTCTTAATCAAAACATGTGTAAAAAATTTAGTAGTCAAGGAAATTATAAATGGATAGATATAATACAAGAATTGTTTAATGAGTATAATAGTAAAGTACATAGAACAATTGGTATAAACCCTGTAGAAGTTAATAAGAAAAATTAATTCTTTTAAAGTTCGTTCTGGTAATACTCTTGGAATATTCTCAACTGATTTAGAAACTTCTAACATATCAATTTTGACTTTTAGGGATTTATAGTTAATTTATTAATTCATTTTATTTTACAGAATTACCTTGGGGTAAGCATCCACTTCTCATGAGAGCTCGATTTTGGTTCTTTCTAATAGATTATGAAATTAAACCAGATTGCAAAAAAATGATTGGTAAGTGGTTGGTACCGGTATATATGACAAATATTTAAACTATTATACATTCTACTTAAGCTAAGATGATGTAAAAACGAACTTTCTTTTCACCAATAGGAATCAAAGGAGAAGAGAGAAGTTTGTTTTGATTTCCTATCAGCTTAGGGGGAATTAATAGTAAGTAGGTTTCCGAATCTCAAGTTGGAGTGAAACAGTTAAGCTTGCTTCATTTGATATGAAACAAAGTCTTTGTGCACATTCAAATTTTGCAATACAGGCTATCAGTTGTTAGATTTTGCGAGAAAACATGGAGTTTTATAAAAGCTGCAGTTAGTTATGAAGCACTATCATGTGTACAGTCTTATTCTATATGATCTGCCCAGCCAATTCTATTTGAAATGCTCTGTACTTTTACATACAGTTGGAATTAAATCAAGTAAACCTCGGTTTTCTTTGAACAATTAAGACCTTTATTTAGAGCCAAAGTTGCTATGTATGGTTGTCAGAATATAGCATTCTAAAGCAAGGTGGGTGGCCAAAAGTTTTTGAAGAAGACTATACATAAGAATAAATGTTTTCATATACTCAGACGTCTCTTAGGCTGCACTTCTAGTGGAATCGAACTGCGGATGCAAACTGCAAACTCAACTGTCTCCACTGGATACGAAAATTTGCGAATGCGAATTGCATCAACGTGTTTCTTTTTAAAGATTCAATACAAAATTTTATGTTTGAAAATTTGTATCTTTAGCTACTGAGAGAGCAATAACAACATACTAACACTTGTTACTTTACTGGAAAGAAGTAATTTTCATTTCCTGTCATATTGCTATATTGCGTCTGAATAAATATTTTTTTCTGTCGATTTTGTTTGTGTCAATTAAGTTTTCTCTAGAGCCATAAAGGCGCTGGTGCCCATTTCATTCATAATACCTTACATAGTTACATCATAATGTGCCTGGTTAATTAATATACTATAATATAATATGAAATGAGAATATAATAAAGTGTACGACTCTATAAAATAACATGTCTTCATTAGTATCAACAGTGTTAAATTCAGTCTCAAATATTTAAATATAAAATTGTTTGTATTACTCTATTCTTTTTTTAAATATATATATATTGCACTTATCTACTCGCAGTTTTTCCACCAAATATTGGTTCTATAGGCACTTCTCGCGCTGAAAACCAACAATTTCAGCACGTTGGGATCATTCGTACTCACATCTTTTCATCGGTCCTCGCAATTCGCAGGTCAGAACTAATCGAGTCACTGCAATTAATTTACATATGGTAGGAAGTTCGCATTTGGATTCAGTGGAGGTGCCCCGTAATTCAATTGAGTTGTATCAGAGAAGTGGCTTCCGGTGATTGTTCTTCTGTAGGACATGATACTCGAGATGAATCTGACCACCAATGGTCCTGATAACTATAAAAAAATTTGGTTGAGATAGTTGAACCATTTAGAAGAAGAAGAAGAAAACCAAATGCACTTTTCGGGGGTGATAATGAAGGTCCTTTCGCTAGAGCTTACTTCGTTTCAATAATGTTCCTGGTTCTCATTTGTGTAACTAAGCATACAAAGCTTCTAACTATATTAAATCATTATTTTATCTTGTGAATATATAATATTAAATTATATATTGTAAACAAGGCACATACAATTCATAAAAATAGAAAGGAAAAAAAAAACAATACGGTAAAATGCCAATATAACGAACTTAAGTTGTTATGCTGAAATATGTCAGTTTCCAATAACTCACCTGTTGCAATATCCATTGCAGGATCTACATTACTTGAGCATGAATTTACACATAAAAAGGTCTAATATAGTATTTATTAAATGACAGAAATATTAAGATAATGCTAAAGGACTGTACTGTACAGCAGTCCTTCAAAATATGTATATTGAAGGGATAATCCCATATTTCTTCACTATCTCTTCCACTACCACAAGTATGTCACTTTTTTTTTCAAAGAGAACTGCTGTCGCTTTCTTTTATCTATAGTGCCGTTATTTTAATAAGTACACTAATGTACACGTTGCTTTACAGACAATAGACAGACAAAGAATGAACTCGAGATGCAAATATTGGAGATCAAGTGATAACAGGTTCTCTCAAGAAAGAAAAAAAAACGCCAAATATCCTGCATACTCGTACGGTTATAAGAAAATATGTATAATAAAACAAGATTAACGGTAATAAAACAAGATTAATTTCAATTATATTTTGAGAAAAGTAAATTAAATATAGGCAAAAAAACGAACTTTTTATTTCTTTATACTGAAAATTCGAAATTTGTTAAATGAAATGTTTTAACATACATAAACTATGGAAAAATTATTTTGTAATTTTGAACATTTCGTTATACCGGTGTTTGTTATAGCGACATTTTACTGTATATGGTGTAACGTTTCTGTACTTTAGTAGTATTTTCATCAAGCAAAACTATCATATGGAGACATTCTTATGTTTGATGAAAATACTGTCATAGTGTCGAAACTTTGTACTATGTTTTTTTTTCTTTCTTTTTTGGGTCAAATATGAGTGCTTTATTTACAATTATGTCAATTTAATATACTTTCAAAGAATATTATAAAATTTTACTCTGATGCAAATTTTGGCCCATCTTGAGAAAGGAACCAAAGACCAGAACTTACAGCTTTACATCAAAAGTGTGTTTTTTTTTTCTGCGTAAATGTAGTATGTAAATATGTGTTTCATATTGTATTTATCAAATTTTGTAATAGAAAATTTCATATCTTTGCTATTATAATCTTATTGTCATGACGGTTGTGATTGGTATTTTATTTCTCTAGGAGACTTCATTCTTTTTATGGCAGTGTGCAGCCAAAGATCGGTATTTATGAGAGAGAGATCCGAACATCACCCTGGAGGTAAAAATAGGGAAGTGAGCGTAGATTTTGAGAATTCGGAAATGATCTCTGTAGCCGACTATTTTGAATCCAAGTAAGAAAAAATTGATACCTCGAAGGAGTGTTTGAGTAGTAGTATTCTAAGTGAATTTCTCCAGATAAATTTCCTTTTGACAATAATTTTAGAGTATTATTATCCGAATTACTAAGCTGAAGGTATTCTTCTGGCAAGCAAACTTCTTCTTGTCCCCATGGGCGGCGATTAGGGGGGGCAAAGGGGGGCAGTTGCCCCCCCACTTTTCTGAAATGGCCTATTAATGTATTTAGTTTCAACCAGGGAAATTTGTATATTAACATTGATATACAAATATTCAGATCATGTTTTGCCCCCCCACTTTTAACGTCCAATCGCCGCCACTGCTTGTCCCCATTAATATTTTGAGGACGCTCCTCATTAAAATGATTTTAACGTGCTTATATGATGTAACACAGCAAGTTAATCACAAAACTACTAATAATACTAATAATGGAGACTCAAGGAGACTGCTCAAAATATTGATGATAAATTGAGAGGGTGAGCACAACAGTGGTCTAACCCACATTTTTAAAAATGAAGAAAAATCAAGTTAAACATAAACACATGTGGTTTTTTTGTACAATGTATGTATGTACAATATGTGACACATTCAATCACTTGTGCTTGCTTTTGGTATATTGCACAAAAAACCACGTGTGTTTAACTTGATTTTTCTCCATTTTTAAAAATGTGGGTTAAACCACTGTTGTGCTCACCCCCTCAATTGAAGAATTTCGATTGTAAGGGGAATACATTGAGATTAGTAATCTAGATAATAGTTTACAATGTGTTTCTTATGTTCTATTAGTAACTTTAGAATAGATTAATTTAACTACACATTTAACCTTAAAAGGAACTTGATCACAATATCCCAAAAGGAATCAACTTTTCAAAAATCCTGTACTATTACATCCGTTATCTGTTGATTGTGTTAACAACGAAACTATCTATATTTAAATCTTGTTTATAGATATTACTGTATATGGTGCCATGTTAGGTTCCTTTAAGTATAATGCCAATTATGCATTAAACAAGTGTTTAAACTAAACTCGTTAGACATTATGTGAGTATCAGCATCCAAGTGAAATTATACGGGATTAGCATAAATGATTCATTCGTGGCAACGGTGGCTCAGTGGTAGAGCGTTCACCCCTGGTGCTAGGGGTCCCGGGTTCGATCCCAGCCCTCGCCAAGTGAACTTTGTGGTGGACAAACACCGTGTGCGTGGGTTTTCTCGGGGTTCTCCCGTTTCCTCCCACTTTCTTCATTCCACCATTTCATTCATTACTCATCATCACCGTCTCCTTTAGCCTAACCGGCATAACCGTGGGACGTAAAACTCAAAGATTTCATTTCATTTTAATTTCATTCGTTTTGAAATGACTATATTTTCAGAAGTATCACATGTACACACATGAAAAATATACGAAAGGAACCACAAACTCAGCAAGTTTGTATTGTGTGACAGTACGAGTCCCATTATTTTTCCGATCGGGTTGGCATTATGGCAGTACGAGGTTAGTACCTGTCCAAAATGGAGGGAAACCAAGATAAAAGACGTCGAGTATCGTTTGGATGTGTGTCTTGTCACCAAAGGGGCACACATTGGTGAACATTTGTAGAGGGCGTATAATCTTTTCATATATCTTTCAGGTGTGTACCTGTATTACTTTGAAAATATAGCCTTTTCAAAATGAGTGAGTCATTTATACTAGCCTCGTACATTATAGTATGTCCATGAAATTTATAGAATTTGTCTAAAGTAGGTAAATAGACAAACCACCAAAGTGATATTGATAACCAAGTATCACATAATTTTAATTTTTCCTCCCATTCTTCTTACCCAAAGTCATAACATTCGACCTAGACCTACATCGACGTATTTACCAAATAATGGAAAAGTCTTAATAAAATGCAACATATCTTGTTAATACGGCGTTGGACCACCTTCACCTTGTAACATAGCTTACGTTCACCATGAAATTAAGGCATAGAACTCAGAAATTATTTCCAGAGGAATAGTGGACCAATTTTTCATGCAGTGAAGTACTTAATCAAGTCAGTGGCGGTGGAAGAGAAAATCTCACCGGATCTGTACTCTGGACATTGATGTTCAATAATGTTTAAATCGTGATACTGACTAGGCTAGGAGGTTGTTGAAGTTAATTCTAATGTTCCTCAAATCATGCCTAAACAGATCTGGATATGTTTGTTGGCTCATTGATATCTTAGAAATCTTGGTCGTTATCACTGAACAACATCTGTACCGTATAATATGCTTGGCTACCTAAAATGAGGTCACTGCTGAAGAGGTTTCCTTCGCATTTTCTCTTGGGCGAAACTATCGGTCACATCTTAATCGGTATAATCTTTTTTTCTTTTCAAAATATCACTTGCGACACTGGTCAGAGAAAATTTACCGCCCCAGCCCATGACCCATGTTGTCCGACACATAAAAACGGCCCTGGTGAATAGGGATTATCAATAAGCAGGTCGAAAATTTAAAACTACTGATGATAATGATTTTTTTTAAGAAAAAAAAAATCTTTTATTTTTATTTGCTGGGAAAATCGATCTTTGGGATTATATTTTAAAGATAATGCTGTTCATGTATTCTCCTCTACTTCGGTACATGGAATGGATTCTGAAGGTTTCAATTTTGCATCACTTTTGGGCACATTTTGCGGGGTAAATTCACGATAGGGTATACAGTGTTCTCTTTCAGTTCACGAATCGTTCGTAGCAAATTCTCATAGAACTGAAACCTGAAATAACTAGATAGGAAATATTCCAGGGGGCAGAAATCACATAATTTGGGCGTCCAGTTCACATCACCATTTCTCGACAGAATGCACTAGGGGAACTTTTCGTGCAATAAATCCAGAGTCTGGCGAGCTGTGTGCACTATCTTCTTTAATTATGTATCTCTCCGTGCTAATTTGCCACAAACTACTGCACCCAGCTGTTGTATTTTATAGTTTATCTTCGCCAGTTCAGTCACAGTTGTCAAAACACCATTTCAAACTTCTGACTTTCATATTGGTAAATACCAGTGCTCGAAATGGGGTGGTATACGCTGATACCGCCACTTCTTCATTGCATTAATTTTCATACCGCCAGAAGTAAAAGTTGTGCTAATTTTGCGATATGCTAATTTTGTTTATACGGATTTAAAATTAGATAATGAAACAACCATTATCGTATTTTCATTGAGTTTTTAAAAAAGGAGTAGCTACAAGTTTATTTGTCGATACAAACACAACTATGACCCTATCATACGTAAATTTTCCCCTTTGTGCTGATTGGTAGTTGAAGGGAGTTAAACTAGTTACGGATAAAGAGCTCCAAAATAAAATAATCTTTAATTGTTGTATTCAAGTGGAATGTTTTATTTTGGTTTATTAAAAAAAAAAAAAAAAAAAAAACACTTTCGGTTGTCTAGTAAGAGAGAAAGAGCAACTAATAAACCCTTGTCTGTTTCTAAAAGGCTATCTAGTACCACAGATGGGCGCATGAAAATTAGAGGTAATGTGAGAAAGGAGTCTGCCAGGGCCTATGTTCAAGGTACCATTCCGGTATTTACATGGTGAGACTGAGAATAAATCATGGAAAATCTCAGTCAAGATGGCCAACCTGAAATTAGATCGCGGGACCTCTCAATGAGAAACCACAGCTCTATTGGATTATTGTTTTTATTATTACAGGGATTGGAAAATTGTAGTTGTCTACTTTCGTCAGGGTTTCTATTCAAGCTAATTAATCGAATTCATGCTATTTTTACGATCCAAAAATTTTCATATTTCACGGTCGAAAAGTTCACAGAAATAACCTTTACTGACTGCAAAACGACAATAATAATCGCTCGACAATAATAATTTCTGATAAGTGTTTTTTTTTTTTCTTTCTTCATATAAGCTTGAAACTTTTCTAGATTTCCGAGGTATTATAACGAAATTCACGACTTATTTCAGGCTTTTCACGGTATAAGAAGTCCACAACTTATTTACAGTTTCACGGTTGAGTGGGCACCTGAGATAGAGTGGGTCAGTTGGTCGTGAATCAACTGAACGTGACCCATTCTGACCCACCAACCCACAACGATCCACTCTGACTCACCGGCTTAGTGCATTGTAAACAGCGTCTTGTGAACCCTGGTGAATTTGTCTATATTTTATTTTCTAGATCTTCATTTTTCTTCCTTTTTCATTTGTTTCTGTTTAATTACCTGAGATATCTAAGTAAAAAAAATAGAGGGGGGGGCACTTTTAGCAATAGCAATAGGACTTACTACTTAGCTTTCGAGACACAGTCGAATTATACCCCCTTTACGTTGGTCTACTTTACCTTGATTTGAGACTCAAATTTCATTCTATTTTTGTACTGAAAAGTATCTGTAATTCAACAAGGAAATAATTATATATGATAATTAAATCGAAATTCATTGTAATTGACCCATGACAAACACTTAACTATTTTATATCGTAAAAGATAGATCCAGAGGTATTCTGTCAGAGCGGTGTTTGAGCGATTGACCGTAGAAATTCAAACTGCAATTAGTGTAATTTCACAGCCTTGTTTTATTACAGGTGTAAGCACTTTACTCACTGGAGAGGAGGGCGTTGGGTCAGTTAATGACGATGGGTTTTGGTGGGTGGTGGGTTAGAGTGGGTCACGGTGGGACAAGTTTTCATTGACCCACGCCATCTTTGGTGGGCACCCTGTTTCATCATAAAATTCGACATTTTATTGGACAATATAGTTGAATATTGAAATACACGATTATACTGTCTCTTTCTCCAGTTCGACCACTAATAAACTATAGATATTTGATAGAACGAACACAATAAATTATATCACATTATAATATGTCAGAGAACATAAATTGGAAATAATTTTGTTTCTTCCAGGTCGTGGTTTGATGTATTGAAGAAATATACATTTAGTACATCTTTCTTCATAGTGTTATTTTTCGTATTTCTTGTTGGTATCAACAGTACAAGTATCTTTGCAGTTGGATATCTTGTGGGATCCTTCATTTATCTATGGATGGGGACGGACTTTTTCCTAAAACATATTAGCAATATTCTTGTCTGGTGAGTACAAGGTATTTTGTGTTATTTATTTAATTGTGGTAGATTTAAAATAGGATGGAGGCCAAGAAAAGATTAAGAAATAAAAGGTAGGGTCCACCGTACCAAACTTTCTCCTTCACATTTATTAAATTACATCAAGTTCTGTTGCAGTTATTACTGAAGCATTTATTTATAAAATACTGGCGTCAATTACCTGCTTCGCTGGATTAAAATAAGAAAAATCAGTAATATGTTCCGTAGTCAGTCATTTTTTACTATTCCTTAAGTTCTGTCAAATCGATAGGATCAAAGAAAATATAATGAAAAATACGAAAATAAGTAATCTATATAAATAAAAATTAAGTATTATTACTATTATGGGCTGAATTTGGATTTAAACTTCATCGAAGTGTCACTGTTAATCTCAGCGACCCTGAAAACTATGGATTCGACACTAATATCAGTCATTTTTGATCAATTTTAAATATCTCCCTCTTCGCCTTCCCTAAGTTGTACCGTCAAAGTAAAGTGGTAAAAAATATCCCAGGTTCGAACCTCATTTATGTTGAAAATTTGATCCAGATCGGTCGGGTGGTCAAGAGTTTTTAAGTCACAAACATAGTGATTTTTATTTTTATACAGCGGACTCTTTTTAATTCGAACTGGATAATTCGAACTAAAGTCTATTTTCCTTGAAAACTGTATTAAAAACAATGGTAAAAAATCGTTGATAAATCGAACTTTTGAATCTCCTGTTTGAATAATTCGAAGTATTTACAGTAGGAAAATTTGTAGTGTTCGACAGATTGCAAACAGAACAATGTAATTCCAACTGGTTTTTGTTTATCTGTTATCTTATCCAGAGGCGACCGTGGGAAAGAGAAAGCATTATTTGTTGATACCACCTCCGCTGGACCCCCTCTCGCTCTAGAGAATCTGGCAGAAGGTGGTTGATATGCATCTCTCCTCCTTCTCAATAACCTGGAAGTATCCATTCCTTTTATAGAAGTGTGAATGACCTTGAACCCCTGTCCTCCACTAGCAAATGACTTGTGCGAGGCATTTGTGCAATTCCAATTAACTGAACTAAAAACAGTGACAAAAATGTAAGCAGATTCGTTTGTGATCTGTTGGCGTGCATTATGCACAATGTCGAATCTCGGAGCGTATTCTAAATCCTTATGAAAATGTGGTGCTTTAAAAGGTAAGGTGCACTGCATGCTAGTTTTTCATATACAGTACAGTTATTTTGTTTCCTTGATTTTATTTAAAAATGAGAGTTTTTGGGTAATTCAAATTTTGGATAATTCGATTTTTTTCCTGTTCCCTTGGACTTCGAATTAAAGAGATTCCACTGTAATATAGATAGGGGTAGTTGGGGTAAGTAGGGACAGGGGTAAGCGGGGACAAGCACGTTTTTTAAAATCTGGTAAAAATATGAAAATATATGAAAACAGTTCTTCCAAATTTGAAGGGTATGGATATAGTGCTATTGGTCTGGTATAGTGATTTTAATCAATACGAAGAATATAAAAGAATACCCCTATGCCAAAAGTGGGTCCATGTTTTAGCGTGCAATCAACTTTCGTAGATCTTTCAGCGTTTGGCTATCCCGAGATAATTGTCACAGAATCACCTGAGGAAAACATTGTATGGTTAAGAAGAGATTATAAGGTAGCCATAAAAATTGAATATACTGTGTTATGTTTGTCAGTATATGCACAGTTGAGGTGTCTCCACTTACCTCACATTTTTGTACAGGGGGTATGTGGGGACACAAATTTTATACCTGCAGGGTAAGTAGGGACACGGATAGATGTAGGTATTTCCAATATTACATCTGAAAATAATGAGGGAAGTGCAATGCCTGGCTTAGAGTACGTGGGACAAAATTAGTATTATGCAGCTGATTACGTGAAAAATTGGTATATTGGCAGAGTCATAAAGTCAGTTAGCACACATGTATATGAAATGAAGTTCCTTGAACGAATTGGCATGCAGTTTTCGTTTTCCACTTCGAGAAGATATAGATACTGTACACAAAAGAGCTATTTTCTATGGCCCTGTTAAGTTTGACAGTGTGATGCCTTTCGTAATGAAGTCTTCTATTGTAGCTGATATTGATAAACACTATCGTTTCTTTTAGGCAAAACTGTAGACTACAAATCTAGTTCATACAGTCAATGTTTTATGTAGACCCTATTTGTATCGTATAAACTACAAAATAGATTTGTATTAGATCCCTTACAGTGCTCTGTAATAGTCATCAATTTTTAAGGCAACGACCTATAAATCTACATAGGTCTACATTTTTAAGGATGTAGGCCACATTTATTCTTATTTGTCCATTTTTAGAACTGTTAGACACCAGTAAATTTCTTAGTATTCTGTTATTTGGTTGTCATAGTCCAGAGACATACCTCATCATGAGTTTTTTTTTTTTTTTTTTAATGTACTTGACAAAAGTTTATTTTGTTTGTCTCCACTTTCCCTGTACCAAATATCAAGCTTCAGGGCAAACTACAATCACATATTGTTCATAATTTCAATGTTTCTGGAATACATAAACGATGTCCAGAACATATTTTTAATATCAGAGTTTTCTGAACAAAATAAAACATATTCTTGAAATATTGACATTACTTGTTTTTTTATTGCTTTTTTTTCTACATTTCACACAGTATCATTTTCAAAATATTGTATCTCTGGCTAGAGCTGCAACAGAAATATGAAACTTGGACCTATCACCAGTAGACAACAGGTACTCTGTCCGCACTTTCCCTTCTTTATTGCCCGTGTTAACATATGGGAGGGAACAGGGTTGTCCCCACTTACCCTAAAAAGCGGAGTAAGGGAGATAGTACCTGATTTTTAATAAAAATTTTATTGTGGAACAAGTATTCACATTGCTTCAAGAATGGACTCTATACTTATCAAGTGTAAAAACAAAAGTTAATATGACGATACTTTCAGTTTGATAATCCGAAAGCCATTACTGGTACAGTAGTTGAAAGTTGAACGTTGCAAAACGTGTCCCCACTTTCCTTAACTACTCCTATATAGAAGATGAGCAAAATTATATTAGGTGTTTTGGGAAATCTTTGAAGAAATCTCACTCCAAGAATCGTACAATTTGTAAACTTTTCGTTTTAAATAAGATATGCCGTATTATAGGGGTATTAATTAAACAATAAGTTATGAAATATTAACAAAATCGGCTGAGTAGTTTGTGAGAGCCGTCTACAAAAATTCACCCCAAGATTAAACTACCCCTTGTAGGCTTTATCAGCAAAAGCAGCTTATGTCATTTCATAGCATTGTTAACGAATTATTTATTTATGAAACACTAACAAAACCTTCTGGGAAAAAATCTCCTTCAGGAGTAATCCCCTTATGGATCTTGTATTTAAACTACATCACATTGTAGTTTTATTAATAAAATATGTATTTATGAAATATAAACAAATCGCCTGAGTTTGATTTAAAGTTATAATCATCTGTCAGCTTAGTTTCTTCAATAGATTTGAAGTGTCTTGGAGTGATGGCTTTACTTAAGTGGTGATAAGAAAAAGAAACCATATTTTACTTTATTACGCATTTTCAGCCATACGTAAAATTCCCTGCGATACTATTTACCATCATCATTAAATCGAAATAAATAAATAAATAAAATTTCAACTACAAATAGCATGTAATGGATTAATATCAGTTCTCAAGACGGTACTGTACAAACAGTGGCGTATTTGAAATTTTGTTTCCGGGGGGCTATGCACAACACGGGAAAGCTGGGGGAGTAATTGCCCACCTGAATCTGAGAATTAAATATATTTTAATTTATGCATAAATTGAAGTTTTAACAGCAAGAATTGCAAACTGGTGAGTCTTATGTGATATGATAAGCACAAAAATTTAGCAGTGAATCTGAACTTTTTTTTATTCATAGAAGAAAAAGAATGCATCCTCTTGGCCTACCTAATTTCCCACGCTAGTTATTCGCCCCTCTTAATTTTCTTTAATTCAAAGATTTACCTTTCTTTATAACTAAACCATATAAATATTCCTTTGCTATAATAACTAAAGCCGTGTTATGTTGATATCCGTGCAAGCTGGTGTAGAAGACCACTTTCGCTTATCAGCTCCATTAATTTTGGCGTTACTTACGATGGCCGACTTGAATCACAAATAACAACAGTCGAAAGTATGATAGGAGAAATGAAAGAAAGTAACAACTAAGTAAAAGAAACAGAAGAGTAGAATGGACGAAAGAAAGAAAAAGAACGCAGTTCTTACATGGAATGAAATTTGACAAATACAGTATTGTTTCTGAACAAAGAGCATAAGAAAATGGAAATTCAATGCAATTCTTAGAAACGGTAAGAAGATGATTATTATAAGAAAACTAACAAATTTATTTCGGGGCTTTGAGCCTGATAGCCCTGTAAATATCATTGTGTACAAAGATTGATTTATGAAGAAAGATGAAAATATACATTCGAAGATATTTAACCAATTGTTCTCAAGTTTTAAATTAAATATGCTAGTTGTTTACTTTTCAAAATTGTGTGAATCTGACAATTTTTCTTCTTATTTATTACAGGTGGAATAATTTGATTGCATACAATGTGATGGTAATTTTTATCAAAACGGTTGCGCAAGTTGCTGGTTGCATGTTTGTAACCAAACTCCAAATAACATGTTGTTGGGTTATTCAGTTCATTGGAATAGGCTGCGGGAATGTTGAAAGTGATCTATCTCAACTGTCGGAACAAGAAAGAGCAGGTATTTTTTTAGTACAGTACCCTTAAAGGATTGAATAGAAGAATGTATCATCTCCATTTCTATACAGAGAATCCACATAATAAAATTTAAAAGACAGTGTAGTTTGTCGAATAATTTTCTAGACATTATTTGTCGAATAATTCTCTAAAATGAGTGCAAATTATTGCTGAAAGATGTAATGTCTCTCGTCTATTTAAAGATACTTGAGACTGCAACATGCAGACATAGGACAAAAATTAAGCGCTTTCCATGAACGTGGAGATGGTATATCAGGGATGTAATGGGGCGTATATGGGAGTATACGGCGTATACCCACCTAAAATTTTTGTAGTCCAGCGTATACTCAGCTTAAATTTACGAAAGAATAAGCCTATATTGGGGTGCGTACACGCCAAGTAATCTTGCGTATAAGCTATAGTACTTTAGAAAACGATCGAGCGTATACTTACCAAAAATTATAGCATTACATCACTGTACACTTCTTATAAATATCATTCACTATATGAGAAGTTACATGTCTTACACTATATTTTTTCAATTATTAAAAGCATTAGAATAATGGCACAAGCTTTCGTATCATTCTCTACATATAAAGTTATCGCTTTTTCCGAAGATAAGAAAAAAAATATATGAATTAAGAAGCGGTTTTCCAGAAGTAGCCCGGACTACACGAGTAAGCAAATTGTGGGGTTTACGAAATATAGTGGGGTTTCCAATACCCTTGACTCATCATACAGATAACAATATTTTCTCTTTTGTAAACATTATTCCCAATCTTCAAGAAAGTTCACCATATTGGTATCAGTGTTGCCAATTCTTAAGTCTGCCTAGTTCTTCTGTATGTATGGAGAATTTTCTAAGTTCATATTGCCGTAAATATAAATTATTATAAATAAAGATTTTTATTTATTTTGTGTCCGATAGTTTATAATATAATATAATATAATATGAAAACTTTGATATTTTGTGGAAAAATTGAGATTTGAAATTATTTGATTAAGAATATTTAGTAATACCATAAAATTTATTTTTTGATATTATGTAATGTGTTTTACAGACGTTCAGATGTGTCCGGTACCAGCAGCTACTGAAATGGGATGGGATGTTGTTTGTTTTGCATTTTTGATAGCACAGCGCAAATTCTTTGAAAGTTATTACGTCATTCCTTTATTAACTGAAATAAAAGCTCAATCTACTTTGGCTTCCAGGTGAGATCTCAATATCCATTCATATGTGATATTTTAAGAAATGAAGACAGTAACTTCATTCACTTATGTTGTGGGTCCAGATAAATGGCAACGTTGCATTTTCATTTAACATTGGGCGCACAAAGAGTGTACAGCCCAAGCGGCTCATCCGATTTTTTAAAAAAAAATCTTCACTTTAGATTGAAAGCATCATATTTGGAGACAGTTTTTTCCTTACATTTTGTTGTATCTCTGGTAATAACAGAATTACCTATGTCAGGGGACTCTTGAGACACCCTGTATGTATATATATATATATATATATATATATATATATATATATATATATATATATATATATATATATATAGATAGATATAGATATATAGATAGATAGATAGATAGATAGATAGATAGATAGATATAGTGTGTGTTTCATAATTCTGATTTCACCGCTTTTACCTCAGAAACAATATTAGTGAAATATTCCAAAAGGAGCACCATTTTTTGAGAGACTAACAGTTTAAACTTATTAAGTTGAACCAGCCATATAACCAGAGGTTAAACAGTAATGGGCTCAAATGATACATCATTTGAAAAACATTTTGATACGACTACGATGTTTCTTGTAGTCTACCAGAAATTGACCTGTGTCATCTTGAATACAGACCGTACAGAAACGTCGTAGTGTGTAGTCTATTTGAAATGGTAAACAAGTAAGTTTCACAATTTGACCTACAGATCCGTGTCACTTTGAACACAGACTTCATGAAAACGTCGTCGTTTGTCCGAAATGGCGAACAAGCAAGTTTCAGAAATTAACCAAGATATCAGTGTGATTTTGAATGGAGACCGTATAGAAATGTCGTAATATGTAGTCTATTCGAAATGATAAATAATCAGATTTCAAAATTTTGACCTTCAGATTAGCGTCATCTTGAGTAGAAACTTAACAGAAATGTCGTAGTCCGTTCGAAATTGTGAACAAGCAAGTTTCAGAAATTGACATACAAATCCGTATCATGAGGAGACGACATAGAAGTGTCGTTAATGTACTAAAGTATTTTTCTTGCAAATATCTTTTAAATTATATATTATTTGCCCCTTTGAAATTTGAAATTTTTGAGTTGTACTTCGCCTGTCCTCTCTGAAGATGCCCTAGTCGAATTTTATTATTTTAAAATACGTATGATTCTTACAAATTAACACTTATAAAACGGGGTATTATTTCAAAAATTACACAGAAAACCTGCCATTTTTGATGTTTTTCATTAAAGAATTACAAAATATTCTAGTGCTCAGTAGGTTTGTTTATTACATCAAATTAAAGGCCATCATCTCCTCTACATCCACCAAACATTGCAACCATACATGTATTCTTAGCCGAGCTATAATGGTTTATGTTTGACATTATTTTCAATATAGGAAGAAGTCCGTGCTTTGAGTACTTAAGCGTATTTACCTTGGTATAAAAAATTCTACCATGCAAAGCTCACACTGTATTCAGGACACATCCATGTTGTGTTATTTTGCATTATTTTGCCTTCGCTTGTCTTTTCAAACCTCGTGCGATCACACCTGAAAAAAAGTGTAACATGCTAACTAAACTAACTAAACTAACTCTATGGCCTATGGAACCCGGAGGTTCAGTGCCGCGTTCACAAAAGCTCTCCACTGACTTCTATCCTTAGCTAATTGCATCCAGTTTCTACTTTGTATTCCTATCTCTGCGAGATCCATCTTAATATTATCCTCCCATCTGCGCCTAGGTCTTCCTAATGGTCGTTTTCCTATGGGTCTACCAGTCAAGACTTTGAAAGCGTTTCTACTTTCTTCCATTCTGGCTACATGACCTGCCCACCCAAGCCTCCTAGACTTGACGACCCTAACAATGTTGGGTAAACCGTATAAACTATGTAGTTCCTCGTTATGAAGCTTCCGCCATTCCCCATTCTCGTTCCTCTTGGGTCCGAATATTCTTCTCAGGATCCTGTTCTCAAATACTTTCAGTCTATGTTCTTCCCTGAGAGTAAGCGACCATGTTTCGCAACCATACAGAACAACAGGCATGATTATCGTTTTATATATTTTAAGCTTCAAATTCCTCGACAGAATTCGCGACGACAAGAGATTTTGAACCGAATAGTAACACGAATTCCCTGCTTTTAGTCGACATTTAATTTCTTCGTGAATATGATTTTCGTCTGTTAATATTGATCCTAAATATTTGAAAGTATCCACTTTATCAAAAGTATTATTTAATATTTTAACGCCTCCACAATTTGCCGTATTACGGTCCCGACGTACTTCCATGTATTTAGTTTTCTCTGCATTTACTTCTAAACCCATGTCCCTGCAAGCGTTTAATAATATCTCTGCATTTATTTCTACTGTTCTCCTATCATCCCCTATTAAATTTACATCATCAGCATATGCCATAATCTGGTGAATGCCGTTCAACTCTAGGCCCTGGTTGCTATCTTTGATTTTCCTTATGGCGTATTCCAGAACAAAGTTAAATAATAATGGCGACAACGCATCTCCTTGTTTCAGGCCATTTTCGACGTGGAAGCTCGTGGACAAAAATTTTCCTACCCGGACTTTACTTTGGGATTCACTTAAACATATCTTAATTAATCTAATTAGCTTTCTCGGAGTGTAACATGCTCCGCGCTTAAATAAAGCTACTTATTGTTCTGGCTTTCTGCCTACAACGAAGTTCATTTTTTGCCCACGAAAGTGTAGTAGCATGCAGAGGTACCCACATCGGCGCTGTAAAATAATATCTAGCTTGACTGAAACGCAATAAGCAACGCTATATAATAAAATTAGCCTGCTCGTGATATGCATATGCATGGCCAACTTGGACAAAATAACTCACGCGTGCTATGCACGAGCATGGCCTTCAATGCGTTTATAGAATACAAATTTCGGAGCTGTTTCTTATTTTAATTCTATCAAAAA
Source organism: Thermobia domestica (assembly GCF_964235325.1). Taxonomy (NCBI): domain Eukaryota; kingdom Metazoa; phylum Arthropoda; class Insecta; order Zygentoma; family Lepismatidae; genus Thermobia; species Thermobia domestica. The sequence continues at coordinate 35,778,746 of NC_137455.1, read as the reverse complement.
AGTACTGAAGTTGGATTCAAAATTAGGTCAATTTTTGAAATTTACTTATCCGTTATTTTAGATAGAGATTATTATACATTGACGTCATCATATTTGTCTAACGAAGAGCTTGAACCTGTTTGCTATTTAAATACTTTAATTGCAAGACTTATGAGGCATTGAGTATATCTATCAACTTACTTAAATTTAGACAGATATATATATAGAGAGGTACTGATCAAAATAATGGAGAGACCTTAACAGCATCCAATCGTTTGTAAAGGAATACGAGAAGACCATAATCAGGGTGCGATTTATTCTGAGGGAATGAGGAAACTTTACCTTCAATCACATTTTGATCACCCGAAAGAAACTAACTGAATCATCCCTGCCGGAATACTACTAACTATCACCGAACACTATACTAACACAAAACGGTAACAGTGCATGAATATTAAGTGATACTAACTTTAAATAATTATGTGTTGCTGTACACATGTCTCCATTATTTTGATAACTATCTGTGTATATTACTATGTTTCAATGTATTCTACATATAACTTGATAAGTTAAATTGTTTGTTTTGTTTTAGTTATATGAAATGTGGGCCTACAATTTAATGTAGGATTCAAATCACATACACTTTCACAAGAAATAGAATTCGGTCATAAAGCACTAAAGACAAGAACGCTAATATTTTAGCAAAGGAAGATCATAAACATAATTTAATTCTTTCATTTGAAAAATGTACTTAAAAGTTCATCATCCTTAAATGGCAGAGCTTGAGTAAAGGTATTAATATTCATTAGAATATAATCTTAGTGTGATTTGGCTGAAGAAATACCCCAGATAAGGCTTAAAAAGGATATCCCAGTTATCATGCTACCTGGGATATGATACGATACCATGATTTAAATCCTGTTATTCTTAATGTTGTGTAACTTTGTTCCTTTTAGGGGCGCTGATCTAATGGAAGCCCTAATGCGAAAGAAAGTGAAGAAACAACGTGAAAAAGAATCGAGGACCTTTGAAAGCATAAAAAGAAAAATGGAGAAAATAAAACTAAAAACTGCCAAGTATAAATCGAACAAAACCTCTGAAAATCATTATGTTGGTAAGTTCTGTATTGCAATACAATTGTATTCACTTATTGGCATATGTTCAATAAGCATAACACTTTCAATCCAAGTCCAAATAGTTTTTAATACAACAGGACGAATTCCGAGAGTAAATTGGATCTTGCATGAGTTTCTCAGTTATATTCTGTGAGCAATGGTTAGTTGTTGTTGAGAATAGGTGCTGTAACAAGTACTTACGCATTGCAAAGTGAACATATGTTTAAAAGAAGACAAAAAGATCATGTATCATGTGGATTCTTTAATTCAGATTCTATAGTTTTAGCTGGGATGAATTAAGTATTTGTTCATGATTTATAAATATGTTTTTGTTTATATCAGCTTTTAATTGAAATTACAGAGTGTATTAAAGTACACATTCGAATCTACAATTTTATAATGATTGGTTTTGATGGGAGATTATATATGTGAGAAAATTTGTGTCGTTAGGTCTAACTAATATGTCTAACGTTATAAATGAAAAATACGGCTAAAGTGTATAATGCAGCACCCACCATAAAAAAAAAATCATGGTTATAACAGTTGTGACTTGATGAAAACTTATTCAGTCTCATACCTAAGGGAAAAAATATTTTCTTGGCATTTAACGATGAAATTATGAATGTCTTGTAGGCTGGAATATATACTGCATGACCATCAAATAGCCAAACTATCTATAAAAAATTTTCAAATATTCTCCTTGTTGTTTCTTGTACATGTTTTATTCGATTCGGTATTTATTTGATGCAACTTGGAAGCAACTTGACCAATGGCATCAATAATAAACCATTTTCGTATTTTTCACATTATGTTTGTTGTAAATTTTTAAAAAATCATGAAAGTAAAAGAGCATTTGTTTAAAGCAGTAGCATTCAAAGATACCAATAAATGTATTTGTTTCCAAATCGAATATTTAAAAGTTAATTTGCCATGAATTTCTTTCTTTATCTCTGATATCCATCTTTACTAAACTGCCATGAAACTGAAATTTACATAGGCTAATTATTACATAAATCCATGAGCAAAAGTGTTAAAATTATTATACTAAAATCATACCACATTTTGCCGGTATATTAAAAAGTTCCTTCTTGCGATATTTATGAAGAGACTTGTAAAATTACATCTAGTTAAAAGGTGAGATTACTTTATTGGGTGCAAATAAACAAATAAATAAATAAAATAAAACAGAATTAATTAAAATATAATTTAGAAAAAAAATCACGTTAACTTCATGCTCGAAATTTCTAATGTTTCTAAAATTATGACATATTAAATTATTATTGTTGTATTGAAGTGTTTAATAGAAGAAATAATGAAACAGTAATAGATATTGATCAGTGTCCTTTGTTTCTACTTTTTGAGAAAGATAGAATACCGACATGGGCACAAGAAAATTCACTTTCATATTACGGAAAGTGTTAAGAAGACTATATGTTAATACTATATGTGAACACTATATGTTAATTAATATTAGTAGTAACAACGAACATTATTTTTTAGTTATCAGGGAAGGAGATTATTATATGTTCTCAGAAGATGAAGATGAAGACACACTTTCTGAAGAATCTGAAGAATCGGATGAAGAAATTAGCCCAGAAGTAAAGAAATTGACACTCACGAAGGTAAATGTAAAAATCAAAACATAACATCATTAAAAACTAGATAAAATGTCATACCTGGTATACTTTAAGACAATTTAGATCGAAAACATTTGATATTTTGTAATAAGACGATTCACGAAATTCGTTGGTAAATTATAAACTGTACAATGTAAAACATTATTAATGTTTTATCGTCATGAGGTACTAACGCAACGAACATGATACAAGTTTATAAAGGGCCACGGTGACTCTGTGGTAGAGCGCTAACCCCTGATGGGTGGGATCTCTAGTTCGATCTCAGCTATCACCAAGTAGTCTTTGGGTGGGCAAACATCGTGTGTGTGAGTTTTCCCGGGGTTCTTTCGTTTCATCCCACAGTCTTCATTCCACCATTATCATCAGTCTCATTATCACCGTCTCCTTTAATCTTAGATCATAATAGTCGGAGGTGAAACTAGGATATGGACAATCAATTTCTAGTATATACGAGGCGTGTTCGGAAAGTATATACCATTTTGAAAAAAAAAAATACTAAAACAGGTTTGTTCAAGTCAAATTTATTTTTACATGAAAAAGCACACCTTCAACTATTTTTCGATATAGTTTCCACCAATGTTCAAACACTTGCCATAGCGAGTAAGCAACTTGTCCAAACTTTCCTCAAACATCCCGCCAGTGAAGACAACCATAACCTAATAGGTCGGTATCAATCTCATGCAAAACAGTTCTTGAAACTTGAGAAAACTCATCTGAAAGCATTGTCATTGTGCACCTTCTATTCTCACGAATGTTCTCATCCACTATCCTCAGCAACTCATCAGTCACAATAGGGGACGCGGTGCCTCAGTGGTAGAGCGTTCACCTCCGGTGCTTGGGGTCCATGGTTCGATCCCAGCTCGCGCCGTGTGGACTTTGTGGTGGACAAACACCGTACTCGTGGGTTTTCTCGGGTTCTTCCGTTTCCTCCCACTTTCTTCATTCCACCATTTCATTCATTTCTCATCATCACCGTTTCCTTTAGCCTAGTCGGCATAACGTGGGACGTAAAACTCAAAAATTTCATTTCATTTTCATTAGGCCATCCATTTCGTGGTTCGTCGTGGACATTTGTCTGTCCTTTATTGAACTGCCTCACCGACTTTTGCACCATTTCATCACTCATTGCATGTTCATCATAAGTCTCTACAATTTGACAATGAATTTCGAACAGCGTAACGTTCCTTGCATTCAAAAACCGGATAACAGAACGAATCTCAGTCAGCAGCTTTAGCAACATTGTAAACGATCACAGGACACAGTGCACTTGCGACAACACAACAATGCTATCGTCAGTGGAGAAGCAATGAACCAGTGAAACCAACACGATTGCGCGGAGCGCCAACACTAGCGCTGCGGTGGTATTCAAACGAAACGGTACTTACATTCCAGACACGTCTCATATCTTTTAAGAGGCAATAACTTTGATCGAATTGATTGATCAATGGGAATTAAACGCCAATCAAAGGAAAATTTTAATCTAGAGTAGCTACAGCGAAGAACGACTTCTTTTGATTTCAATATTTCCTGTTGGAGGCTTTTATTTTCTCTTCAAATAAAAGTCTCAACAGAAAATATCGAAATCAAGAATAAAGATAAAGATATGTTTAGCATTGAAACGAGGTTTACGCTGTGTGGGTGCGAAGAATCGATTCTAGCGGAAGATAAACGGAGAATGGAAGCAATTCGAAATTTGGATCTACAGAAAATTGGTGCAAATGAAATGGATAAACAAAGTAAGAATGAGAGCACGTTTGTATAAGTAGGAGAAAGAGAGAGAGAGAGGGAGGGAGAGAGAGAGAGAGAGAGAGAGGAAGAAAAAAGAAATATATTGAAGACAATTTCGAATAGAAATAGGTTGATCGGACACATTAGAAGTCCTAGAAGAATAACACTATTTGTTATATGGAGAACAGAAGAAGGAAAAATACAAGGAAAGGCCGTGATTGAAAAATACGTACCAAATAATAGTAGAGAAGAGAGAAAGTTAAAAAAGCTAAAGGGAAATAAAAAATTTGGCTCAGGATAAGGAATTATCGAAAGCTGCTTCAAACCAATCGAGAGTTGACTGAGTCAGGGGGTAATAATGTTAATGCAACGTTATCTGAAATGAAATGAAAATGAAATGAAATTTTGAGTTTTACGTCCCACGGTTATGCCGGTTAGGCTAAAGGAGACGGTGATTATGAGAAATGAATGAAATGGTGGAATGAAGAAAGTGGGAGGAAACGGGAGAACCCCGAGAAAACCCACGAGCACGGTGTTTGTCCACCACAAAGTCCACACGGCGCGAGCTGGGATCGAACCAGGGACCCCAAGCACCGGAGGTGAACGCTCTACCACTGAGCCACCGCGCCCCCGCAACGTTATCTATATGCCAACTATGACATTTAAGAAACATGATACGAGGGCTATCCAGAAAGTAGATTACGTTTTGGAATAAAAAATCAACAAAGTATAGGAAACAAATTTTATTATATACAGATGAAAGCCACACACAAATACTACTTTTCGACATAGTCACCATTCAAATTAAGGCATTTATCGTAGCGATGTACGAGCTTGGAAATTCCTTCGTCGAAAAATTCGGCCGCCTGCGACTTCAACCACTTCGTTACCTCTTCTTGCAGCTGTTCGTCGTCATCAAAACGCTGCATAGCCAGCCACTTCTTCATTGCTGGGAATAGGTGGAAAACTCAAAGAAAGTTCCGTTATTGTGAACTTTCGATTTTCACGGACTTTAACTTCGACTTTTTCGACAAGTTCGGCAGTCACTTTGCTGGGTCTCCCACTTCGATCTTCGTCGTGAACATTGGTTCGGCCATTTTTAAATCTTATGACCCACTGTCGCACTCCACCTTCAGTGATAATGTTGTCCCCATACACTTCACACAGCTGCCGATAGATTTCTATCGGTTTACAGTTTTTTGCTGTCAGAAACCTTATTACTGCACGCATCTCGCAGCTCGCGGGATTTTCAATTAACGCAGACATTTCAAACCGTCACAGTATCTTAATGGAGCACAGCACGAACCTCTCACTAGCACGGCTAGATGCCGACTGAGCTGCGCAACGCTCTGACCCCAAGATGGCCGCGCTAGCCCCGCCCCTACCGGACACAGACGAAAACGTAATCTACTTTCTGGATAGCCCTCGTAAATTGATATATATATATAATGTTCTTCAATATATATAGTTGAGAAAGATGGTGGTATCATTAGATAGGTCCAAGATTTAATAATAATAATAATAATAATAATAATAATAATAATAATAATAATAATAATAATAATAATAATAATAATATAATTTATTTAGATTACTTATATCTTCTTATAAATTAATTCCAAGCGTCTGTTTTTCTTCTCGGCAAATACGTCTATTACTTTCTCCTTGAAAGCCGGATTTATGATTAATATTCTCAATAGGTTCTTTCCTATGGCGATTGAAATTAACGCACTAAGTCTGTCGTCATTCATTGTATTCTTCAGGGATGTTGTAATTCTCTTCAGGGCCTCATTCTTCTCTCCATGCGCGCCGACTACGTGGGTGCTCCGGTGCTCCAGCACCCACACAAATAATCTTGTGGGTGCGCTGCCCCCACAAGATTTTTAGTTTGATAAAAATAAGATAAATATTTCTTATTTGCCATTATCAAAGGATTATAAGCAATTAAATTAAAACATTGAGGTGGAAGTTAAAATATCTAACCTCTAGAACATAATTGTTTGTTTCAAATGTGTTTGTGCAAGGGCAACCAAGCAACACACTAAGTTAGTCACTTTGTAGTTTATGTTCACAACAAAATCCTTGCAAATTCTTTCTGCAATACGATTAAAATTATTTGTTTTTTATGAAGATTTTCCATTTTAATTTGTATGAATGTGGTATTTTCTTTTAGTAATATGTTGGTATCATTGCCTCTTTCAATCATTGTGCATCATGTAAGTTGTTTAAGGTATACATTTAATGTTACAATTACATATGTTGAGAGTATTCATTACAGTAACTTATCCTTAGATCCGGGTTTGAACCCGTTTCTGTTGCGTTTAAGGGTTTGAACCCGTTTCTGTTGCGTTTAAGTTAAGACTTGTTACCGACTGAGATAGGGAGCTCCAAGTTATCCATATAGTACCGGAATATTTTACTTTATCAAACCACAGCTCTTTGTGACACTGTTCATAAAATATTTTAATTGAAAGGAAAACAATCAAAACATATCGAGACTCCCCTGAAAACATATAACACGTCCTGCCATTGATATGCACCCACATAAATTTTGGAAAGTCGGCGCCGTTGCTTCTCTCACATGATGCGATAGTAGCTGGAATATTAAGCACAAGTATAACAAGCAAAGACATTCTTGTAGGCTGTTTGATTCGATGTATTGAAGTACATTAATAGACCTAATATATTTATTTTCGTCAGAGTAGATGACCATCAGTTCATTCTGCAGCTAACTCGCGTCAAAAAGAATACGGTTTAAGGGGATACTCTTGTTTCTTCCTAGAAAAATCATTCATGTCATCCTGAAACTGTTGACAGTCAAGTAGTTCTACAAATTCCAAAGAGAACAAATCACGAGAACAAGTTCCCGCCTGAACTGCAAGTGCAGAGTTCCTACTGGACAGGGAAGTCAGGGAAGTTCAGGGAAAAAGACTGGAAATCAACGAAAGTCAGGAAAAGTTTATAAAATATATGTTTCTAACATTAATTGTATACCAATTTCAGCTTAGCCAATCGTTGTTCAGATTTTTATGGAAGTTAAGTGGAATCTACATATGAGCAATTGATTAGTATTTGCCTCTATAGAATAAGTGTTCTCATATATAAATATTCACCGTTCCAATTTTATGTGTTTTATGGTTTTTGCACCGTGTAGTAACACCAAGTACAACCTATCAGCATTGCACTGTATGAACAATGGATACGAGCATTCTTTCTTCACATAATACTGCACACCTCATTTCGAAGCAGCCATTACAGATGCCGTCTTGCGTTTGACACACAAGCTTTTTTTTTCTTTGCCTGCATTGAGTTCCTTCACAACACGAAGAATGATCTCTGACATTCCTTGTGCAGCCTTTATCACGAGAAATATCGAAGAACCCTAAGAATCTTTGTTATACTTGATCGTTCAGACATTATTGCACTATCACACTTATCTGCGCTATACAATAAACATGTGTTGTTTTGTTTCGTTGACTTGTACTGAAACCAACCCTGCTCGTAAAATTTCGTCTCTCATTATACCGTTTAAAACACATGACACGTATTCAATGAAGTCATTTTCTAGATCACTTGATGTTCCTTTAAAAGCAAAATCAGATTCTAAATGCTGTCTCATAAGTTGTTCTTCTTATAATTAGATTTTCTTGTTACTTAGTTAGTTAGAGTAGTTTAGTTAGTATATAGTAAAAAAAAATCGTTTTTGTTTAAAAGTTATACTGTTTTGTTTTCCATTGTTACATAGATGATGGCAACATTTGGAGCTTCTGACATTGAAAAAATTCGTAAACGAATGGAAGAAAAGGAAGAGGTGAGTAGTAATGGTTTTATCTGTTTGTTTGACTAGAATTTAATATTGATCAGTGTTCGAAGTTTGACTATCCTTTCAACACTGAGAACATATGAAACAACTTCATGTGGAATCCGAACCTCGTGACCCCTCTGGGAACCGATCCCAGGTTTTTCCGCATAGAAGACTAGTAGCTTGCCATTTAACTGCAAAAGAATCTTTACAACATAATATTGAAGATGTATACATTTCTATTGTAAAACATTTGTTGTGACTAGCGTGTTAAGACCTGAAAAAGAAATAAAACTGCGAATGCAGGATCCGTGGAAGTAATAGGACATGAATATACAGGGTATTTCAAACAAAATGACCTGATTTTAAAAGTCCATATGTGTTGATAAAAACATACTACAAAAATGGGACAAATTGCAAAATACTCACAAAATCTTCAAGTTGTAGCTATACTATTACAAATTCTCTATGTGTCCACCAGCAGTAGCACGAACAACATCTAGACGATAGCTGAATTCGTCATAAAATTTACACAAAGAGGCCGATCTGAACTATTACCTTTGCACAAGCATCCTCTCTTCAAATTGGCGATGTTAACGATGAATGTTGTTGGGTGTAGGCGGATCGATTTCAAAATGCCGAAGAAAAGCACACTGGACCGAAATCACTAACTGCAGCATACAAAAGGCCTTCTGTTGAGCATACGCCATCTTACTTCTGACTGACTGCAAACTAAGAAGACTGGCATCTAATAGCGATTTTCTGAAACTCTAGGCCACGCCCATTCAAACAACATTCATTTCCTTGCCGGCACGTCCCATGTGTTCCGTAATTATTATCGTCCAAAATCAGGTCATTCTTTTTGAAACACGGTGTATTTGAAAGAATTTTTTTTAAAAAATCATGCCTCATATGATTGGATGTTTAATTTTCATATATATTATTTTGCATTAAACATGGAGTCCTCTATAAAATTGTATTTACTAGTTATTTATTTATTTATTTATGTAATTGAATTATTACCTCTCACGGATGAATTCAAAGAGGACGATGGGAAACGAATTTTGATGATAGTGAAATCACATGCCTTGAAAGTATTATTATTATTATTATTATTATTATTATTATTATTATTATTATTATTATTATTATTATTATTATTATTATTATTATTATTCAGAAGCAAGTTTCGAGGTAGCAGTCTTCCATTCTCATATTATGATTTAATTTTACAAATTCAACACGTCAATCATATTAATTATTTACAAAACACTAGGAACATTTTTTAAATCCTTTCATATCCATACTTCTTGAGAATAAATACAAGTACTAGTGGTTTCTCGTACAATGCAAAGAACCTGAACCCTGTGAAATTATTAGGTTGTACCATCTTTTGTTTTAATATTCACTTTATTATTCCAGTGTCTCTCCGAGCTATACTTTTTTCCACTTATTCATCTGCAAAAGATGGACAACCAAACAAAAGACAGAATGTGCTCTGTCTCTACTCTTGTAATAGTATCTATGCATTTGCCGTTCAGTTTCTGTAAAGGAAAGAAGTTGATTTTCTGCTGGACCAGTCGAAGCTCAACATATAAACAATGGAAGGAAAGAAGTCATTCTGCCCTTGCGGTTTATATGAGCCATACTTATTCACTCATACATCAATTGAACTTAGAGTGAATGTTTATTGAAATAAAGAAGGACAAAAGAATAATATCAACCAGACTCTCCTTGACTATGTTAGTCTTTTATTTTATTAAAAGACGTCTCTTTGTCTTCTTCAGGGACTCACTCTACGTCTATTCTTTTTTCTAGAACTTAAATATATCAAACCATCTCTGCCCCCATTTGCTGATTTATCACATTTCGACCGAATGCTTGGCCCATTTCTTCCCGCTTCAGTAGGGTTTGCTCCAAGTTTAAACTCGTAACGTATCAAACCTAACGCTATTAGAGGTTTCCAGGTATGACCTGACCTCAATGGTATTCCCGTTTAACCGTATTGGCTATAGCCAACAGGCTACAAGCGAAAAAATCACTGACACGTTACTTTTATCCTTTTTGTTTTCATCTATGACTGTAGAGAGAGACCACATTCAAAGCTACCAAGTAGAATTCTGATTTTTTTTTTTTTTTTTTTTTTTTTGCGTAGTTGATACTTTAATCTACAAAATAAGTTTTGTTACCATAATTCCATGCTCAAAAAATTCAAGTATATTCTTGTTTCTTTGCACAGAGATGTAATGAAGTTGCTTCAACTTGTACAGTATCAGAAAACAGTATGGTCCTTTACTGAATAAAATAGAGCTCCCTCGTAGCTATGTGAACGCGGGAGATCCGGGTTCATTTCTTGGTAGGAGCTCATGTGATTCGAATCCCACGTTGAGCTGTAGGTCCACATCTCCTATAGCTTCGCTGCTGAAAGGTACACTAAATTCAAATCAAATCATACATCAGAATAAATTAGTTTAATTTAGTATCTTGTTGTTTCCCCTCTAATTTCCCTTTTTTTCCTCAAAAATTACTGTTGTTTAACTGTTAAATTATTCAATATATATTTACTCATAGGCTGAAAAAGAATCACGATCAGAAAGTCCAGAAACATCACAGAAAGATAGTCATGAAAAGCCAGAAAGTTATGAAGCATCAACGACCCGTAAATCATCGACAAGTACAGAAAGAAGTAAAAAGGATGAGCCAGAAGATACGGAAAAACATGAACAGAGACGTACCGATGAAGGTAAATTGACTTTTATTTTCCTTGTATATTTATTATAATAATCTTTACAGATTTCATAAAGATACTTCATGATATTATTATTTTACTTGACATTATTAATGGTATTTTCCAGAAATGCACAGTGAAACTTCTCTCAATGACATTATTTTCTCACAAGTAAACCTTACGTTGGGTGAATCGAGTTGCTGACTGAGACACATATGAGAAAGTAGTACTAAATATGGTCAGTATTTCAGTGAAGTTGTAGGTGCGAAGCTCCAGGGGTTTAGGAGATACAGCTACCAGAACATCACATGGAAGTACACAATAGTCTTCATACAGTTGGAGGTAAAAGCCCTGTAAGACCTCTTGTAACGACAAAAGGTGAATAACAAATATATGGGTACATATTAGGACTAGGGGGAAGTCATATAGTAAGGGTATACCTGACGGCGGCCATCTTGAAATCCGACATTTTGAATTAAGTTTAAGTTTTTAATATATGAATAGGGTCATGTGATACATGACATAAGGCGCAAATTTAATCAGAAGAACAATGGTTACGTTAATTTTGTTTTACGCGCAATTGGTAAAGAGTTGCAGGGAAATTAAATATTGTTGCAGCATATGTATTAGTCCTTTACCCCACCTTGTAAATTTTGCGTTAATGATAATAATAAAAAGCAGGTGGATAAATATTAGATCTGTGGTAAGAGTTGCCTTAATTGCGGCCATGTTCAAATCCGCCATTTTGAAAGTTTTAAACACAACGCATAACATTGACACCTTATTAATAGCAAATTTTACCATAAATCCAACGGTATAACCATTTTTGCTTTATCATTAACCAGAACAAAATTAAATGGGAATAGAGTAATGCAATAGATGACTTCGGGCTAGAAGTTAATCAGAAATACAATGGTGGCGTTACAATGTTAGTTCTTGTGCAAGTCATTTGTACAAGTCATGCACTCTTTTCTGAACTACATATTGATTGTACTAATTGAAGACTTTGTCTGGAAGAAAGACCCAAGTTCAATTATGACTCAATTCCCCTTTGGTCATTTTTCCTTAAATTAGCAACTTGTTAATGCGATAACAAATGCTGGTTAATGATAAAACAAAAATGGTTATACCGTTGGATTTATGGTAAAATTTGCTATTAATAAGGTGTCAATGTTATGCGTTTTGTTTAAAACTTTCAAAATGGCGGATTTGAACATGGCCACCATCAAGGCAACTCTTACCATAGATCTAATATTTATCCACCTGCTTTTTATTTAATTATTATCATTAACACAAAATTTACAAGTTGGGGTAAAGGACTAATACATATGCTGCAACAATATTTAATTTCCGTGTAACTTTTTACCAATTGCGCGTAAAACAAAATTAACGTAACCATTGTTCTTCTGATTAAATTTGCGCTTTAAATCATGTATCACATGATCCTATTCCTATTTTAAAAACTTAACTTTAATTCAAAATGTCGGATTTCAAGATGGCCGCCGTCAGGTATACCCTTACTATATGACTTCCCCCTAGTCCTAATATGTACCCATATATTTGTTATTCACCTTTTGTCGTTACAAGAGGCCTTACAGAGCTTTTACCTCCAACTGTATGAAGACTATTGTGTACTTCCATGTGATGTTCTGGTAGCTGTATCTCCTAAACCCCTGGAGCTTCGCACCTACAACTTCACTGAAATACTGACCACATTCAGTACTACTTTCTCATATGTGTCTCAGTCAGCAACTCGATTCACCCAAACGTAAGGTTTACTTGTCAGGAATCGATTTGAAATCCCGTAAGGAAAATGTACAGGATGCGGCAGTAGATTGGCGATTTTAAAAACGTTATTACGAGGAAATGATGAAATTTATTTGAATGTAACAAGTTGGAATACAAACTAGACATGAAAGCACTTATTTATTTGTGAATTTAAATCACCGAACAGAAAATAGTGTTGCACAAAATTAAATAATAAAAAAATAGTATTGCACCACAAGAGAAAATTATCACAACGATTTTTTTCAAAGATTTCTTGTCTGCATGTCAATTCCAGAATTAAAACGTCGCATTCACAAAGAAGTTCCAAGAATTCTCTTAATATGCTGCCAAAAGTAATGGGTATCTTTAGCAAAAGAGTTACTAAATGTGCACAGTAGGATGGCGGCCATCTGACAGATGTCATTTTTTGGGCAGTTGCGTTTTCGCTGAAACATTATTTTCTTTATTTTGTGCCACATTGTTTCCTGTTTGGTGACTTAAACTCAAAAATAACTAAATGCTTTCATGTCTTGTTTGTATTCCAACTTCTTACAACCAAATAAATTTCATCATTTCCTCATAATAACGTTTTTAAAATCGCCCGATTCACTGCCGCAAGCTGTACTAAAGCTCAATTCAACGACCACCACTCACCAGACCACCAGGCGCAGTGGAAATCCCGTGGACCCGTCTTTAGCGACCATTTCTTGCTTAACAACAACTAGAGTCGATGAACAAACTACAGATGCTTTCTCCCTGCTCCTTGCCAGCTGAAAATGCTTTGTCAGCACAAAGACAAGACAATTTGTGTAGGGACTGTTGGAACTGAACATTGCTGTGTAACGTATGGGTAGCGGGAGATTATTCACTCTATCCATCTGAAATGTCTTACAACACAATGAAAAGAAATATGCTCCGTGCCAAGAAGGTGTACAATTCTGAAATGAACTCGAGTATCAGTGTTCTTCGTAAATTGAACTGAAATGAACCAAACTGATGCACACTCATGTCCAAAATTATTGCCGCATGTCTATAAATATGTTGTTGTAGAAATATAATTTGATAACGAGTTCGCCCGGTATTTCTTATAATGTTAGTGTATGTATAATCAGCAAATACATGTATGTAGCAAATTTCATGTCAAAAGAGCAGTAAATAAGAAGAATAAAATGAAAATAAAACTTTCTTGTCCATTTAGCAACATTTTGTTTTACTCACTCTAATTTTCGTATTTATAATTCTTTTCCTATGAAATTTACAACAGATATACATTTCCCGATTATACACATAGTATCAGTATTAAAAGTACCCTACAAAATCATTATAAAATTATATTCTTACAAGAAGACAGATATAGATATGCGACAATTATTTTGGACATGAGTGTACAAGGTTCATTAAATAAATAACCGGAAATATAATTTTTGGAAAATATTTAATGAAAGCTAAAAATAATTACAAAGGTACCTTGGATTCTGAACGCCTCAGAACTTAAAAAAAACTTGGAATACGAACCAAAATTTCGAGCACATTTTGCCTCTGAATGCGGATGCTGCTTTGGAATCCCAACGACCAACAAGTACTTGGTATGTGTTTTCGCGTGTTTTCTCTCCGCTTTGTTGTTCAGTTCGTTGACGAAAGTTGGAGTGAAAGCATCTCCTGTGGTTTTCACTGCTAATTTGATACCCTTGTATCTGTTTCGTTATTCTTTTAAATATAATAGCAACTTAATGTTCGCTATGGGTCCTGAAAAAATAATTCTTATTCAAGTATAATTATTACTGAAGATTTTACATTAAAATCCAGTGTATAACTTTTAAAATCATTCAAGTTCGTGGGACCCAGAACCCACCATCTAAGTGTAATCTAGGTGGTGTTGCCTATACATGCTCTGTCTGAGATAATTCTTACATGGGCAATTAATGTGACGTCACACACCAGTGCGAAGGCCTTGTAATCTAGATGGCGTTGCCCAGGAACGGGTTAATAAAGTTTCTATTATTTTAAATTGAAAAACTTGTCTTCGAACTCGAACAGGGTTCTGGAATGGATTAAGTTCTTATTCTAAGGCATCACCGTACATTACTATTTTTTAACATAGCTCTCTCTCACCTAGTGCAATTCATTTACGCTAGCACTTGAAAAGGGTACTCATTCCACAGAAGACAAAAAAATCTTTTAAGTGCATGCGTAATCACTCATTCACCGGACCGGTAACTGAATTTTCTTGTCATTCTCGAACCTCGATCCATTCCATCTAGGGATACCAGATTGAATGGAAGGCAAGTCCGGAGATACCAGTTTTGTAATTGAGCACACAAGTTTGAAACTGAAAATTTGATTCATGTTTACAGAATTGCCACTGTAACTCAACACATATAACCACTATTACTAGTTATAGCTACACCACCATTACTACGAACCAAACCTATAGTGTACCGAGCTAAATTTAGATAAACTAGTGATTATAGGGACCTACCTTTTTATTCATAATTTTTAGAGCTCCTCACTGCGTTATGAAGAACCAGAATCATAATGCAGTGATCGTGACAGGTAATTTCCAGATTCATCTGGACAACAAATTTCAGTCATCAGAAGTTTTGTTGGCATTCTATTTGTATAATCTGACAATAAAGTTTTCGATACACTAAACACTCGTTCAACATGCACATTACAGACTGGCATAGCGATAATATGTTGAGTTATTTTGAACAAGTTTGGTGGAACTGTTCTCTCGAAAAATGCACTTCATAATTTACAGTTATTATTATCCTTCCTATCAAATTTTAATATTCCACATTTTAAAACAAAGAACTCATTCTACAGTCCATTTCAATAGAAACTTATTTTAATTTCTATCTCCACCTCTGTTATATATCTAAATGTTGGTGTTATGCGATATTAAAGGCGCAACAATGGAAATAATTTAAACCTAACCTTTTCTTATAGTAAAAATATAATGGTTATAGATAATGGAAAACAGCTAAGTAGAACCTTATATAGAACTCAACAATTCAAACTCAACAAAATGTCTGGGACTTTGGTAAATCACAGTCTTCCTTAGGAAGCACACATATCTTCATTGATCAAAAGCTCAATAAAATGCTCTATACATTAAAATCTATCAAATATGTTTTAAATCTAGATACGTTTCGTAACTTATATTTCGGACTCTTTCAGTCTTTACTAACATATGGTATAATCTTCTGGGGAAGTTCCCAAAAAGGTAATATGTTTTTCGTGATTCATAAAAGGGTTTTAAGAACTATAACAGGGGCAAAATTAAACGACTCCATAGGCCAATATTCAAAGAACTTAAAATATTGCCTTTACCCTGTCAATACGTATTTCACTTTTTTTTTTTTTTTTTTTTTTTTGTTAAAACCAACATTGAATTACTTAACACACCATCAATCCATAAATACTATACCAGGCGTAAGGATGAAATCCCCAGCAAACAGCATCACACAAAGTTATATGAAAGGAATCCAACATTTATGGGTACCATATTATATAACAAACTTCCTCAATATATTCGAATGACAGAATAAAGAGGAGAATTCAAGAGCTTACTGAAAACATATCTGTTACAGCACTGCTTTTATTCCGCGAATGTATTCCTAGATGTGTAAATGAATTTGATTACTGATAGTCTTAAAAATGTCTATTGTTTTGTATCGTAGATATAGCTTAGTATTTTAATGTAATCAGTATGTGTATGTATCTTCATACGTTGACGAGTCTTATTCATACGCATGAATTCATGCAATCTGTATCATTATAAAGACGAAATGAAATGAAACATAGATATACATAATGAATCATAGATAGTTTAGTATAAGACACATAGGTTGAGTTAGTTGGCTCATAGACATGTAGAATGTATTAGGAATTCGGGCATTTTGAACGGCGCGGCGCCCAGAGATATGGCAGCCCTAAGTGCATCTCTAAGTAGGCTAAAGGCTTCGAAATTTGAACCCAACTTCCATCTTTATTGATAATATAGTAAATGATTCACCGTCAGCTTCTTACTGGCTCAAAATATCCCTGCATACATCAACACATCTCTCTTTCATTTCTAATGTTAAACGTTTCGAAACGCACCTCTCAGTGTAAGTGGACAAAGTTCGAACTATCAAGTACTGAAACATTTGTTTTTTTTTAGTGGTTTTGAATACCCGGGAGTTTTTTTCTTTATTATTGGACCAAAAACAGCAATAATGTAAATAATTTATTCAAGTTTGTGATACGAGTGTTCGTGTTCGTGATCCCAGCGCGGGCCAAAGTATATTAGACTATGGAGTTTTAAGAAAAACGCACGCAAAGTAATGGATGTAAGATACAACGACTCACCAAAGGTAGCCGTTAACCCTGGTTCAGTTAATATAAGTATATCTCTAGTGGCAATACTCATTTATACCTTAAAATATCATCTGATGTTATATTCACTAAGATGATCACCTTTTAACGAAATTACAAGTTCATGATAAATATTAAATAATTTATTCTTTGATTCCCCTTTAACGTATATTCACACAAACTGTCTTGCAACCAAACATGTTAAGTAAGTATATATAAACAACGACATAGCAACCAACAAGACAATAATATATATTTCTTATATTAAAAACATTCTTCTTCTATTATTTTAATTAACGTTATAATATGTATAGTGCTTGTGTAAAAGCACTTTCTGCCCGAAAGATAAACAATTATGAATCATACAATTATGAATCGATACAAAGTATCTCGTTATATAAAATGTCGCTCGATAAAGGGACTAAATATAAAAGTTACATGGAAGCTTGACTTTTATATTTAAGAACCACTGGTCCGTTTATAATAATAACATGATAATAGTTGTGTTCTTTACATTTTGATCGCCCTTCATATATATAACTTCGTTCAGTCACCTCATATAAATACATTTATAATAAAACTTTCATTCCACTATTATTTATCTTTTATCATTAAAAAGTCGTCGCTTACTAATACAATTAACGAAGGATGCGAAATCAAAAGCATAAGAGATAATTACATCCTAAAACATAAATTACAATGATCAATAGTTTCATGCATTATTAAAAACGGTCATGTTAAAAATGGTTAATCTTTACAGAGCGAATTATATAATAATTACGTTAGATGACATTTTAAAGTATGTATCATATCAATAAGGTGTCAGGATACAAAAGAATCTTATCCGAGTATCATATAAGGTAACGCATGGGTACGGTCGTCGGATAATTAGCTTAATAGAATGAGCCTTATACTGAATATAATCTTTGACAATAAAGTTCCAACACAAATCAATATAATATAAATAACCTTTGTTTTTAAAATCATTTGGAAATTAATATTTGTTAATGAGAATTAAAGAAAATTAAATTAAGTAAAAATCAAAAATAAAATGTAACCTATGCTCGGGCGAGCGAAAAGAAGGAATTAAAGTTATTTTCACACAAACAGAAGTCTTAGTTTCCTTCATTCTTATTTATTTGAGCAAGAATGTCAGGTGCAACTAACCTTTTTACCAGCTGCATCCATTTTTCTCTTGTATACTGGGTAGGCCTCCAAACCTTCAACTCATCTATATTACGAAGTCCAATTGACGTACCTGTTTTAGCGTTCAACAATTCAAAAACTTTAGGGTTTATTTCCTTGAAACATAAATAAGGACCTGAGAAAACGTCACAAAATTTATAAATCTTCTTTAACAACGCATTACTTTGTGGGTGTTGTTTTCATTATTGACATTAACACATAAATTTGAAGATAAATATTCATAAGAATCAATAGCTGATATGGGTTTAACCCCTACCACATCAGCTGCAGTCAGTTTAAATTCGTACTCGTGTATGGTTCCAATAAAGTACATTGTATTGCACAATCCTGATTATGTTCCGCATTATTATTTTGTACAGGAATTGCGTGATTGTTTTGATTATGATACGAAGTGCCATCTCTTAAATTAAAGTTACGTCTATCAATACGGTTTACAGTATTTCCAGAATTACGCCATACATTTCGTCTGTTTTGGAACCTACTTCGGTTAAATGGTCTGACATAATTATTATCACAATTAGTTAGGTTAGGTGGATTTACATCATATCTTTGCCTATTCTGATTATTTAAATTTACTCTATTCAGGTTATGTTCCGTATTGTTTACATTACGAATATTTACATTCCGGACAGGTACTGACCTAAGGTTATCTGAATTATTTCTAATTTTACCTACTCCAGTTTGATTATTCTGTGCCTGGTATTGACTTTCGTAATATTGAACAAGCATTAGCAGATGATTGAAACTTATGCACTGTGTAGAAAGCAGAATTTGTTGCAATTTAAAAGGTAGTAGATTTCGGACAGATGCAATCACTCTGGATTCAGATTGTAGTGGATTTACAACTTTTAATTCATTGTAAGTGTTCACAACAAAATCAACAATAGATTTGTGTAGGCGAGGATGAAAAGGTTGGTTTCTAATCATAGCGTCTCTGTTAGCAAGTAAAAAGTCGTTCTCATAATTTGCGATCAACGCTGCTTTGAATTCCTCATATGTTTTGACGTGTTCCCGTACTGCTTTAAACCATAAAGAACACGGTGGGAGTAATAAATGAGGGATTAGTTTCATATATTGAGATTTATCTATACACATTATACTGCATTCATCCTGAAATTTTTCCAGGAAAGAAGTAGCATTTTCATTGCAGCTGCTACCACTAAACTTACTCATAGCTCGTATTTCGCTCATTTTTACACTTAACTTTATATTTCTTTCACCATTTCGTGTTAAATGGAAATTTCTACCTACTGTGTTATGCGTGATCCCACCATCTCTTTTCCGCGTGTTATGCGTGGTTCCACCATCTCTTTTCCGCCCATCTATATTCCTTTGTTGAATTCTTTCCAAAATAATATCCTCATCGGATGGGTTACTTGAAGAAGAAGTAACACAAGATCCACGTCGATCTGCTTCGGGTGAATGCGAGGGCATCTCTTGTGAATGAGGGAATTCCAAACGATCAGTAACAACGTTGTTGTTGGATGTATTGTCTTTAACCTGTAACGCCCTAATTTCCTCCTGTATGGTAGATATCAATTGTGTATTTGCACGTATTTGGTTAGAATTATCTGTCACCTGAATCTTTTGCTGACGAACAGAAGATTCTATTACTTCAAAATCTTTTTTTATAATATTGACTTCTTGGATTACATGATTGTAGTTATCCTTGCAATCTTCAGATAATCTTTTTAATTTATCATCAAATTGTAGCGTGATGTCTCTCACAGCTTGGGTTACAGATTGATCTATTTGTTCTAATCGTCTACTCAATTCTTCATACTGTCTACTAGATTCTTCAGATTTTTGCTGTACCGTTTGATTTAATTCTTCAGACATTTGAGCTAAATTTTGTTCCTGTCGCTGTAATGCTATTAGAATTCTGTCCTCTAGTGTCGACATTCCAGGTGTAATGGGAGCTATGTTCTGCTCATTGTTAACACCGTCAACAGTTTCATTCTCTACTGTCTCACCAATCATGACTTTTCTTATGATTACTCTGCCACTTCTAAGAATGGTTGAGTTAGTATTCATGAACCTTCTTATCAAGTAAATTCACCCTTACTTTAAACTTCGGGATATGAATTTACAATAATCCCGGGTGAGGTAACCAAAATTTTACAACGACTCACCAAAGGTAGCCGTTAACCCTGGTTCAGTTAATATAAGTATATCTCTAGTGGCAATACTCATTTATACCTTAAAATATCTTCTGATGTTATATTCACTAAGATGATCACCTTTAACGAAATTACAAGTTCATGATAAATATTAAATAATTTATTCTTTGATTCCCCTTTACGTATATTCACACAAACTGTCTTGCAACAAACATGTTAAGTAAGTATATATAAACAACGACATAGCAACCAACAGACAATAATATATATTTCTATATTAAAAACATTCTTCTTCTATTATTTTAATTAACGTTATAATATGTATAGTGCTTGTGTAAAAGCACTTTCTGCCCGAAAGATAAACAATTATGAATCATACAATTATGATCGATACAAAGTATCTCGTTATAAAGATGAGTTATTTTCTAGGTTATAGAACCTAGAACTGAATGGCACTCACCAAGTTATGGCTTATACTGATAGTGTCAGTTTTATATGAGGTTATAGAAAGAAATGTAGAGGTTTTACTAAACGCTTGCAGAGACATTGGTTTAGAACAATAACAGGAAAAGCTAAGTACATGAAATTCACACTAACCGTAATACGCAAATTATAGAGACCTTAAAATATCACGGTAACTGCCAATATGTCATGAAAGTACAAAGGTATGCAAGAAATAAAATTGAAGATTAGTAAGATGCTATATATTCCATGTGGAGGTCATTCCTTAAATATTATTGGTAGAGCGCAATTAACTGTTGTTTAGATACAGTAATTTTTTTTGGGGGGGGATTATTAAAAGAACATATATATGTAATTTCTTTTCATCATCTACACATAGATCGGCGGTGCTGTTGTTATTCTTGAAAGATGATTCAAAAGTTAGTCAATCACTGCAAAACTCCAAGATTAGTCTCGATCTATGCAATAAATTATATACTTCCCTTTCGGATTTCGTTAAATTCAGAGATTTTTTGATCATTTCAAGAACAGGCAAAAAACAAATTACCCGATGATGACAAGAAAAGCAGAAGATCTAGAAGGAGGCATATAAATGACGATGAGATGATGCTCTAGAGAACCTTGAGCTAAGAGACAAGTTCAGAATCGTAGCATTTATACCTGTGATAGATGCTTTAGAATCTAATTTGGCACACAGGGCATCAATATACAATAGTACCCCAAAAAAGTTTTCATTCCTAACGAAACTAAATACGACAGAAGAAAAAAAATCGTCTTTAAGCCAAACATATCCTGAAGATTGTGGACATGGACGTTGTTGGCAGAAGTCAAACATTTTTCATCAAAAGGTTAGATTTAGTCAAAGTCATACACAGGAAAATCTGACACATCACGATCTGACACATCACGATCTGTATCAAGTAATATTTAATGACCATGTCCAATCAGCATTCCGTAATGTAGAAACAATTCTAGAATGTAATTTCCTTTGTGTGATGATTTCAACTTGCCGTGGAGAAAAATCTTTTCTCAGCCAAAGAGGGTAAAATGAATTTAGAACAATAATATTTTATGACAAACTTATGTAACCTCTGCCTCATGTGTGTAGAAAGTGGAAAGATTAATGATATAATCGATGACTGTTTTGGCAAAGACAAGAAGGAAAGTGTTTTAATGTAGATGATGTTTGTTCATTCTTTACATACCAGTATATAACGAATCATGATGAAATTATACAGTTGAATGAGTATTGGGCAAATAGTAATATAATTAGTCACATTAAATATTTGTTGTTATTGATATTTTATATGAATATGACATACGTATTACTAGAATTACCGTCTTTTGCACCAACTAAGTTAGTGTAACAGGTTACAAAGATCTGTTGTCCCAATGAATAGTGTGGACTACTATGGTCACATTGATATTCAATAAAAATGCATTAGCATAGGTTATAACATAATGTCGTATTATTAATGCTATATATAAGCAAATCAAAATGATGGACCCGATTTCAGAAAGTTATTGTGTAAAATCTAATGAACATATGTTATTATGAAACATATGCAAAGAAAGGTAAATTGTCAAAGTTTTCTTGGAACATATTCATAAATGTTCTATGGGAGCACCTCGCGTACCACGGCACACATTAAGCCGATAGTCTATCTCCTTCCAAAGCTTTTCCAGCATGTAGCCGTCAATATCAGCAATGGCTAATATTGCACAAAAAATATATAATAATAATAATAATAATAATACTAATACTAATACTAATAATAATACTAATACTAATAATAATAATAATAATAATAATAATAATAATAATAATAATAATAATAAAAAATAAAGAACAAAAAATAAAAAAAATAAAGATATGATTATGGAGGTGGTTTGGATATGTTGTTTTGGGAGGTTGAGGAATGATTGGGTAGGAAAGGTTTGGTGGTGGAGGATGTTGTGGTATAAGAAGTGGATGGGTTAATGAGAGTTATTGTG